>NC_140579.1:886427695-887027695 GCF_964204655.1 Triturus cristatus
GGCAAGGGCAAAACAGCAGTGAACAACAAGTCCAGCGACCAGGGCAGAGTGCAGAGTAGGTCCATGAGAAGCTGCACAGGCAACGGCAAAACAGCAGTGAACAACTAGGCCAGTGGCCAGGGCAGAGTGCAGAGTATGTCCATGAGAAGCTGCACAGGCAAGGGCAAAACAACAAGGCCAGTGGCCAGGGCAGAATGCAGAGTATGTCCATGAGAAGCTGCACAGGCAAGGGTAAAACAGCAGTGAACAACAAGGCCAGTAGCCAGGGCAGAGTGCAGAGTATGTCCATGAGAAGCTGCACAGGCAAGTGCAAAACAGTAAGACCAGTGGCCAGGGCAGAGTGCAGAGTATGTCCATGAGAAGCTGCACAGGCAAGGGCAAAACAGCAGTGAACAACAAGGCCAGTGGCCAGGGCAAAGTGCAGAGTATGTCCATGAGAAGCTGCACAGGCAAGGGCAAAACAACAAGGCCAGTGGCCAGGGCAGAATGCAGAGTATGTCCATGAGCAGCTGCACAGGCAAGGGCAAAACAGCAGTGAACAACAAGGCCAGGGGCCAGGGCAGAGTGCAGAGTAGGTCCATAATAAGCTGCACAGGCAAGGCCAAAACAGCAGTGAACAACCAGGCCCGTGGCCAGGGCAGAGTGCAGAATATGTCCATGAGAATCTGCACAGGCAAGGGCAAAACAGCAAGGCCAGTGGCCAGGGCAGAGTGCAGAGTATGTCCATGAGAAGCCGTACAGGCAAGGGCAGAACAACAGTGAACAACCAGGCCAGTGGCCAGGGCAGAGTGCAGAGTATGTCCATGAGAAGCTGCACAGGCAAGGGCAAAACAACAAGGCCAGTGGCAGGGGCAGAGTGCAGAGTATGTCCATGAGAAGCTGCACAGGCGAGGGCAAAACAACAGAGAACAACAAGGCCAGGGGCCAGGGCAGAGTGCAGAGTATGTCCATGAGAAGCCGTACAGGCAAGGGCAGAACAACAGTGAACAACCAGGCCAGTGGCCAGGGCAGAGTGCAGAGTATGTCCATGAGAAGCTGCACAGGCAAGGGCAAAACAGCAGTGAACAACAAGGCCAGTGGCCAGGGCAGAGTGCAGAGTATGTCCATGAGAAGCTGCACAGGCAAGGGCAAAACAGCAGTGAACAACAAGGCCAGTGGCCAGGGCAGAGTGCAGAGTATGTCCATGAGAAGCTGCACAGGCAAGGGCAAAACAACAAGGCCAGTGGCAGGGGCAGAGTGCAGAGTATGTCCATGAGAAGCTGCACAGGCAAGGGCTAAACAGCAGTGAACAACAAGGCCAGTAGCCAGGGCAGAGTGCAGAGTATGTCCATGAGAAGCTGCACAGGCGAGGGCAAAACAGCAGAGAACAACAAGGCCAGGGGCCAGGGCAGAGTGCAGAGTATGTCCATGAGAAGCCGTACAGGCAAGGGCAGAACAACAGTGAACAACCAGGCCAGTGGCCAGGGCAGAGTGCAGAGTATGTCCATGAGAAGCTGCACAGGCAAGGGCAAAACAACAAGGCCAGTGGCAGGGGCAGAGTGCAGAGTATGTCCATGAGAAGCTGCACAGGCGAGGGCAAAACAGCAGAGAACAACAAGGCCAGGGGCCAGGGCAGAGTGCAGAGTATGTCCATGAGAAGCCGTACAGTCAAGGGCAGAACAACAGTGAACAACCAGGCCAGTGGCCAGGGCAGAGTGCAGAGTATGTCCATGAGAAGCTGCACAGGCAAGGGCAAAATAGCAAGGCCAGGGCAGAGTGCAGAGTATGTCCATGAGAAGCTGCACAGGCAAGGGCAAAACAGCAGTGAACAACAAGGCCAGGGGCCAGGGCAGAATGCAGAGTATGTCCATGAGAAGCTGCACAGGCAAGGGCAAAACAGCAGTGAACAACAAGGCCAGTGGCCAGGGCAGAGTGCAGAGTATGTCCATGAGAAGCTGCACAGGCAAGGGCAAAACAACAAGGTCAGTGGCCAGGGCTAAGTGCAGAGTATGTCCATGAGAAGCTGCACAGGCAAGGGCAAAACAGCAGTGAACAACAAGGCCAGTGGCCAGGGCAAAGTGCAGAGTAGGTCCATGAGAAGCTACACAGGCAAGGGTAAAACAGCACTGAACAACATGGCCAGGGCAGAGTGCAGAGTAGTTCCATGAGAAGCTGCACAGGGAATGTGTGCGACTGTACCTTTCCATGGTCAGCAACACAGTCAGTAGGTAAGAATGTGCAGTACAGGCCTACGTGTGTGAGAGACAGGTTTAAGGAAGTGGGTTTCTGTTGCAGTAACCCCTCCACTGTTTGCCTGATAACTGATGCACTTTTCCTTGTTGTGCCCTGGGCTCCTGCCAATCAGGTGCCCAGGGCCTGTGTTCCTTCCCTAAAAACTGCCTAACAGCCAAACCCATCTGGCATCTGTGGTCACATGTCATCCCTTGGTAAATGGTACCCAGGGCCTTGTGACCAGAGAAGACCCCTAAGGGCAGCAGCACTTATTGTGCCACCCTTAGAGGCCCTGTACCCTGACACACACACACTGCCTTTGCAGGTTGAGTGTCTGGGTGCAGAACAAAACAAAGAGTCGACATGGCACACATCCCTGTGTGCCATGCCCACAACACACACTGCCCTGGCATACCTCAGTCGCCCCTCTAGCTGGGTGCCCTATGCCAGTGGTGTGGGCACAGATGCATGAGCCCTGTGCCCCTACAGTACCCAGGTCCATTCCTGGGCACTGTAAGTGCAGTGCTGCCATTAAGAGTATATGGTGCTGGGAGGTCGTCAACACGATGATTGCTACACTGAAGACTGAGAAGTTTGGTATCAAACTTCTCAGCACAGTAAACCCTCACTGATGCCAGTATGGGATTTACTGTAAGATGCACCACAGAGGGCATCTTAGAGATGCCCCCTGAACCTAACCTACAATCCACGTCTTGTCTGAGGGGCTGCCTAGGCTGCCACACAGCAGACATGTTGCTGGACCCCTGGGTAGAGAGCCATCTGCTCTCCTGGGCCTGCAACAATGCACATCCTGGGTGAGGTGCTAAGTCTCCTCCCCTAGGATGGGCAGGGGAAGCTTCAAAGGCATTTCGCCTTTGTGAGCTTCTTCAGGCCACTTCCTGTACTCAGCAACTGACCCCTACCGATCCTGACTCCCACTCTGGCGGGAAGACTGGTCGGAAACCCCAAGGAAGGACAGAGGGTGTGCCAGCCTCTGCCAACCCCAGCCCTCAGGTGGGGGTGGCGAGGTGAAGCACATCTCCGGGCTCTCGCCATCTTGAAGATGGGGAGCCCTGCCCAATCAGGACTAGGCCACTGCCCCCTCCCACAGGAGAGTGGCAGGATAGGGGGTGTACCCACCCCAGGGCAGGGACCCAGTGGTCCCTGCCCTTTACCAACCTGTAACGCCCCTAAATTTAGTATTTAGGGTCACCCTGAGCCTTCCTTCCGGAGATCCAGATTCCAAAACAGCAAAGAAGATCAAGAAGAAAGAAGACCTGCCATGCAGCTACTAAAAAGAGGAAGACACTGCTTTGGCCCCACTCCCTACCGGCCTGTCGACCCTCGAACCTGCTCCTGCTAAATCCAGGCCATTCCTCCGTGGCCAGCAACCTCACAAATCCCGGAGGAACTGGCTACTTTGTGACTCTGAGCATCTGGGACTCCCACGAGAAGTGGCACTGCTCAAAGCATGTAACTGACCCCTGGCATCAGCCAGGAACCGCGAACCCTGCACACTCTGCACCCACCAAGCCTGGCCTGTGCTGGAGTGGACAAAGACCACGAGGACGTCCCTCCGGTGACTGTGACCCCGAATCCGGCACCCAAGGACCCACCTCGACGCTCCTGACGACACCTGCAGCCTCAGAACCAGGGACCCCCCAACCGCGATAAACAGAGGGTAAGATTTCCCGACACCAAAAGGCACCCCTGCACCCGGCGCCCTGCGGCCCCCTGTGCCCAACTCCTGGGTACCTACCTATCCTCCAACTACCCAACTTACCTCTCGAATTGGTGGTCGCACCTGAAGAATCTTCGGCCCCGAGCTTGCAGCCTTTGTTCGTTCTTGAGCTTCTCCATTGCAATCCATTGAGCGCCCGAAGGCTCAAAAGCACCCGGCACCCAGCCGCCCGAGTGCCCCAGGCTGTGCAACCTCTACTCCTACCTACTTCCCCATTTGCCCTGAGCAAATGACCAGGAGCCCAGCTCCCACAGCCGCGTGACCTGTTAGCCAGCAGCAACCAACCAAGGGCCCCCTGCCTTCCATAGGATAACATTGGGCCTAACTCACTCTGCACCCAGCTGCCCCTGTGCCGCTGAGGGTGTAACAACTGTACTTACCTGACCCTGGGAGACCCCAGAGTCTATGCCCAGAACCTTAACTCTGCCAGTCGAGTACTTAACCAAAAGCCGATAACTCACTTTTCTTCCATAGGGTAACATTGACTGGTTTCACTTGAAATTTCTTCTAAGTGTGGAGTTTCTAAACTTTAAAATATTCACCTAAAATCAACCGAGTAACGAAAACGGAAATACTCACCTGCTATAAGGAGAGATCCTAGTGCTGTCAATTGCCTATTACAAAGTATTTAACTAAAGCATCTCCTTCTGAGAAAGTACATTTTGATACCTATTGTTGGTTCTAAAATAAAACAACCATATATTTTTATACAAACCATTGGCCTAGAGTTCAGTTCTTGAGTGTGTACAACAAATGCTTTACACTGTCCTCAGATACTGTCTTACTGCTCGACCAAGCTACCACTTTAGAGAGTATGGTTATATCTAACTTTAGCCTCTGCCAAACCTCTGGGGACTGTGGACTCTGTGCACACTGTACCTATTTGGGAACAGTATATAAAGAGCCACTTTCCTACAACAGGTGTGTGAGGGTGACCAACACTCAGACTTGACTGTCAGGCGGACTGGGAGCAGGCTGTGTCTCGGGGACTGTCAGCTGAGGTAGAGCTATCAGTGGCTTGGCAAGCTGGAGGGCTCCTTGGACGAGGTGGTGTAGTGGCACGTGGAGCTGGAGTCATGCAGACGGGAGACATGGTGTGGCTGGGAGAATGTGGAGGGGTGCCTTTCCACTTCTTGGGGATCCTAAATGGCTTGACTGACTCTGGATCAATGGGAAGTGGTGTGGACACAACAGGAACACTCACCCCCAAAGCTGCATCAGGTGCAGATGCTGGCACCCCCTCTGGTGATATGCTGGACCCAGCGGAACGCTTTTCCTGGCTTCGCCCCTGCCCCTTCCCTGTTTACTAGGTGTCACCCCTACAGTGCCCTCCTTCCCCTGCTACACTGGGCTTGGAATGGGAGTCGAGGTGGTGGGTGAATCTGCCTTGGAGCCCTTCCTAGGTGTACCCTTGGCATGCACCACCTCCTTGGTGGGCACAGACACTGTATGCTTCTCTTTGCGAGATGCTTTAGGGGCAGGAGAGTTCTTGGATAGGGATGCCTCTGAGGCATGTGTGCCTGAGGTCTGCTGCTTTGCTTTTTGTCTCCTGGTGTTGCCTGAGGGGCTTTTCTCTCTGGGGTGGCTTTGGTCTTCTGTGGGGATGGTGTCTGCGCCCGGGACCGCTTGGGTTGCTGCTGCTGTGTGCTTCGTGTGCCGTATCGTGACTTTGATGTATGTGAACCGTGGTCACTATCATCAGACGTGGCCACTGCCAGGGGGGTGGACAAAGGGACTGGATCTGGACAGTGAGTATGTGCCTGTTGAAGGGCAGACGTCACTGTTGAGGACAAAGCCTGGACAGTCCGGTGCAGCCCACCCACGTCTGAATGTATGCCCTCCATGAAAGCAACCACCTGGGCCAGTTTTTTGTCATTGTCAATGAAGGCATTGAGGAGAGTTATTTGGCATACACACAGCTGGCGCAAAAGTTCCACAGACTCAGCACTGATGGCAGCAGGGGGGACAGGGGCAGGGGCAGCGGTGCTAGGAGTGAAGGACACTCTTCCCCTCTCACTGAGGCGGACACGGGCAGCACCAGAGGAAGTGGCTGGGAAGGTGGGCACTGGCCGCTGTGTGGTGGAAGACGATGCAGAGTCCCCGTTCCCTGTGCCCGCCAACATGGATGCATCCCCGCTGGCATCAGATGATGTGTTGCTTTGCGTTTCAGGCTGGGATTCCTCCAGCAGACTCCTGTCCCCCTCTGAGGCGCTGGTGACATCTGTGTCAATGGGCTCCTGTGCAGCTGTTGTGCTGGTTTCACCCCCACTGGTGTCCGTCTCCTGTCCCTCCGTGACCACAGGAGATGCTGCATGAGAGAGAGAGATATAGGGTCAGGTCAGTGGCAGCAACAGAACAAACATATGCAAGCAATGCATGACAAAAGTTGACCAAATCTATATGTTGCACACCACCCTGTGCAATCACATCATGCCATCTCACTATATAGACTCAAGCAGTGCATGGAAACTGGAAACTCAGGCATGAGTTAGCCATGTGATGACCACACAGCACAACACCCTGCTAGTGGCTCTGTTCAACCAGACACACAACTAGCTCTGAGCACACCTAGGGACATGATAGGGGCACACTACTTGTTGCCAATGACACATCTGTATGGAACATGAGGGGACAACACAGACACAGAATACAACATGACAGTCCACAATGGCCATTAGCCCATGCCACCCACCATGTTGTACTTTAGGGACAAAAGACTGGTGCACATTGTTGTCAGATGTCTGGCCTCCCCAATCTGGGTGCATGCAATGGACTCATTGATGAAGGCACAGTCAGATCGGGCACACTGCCGTTCCCTCCCATGGGATTCCCAAGACTACCCCAATGCAGAAGAAACCTGAAGAGCACAACTCAGAATGCAATGTGAATGCACAGCATCCAAATCACCTTTGTAAGTACAGGTAGGGCAAATGCATGACACCGGCACCCAGCCCAGCAGCCACTTACATGCCACTGCATCACACTACCAACATCACATAGGCCAGCGCTGGCACAGGCTCTGTACACATGCAGCCACTCCCAACCAAAGTCACCCTCCCCAAATGCTCACCTCTGGCTTGCTGCTGATGCTCCTTCAAACGTGCATCCAGGCGGTAGCTACCGTGATATAGATGCCGGAGCATGCCAACCGCCATTTCCCCATGTCTCCATCCCTATCACTACCACACTTGTGTGAATGTGGGTGCTGGTGACATACCACCGGTGCCAGGCAGTAGCTACCGTGATATGGGTGCCATACATTGACACGAGGCACCGCGATTCAGGCGGCGGAGCATGCCAACCGCCATTTCCCCATGTCTCCATGCCTATCACTACCGCACTTGTGTGAATGGGGGTGATGGTGACACACCACCGGGGCCGGGCAGTAGCTACCCGATATGGATGGCGGAGCATGCCTACCGCCATTTCCCCATGTCGCCATGCCTATCACTACCGCACTTGTGTGAATTGGGGTGCTGGTGACACACAGCCGGTGCCAGGCGGTAGCTACCGCGATATGGGTGCCATACATTGACACGAGGCACCACGATTCAGGCGGCAGAGCATGCCAACTGCCATTTCCCCATGTCTCCATGCCTATCACTACCGCACTTGTGTGAATGGGGGTGCTGGTGACACAACGCCGGGGCCAGGCGGTAGCTATCGCGATATGGGTGCCATACAATGGCCATCTGGTAAACATCAACAGTGCACAGTACCCACATGGTCAATGGCATATCATTGTGCACACAATGCCAATGTTCCATTTACTCCACTGGTGACTACACATGCCATGTTTGTGTGTGTGATTTCGTAGATTGGCCTGTAATCACTCATATGTCACTTATGAATGTGATGGTCGTGTAGGCAGGACAGTGTTGTTCTGAACTCTACAATGTGTACACATGTCAATGTGTTGAAGTGCAGTGACAATCACAGCAATGCTCGTCTCAATGAATGATTATCTATTTTGCATGGCCTCTCATGTCTGATCATGCACACATTCAGCATTCCTGCGCAGATTGTGGTCATTGTGTGGTGGATGTGTGCCAGGTTGAAATGACGCATGAAGGTGTGACAGGTACAGCAGCTAGGTAGGAGACAGTGGGGTTGATTTGTTACACATATGCTGGATGCTATACTCCCATGTGTGCCCATGTGAAATGTGGCCATATCCCTATGTGCATTCACATAGACTAAGGTGGTGTTTGAGGTACTTGTTTTGTGTAAGTTGACAGGTGTGCCCTTTGTGTAGCTGAAGGTGTCCCTACATGTAAGCTGGTCCGTTACTCAATATTGATGGCAGTCATTGTTGTCGTTGTGTCATCCAGAACGTGAGATGCAGTGCCCATCTCATGATGTATTGCATTTACATGTGTCCACTTTCATCTCAAATAGGAGGAGGCCAAATCTGATTTGTCACTTGTCGATGCTGGAGGACATGGAGGATGTGGCGATCATCCGGAAACGCTGTCTGGATAGAGCCACCCTAAAAACCCTTTGTGATCGGTTGGAGCCCCACCTGCAGCCTCACCGGACATATCCAACAGCTTTCACCCCTACTTATAAGGTGATGGCGGCCCTGCATTTTTTTGCCACTGGATCGTTCCAAGAGACAGTGGCCAGCACTGGTGGGATGTCACAGCCGATGTTCAGCATGGTGCTGCGTGATGTACTGTCCACCATGATGATATATAAGGACAGATAAATCCATTTCCCCAGGGGTGCGGAATTGCCAGCTGTGAAGGGAGACTTCTATCCCCTTGGACACATCCCCAATGTTGTTGGTGCCATAGATTGTACCCGTGGCGGGCTTGTGCCACCACAGGCAAGTGAGCACATTTACAGGAATCGCAAACATTACCACTCCATAAATGTGTAAGTGGTGTGCCTGGCAGATATGATCATCTCCCACGTGTGTGCCAAATTCCCAGGCTCGGCCCATGACTCCTACATCCTGCGGAACAGCATTGTGCCCCAGCTGATGGCTAATCTGCTTCCCGAGCGTGCATGGATTGTGGGTGAGTATGCCTAGTCATATGGCATACTAGGTGTGTGACCTGCTGCCCTCTGCCTCAGCGACATTGCAATGTATATTTGTGTTTGTCATACCTAGGTGACTCTGCATATCCCAACCGTCCCTGGTTGCTGAGCCCACTGCGGAATCCCCGGACCCCTGCTGAAGTCCGCTACAATGAGGCACATGGGAGGACATGTCATGTGGTGGGGTGTACTGTTGGTCTGCTCAAGTCACGTTTCCGCTGCCTAGACAAGACGGGAGGTGCACTGGCATACTCACCCTGGAAGGTGTGTCAGATTGTAGTGGCATGCTGCATGCTCCACAACCTAGCCATTCGCAAGGAGATTCCCCTGCTCCTGGATGATGGTGAGGACCCAAGGCCCCAGCCTGCAAACCAACCCGTGTCCAGTGATGAGGACAG
Source organism: Triturus cristatus (assembly GCF_964204655.1). Classification (NCBI taxonomy): domain Eukaryota; kingdom Metazoa; phylum Chordata; class Amphibia; order Caudata; family Salamandridae; genus Triturus; species Triturus cristatus. The sequence continues at coordinate 886,437,089 of NC_140579.1, forward strand.
TGGAGAGGAGGAAGGAGTTGACCTGCGTGAACAGCTCATCACCCGCTACTTCACTTGAAGGTGGGTGACAATGTACAACATACCCATTGTCTGCTGATATTGCTGTTGTCATGAAGGGGTATGTGAGAATTGTAACAGCAGCCAGTTATAGACTCAGCAGTGGCTGGCAATGTTTCAGGGACAGGTCATTTGGGAACATCTACAGGACGTGTGTGTTGACACTTGTTGCCCATTGTGACGTGTGCATGTTGGGTTATCCTGATGGTAGGTGTTGTGTGATGTCTGTGATGCTACACAGACCAGAGAATGTTGTTCTGTTGTGTTTCCCTAGGTGCCTTCAACTTCTCCTTGCCTACATACAGACCATCCTCCTGGTACATTGTGATCATGTTGAAGACTGTACATCCTGCAATAAAGACGGACCAGACACGACAACATGTGTGTAAGGATATTTTTTTTGCAATGGTGACATGTGAGGGGGTGTACATTTCCATTGAGGTGGTGGTGGAGCAGTGAGTTGACAGTTATGGTAAATGAGATAATCGAGTAGTCACCGCATTGATGTGGTGGCCCAGTCCAACAGACAGATGCCATTGTTTACTATGTGCACTACTGTGCTTCCTGACATGATGCAGTGGTACATGCATTACTTGTCCATGGTGTGAGGTATCAAGGCTACCATGCGACCCGTGCATGATTCATGATTACTGGGACCTGTTGCCATCTAGGGACTGGCACAACATGTTTTTCATTGAGGACTCTTTGTTGATTTGTCTGACCTGGCAGGCGTCACATCTGGACATGGACTGGCCATTGTCATCTCCTAAATACCTTTGTCCTGTCATGTGCATATCTTGATTTGTACCACCACACATGCTTTCGTATTTTTCGAATGGTCCTTGTTGCACTTGCCCCATGGTGATGCACATGTCAATAGGTGCGGTGCATGATTGTGCCCCGACTTTCTTCTACATGTGCATTGGTGTGTCACACTTTGGTAGCTGTGATAGTTTCCTTAGCTTACCTGCGTGCACACTGTGCGTGGCAATGGGGTAGGTGTGCATATTTGTGCAATGAGAGGGCTGGTGTTGTCATATGGCACCATTTGTTTTGTAACGAATGTGTGGGTGCACGTACTGGCTACTTACCTGTAATGTGCTCACATTTGGGTTTGGGTGTCGTGGAGGCTTACATCCTGCTCAGTGGGGTCACAAGACAGAATAATATGTCCACCTACCTGTAAGTTTGTTTGGTGTACTGCAATGGCTTCCAACTGCTTCTGGGTGGGGGAGTGCTCAATCTTGCTCAGGAGTGGGACAGGGTACATGGTGGAAGTAGTGGTACAGGCCTCCTACCCACAAACACCCTCACTGTGAAGTTGGCTACCTACCTGTAGGTTTGATGAGGGTAATGTAATGGCTGACACTTGCTTCTGGGTGGGGGGGGGAGGGCTCCATCCTGCTGAGGTGTGGGCCAGGGTGCATGGTGGGAGTAGTGGTACAGGCCTCCCACCCCCAGACACCCTCCCAGGGAAGATGGCTACCTACCTGTAAGTTTGTTTGGTGCTCTACAATGGATTTCAACTGATTCTGGGTGGGGGAGGGCTCCATCCTGCTCAGGTGTGGGACAGGGTGCATGGTGGGAGTAGTGGTACAGGCCCCCCACCCCCAGACACCCTCTCAGGGAAGATGGCTACCTACCTGTAAGTTTGTTTGGTGTACTGCAATGGATTCCAACTGCTTCTGGGTGGGGGAGGGCTCCATCCTGCTCAGGTGTGGGACAGGATGCATGGTGGGAGTAGTGGTACAGGTCTCCCACCCACAAACACCCTCCCTGTGAAGTTGGCTGCCTACCTGTAAGTTTAATGAGGGTAGTGTAATGGCTGACACTTGCTTCTGGGTGGGGTGGGGGAGGGCTCCATGTTGCTGATGCTGTGGGACAAGAGGCCTGGTGGGAGTTGTAGTGCTGTCTGCCTGTACACATGCCCCCATTGTAATGTTGGTAGCTACGTTTGGGGTGAATGTGAGTGGGTGAATGTTGGATCTGTGAGATGTTTTTGTGAGTGTGTGGTGTAGATGGATGGAATTTGTCCTAGGTGGTGTAGCTTTGTAGTTGTGCAAGGCAGTACATATCAGTGTGGTGGTAGTCATTTGTTGGTACTTACCAGCCACCACTCCCCCGGCTACTCCTGTGAGACTCTCTGGATGCAGTATGGCAAGCACCTTCTCCTCCCATGGTGTGAATGGTTTTCAATGAAATGGGAGGGCTACCGCCAGTCCTCTGAGCCAGCTCACGGTTCTTGCTAAAACCCTCTTTAGATCATGCCACCACTTCATGATCTCCTTTTTCGATACTGGGGTGGTCCCTACTGCATTGACCCTTTGGACTATCCTTGCCCACATTTGTATCCTTGTGGCTAATGGTGTCTGTTGGACCAGGCTACGAAACAGTTGTGGTTCCACTCTGACTATCTCATCTACCATGACTGTCAACTCACTCTCAGTGAATCTGGGCATTTTCTGTGTTGAGAAGGTGTGTGGTATGCAAAGTGGTTGTGGGTGCAGGGGTGTGAGTGGTGGGTGTGGTTGTGATGTATATAGTGTGTGATGTGCAGGGGGTTAGTGGTGCAGGTGTGGAAGTGGTGGTGGTGCTGTGTGTGGTGTGGCTAGTGATGTTGTGTTCTTTGCCTCTCCTTTAAGCTGGGGTGTGTGTCCCTTCTCTCCTGGAGTATTGCAAAGGATTGTGGTCAGGAAAGGGGCTGGTTTTATACTCAGCTATGTGGGTGTGTCCAAATGGGTGATTGCTGTCAGTGGTGTTTTGTTGTCCTCGGAAATGTTTTTTTTCTTTTTGCCATGTGGTTGTGTCATTGGGGTGTGTTTTGTGTATTTGGGGGGCATGGCTAGTTCGCTGTGCGCACTTTTTAGCCTTATTGTGGGGTTTTTACTTCATCCGCCATATTTTTCACGGATCGTCCGCAGCGGTGGCTGTGCTGCAGCATTTCCGCTGGCTCTCCCATTCATCCCAGTGTGCGGCCGCTCGCTAGGGGCTTTTTTTCTTTACCCCGTTCCACCGCGGTCGGTGTTTTTTGGTGGATGATCCTAATTGCCGGCGGGCGGTTGTTATCCGCTTCCATGGTGGTTGGGATGGTTTTCCGACCGCCATCCTAATAGGCCCCTTAGTGTAGAAAGTAAAAAAAGCACATTTATGTAATATTTAATGTTTTTGTTGCTAAATAATTTGTAATTAAAAATATTTGTTTGAAAATAATTTTTTATTTTATTTAATATAATATTTGTAGGTATTTGTCATATGTATTTTACATTATATTATGTCTTTTTTAATTTAATATTAAATATAATTGTATTTTAATTTTTAACATATTTATATATATATGCTTTATTTATTTTGTTTTTTAGATATTTTTGTTGTTGGTAATATTTTGTTTGTTTTTAATTTTGAACTGACTGTAGTGAGAATATTAATTGTTACCCCTCCGCAATTTAAAACTTTCACTACTGTTGCACTCACTGGAATGGGAATAGTAATTTTACCCCTCATCTATCCAGCACTTTACCTACTGTTGCACTTATTGGAGTGGGAATAGTAATTTCTACCCCTCCGCTATCCAACATTTTCCCTACTGTTTCACTCACTGGAGTGGGAATAGTAATTTTTACCCCTCCGCTATCCAATACTTTCCCTACTGTTACACTCTCTGGAATGGGAATAGCAATTTTTACCTCTCCGCTATCCAACATTTTCCCTACTGTTATACTCACCGGAGTGGGAATAGTAATTTTTACCCCTGCACTATCCAACGCTTTCCCTACTGTTGCACTCACTGGAGTGGGAATAGTAATTTTTACCCCTTTGCTATCCAACACTTTCCCTGCTGTTGCACTGACTGGAGTCAAAATTTAAGTTTAAAGATTTCTAAGTAGTTTAATGTTTTTGTATTAGATGTTATGTTATTGGTATATATATACATATATATTCCCATCAAAAACTAAATATCGCAGCACTCTCCTTGGAATTCCAATTATTTATCCAATTCTCCATTCCCCTCCTCCTCCTACGCATTTCAACTATTGTGGTCTTGCTCACGGTAATTAGCGTAGTCCCTTTTCCATTTTACACTTATATACCTGAATGCCACTCCACCCATAATGAGGCATTGTGGGATCAGTAGTTTAAATAAACAGCCATTTGAATTCAAAACACATTTGACATTGGTAATGGTGACAGGATCTTATGCCCAATTCATACCGGCATTAACAATATGTAGAGGGGATGTACAGGCCTGTATTTGTATAAATTTTAACACTTTTAACAGAAACTGATCGTTGTTACTGAACCTTCCTACTGGGTGACATGGTCATTGGCAGTTCTAGTCAAATATACATTTCATAAGGAGTAGTTTCTTTTCTGTAACTCCAGTTCTGTAGTAGGGGTATCTCTGTGATAGTCATAATCTAGGGAATAGTCCCGCCCATGTGCGGGGACCCCGGAGCAATAAAAAATAATCTCTTAAGGTGTCAAATCATGCAGACCTGCATCCACCCTTAAGAGATAATTTAATTTAAAGACAGATAATGCAGCCTATACCCACAGGCTACACTGTCCAGTACTTCAACTAGAAAATTCCACCAACATCCACAAACAGCACTGCCTGTCCAGCTTTTCTCTACAAGGAAAAAAACCCTGCCTCTACCAGCAAAAGCCTCTGGAATGATAGAGAGGAAGGAATGGACAGACAAGCCCCATAGGCTGCCATTATGTGGCTCAGAACAGGATACTGTGCCTTTAAGAAAACTTTCCAGAACTTTCCCAGTATCCCAGAATGCACAGCAGGTCCCTTTTACTTTCAGTTCTTTTTGAAGGCGTAGCACACCAGACCTGTAGCATTCCTTACATGAATATTCATCTCTCCACCGGGGAGGAGGGCGGGCGCTTATGACTATCACAGAGATACCCCTACTACAGAACTGGAGTTACAGAAAAGAAACTACTCCTTCTGTAGTAGGGGATCTCTGTGTATAGTCATAATCTAGTGAATAGAATGGCAAGCCCATCCCCACACCAAAACGGCAGTGGAGAAGAATACATAACACAACCACTACTGTGCGATCAAATTCCGCAGCGAGGCCTGCCCAACCTGAGCATCTGCCCTGGCATCCTTGTCCAGACAATAATGCTTAGCAAAGGTATGGACCGTCCTCCAAGTGGCCGCCTTGCAGATTTCTGCAATCGGAACATTACGTAGCAAAGCAGACGTGGCAGCTTTGCCCCTGGTGGAATGAGCCTTAGGTTTACCCCCTAAGGTCTTATTAGCCTTTTGATAACACAATTGTATGCAGGACACAATCCACCGAGAGATGGACTGCTTAGAGGTCGCGAGACCGGTCCTGACTGATCCATAATTAATAAACAATTGGTCTGACCTACGAATATCCTTGGTCTTATCAAGATAAAACTTCAACACCCTCCGAACATCCAGGGAATGGAGAGACCTTTCCGCTGGCGAAGAGGGATTCTGAAAGAACGTAGGTAAAGTTATGGTCTGGTTGACATGAAAATCAGATATAACCTTAGGAAGAAATTTAGGGTGAGTACGCATAACAACCTTAGCAGCGTGAAATACAGTATAAGGTTCTTGACAACATAATGCCTGAAGTTCACTCACCCTGCGGGCCGATGTAATGGCCACTAGGAACGCCGCCTTCCAGGATAGGTGCTGCAACGAAGCCTTGTGAATGGGTTCAAAAGGCTCCTTCATCAGTCTGGACAGCACCACATTCAATTCCCAGGAAGGCCAGGGAAGTCTGACAGGAGGAAACACTTTCTTCAAGCCTTCCAAAAAATCCTTGACCACAGGGATCTGAAAGAAGGAAGTCTGTGAAGGGCATTTCCTGTAAGCAGTCAAAGCAGCCAGATGAACCTTAATGGAATGGAAATTAAGGCCGGACTGCGCCAAATGTAAAAGATATGGAAGGATGACATCTTCCTTACATGTCGTAGGGTCAAAGCTCTTGGACTTGCACCAGATACAGAACCTCTTCCACTTGTAGGCATAGGACGTCCTAGTGGAAGGCCGTTTAGACTCCTTCAGTATGTCCATACAATCTTCTGGCAGATTCAAATGGCCATATTGCACTATCTCAGGAGCCATGCCGCCAAACTCAAAGACGAGAGGTTGGGGTGCACCATCTGCCCCCCGAACTTCGTGAGAAGGTCCGGCCTGCACGGCAGCCGTATGTGAGGAAGGAGAGACCGGTGAAGTAGGTCCGTGAACCACCACTGTCTGGGCCATTCCGGAGCAATCAGGATCATCCGCGCCCCTGACTGGGACAGTTTGATGAGCACCGCCGGAATCAGGGGAATGGGTGGAAAAGCGTACAGAAAGCTGTTCGACCAGTCGATCCATAGCGCATTCCCCAGCGTCCCCCGCTGGTAGTACCTGGATGCGAAGTCTCGGCATTTGCTGTTTTCGGCGGTGGCGAACAGATCTAGGTCTTGAGTCCCCCACCTTGCGAAGACTTCTCCTAGTACTTCGTCGTTTATGACCCATTTGTGGTTTTCCTGAATCAGTCTGCTCAGTGCGTCCGCCTGAACATTCTGCACCCCTGGCAGATGCGTGGCCTTAATCGTCAGTCCTCGGGCCAGAAGCCAGTGCCAGATCGCCTGCGCCTCCTGCGACAGAGTGCGCGATCTCGTCCCCCCCTGCTTGTTGAGGTAATACATAGTGGTTGTATTGTCCGTCTGTATCAGCAGCGAGGTGGTCTGGAAGGACGGAAGGAAGGCCTTCAACGCCAGGAAGACAGCTCTGAGTTCCAGGAAATTGATGTGGTACATCGACTCCAACGGGGACCACTTCCCTTGAATCTGCAATTCCCCGGAATGCGCTCCCCAACCTTGGAGAGACGCATCCATCACGATACTCGTCTCGGGAATGTCCTTGTGGAAGGGAACCCCCCTGAGGAGGTTCTCCGCCGAACACCACCACTTCAGAGACTGAAGAGCATGCAGAGACAGCCATATCTTGTCGTCCCAAGAACCTGTCCTCTGATCCCACTGATCCTCCAAGCACTCCTGCAGTGGTCTCATGTGCAGCCGTGCATGAGGCGTGAGGAAGATACAGGAGGCCATCGATCCCAGCAGTGAAGACACCTTCCTCACCGTCGTCGATGGAGCCGTCCTGAGGTCCTGAGCTTTCCGAAGGAGTGATAACCGTCTCTCCTCCGAAGGAGACACGCTTGCTGACCGCGTATCAATGGAGGCTCCCAAGTACTGTATGCACTGGACCGGAGTCGGGACCGATTTGGACATGTTGACGTGTAACCCCAGCTTGTTCAAGAGGACGCACGTCCACCGGAAGTGTTCTTGCGCTTCCGAGAAGGATGAGGCCTTGATCAACCAATCGTCCAGGTACGGGTAGACAAACACCTTGTTCCTCCGCAGGTGTGCCGCCACCACCGCCATGCACTTCGAGAAGGTCCTGGGCGCAGACTTCAGCCCGAATGGCAGTACTGTGTATTGATAGTGATTGGCGCCGACTTGGAATCGCAGGAACTTCCTGTGCTTCCGTGCAATGGGCACATGGAAGTGCGCATCCTGTAGATCTATGGCACAGAGCCAGTCTCCCCGTTGCAGCTGAGGGTAAATCTGATGCAACGATAGCATGCAAAACTTCTCTCTGCGAATCCATTTGTTTGCCTGCCGCAAATCCAGAATGGGCCTGAACTCGTTTTTGTCCTTCTTGCGAACGAGGAAGAACCGAGAGTACAGACCTCTTCCCCTTTGAGACAGGGTACCTCTTCTACCGCCTTTTTCTCAACAAGATGTCTGCCTCCGCCTGGAGCTCTCGCAGCTGAAACTGAGAGCTTACCGGCGGAATCGCTGGAGGCGGGCTGATAAACCGAAGACTGTATCCATTGCAAACAATATTCAGCACCCACTTGTCTCGAGTAATTTTTCTCCACTCTGCCGGAAAAAATTGAATGCTTCCCCCCACTGGAGTGGGTAACGGTTGCAGGGGAAGTAGTCGCTCAGGGTCAAGACCCGGCCGGGCCCTTGGTAGTAGTAGTGGCCTGCTGCCCTCCTCTACCCTTCTGGCGTTTCTGGAAGGGTTTCCGGAACTGCTGCTGTCCCGAACCCTGCCCACGCCCTCTGCCCGTAGACCCGAACCGTCTCTGGAACGGGCGCTTCTTCTTCTCGGCCTTCTCCAACCCGACAGCCGTCAGGGTCTCCGCCTCTGTCTTCATGCGGGCCATCTCATCATCCGCATGTTTACCAAACAGGGTTTCCCCCGAGAAGGGCAGATTGGCTACTCTGTGCTGAGCCTCTGGCTTGAGCGACGTCAGGCGCAGCCAAGAGTGACGCCTTTGGTGGACGCCATGACAGTAGGCGTGCGCCGCCAACAAGGAAACATCCGCTGCCGCACTGATGACCTGGTTCAAAACCAGCATACCCTCTCGCACCGTTTCCAGGAAGTCCTTCCTGTCCCGAGGCAGCAGGTCCGCATACTGTTGGAGGGACTCCCACAGGGCCCGGTCGTAATGCCCCAACAGCGCCCCCCCACTCGCCACCTTCATGGTGGTAGACGCGGTCCCACACACCTTCCTGCCCGCCGAGTCCAGCCAGCGGCTGTCCTTGTCAGGCGGAACCGTCGATGAAGGCGCAGTCGCATGCTGTTTCCTCGCCACCGTCACGATGACAGAGTCCGGCTTCGGGTCCATCCTTAAAAAAGCAGGGTCCGAGTCCGGGGCCCGACACTTTTTCAGGAGCCGTGAGGGGGCGGATTTCGTCACCGGGGGAGTGAGGAACAACTCCAACGCGGGTTCCACCAGTCCCGGCACTAGAGGCAGCAGGGGGCGAGACAGGTGTTTTTGTGTAGAGTCTCGAATATCACGGACGTCGTGGGTGTCGGTACCGTCACCGTGATTCCCAACTTGGCTGCACCCCTCAGCAGCACTTCCTGGAAGGAGACTAGATCGTCCACAGGAGACACCCAAGTCCCCGGTGAGTCCGACAGCGTCGGTGAGAAATCCCTGGCCGAGGACCGTGTGCACGACCTGGACCTGTGCCTCCTATGGCGCCGTCCTGATGTTGACGACGACGACCACCCACGGCTCCGCGACCTTCTCCTCCTGACGGAGCGGGAGCGCGACCTCCTCGGCTTCGGCCTGTCCACCGGTCTAGCCGGGCCCGGCGACCGTGGGTGTCGCGGCCTCGGCGTCCCCTGCGGTGGAGTCGGATACCTGGGCAGGGAGACCGACCGTGGCAGAACTGCAGGTGGCGCCAACGGAGTGCGTGGTGGTATAGACCGAGGAGGGGGAGGCGGAGGTGATGACGCAGGCGGTGGTGGTGGAGGCGGTGGTGGTGGTGGTGGTGTTGGCGGTGGAGGAGGAGGAGTTGGTGGTGGTGGTGGCGGAGGTGGCGGAGGAGGCGATGGCGTAGGGATCCGAGGAGGTGTATACACCACGGAGTACACCGATCCCGGCGACTCCGTTCCCCTCTCACTCCTGGCGTCAGGGCTCCCGCTGCGCCGTCTCGACATCGATCGCCTCCTCGACGGCGATCGCCTCCTCGACGTCGATCGCCTCCTCGACGTCGATCGCCTCCTTGACGTCGATCGCCTCCTCGACGGCGGTCTCCTCGATGGCGATCTTCGTGACGTCGATCTTCGTGACGTCGATCTTTGTGACGTCGATCTTCGTGACGTCGATCTCCTCGACGGCGACCGCCGCCTCGATGCCGGGTGTCAGCTGGCTCGCGACGTCGAGGAGCCCCTCGACGGCGACCTTCTTCTCTTCGCCGACGGCGATCGGCGATCTCCCCTCGACGGCGTGCGCCGACACCGGGCCTGATCTCGACGCCGATGGCTTGACGGCGACGGCGTCGTCGCAGAAGATGCCGATGTCGTCGACGGTGGCCTGTTCAGCTCCTTCGACGTCAAACGTCGACGCCGCTTCTCCCCAGAGCCCTGGGGAGATGGCGAACAGACCGTAGTCATCCCCCTCGATGCCGCCGTCGACGCCCTCGACGTCGACGGGGAGTGGGGACGCTTGCTGGTCTTCCTGCCCCTGGGGAGCCCCCAGAGGCCTCAGCATGGGCAGAATCAGCCCCTCCAGCCCACCTCGTGCCTTCAGCCTTCTGTCCTCCAGGACCTGGAGCCTGATCTTCATCCTCTCTCTCAGGGTCCTGGCTGAAAAAGAGCGGCAGATCTCACACTCCTCCTGCACGTGGGACTGGGGAAGGCAGACGATGCACACCCTGTGTGGGTCTGACTTAGCCTTTTTCCTTTCACAATCAGGACACTTGTCGAACAAGCCAGGCATGCTGACAACACCAGAAGGAAAGGACTTTACTAACACTAAATCACTTGAAAAGTAACAAATAAACCCTTGAAAAGGGAGAGCTCAATGCTCCAGGGTCCTGCTAGCAGGAGCCGGAAAAAAGAACTGAAAGTAAAAGGGACCTGCTGTGCATTCTGGGATACTGGGAAAGTTCTGGAAAGTTTTCTTAAAGGCACAGTATCCTGTTCTGAGCCACATAATGGCAGCCTATGGGGCTTGTCTGTCCATTCCTTCCTCTCTATCATTCCAGAGGCTTTTGCTGGTAGAGGCAGGGTTTTTTTCCTTGTAGAGAAAAGCTGGACAGGCAGTGCAGTTTGAGGATGTTGGTGGAATTTTCTAGTTGAAGTACTGGACAGTGTAGCCTGTGGGTATAGGCTGCATTATCTGTCTTTAAATTAAATTCTCTCTTAAGGGTGGATGCAGGTCTGCATGATTTGACACCTTAAGAGATTATTTTTTATTGCTCCGGGGTCCCCGCACATGGGCGGGACTAATCCCTAGATTATGACTATACACAGAGATCCCCTACTACAGAATTATAGTAATTATTGATGATTATTACCAATGTGGTCACGATTGCTATTTTCATTACATGATAGTGGACTAAGTATCCAATATTTGAATGTCACTAAGCATGTACTGGACATAGTGCCCCATTCTGTGCAAACACCCCATTTGGCTTCTGTTCCATACTTTGTTACACCTCTAAACTGCCGGACAGAGTGTCCAATAACTTTGTGTCCACTTTAAGCTTCATGTCTTAGTCAATCCTGTACAAGTCAATCTGCTCCTAAATCATGACACAGTGCCACTACACCCTCCAATTGCCAAATGATTTCTCCAATAATCCTATACTTCAAGTACTCTATTCTCATACCTGAATGGGCTATTCACATCTTTTGATATTTACATTTGATGGAGCCCCCTATACCGTCATACTTCACATTCCCTGGAAAGAAAAGATAGAACATATCTACAGATAATGCGCAAAATTGGAGATGAATGTAAATCTCTTCGTCCCCATTCAGTTCCAGTTGGATCTTTGTTTTAAATCTTATAATGAGCCTGGATTCTAAACATTTCCATTTTAATGTCATGTTGCCTCCCCTCTCATGTGGTGGCACTGTCATCAGGCCAGAGTGTCATATCCAGCCATGTTTTGCCTTCATGCGTTTGCATATGTTTCGCTATTGCATATGTCATATTCTTATTTTGAGTTGCTCTGATATGCTCCAAAATGTGCTTTTTCAGTGGGCATATCGTGCTACCTATGTAACGTTTCCCACAGAAGCATTCAAGTAAATAGACCACAGATGTGGATTCACATGTGATTGCTTCATTGATGTTAAAAGCTTTGCCTCGGAGATCCATGATAGTTTTCAAGTTCTTCCATATTTTGCATGCCTTGCATGTATTACATTTTCCAAATCCTTTCTGTAAATTTTGCAGCCAGGTCTCTGATTCCTTGAACACCCATGTCTCCCGAAGACCTAGCCATCCTAGCGTCTAAAGTCAAATCAGGTTCCCCTGATGATCCCATAAAACCGGATATTCTCAGGAAATTCCATAACTGCCTTATGACTGAGGGCCGGGAATTCATCAACGGCTCACTTCTGTCAGCAGTGATTTCAAAGTCGTGGAAGCACGCCAAAGTCGTCTCAGTGCTCAAAAAACCCACACTCAACGCATCTTTGCCGGAGAACTTTCGACCTATCTCCCTGCTTCCCTACCTGGCCAAAATTATGGAGTCCCATGTCAACATCACTCTGACTAAATATCTGGAGTCCAACCAGATCTTAGATAGCTCTCAGAACGGATTTCGCCCCAGACACAGTACAGAATCAGCCCTTTTGGCAGTCATTGAGCAGCTGAGGGCCACGCTAGATGAGGGCAATACTTCTGCACTATTTCTACTTGATCTTAGTGTGGCCTTTGACACGGTCTCCCATAAGATTCTTCTTCAACGCTTTGAGGAGATCGGGGTCTAGGGCAGGGCGCTGGCCTGGTTTACATTTTTCTATCAGAACGCTCCTTTCAGGTACATGCCCCCCCTTCCAGTCAAGTAATTACCCTCTTAGCTGTGGTGTCCCACAGTGCTCTGGCTTGAGCCCCACGCTATTCAATGTGTATGTCCACCCCCTGGCCCTCTTGGCTAAAGAGCGTAACATCAAAATGGTATCTTACGCGGATGATACCCAGCTGATATTCACCTTCTCCAAAAACCCTGCTCTGGACCAACTGAAATTCTGGGCCGATGTTCTGGCCATTGCAGACTGAATGGCAACTATCTGCAACTTAATTTGGCAAAGACGGAGGTGCTCGTGGTTGGCCGAGACACTCACAAGTGGGACTACCAATTGTGGCCCAGGACCTTGGGCACTCCTCCCACACCGAAAAATGCAGTTAAAGATTTAGGGGTCCTGATTGACACCGCCCTCTCATTTGAGCCTCATGCAAAAAAGTGGCCGGTACCTGATTCCATCTTCTGCGCGGTTTAAAACCCATTTTGGGATTCTTTGATGCTGTCACTCGCCAACTGATAGTCCAATCGGTTGTCCAGTCTCACCTGGACTACTGTAATGGTCTTCTGCTTGGCGTAAATAAAACAGTTACTGCAAGACTCCAACGAGTACAGAATGCAGCAGCTCGCACTCTGTTTGCCCTCCCTAGGAAATGTCATACCTCCAATCTTCTTCACCGACTACACTGGCTGCCAATCAAACAGAGAGTCCAGTTTAGAACCCTCGGCATCACACATAAGATTGTACATGGCCAGGGCCCCCAAGTCCTGCAGGGATTTTGCACCCCTTATGCGTACATTGTGTTCCACTGATCTTCATCTGCTGTGCATCCCACGGGTCCGCCAGTGTAGAGCCGGGGGTAGTTCCTTCAAATCTCTGGCCCCCGTATTATTGAATTCCATCCCACTGACTGCCCGGAGCACCCAGGACCAGTGGGCTTTCAGGAAACTGATCAAAACCTGGCTTTTCACTTCCACCTAGCCACATCGCTCCTGGTCACCTGTCCGCTAGCACTGGGACGCCCTGTTGCTGGGGCAGTTATGCGTTTTATAAACTGCTCTAACATAACATAACATTAAATGTAAATATCAAAATTTGTTAATAGCCCATTCAGGTATGAGAATAGAGTACCAGAAGTATAGGATTATTGGAGAAATCATTTGGCATTTGGAGGGTGTAGTGGCACTGTGTCATGAATTAGGAGCAGATTGACTTGTACAGGATTGACTAAGACACGAAGCTTAAAGTGGACGCAAAGTCATTGTACACTCAGTCCGGCAGTTTAGAGGAGTAACAAAGTATGGAACAGAAGCCAAATGGGGTATTTGCACAGAATGGGGCACTATTCCCAGTACATGTTTAATGACATTCAAATATTGGACACATAGTCCACTGTCATGTAATGAAAATGGCAAACATGACCAAATTGGTAATAATCATCAATAATTACTATAATTATGAAATGTATATTTGACTAAAACCGCCAATGACCATGCCACCCAGAAGGAAGGTTCATGAACAACAAGCAGTGTCTGTTAAAAGTGTTCAAATTTATACAAATACAGACTTGTTCCCCTCTACATATTGTTAATGCCGGTATGAATTGGGCATAAGATCATGTCACCATTACCAATGTCAAATGTATTTTGAATTCAAATGGCTGTTTATTTAAACTACTGATCCCACAATGCCTCATTATGGGTGGAGTGGCATTCAGGTATATAAGTGTAAAATGGAAAAGGGACTAGACTAATTACCATGAGCAAGACCGCGATGGTTGAAACGCGTAGGAAGAGGAGAGGAATGGAGAATTGAATAATTAATTGAAATTCCAAGGAGAGTGCTGCGATATTTGTTTTTTAATGGGAAATATTCTTGCACTGCTGGTCTTACCTTGCCGCATGCACCAGCTGTAAAGCGTGCCCCCCGCGCCACAGGACTGCTTTGTTGGATCATATATTATCTACTGGCGGTCGCCAGTAGATAGTTATAGTTAGGACCTATTTTCCATAGGAAATCCGCAACATTCTATTGGGAATATCTTTGGCGCCGAATGACGAATCTTCGCAAAATTCTCCAAACTTTTGGCCAGCTCCGCTCCGCTCCTAACCTGAAAGTTTTGCGGTGATCCGTGAAGCGGGGGGCGAGAAAAAAGGGGGGTCCCAAAACACATTTTCCCCATGCAATTTCCCATAGGATCTGTTGTCGCAGCTACAGCCCGAACCGCTGAACGGAATGACACCAAATTTGGCGAAGAGGTAGTCCTCAGTTCGGACTCGTGCCTTTTGCATATTTGGTGTGAATCTGTTCAGTAGTTCCTGAGAAAATTAGGGTAAAAAAGTTAGTGATATCTATGGCCGCGGAGGATCCGCGGACCGTACCCGCACCGTAAGCGCACCCTCCCCGAACCGAGCGCGCACCTTCCCGATCGCGCGCTGAATGCTAATTGGCTGTCGAGCGTCTCTCTACATTCGAAACCAGGAACTGTTGGTGGCCATTTTCTGCCTCGGTAGAAGCAAGGCTGAAGATGGAAGGGGAATAAGTGTGTAAAAGATTTAAAGGGGGCAGAGTGGAAATACTCTGACCCTCTAGATCTGCTTAGGGGGTCCCAGAAGGACTCCCTGTGGCCCCCCCTTTTTAAAAAAAAAAAAAAAGCGGCAAAATGCGCGCACGATGCATGCATCCTATTGCGTTGGATGCACGGATTCTCTCGCGGTGGGTGCGCGGATCCACGGCAAAGTTTTTTGAAAAACAACAAGAAATCATTGGTTGTATTACAACTTTCTACACTGAAAGGTAGGGTGTATATTTTTGTTTTTTAAAGGTATGATTGTTATTGGTTAACAAAAACAGATTGTAAGGAACATTATATATGATAAGCTGATATGTTGAAAAGTCAAGCACACTTCCTGCCTTGTGTAGGAACATTGTGTGCTGAACTTGTGACCTGTGAGCTCAGTGCAGTGTTCCATGAGCTGTTTCTATGGTAACAGGCAGAAGGCAGATTTGGGGAAGGGTTGAAATGTATTTCAGTTGGAAAGGGTTGAAATGTTTAACCAATAGAAATGTGTGTTTGCTTTTGAGTTTATGTGCGAAGGATTGTGATTTGATGTTAACATGTATATGTGTGGAAAATGAAAGGGAAACTTTTTCATTCTTTGCTTTTGCTGAGAGGTGCACAGTGCAGAGATTCTTTAAAAGAAAATATGGTGAGTGATTGATATACTCCTTAATCTACAAAAGAACTTGAAAGATGAGTTATTTAATTGTGAGGGGATGTATGTAGACTATTTTGATTTTAATCAGACTAATGTATTTTTCCTGCTAAAGTGTAGGGAGTACTTTTTTCTCTACAATGTGTGTGCATGTAGAAACCATTCTGTGATAGGCATTTGTGTTTTTCATGTGTTTGTAGACAGATAACTGTGCAGTTTTTATATTTTGGTAGAATTAGAAACCAGTCATTGTTTATGAATTTGTGAAATGAGTTATGTTATGTTTCTATACTAAAATGTAGTACTACTTCTAGATGAAGAAATGTGTTTTGATATAGTGCAAGGGATAGTGTTGTTTGTCTAGAATCAGACAGTGAGTCTGTGTGCATTTGGGGACCACTGTGAGAGAAGCATTTGGTAACATCGTGTATTTGCTGACAGATAACTGTTTTAAATCCAGTCAGGTTGTCAAGTTTTAGTAGCATTAGAAGACAGTTATGGCTTATGCTTTCATTAAATGAGTCAAGCATTGACAGTACATTGCAGTCGTGAAATATGTAGATTGTGTGCAGTTCCCTTACCACTTCCAGTGTAGTGAATGAGTTTTGGTAAACTCCTAGGAATACTGGTGCTTGTCTAGAATCACACAGTGAGTCTGTGTGCATTTGGGAACCACTGTGAGGGAAGCATTTGGTAACATCGTGTATTTACTGACAGATAACTGTTTTAAAACCTGTCATGTTGTCAAATTTTAGTAGCATTAGAAGCCAGTCTTTGCTTATGTGTTGTTTAAATGAGTCAGGCATTGACATTAAAGAGTTGTCGTGAAATATGTAGATTGTGTGCAGTTCCCTTACCACTTGCACTGTAGTGAATGAGTTTTGGTAAACTCATAGGGATAGTGGTGCTTGTCTAGAATCACACTGTGAGTCTGTGTGCATTTGGGAAACACTGTCAGAGAAGCGTTTGGTAACATCGTGCATTTGCTGACAGAAATCTGTTTTGAAACCTGTCATGTTGTCAAGTTTTAGTAGCATTAGAAGCCAGTCTTTGCTTATGTGTTGATTAAATGAGTCAGGCATTGACATTAAAGTGTAGTTGTGAAATATGTAGATTGTATGCAGATCCTTTACCACTTCCACTGTAGTGAATGAGTTTTGGTAAACTCCTAGGGATAGTGTTGTTTGTCTAGAATCAAACTGTGAGTCTGTGTGCATTTGGGAACCACTGTGAGAGAAGTGTTTGGTAACATCGTGTATTTGCTGACAGATAAGTGTTGTAAAACATGTTATGTTGTCAAGTTTTAGTAGCATTAGAAGACAGTTATGGTTTACGCTTTCATTATATGAGTCAGGCATTGACAGTAAATTGCAGTTGTGAAATATGTAGATTGTGTGCAGTTCCCTTACCACTTGCACTGTAGTGAATGAGTTTTGGTAAACTCATAGGGATAGTGGTGCTTCTCTAGAATCACACAGTGAGTTAGTGTGTATTTGGGATCACTGTGAGAGAAGCATTTGGTAACATCATGTATTTGCTGATAGATAACTGTTTTAAAACGTGTCATGTTGTGAAGTTTTAGTAGGATTAGAATCCAGCCTTTGCTTATGCGTAGATTAAATGAGTCATGCTTTGACACTGATGTAGTGTACTTAAATATGTAGATTGTGTGCAGTACCATTAACTCTTCCAGAGTAGTGAATGAGTTTTGGTAAACTCCTAGGATAGTGTTGCTTGTCTAAAATTACACCGTGAGTCTGTGTGCATTTGGGTAAGGATTGTGAGAGAAGCATTTGGTAACATCGTGTATTTGCTGACATATACCTGTTTTTAAACCGGTCATGTTGTGAAGTTTTAGTAGCATTAGAAGCCATTCTTTGCTTATGCTTTGATTATATGATTCAGGCTTTGACATAAAAGTGCAGTCCTGAAATATGAAGATTGTGTGCAGTTCGCTTACCACTTCCACTGTAGTGAATGAGTTTTGGTAAACTCCTGGGGATAGTGGTGCTTGTCTAGAATCACACTGTGAGTCTGTGTGCATTTGAGAACCACTGTGAGAGAGGCATTTGGTAACATTGTGTATTTGCTGACAGATAACTAATTTAAAACCTCTCATGTTGTCAAGTTTTAGTAGCATTAGAAGCTAGTCTTTGCTTATGCATTGATAAAATGAGTCAGGGTTTGACACTAAGGTGCAGTACCATGTACTATTCTGTTCACTGTGGCAGAACTGAAAATTTAAAAGTTTTATCTAAGCACTGTCGTAGAAGTAGTCTGATTATTTAGTCAGTTTCTAAGTACCAAATAGACTGCTTCAAATGTCTATGCAGTATGCATGTCGTGTTCTAACATACTATACACTTGTCTTTTACACCTTCAATTCCCTAGTCAGTATCCATACACTTCCAGGAAATATCCTGTCACTTCCTTTGCAGTCCTCTAGAGACCCATTCAACAGCATGTACTAATCCATTCACTGTGCCAAAACCCAAACACTTATAAATTCACCAAGACAGTCTCTTTCCAGTACTCTAATGATTCAGTCACTGCCCAAGTATTCATGCACAGAGCCAGGTCTTAGCATATGGACTTCTTCAAACCCCTATCCACTATGCATGCAGTCCTCTAACCACCTACACACTTGTCTTTCACACCTTCAATTCCCCAGTCAGTATCCGTTCACTTCCAGCAAACACCCTGTCACTCCATTTGCACTCCTCTAGTGACCCATTCAGCATTATGTACTAATCCATTCACTGCGCCAAACCCTAATAAATTCACCCAGGCACTCTCCTTGCAGTACTCTAATCATTCAGTCAGTACCCAAGTCCTCATCCAGTGACCCAGGCCTTAGTATATGGACTGCTTCAAACCCCTATCCACTATGCATGCAGTCCTCTAACCACCTACACACTTGTCTTTCTCACCTTCAATTCCCTAGTCAGTATCCATACACTTCCAGGAAATACCCTGTCACTCCCTTTGCAGTCCTCTAGTGACCCATTCAGCACCATGTACTAATCCATTCACTGGGCTAAAACCCAAACACTTATAAATTCACCAAGATACTATCTTTGCAGTACTCTAATTATTCAGTCAGTGCCTAAGTATTCATACACTGAGCCAGGCCTAAGCACATGGACTGCTTCAAACCCCTATGCACTATGCATGCAGTCTTCTAACCACCTAGACACTTGTCTTTCACACTTTCAATTTCCTAGTCAGTATCCATACATTCCAGCACTTGTGACTGCCTTTGCACTCCTCTAGTGACCCATTCAGTACCAAGTACTAATCCATTCCCTGTGCGAAAAGCCTAGCACTTATAAATTCACCTAGGCACTCTCCTTGCTGTACTCTAATCATTCAATCAGTACCCAAGTAGTCATGCAGTGAGCCAGGCCTTAGTACATGGACTGCTTTAAATGCCTATGCAGTATGGATGCAGTCCTCTAATCACCTACACAGTTGTGTTTCACACTTTCAATTCCCTAGTTAGTATTCATACTCTTCTAGCAAACACCCTGTCACTCACCCAGTGTGTCTCCTTATAGTACTGTAATCATTTAGTCTGTTAGCATGTAGTCTTTTAGTGAGGTAGGCTTTAGGGCATGAACTTTATATAAAATGTGTTTGTACAGTAATGGAATAGTATAAATTTTAAAGTTATTAATATACATTTATTTGTGATTCTTTTTTACAGATACAGAACAGGAGTGTTTCTCATCTGTTTGCACTTTTCTCGTGCAAGATTGTTTGGATGAAGGGTCCTTAGGTGTTTCATCATACTTGCTGTGCCGCACAAGTATTTTTTGTTAGGATCCCCTCGTAACAGAACTCTTTGGCAAATCTTGCGAATGAAGAAGGTGGCATTGGTCTTTGTTTGCCCCTTGGAAAAAGTTAAAAAATTCTTCACCACTGAGGAAAAACGTTGTGGGCGTGGTGCCTTCTGCAAAAAAATGTCCTCAGATTCGGTAAATATTTTAAAGCGGCAACATTTACAGTTTTTGTAAGTTAAACTTATAAAATTTTGTTAGCTGTGTACATTTTATATATCTGTGATTTGTTTCTTGTGGTATTTTGTTGAGAATACCATGTTGTTTTTTTTTTAACAATCTTTCTGATTTTCCAGGTCTGTCGTCGACATCCATGGTTCCCACAGGAGTGTTCCGCCTTGTTGTTTTGTATTATTGTTGTTACATTTTGTTTATTAGTTTATTCTTTATATTTATGTTAATAAAAAAATAAAGTTTGAAAATAGTTAATCGTTTATATATTTATTATTATAAAAAATAAAGTTTGAAAAAAAAAAAAATAATGTTTTTGGTTGTTCTCCTAACTGCTGTGTTACTCTTTCTTGTTCTTATTACTGTTATTTGATGGAGTCCACCATGGTGTTAAATTTTGGGGCACTTATCGCTGGAATACTGGTGATATCTGCAGTTTGCACCAACTTCTGAATAGTGTGTTAGATTTATCTCAACTTTACTTCCGTTAAAGTGCTGATAATGAAATGGAGAGTAGCCGTTCCCGTGCAAAAAGACACGAGGTGCACCTTTGCGATTTATTATAAATAGTAAAATCCTGTATTGTATTGCACTGAGGTATTGGCTGCACTTACAGTGTACACACAAAATCTATTAAGAAATCTCATTGTATTTATATTGATTGGGAATAGTGCGTCAGGTGCTGGATCTTGACGAGATACACTGCTCAGTTCGTATATTGTTGTGCACACGAAAAAAATCACATCACAACTTTCACACCAATTGCAATGCGAAACAAATTCCGGCGATAAGACACGTTAGCACCAGGGATTTTACACCTGCTTTCTGCTGGTGTTAAGCAGGACAACTACCTGCACCATGAAAGGGAACACACCCAAGAGCCACACCAGAACACCCACAGGTGCCATAGAGTCAATGAGCATGATACAGGGATACCCATGAGGGCCAGAAGACTCATCTCAACAACTCCAGGACCGCCAATGCCCCCCAAACCCACATCTTAGTAAGTGTGTCCCTGTGGTCATTGTCTTAGCATGATAGGAACGAGCCCTGCAACATCACAGTGTGCTGTCACCTCAGCGTTGGCAGTGAGCCTGGATGTGTAGCTACGTACGCATCCTCCTGCATGCACAACTGGCGTGTGCTGGTCTGTTGTTCACAGGTCAGTGCAGGGGTGTGCCTATCCGGCAAGGGAACGGGGTGTCTCGGACATGTCTGTGTACAGGAAGTGCGGTAAGTGTGTCTCTGTGTTCTGGTGTGGCCGCAGCAGTCGATGTTGTAAAGTGGCATGCACCACCTCCAAAGGGCACTGTGATGTTGTAGTTGGAATGTAGCAGGACATGCGCAAATAGGCATTACAATGGCGTGCCATACGAGTGCACAAAATACAACAGCTCACCGTACAAAAGTGTGGGGGCTCGTGGGAGGGAGGAGCAGCCGTTTGGCAACATAACACACAGTGACCTCGACCATGTGCCACATGCTGGGCATCTCATCCATGATGACCACGGTCGCAGACATCCCGCAACACCAACGACTGGCCTTTGTACACATCCTGTATGAATGCAGCGTGGTTTTCACTTCTATGCTTGTTCAGTGGTGTGATGTTGGCAGGTTGTGTGACTTGTGCTCCTTGTTGGTGTGTTTCATTTTGGCCATTGTTAGTCTATATGTGTGGTGTACTTAATTGTGCATGTGTGCCATTCTGCCCATCTCCCCCTTCCCCCCCACTCCCTGCTTCTTCCTCTTCCTAGTGCTGTTGTGTCTATAATTTTGTTGCTGCACACATAAATACATGTAAAGAATAAATTAGAATAGTTCCTTGAATCTTTTAGGTTTCAAAACTTCTCTATTGGTTTCTTTTTAATTTTCCATATGAACCGTTTTTTAAAAATATTCAACAACACATAGAAGTCAGAAGTGCAACGTATTCTATCAACACACTTTCTAGAACATTCTACAATACGTGCAGGTTAAAAGTTCATCAAATTTTTAAAACTTTACGATATTTTTTGTAACATTTTCTTGAACATTTAACGACACGTGCAGGTTAAAAGTTGACGATTGTTTTAAGTTCGAACAGTGCCTTCCAAATGCAAGTAACAGGTGTGGTTGAGCTGAGCAAATTTTATCCTATGATATGTACTCCACGTTGAAACTGCTTTTCCACGTTGAAACTGCTTTTTCTTAACCAATAACAAAGATGCTTTTCCACAAAACTAATGTGCACCCTACTTTTAAAAAAGAATGCTTTTCATGATATCTTCAGAGATAAGTTATAGATAGGAATTAGCATTTAAAAAACCTTTGAAATTCACTGAAAAAACTAAAGGTTTCAGGGGCGTTATAGTTAGCTGGACATTTCCCTCATACAAAACCCTAGAAATTCCCCTGTTATAGTTAGTTCAGCTAACTATAACTCGCGCCCCCGCAATGCACTGCTGATGACGTCACATATTACATCACTCATGATATGGTCAGTGACATCACTGATGACATCACTGATGTCATCTCAAATGACATCACTGATGACATCACTGATTACATCATCCATTGAGTATGTGTTTGTATGCAGTTTTATTATGTTTAATATATATAGGGAAAGGCCTGTTGAAAAATAAGTGGGTGTACAAGTGTGTGAATGGATGATTTTCTAGGTGCGTAACGGACTCTATAAGTGAGTCATTAAATGTATCTTACTGCAGACTAGTGACTAAACTGTGTGAATGTCTGTATGTGTCTGTGTGTTGGTGTTTAAGTGGCTGCATGGTTTTTTGAATAGCTATATGAGTGTCTATATGGGTTATTGATTGGTTGTCTGAGTATCTGTATGGGTGCCTGAGTGTTTGTGTGGGTAGGGTGTGTGTGACTCTGTGACTAGATGTGTGAGTGGGTGATTCAGTGGGTGCATGTTTTTAAGAGCGTATCTGTGATGGACTGTATGGTTGGGTGAGTGTATGTATAGTGTATGTATAGGTGTGTTAGTGATTGAATGTATATCTCAGTGGTACATGTGTGAGTAACTACATATGTGAAAGGCAGTATATATGTGTGTAAGAGTATATAAGTGGGTATATGTGAGAGTGTGTGATTGTGAGAGTGGCTGTATGGATGAGTGTGTGCTTGTATCCGTGATTGTATAAGAGCGTAAGAATGTGGTACTATTTTTATGAGTAAGTGAACTTGTGTGTGTATAACTGCATAGGTGAGTAAATGGGAGTGTGATTAATTATTTGCATGACTGACTAGGTGTTTGAGTATGTCTAGGGATGATTGGCGGTGTCAGAGTGTCTATATAGGTATATAAATGCATATGATAGTCCTGTACTGAGTGACTGTAAGTATGAGTGACTCTACAGGTGAGTGAGTGGAGGTGTGTGTCGACCTAAGAGTCAATGAGTGTGTATGTAGTTATTGGTATTGGAGTATCTATGGTTTTGATAATGGTTTTTTCAGTGAATATATATATATATATTCAGTGAAAAAACCATAGGTTTCACACATGTTATAGTTAGCTGGACATTTTACTGATAAAAAACCAATGAAATTCCCCCGTTATAGTTAGTGCAGGCAACTATAACTCACGCGACCGCAATCCTCTGCTGATGCTAATACTGTATTTAGACACTTATTTGCCCATGTCTTCTTCCATAAATTTTTAGCTATACATATATTACAAATATTTTTTTTTCATAAAGACACATATGTCATCAGCAGAAGATTGCGGTCGCGCGAGTTATAGTTGCCTGCACTAACTATAACGGGGGAATTTCATTGGTTTTTTATCAGTAAAATTTCCGCTAACTATAACATGTGTGAAACCTATGGTTTTTTCAGTGAATTTGCAAGGTTTTTTAAATGCTAAGTTACTTTACGCCATTCGTGGCGTGCGCGCCCACTTAACGCAGTTCGCACCGCGCGCCCACTTTACGCAGTTAGTGCCGTGCACGCACGGTGAGCACGCGGTGCGCTACGCGCACCGCGTGCCCACGTTACGCTAGATGGGCCATGTACGCACGATGCGCTTCGCGCACCGTGCGCACATGGAGGACATATGATGCGCTTCGTTGTGAAAGGTAATATTTTAATTTTTCACATCGTTTGTTTGTTATAGTTAGGACCCTCTTACCATAGGAAATCCGCAACATTCTATTTTGAATAACTTTGGCGCCGGTCGACGAATCCTCGCGAAATTTTCAAAATAGGTGGGGCGTTGAGCTCCGCTCCTACCCTGAAAGTCTCGGGGGGATTCATCAAGCGGGGGCTGAGATAAAAGGGGGGTCCCAAAACACGTTTTTCCCATGCATTTTTCCATAGGACCTTTAGACAGAGCTACAGCCCGAACGGCTGAACAGAATTTAAAGAAATTTGGCAGAGAGGTAGTCCTCAGGTCAAGGAAGTGCCTTTTGTAGGTTTGGTGTAAATCTGTTCAGTAGATTCTGAGAAAATAGCCTTTAAATCAATATATATATCTGAGCCAGCTTACGGTGCGCTTACGGTGCGCTTACCGTACGCGTACGGTGACGTGCGCGAGCGCGATTCTGATTGGCTCTTAGATCTTAGTAAACATTCGAATCGGTCGAAACCAGGAAGCGGCGGCCGCCATTTTGTGTGTTTCACTCAGGAAAAAAAGGGTGATAACTTGAAAAGGGGGCAAGGAATAGAGTTACAGACCCCATAACATTTAAAAGGGGGTCAAAGAAGGACAGAAAAGTACAAAAAAAACATTTATTAATTTTAAAAAAAAATCGCGGGGTAAGCTCAACGTACGCGTACGGTAAAACAAAAATAAAAAAAGAAATGAAATGCAGATTTAAGTGTTTAGATATTAGGGGACTCTAAAAAGAGCCGTTGTGTTTATGAAGTGATTTTTTATTGGTACCTACAAGTAAGTACCGATGCAGAGTCTAAGGTTCAAGAGGAAGACTCTATTCCCTTCATCATTGAAGTGTACACCATCTCCTCCATAAATGTCTTGCATGTCGCAACGCAAGTTGTTGTGGTAAATGGAACTCATACCATAGTCTCGGAGGAAAGCAGAAACAGATTTGTTGACGTGCTTTCTTGCTTTGTCAATCTGCGGACAAAAATGATTGGACCAGTTCCATTTTTGCCTTTGGCATATGTTAGAATACACAAAGGCAGTTTTAGGGAAAAGTGAAAACAGTTGTGCAAAGGTCTCCTTCATAAGCATTTCCAGACCTACCCCAGTCAAAGTGCCTAGGTCATTGCCACCACAGTGCACTATTATGAGGTCAGGGTGTTGGATTTGCATGAAGGATTTCACCAATGGCATCAATTGGTGCCACTTTAACCCTCTCTGACCAATCCATTTAATGTCTACATTTGGCAAAGCAAGGTCTCTCACCATACCTGTTTTCTCTGCATACTTTTCACTCCAGAAGACATAGCTGTGCCCTACAATCCACACTGTGAACATCTTCAAAGGAGAACTGGATGCACTCAGGAGGTGTAATTCAGTAGAATGGTAAAAAGAAATGAAAGACAGTTTGGAAAAGGAGGCATACATATTTTTTTTTTTTAACTGATTGGCTGTTTCATACCATTCTAGAATAAAAACTAGGCTGTATGTGTAAATTTATAGAAGCATGTTTTGTATTGGTACAGAAAAATGTGTTACCAAAGAACAGTACTATGGATTTGCTGTTAGGTTTGAAAAGTCAAGCACTCCTGCTCTTTGGAAATGAAACATTGTTTGGTGAACTTCTGACCTAACTCTGCACAGCAGTGTTTCAAGAGCTGTTGCTATGGTATCAGGCAGAAGTCAAGTTGGGGGAAGGGTACTAGGCAGAAGTCAAGTTGGGGGAAGGGTACTTTTGGAAAAGGGTTGGTTTTCAACCAATAGAAATGTGTGATTACATTTGAAAAAAAGGGGGAAGCACTGAGATTTGAAACTTACATGTATATGTGTGGAAAAAGAGAGGGAAAGTTTGCCATTATCTGGTTCTGCTGAGAGGAGAGAGGTGTACAGAACAGAGATCCTGGCTCTGATAATCTGCTGTTTGAGTGCCACATTTCTTTCACAACTAACTAATTTTAAAGGTGAGTTTAGAGTTTGAGAGGGGATGTATATGGTAAATTAAGAAATTAATAATAGAAATGGAATTCGTTTTGTTGAAGTTGTGTTTATCATTTTCTGTTTTGGGAGAAATTTAAATGTGAGGAACATGTACAATAATATGGACTATGTTTTCACGATAAATTAAGGTGTACTGGTATAAATAAGGAATACTTTAAGGGTTTGAGGTTGCACTCAGTAATGCAAATACATTCAGCATCAGTAAGGCTGGTTGCCCTTGCTGGAGTGTAGTCAGTCACCCAGGCTACACATGTTGTTGGTCTCAGAAAGCTGTTTGGTATTGCTCTGGTGATTTTACATTTGCATTAGATGGAAAGGGGGAGGTATTTTTTTCTGCAGAAGCAGACTCTTAGCACACAGCCAGCTGCATATCCTGTGGAATCATGCATAGTATTCACAACCGAGTGGGGTTTGAGGTTTCAGTCAGTAATGCAAATACATTCAGCATCACTAAGGCTGGTTGCCCTTGCTGGAGTGTAGTCAGTCACCCAGGTTACACATGTTGCTGGTCTGAAAATGTTGTTTGGACATGTTGTTTTTTAAGAATCTGAAAAGTGGATTCATAATGTGTCAGACTGTAAAAGTACTTATCACTTGCCAAAAAAAAGAGTAGTAAGTGTGCTTTGAAATTGGCAAAGAAATTTCGTTTTTTGACTAATATGAAAACATGACTCTGTGTGCAAATAGGAATTACAGGCAGAGATTTATTGCGTATTGCTCTGGTGATTTTACATTTGCATTAGTAGGAAAGGGGGAGCTATTTTTTTATGCAGAAGCAGACTCTTAGCACACAGCCAGCTGCTTATGCTGTGGAATCATGCACAGTATTCACAACCGAGTGGGGTTTGAGGTTGCAGTCAGTAATGCAAATACATTCAGCATCACTAAGGCTGGTTGCTCTTGCTGGAGTGTACTCAGTCACCCAGGTTACACATGTTGCTGGTCTGAAAATGTTGTTTGGACATGTGCTTTTTTAAGAATCTGAAAAGTGGATTTAAAATGTGTCAGACTGTAAAAGTATTTATCACTTGCCTAAAAAAAGAGTAGTAAGTGTGGTTTCAAATTTGCAAAGAAATTACGTTTTCAGACTAATATGAAAACATGGCTCTGTGTGCAAATAGGAATTATAGGCAGAGATTTATTGCGTATTGCTCTGGTGATTTTACATTTGCATTAGATGTAAAGGGGGAGCATTTTTTTTATGCAGAAGCAGACTCTTAGCACACACCCAGCTGCTTATCCTGTGGAATCATGCACAGTATTCACAACCGAGTGGGGTTTGAGGTTGCACTTAGTAATGCAAATACATTCAGCATCACTAAGGCTGGTTGCCCTTGCTGGAGTGTAGTCAGTCACCCAGGTTACACATGTTGCTGGTCTGAAAAAGCAGTTTGGACATGTGCTTTTTTAAGAATCTGAAAAGTGGATTTAAAATGTGTCAGACTGTAAAAGTATTTATCACTTGCCAAAAAAAAGAGTAGTAAGTGTGGTTTCAAATTGGTAAAGAAATTACGTTTTCAGACTAATATGAAAACATGACTCTGTGTGGAAAGAGGAATTACAGGCAGAGATTTATTGCGTTATGCTCTGGTGATTTAACATTTGCATTAGATGTTAAGGGGGAGCTATTTTTTGTGTGAAGAAGCAGACTCATAGCACACAGCCAGCTGCTTATCCTGTGGAATCATGCCAGTATTCACAACCGAGTGGGGTTTGAGGTTGCAGTCAGTAATGCAAATACATTCAGCATCACTAAGGCTGGTTGCCCTTGCTGGAGTGTACTCAGTCACCCAGGTTACACATGTTGCTGGTCTCAGAAAGCTGTTTGGTATTGCTCTGGTGATTTTACATTTGCATTAGATGGAAAGGGGGTGTTATTTTTTTATGCAGAAGCAGACTCTTAGCACACAACCAGCTGCTTATCCTATGGAATCATGCACAGTATTCACAACCGAGTGGGGTTTGAGGTTGCAGTCAGTAATGCAAATACATTCAGCTTCACTAAGGCTGGTTGCCCTTGCTGGAGTGTAGTCAGTCACCCAGGTTACACATGTTGCTGGTCTGAAAAAGCAGTTTGGACATGTGCTTTTTTAAGAATCTGAAAAGTGGATTTAAAATGTGTCAGACTGTAAAAGTATTTATCACTTGCCAAAAAAAAGAGTAGTAAGTG
Organism: Triturus cristatus; assembly: GCF_964204655.1. Taxonomy (NCBI): domain Eukaryota; kingdom Metazoa; phylum Chordata; class Amphibia; order Caudata; family Salamandridae; genus Triturus; species Triturus cristatus. Next base: position 886,464,960 of record NC_140579.1, read on the forward strand.
TGGTTTCAAATTGGTAAAGAAATTACGTTTTCAGACTAATATGAAAACATGACTCTTTGTGCAAAGAGGAATTACAGGCAGAGATTTATTGCGTATTGCTCTGGTGATTTTACATTTGCATTAGATGTAAAGGGGGAGCTATTTTTTTGTGCAGAAGCAGACTCTTAGCACACAGCCAGCTGCTTATCCTGTGGAATTATGCACAGTATTCACAACCGAGTGGGGTTTGAGATTGCAGTCAGTAATGCAAATACATTCAGCATCACTAAGGCTGGTTGCCCTTGCTGGAGTGTAGTCAGTTACCCAGGTTACACATGTTGCTGGTCTGAAAAAGCAGTTTGGACATGTGCTTTTTTAAGAATCTGAAAAGTGGATTTAAAATGTGTCAGACTGTAAAAGTACTTATCAATTGCCAAAAAAAGAGTAGTAAATGTGGTTTCAAATTGGCAAAGAAATTACGTTTTCAGACTAATATGAAAACATGACTCTGTGTGCAAAGAGGAATTACAGGCAGAGATTTATTGCGTTATGGTCTGGTAATTTTACAGTTGCATTAGTAGGAAAGGGGGAGCTATTTTTTTATGCAGAAGCAGACTCTTAGCACACAACCAGCTGCTTATCCTATGGAATCATGCACAGTATTCACAACCGAGTGGGGTTTGAGATTGCAGTCAGTAATGCAAATACATTCAGCATCACTAAGGCTGGTTGCCCTTGCTGGAGTGTAGTCAGTTACCCAGGTTACACATGTTGCTGGTCTGAAAAAGCAGTTTGGACATGTGCTTTTTTAAGAATCTGAAAAGTGGATTTAAAATGTGTCAGACTGTAAAAGTACTTATCACTTGCCAAAAAAAAGAGTAGTAAGTGTGGTTTCAAATTGGCAAAGAAATTACGTTTTCAGACTAATATGAAAACATGACTCTGTGTGCAAAGAGGAATTACAGGCAGAGATTTATTGCGTTATGGTCTGGTAATTTTACATTTGAATTAGATGGAAAGGGGGTGTTATTTTTTTATGCAGAAGCAGACTCTTAGCACACAACCAGCTGCTTATCCTATGGAATCATGCACAGTATTCACAACCGAGTGGGGTTTGAGGTTGCAGTCAGTAATGCAAATACATTCAGCTTCACTAAGGCTGGTTGCCCTTGCTGGAGTGTAGTCAGTCACCCAGGTTACACATGTTGCTGGTCTGAAAAAGCAGTTTGGACATGTGCTTTTTTAAGAATCTGAAAAGTGGATTTAAAATGTGTCAGACTGTAAAAGTATTTATCACTTGCCAAAAAAAAGAGTAGTAAGTGTGGTTTCAAATTGGTAAAGAAATTACGTTTTCAGACTAATATGAAAACATGACTCTGTGTGCAAAGAGGAATTACAGGCAGAGATTTATTGCGTATTGCTCTGGTGATTTTACATTTGCATTAGATGTAAAGGGGGAGCTATTTTTTTGTGCAGAAGCAGACTCTTAGCACACAGCCAGCTGCTTATCCTGTGGAATCATGCACAGTATTCACAACCGAGTGGGGTTTGAGATTGCAGTCAGTAATGCAAATACATTCAGCATCACTAAGGCTGGTTGCCCTTGCTGGAGTGTAGTCAGTTACCCAGGTTACACATGTTGCTGGTCTGAAAAAGCAGTTTGGACATGTGCTTTTTTAAGAATCTGAAAAGTGGATTTAAAATGTGTCAGACTGTAAAAGTACTTATCACTTGCCAAAAAAAAGAGTAGTAAGTGTGGTTTCAAATTGGCAAAGAAATTACGTTTTCAGACTAATATGAAAACATGACTCTGTGTGCAAAGAGGAATTACAGGCAGAGATTTATTGCATTATGGTCTGGTAATTTTACAGTTGCATTAGTAGGAAAGGGGGAGCTATTTTTTTATGCAGAAGCAGACTTTTAGCACACACCCAGCTGCTTATCCTGTGGAATTATGCACAGTATTCATAACTGAGTGGGGTTTGAGGTTGCACTTAATAATGCAAATAAAAACATGTAAAATAATATGGACTATGTTTTCACCATAAATTAAGGTGTAGTGGTATAAATGAGGAATACTTTTAGGGTTTGAGGTTGCAGTCAGTAATGCAAATACATTGAGCATCAGTAAGGCTGGTTGCCCTTGCTGGAGTGTAGTCAGTCACCCAGGTTACACATGTTGCTGGTCTCAGAAATCTGTTTGGTATTGCTCTGGTGATTTTACATTTGCATTAGATGGAAAGGGGGAGCTATTTTTTTATGCAGAAGCAGACTCTTAGCATACACCCAGCTGCTTATCCTGTGGAATCATGCACAGTATTCACAACCGAGTGGGGTTTGAGGTTGCACTTAGTAATGCAAATACATTTAGCATCACTAAGGCTGGTTGCCCTTGCTGGAGTGTAGTCAGTCACCCAGGTTACACATGGTGCTGGTCTCAAAAAGCAGTTTGGACATGTGCTTTTATCAGAATCTGAAAAGTGGATTCAAAATGTGTCAGACTGTAAAAGTACTTATTACTTGCCAAAAAAGTAGTAGAATGTGTGCTTTCCAATTGGCAAAGAAATTTCGTTTTTTGCCTAATTTCAAAGCATGACTCTGTGTGCACACAGGAATTGTTTTTAGATATTTCATTTGTGAATGTGTTATTGTGATTTTCACTTCTAGGAAAGGGGTACTTAGTATTTTAAGATTTGAAAAGATCATAAAAAATGTAGTAATATATTTACATATAAAAAAGGAATTTTTTTTTAGTTTTTTTCAGGTATTGCTGAAGAGCAGTGAACAAAATTTAAGATGCCTACAAAATCCAGAGTAACGAAAAACCACAAAAAAAAACTATATTTGAAGACAACTGGAGGACCTAAGTTAGTTGGAGATGCTCATGTTGGGAAAAAGAGAAAGTCTTCTGGTAAGCAGACAAAAGATTTTTTAAAGAACATCTTCAAAAAAAGGAAAAAATGTACAAAATGTCTGTACTGGAAAGAATGTTTTCAATAGAAAAGAACAGGAAAAAATTGAGAATTTAGTTAATGCAAATATACCTTCTGCAATAACAAAGATTAACTTAAACAGAAAAACAGCGTTTAAAGAGATACGTAGAAAAATGTTTCAGAGAAGAGTTATGTCCAATTTGATAAAGGATGTGAAGAAATATAAGAAAAAGGCAAAATATTACAAGAGAAAAAAAGAAATTGAAGCCATTGCAGCAAAGGCATTAGAATTAAAAAGGAAACTATTCATTTTAATTTTGAATAGGATGCGTACATTAGATAAAATGGTTAATGTACTGAAATCACAAAGCAAAAGGAAAAGAGTAGTGAAAAGAACAAACTTTTGTAAAGTGTTTTTAGGAAAATGGATGCATAGTTCAAGTAGTGAACCTTTTTTTAATGAAGAGAGTTATTTTCAAAGTAATAGTTTGCTGCATGCAGTTGACACCAGAGGTCGTGCTTATGAAGTGAAAAATGGTTGCATAATGGAGAAGGAGATAATGGTTCCAAGAGATGAGGTACAAGTGATGGCGGATGAGGCTATGGGGAGACGTCCTAAAGCCCCAGTGTACACTTGGAATTGTAGTAGTATTTGCACTGTGCGTCAGGAATCTATTGATAAATTTCGTGAGTTTCTAAGAGAATATAGTAAAAAAAGTGTAAAACAGAAGATTAAGGTGCTTCAAAGTCTAGATCCATGCAGAGTGAGAGAGAATACTGGTTTGCAGGGTCATTCTCTGGCTTGTCTATCTAGAAAAGTGTGTAATAGTGTTTTCCATCATTTTAGGATGCTGGCTGTTCATCATACTGAAATGAGAAAGTTTGTGAGACGGTTGTATTTTGCTAAAAGTCCAGCAATAAAGTTAGATGAATTGAATAGGGCTCTGTTCCGTGGATCGGTATCAGATGTAGAGAAGGTTGTTGATGAAATTCAGTTTTGTTACTTTGGTCCTGAACAAGACAGTGCAGAAAAGGACACAGTAAATGAGGAAGAAGTGGAAGAGAGTGTAGAACCCTCTGTAAGTAAAACATTTAATGATCACATAACAAAATTTGCAATAATCTCTAATGAAAGACCAAATATAACTTGTATTTGTTGCCGCAGAACTCATTATAGAAAACAAACCAGGAATGTTGATCTCTACAGAAAGAGTGAAAATGAAGATAATTATAAGTGGAAGGATTTTGCCACATATATATTTCTTGAAAATTGTTTTGAATTGGGTGAAGATCAGCGTATTTGTAAATACTGTTACAACAAGTTAGAGGAAAATAGAATGCCAACCAGAGCTGTACATAATAATTTAGAATTGGATGCTATTCCTGCCGAACTTTCTGAATTAAATACATATGAGTCTATACTTATTCAATGTGTTCATCCGTTCCAGACCATAGTACGTATGGAGCCCAAAACTGGTAAATTACCTCCTTCAGATTTACTGAGAGGTTTAAAAGGAAGAGTGGTGTATTTGCCCTTGGATTTGAAAAAAAATATGGAAACTATTGATGCAGATACTTTGGAAACTGAACCATTAGTTATTCTGGTTAATGGTGTACCTACAAAGAATAAGAAGATTTGGCAGGAGCTGGTAGATGTACGGAAAGTACAAAGAGCAAATTTGTATTTGAAAAGGAATAACAAATGGTATGAATCAATTTATATAGAAGAAGAAGAAGAAGAAGAAGATTTACAAGAAGACACAGAAACACCAACTGGACAAATTGAAAAAGTGGACAAGTCAAAGGAAGAAGAAATTTATGAACATTTTAGCATACATCCTCTACATTCAAAAGAAGTTTTGGGAGACAATATTGATCTGTTTCAGATGAAGAAAGCAAAAGGAACTCCCGTGAGTGTATGGGAGGAGAGCTTGGAAGCTCGATGTTTTCCCCAGCTGTTTCCTAAAGGAAAAGGAGGACGATACGATGAACGTCCAGAACAGATTCCAGCTTCTGAGTATCGGACTACAAGACTATATGCAGAAGATCCCAGATTTCGACAAAGTATTCCTTATTTGTTCCATCTTTTATTTGAAAGCGACTTGTCTGCACTATCTTATGCAGTAAATCACATTTTAAAAAGTGGAGTACATTTACAAAATGTGTCTGCTAAGGATTTTATGGAGAAATTGCAGCACCGAGATGATCATTTGGAAACACAACTGATCAATCTGATGGCTTGTCAGCGTGGGACAAATGAATATTGGTACCGACGCCATGGTGAATTAAAATGCATGTTACGGAATTTAGGAACACCAACATGGTTCCTTACCCTAAGCTGTGCTGAGTACGCTTGGGATGATTTACTGGATTTTCTACGAGAGGCAAATTCAAACATTAAAAACATTGAATACAAGACAGCAGGAGAACTGTGCTCATTGGATCCGGTTAATGTTTGCAGATATTTCAATCATAGATTTGAGGCTATGATGTCCTTCATCTGCAATAAAAAAAATCCACCCCTTGGAGAAGTAGTGGATTTCTTTTGGAGAAAAGAGTACCAGGCAAGAGGTGATCCTCATATTCATATGCTGTTGTGGATCAAGGATGCCCCAAAGTTTGGAACAGATACTGATGAAGCAGTGTTATCTTACATTGAAGAATATGCAACATGTGCTATACCAAAAAGCACAGAAGAGAAAAAGTTAAAGGAGCAAGTTTTACGTTTCCAAAGTCATCGGTGTGGAAAATACTGTCGACGGAAATACAAGAGCAAAGATAAATACTACACTAAATGTCGATTTGGATTTCCTAGACCTGCTAACATGGATATACAGTATGTAGCTGACAATTCCATTGCTGTTGCTCGATATGTAACGTCTTACATTACTAAATCTGAAAAAACTGAATTGAAAGAAATGTGGGAAGAGATTTCTCACGAGAAGACTGTCAGTAAGAAGCTGTACAGTTTCAGTGTAAAGATGTTATCGTATCGAGAAATTGGATCCTACGAATGTTCAGATAGGTTATCTTCTGCAAGTCTCTACTCGAAATCAAGAAGAATAATTTGGGCAAGTTTAGGCCTTGCAGCAATGAGAAATCGAGTTTTGAAATCTATTGGAGAAATTGAATATTTGGCCGAGAATGACCCAGAAAGTACAGATATTTTGAAATCAAACATGTTGGACACATATTATCCCAAGAGAAGTCATCATCTGGAGAACATGTGTCTCTATGAAGTGCTGCAGAACTACATTTATTCACGGAAAGCCGCAGAAGACATCAACAATGGAAAATATAAAGTCATTGGTGAGGAAGGATGTTTGGTGAAGCAAACAAAAGGAAGTTTGATAAATCACAGGAAGCTGAGTTGCGACACTACTGACAAAAAGGAATTTTACTACTTGGCTCTTTTACAGCTGTTTAAACCATGGCGTACAGAGGATGAACTACTGGGAGAATTTCAAAGCTATGAAGAATCTTTTAATGCTTGCAAAGACAGCATACAATGCAGTACATTCTCAACTTGCAAATGTTAAATGAAGAAATTGAACAGGAAACTACAATTGCAGCTGAAGTAGCTAGAGACAGTTCTCAAGACAGCCAAAGTTCAGGAACACTCAGTCAAGATCCCCTAGGACAACCAATCGTTGAAAATGAAGCATCAATAGCCATGAATGAAGTGGAAACGGCTATGAATCAAGCTCAAGAAGAATTTATAGACTTACAAAATTTGGAAAGACAACTGAATGAAGAGCAGCAACAAATTTATGAAGAGATCAGAAGCAAAATTGATCACGGATTTCTACATGAAAAAAAAGAGTGCTCATGCACATCATTTCATCCAATCAGGATGTATGTAAGCGGACAAGCTGGAACTGGAAAAAGTTTCTTAATAAAAGTCATCAGAAGCTACCTACAGCAAAAAACGGATTCTACTTTGTCTTGTGTGGTTACTGCTCCAACTGGGTTAGCAGCATATAACATAAAAGGAATCACCTTACATCGTTTGCTAATGTTACCAGTGGAGCATGAGAACAAAATACAATACAACAAGCTAACTGGAGAAGCATGCTTGGAAGTTTCAAGAGTATTGAAGAAGATGCAAGTTCTCATTATTGATGAGGTGAGCATGGTATCAAACTTAATGCTTGCCTTTGTGCATTTAAGAATGCAGCAAATTCTAAGGACAGACTATGACGTGTTATTTGGTGGAAAACATGTCATAGTTTTTGGGGATCTTCTACAACTTACTCCAGTTAAAGGACAACCAGTGTTTAATACTGTGACACATGAAGACACAAAGAAGTCATTGGGAAGCATCGGTATTGCAAATATTTGGTCCTTCTTTGAGTACAAGGAACTTACTACTAATATGAGGCAAGCAAACGATGAAGAATATGGAAGTATTCTGAAAGATATCAGAATTGGACTACTCACAGAAGTTGGCAAAAAAGCATTACAGAGTCGGCTGCTACATAATTTATTTCCAAAGGAAGAAATAGTTGCAGAGAAGATATACAAGAACATTGCAGAAAAGAAAAGTGTCATCTGCTTAATGCCAACTCTACGTGAATGCTCAATATTCAATGAGGAGCTTTTAAAATTGGAAAAGGAAGATATTAGGAAATTGGAAGCAGTGGACAAAATTGAGGATGGAAGAATTACTATCACATTAACAGGCACACTGAAAAATAAATTGGATTCACTAGAGAAGAACATTTCCAAAACAGCTGGATTAGAAAAAAATCTATATGTTTGCATGAACTGTAGAGTATTTTTAAGGAGAAATTTGGATGTTGAAAAAGGTTTAGTTAATGGAGCTATGGGAAGAGTTGTGGGTTTTATTAATTATCAGAAAAAAGATGGAATTGAATGTTTAAAAATAAAATTTGATCAGATAGAAGAAGTTAAAGACATTTGTCGTTGTTCAGTTCGTTTCATGCTTGTGAAAGACTTATATGTACGTAGGAAGCAGTTTCCGTTTTCTCTAGCATATGCTGTAACTATTCACAAGTCTCAAGGATTGACTGTAGATTGTGCTTTTGTGAACATTGGTTCAACTGAGTTCAAAGAAGGTATGGCTTATGTAGCTTTGTCACGAGTGAAAACATTATCTGGTTTATTCATGATAGACTTTGATGACTCAAAAGTTAGTGCTGATACAAATTGTGTAAAGGGGTATAATAGATTAAGAAGAACCTATGCTCCTCATTTAGGTCAGTATCCTGTGTTGGAGAAACGTGTAGTTTCTCGTAAAAGGAGAAATGAGAATATCTGTAATGAAGATGTAGAGAGGAGGAAAAAAAAGAGGAGTGATGTAATTGCAAGCAAAAAGAAAAAGGAAAATGTTCAAGAGGTTGTAGGTTGTCATTTTGAAAATAGCTCTGGTGTCAACTGCTACGCTAATGTAGTGCTGAATGTTGCATTTTATCTGGAAAGTGTGCAAGAGCAGATAATAGTAAATCAGAGAAAAAGATTCTGTTCTGAGTTGAGTCTCCTTTTTCAAAAGCTGAGTAATGATAAAACTCAAATAGAAAGTGCTACTGAAATTAGAAAACTTTTAGATGTATGTTCAGGACGAACACAGTTTTCTCAAAATGTACAGCAAGACGCACAGGAATTCTTGATGTTTTTTCTTCAGGTACTGGAAGAAGAAGGGGTTCCCATTGAAAATATGTTTGGTGTCTCTTATAAATGGGAACATAGTTGTGAAAACTGTTACAATATATGTGGCTCTAATGTTGATTCTGAAAGGTTTATTTATTTAACATTGCCAGAAAGTAAAACAGTCACTTTTGCTAAATTAGTTAAAGATGCTAATCATAGCATGGAATGCGGTGAGTGTCAATCTGAAATGTTTTCAACGTTAATTTTAAAGGAATACGGACAGTATGTAATTTTAATGATGCAACGATGTAAAGCTGATGGTTCAAAATTGGATACTTTAATAAAGAAGTTTACAGGACAGCAATTATCAATTTCAGGAAAAACTTTTGTAACAGTTACAATAATTTTCCATGAAGGACCTACTGTTACTTCTGGACAGTACACAGTTTATCTTAAATGTGAAAAAGGCTGGACACTGTGTAATGATTCAAAATTGATTTTCAAGCAACGTTTGCCTTTTGATTTAGCAAATTCCTATCTAATCTTCCTGAAACCAAAATTTTAGAAAGACTTGGCAAGATCTGTACAAAACAATTTTACCATTTTTTTGGATTAGCATTGGAATTTAAAAAAAAAAAAGATTTTTCAAATTATCATTTGGCCTAAGGGAAAGGTAACCAATTGTAATGTGGACTTTTTTAATTTTTAATGAAACTTTCGAAAACCAAAAATTTAGAGAAAATCGGTAACATCTGCACAATTTAAATTTTGGAATGTTATTGGATTACCATTGGAAATGTATTCAAAAAAAAAATTTTTTAAATTACTATTTGGCCATGAGGAAAGGTAAACAATTGTATTGTGGACTTATTTAATTATTAATGAATCTTTCGGAAACCAAAATGTTACAGAGAATCGGTGAGATCTGTACAATTTAAATTTTGGAATTTTATTGGAATAACATTGGAAATTTAATCAAAAAAGAATTTTGAAATTACTATTTGGCCTAAAGGAAATGGAACCAGATGTATTGTGGAGTTATTTGAGATATATTTTTGTGATTATACTTCTGAAACAAAAATGTCAGACGGTATTTTAAAGAAATAAGTATTGATATTAGATGATATTTTTTTAGAATATTATGGATTTCTATAATGTTATGTTTAAGTGAGAAGAGATTCTGGGCTTTTTTAAAACAATCTTTGAGATTGTTATTTTTTTTTTGCCCGCTGTTAAATGATGAATACAATTGCTTTCACAATTTATAGTGAAATGCAATATATTCTGAAAACAGCAAAAAAAAGGCAAAACATTTTTTATGGAAAATATGTAAATATGTGTACTGTATTATAAAATGTTTTATTAAATATTAATACTTTTTTCTTTTTTTTCAGATTGAGATAGAAATTTTTTGAAAACTTGAACCATTTTTAAAACAATAAAAATTAAATTTTAATTAATAAATAATTTTTGGTGTGGGTATGGTAAGTCAAAAATTTCATGGTCCCTTTTTTCCACTTCTCCACAATCACATTTTCAGTTTATCATTGTAGTCTCTCAAGGACCTTGTAATGTGATAATTGATTTTTAGTGTTTTTTTTAAAAAAAAAAAGAAAAATTACGCGTACCGTACGCGTACGGTAAAAAAAAAAAAAAAAAAAGTTTTAAAAAATATATTAAAAAAAGTTAAAAGGTAAGGTTGGCTCTTAAAAGAGCCGTTGTGTTCATGCAGGGACAGAGGAAAGAAAGAATGGGAATATTAGTCGGTACGACAAATGTGCTGATCTATTAAATTGTTCACTAGGGCAACACTGGTCTCCCTATGACAAATTAGATCATGACAAGTGGCGCACCGAATTAAAACCCTCGCAAACCGATGGTTGGTTTCCAGAGGACGAGAAAAAGGAGATGCTCCCCCCACAGATGAAGGGCTCTGCTGACCTACCGAAGATGGACTCGGCCCTGCAGATGATGGACCAGGCTGAGCTGCTGTGGATGTGCTTGGTTGACTTACTGAAGGGTTACCTTCAGTATGTCGAGCATGTGTCCTACCGTGTACATCTTGAAGGTGTCTCAACATGGTGTGATTCCCGAAGGAATACTTCTTGTTGGGATTCCCTCTTGAAAGTACACGGCCACAAAGCTTACAAGTCACTAAGGGTGCATTTACCTTTTTCTTGTCCTCTGGAAAAGAAAAATACTCCCATATGAAAGAGCTCTTTTGTTTCCTCCTTCTCTGCCTCAAGGTAGTGCTGCTAGCCTCACTCTCAGAAGAGTTCTGCTGTTCTGCCATCGTATCACAAAGACAACTCAGCTCCTTCTCCTAAGGGATCACAAGCAGAAATGAGGGGAATGGGTGTGGTGTAGGAGAGTTCTAGAACTGAAAGTAGTTTCAACCAATCAAAAGTTGTGTTTCTTGATCACATGACCCACCGTGCGCGTACGTTACGCTTACGGAGCGCTTACGGCAAAAGTACGCATGCGCGTAAAAAAGACACGCGCACGCGCAAAACAGGCACGCCCCTTCACTTCCGCGTAACATGCGCGTGCAGCGTACGTGTTACGCGCTGCACGCGTGTGACGTAGGTCTACGCAAATTGCGTAAATGAACGCAAACAGCGTAGAAATCTAACGTTATAAAAGCAAGACGTGCGCTTACCGTACGTGCACGTTAAAAAAATAATAAAAAAAAAAAAGGGGAAAAAAACCCCACTATGTTATACTAATAAATCTTACCTGTTTAGTTTAAAAAAATGGAAAAAATAAAAAATATATTGTAGAATTTTTAAAATTTAACCATAGTCTTTAAAAAAGGATAGAAAATTAAAATAAAAATATGTTAAAAAAAATGAAAAAAAAAAAAAAAAAAAAAGAATTAGCATTTAAAAAACCTTGCAAATTCACTGAAAAAACCATGGGTTTCACACACGTTATAGTTAGGAATTAGCATTTAAAAAACCATAGAAATTCAATGAAAAAACCAAAGGTTTCACACATGTTATAGTTAGCTGGACATTTCACTCGTAAAAAACCAATGAAATTCCCCCGTTATAGTTAGTTCAGCTAACTATAACTCGCACGCCCGCAATGCACTACTGATGACGTCACATATTACATCACTCATGACATGGTCACTGACATCACTCATGACATCACTGATGACATCTCAAATGACATCACTGATGACATCACTGATGACATCATCCAGTGAATGTGTGTTTTTCTGAAAATTAAAAAAGTTTAATATATATATATCTCAAGGTCAATGGAAGAATAAATGGGTATATAAGTGTCTAAATGGATGCTTTGTTTTTGAAAAATTTATTGTGTAACTGACTGATTAAGTGTATCATAGTGAATACATGGCTTACTGAGTAATGTTTAAAATGAAAATATCTGTATCAGTCTCTCACTTTGTGTATAAGTGGCTGCATGGGTTGGTGATTAGCTTCATGGGTGTCTATATAGGTTATTAGTTGTTTTTTTGAGTATCAGTCTGAGTGCCTGTATGGTTCGGTGGGGGGTATTACGTAGTGCATAGGTGCATGAATGAGTGATTCACTCTTTGTATGTGTTGAAGACAGCATGTGTGCAGGACTGTATGGGTGGATGAGTGTGTGTATGGGTGTGTTAGTGAGTGAATGACTGTCTCAATAGTGTCTTTAAGAGTAACTTCATATCTATTAAACTAGTATATGTGACTATTGGTGTATATAAGTGAGTATATGTGAGAGTGAGAGATTGAAAGAGTTCCTGTATGAATAAGTATGTGTTTCTATAAGTGATTGTTTTAAAGACTAAGTATGTGTAAGTTTCTGTAGAAGTAAGTGTGGTGGTGTGTGTATAACTGTATATTCAAGTAAATGTATGTTTGATTCTTTATTAGCATCAGTGACAATGTGTGTGAGTAACTCTATGGATGAGTGGCATTGTGTAACAGGATGTATAGGTGTATGAGTACATATCATGAGTGAGTACATGTATGAGTGACTGTATAGGACTGTTGGTGAATGAGTGGATGTGTATGTGGATCTTAGAATTACTGAAGAGGTTGTTGTAACTGGTATTGGTATGTCCATTGTTTTGAAATTTTTTGTCTCTATTTTTGAATGTGTGTATCAAAGGTTATATTAGGGGAAGAGGAGGTCTGCCACTCTGTCACAAGGATGATGTCATCAGTGATGTCATCAGTGATGTAATTTGAGATGTCATCAGTGATGTCATGAGTGATGTCAGTGACCATGTCATGAGTGATGTAATATGTGACGTCATCAGTAGTGCATTGCGGGCGCGCGAGTTATAGTTAGCTGAACTAACTATAACGGGGGAATTTCATTGGTTTTTTACGAGAGAAATGTCCAGCTAACTATAACATGTGTGAAACCTTTGGTTTTTTCATTGAATTTCTAAGGTTTTTTAAATGCTAATTCCTAACTATAACGTGTGTGAAACCCATGGTTTTTTCAGTGAATATATATATATATATATATTCACTGAAAAAGCCAAAGGTTTCAGGGGCGTTATAGTTAGGAATTGGCATTTAAAAAACCTTAGAAATTCACTGAAAAAACCCTAGGTTTCAGGGGCATTATAGTTAGCTGGACATTTCCCTCATACAAAACCCTAGCAATTCCCCCGTTATAGTTAGTTCAGCTAACTATAACTCGTGCCCCCGCAATGCACTGTTGATGACGTCACATATTACATCACTCATGACATGGTCAGTGACATCACTGATGACATCTGAAATGATATCACTGATGATGTCATCCAGTGAGTGTGTGTTTCTGTAAATTTTAAATATGTTTAATATATATATAGGGAAAAACCTATGGAAGAATGAGTGGGTGTATAAGTGTGTGAATGGATGATTTAGTAGGTGCGTGACTGACTCTATAAGTGAGTCATTAAACGTATCTTACTGCAGACTAGTGACTAAACTGTATGAATGTCTGTATCTGTCTGTCTGTTGGTGTATAAGCGGCTGCAAGGTTTTGTGAATAGCTATATGAGTGTCTCTATGGGTTATTAATTGGTTGTCTGAGTATCTGTATGGGTGCCTGAGTGTTTGTGTGGGTGAGGTGTGTGTGACTCTGTGCATACATGTGTAAGTGGGTGATTCTATGGGTGCATGGTTTTAAGAGTGCATCTGTGATGGACTGTATCGTTGGGTGAGTGTATGTATGGGTGTGTTAGTGATTGAATGTATATCTCAGTGGTACATGTGTGAGTATCTACATATGTGAAAGGCAGTATATATGTGTGTAAGAGTATATAAGTGGGTATATGTGAGAGTGTGATTGTGAGAGTGGCTGTATGGATGAGTGTGTGCTTACATCAGTGATTGTGTAAGAACGTAAGAATGTGGTACTATTTTTATGAGTAAGTGAACTCTTGTGTGTATAACTGTATAGGTGAGTAAATGGAAGTGTGATTAATTATTTGCATGACTGACCAGGTGTGAGAGTACCTCTATGGATGATTGGTGGTGTGTGAGTGTCTATGTAGGTGTATAAATGCATATGATAGTCCTGTACTGAGTGACTGTACAGGTGAGTGAGTGGATGTGTGTGTAGATCTAAGAGTCAATGAGTGGGTATGTAGTTATTGGAGTATCTATGGTTTTGAGAATGGACGTCTGAAATTTTGATTGAGTATATCAAAGGGTGTGAGAAGATGCACTCATTTATCACATGGATGACATCATCAGTGATGTCATTTCAGATGTCATCAGTGATGTCATCAGTGATGTCACTGACCATGTCATGAGTGATGTATTATGTGACGTCATCAGCAGTGCATTGCGGGGGCGCGAGTTATAGTTAGCTGAACTAACTATAACGGGGGAATTTCTAGGGTTTTGTACGAGGGAAATGTCCAGCTAACTCTAACGTCCCTGAAACCTATGGTTTTTTCAGTGAATTTCTACGGTTTTTCAAATGCCAGTTCCTAACTATAACGCCCCTGAAACATTTGTTTTTTCAGTGAATATATATATATATATATATATATATATATATATATATATATATTCACTAAAAAAACCATAGGTTTCACACATGTTATAGTTAGCGGAAATTTTACTGATAAAAAACCAGTGAAATTCCCCCGTTATAGTTAGTGCAGGCAACTATAACTCACGCGACCGCAATCCTCTGCTGATGCTAATACTGTATTTAGACACTTATTTGCCCATGTCTTCTTCCATACATTTTTAGCTATACATATATTACAAATATTTTTCTTTCATAAAGACACATATGTCATCAGCAGAAGATTGCGGTCGCGTGAGTTATAGTTGCCTGCACTAACTATAACGGGGGAATTTCACTGGTTTTTTATCAGTAAAATTTCCGCTAACTATAACATGTGTGAAACCTATGGTTTTTTCAGTGAATTTGCAAGGTTTTTTAAATGCTAATTCCTAACTATAACGTGTGTGAAACCTATGGTTTTTTCAGTGAATTTGTACGGTTTTTTAAATGCTAAGTTACTTTACGCCATTCGTGGCGTGCGCGCCCACTTAACGCCACCAAAAGCACAGGGGGTGGGGTCAATGTGGATAGTGGTTTTTTATTTCGATTTTATATTTTTATTATAATTTAATGCAATTTTTTTTTATTTCATTTTTTGTAAGCCTTTTTTTAATAATTTATGTACTATATCCTGCATTATCGAACGGTTTTTTTTTAAGCATTTTTTCCGTGCGCGTACGGTAAGCTGACGCTACGCGCTTGTAAAATACGCGTACGGTAAGCTGACGCTACGCGCTCTGGACGTAATTAGTGCAGCGCGCCTACGTGATACGTGCGTGCCGTACGCGTATACCCGGAAGCAACGTCGCGGTTACGCAGGGGCGTGTAATGCGCATGCGCGATACGTGATACGTGCGTGCCGTACGCGTACACCCGGAAGCAACATCGCGGTTACGCAGGGGCGTGTAATGCGCATGCGCGAAAGTGACGTAAGCGCTGCGTAAGCGCACCGTAAGCGTCACGTGCGCGCACGGTAGGCCATGTGACTTACAAAGAACACTTTTTATTGGTTGAAATTACTTTCACTTCCAGAAACTTCCCACACCACACCCATTCCCCTCTTTACTGCTTGAAAGAACACTTTTCATTGGTTGATACTACTTTCAGTTCCAGATTCTTCCCACACCACACCCATTCCCCTCATTTCTGCTTGTGATTCTCTAGGAGCAGGAGCTGGATTGACATTGGGATACAATGGCAGAACAGCAGGGCTCTTCTGAGAGTGAGGCCAGCAGCACCACCATGATCCAGAGAAGGAGGAAACAAAAGACTTCTTTTGTATGGGAGTATTTCACTTTTCCAGAGGGGGAGAAAAAGGTCAATGCTCCAAAGGTCACTTGCATACTTTGTGATCGTGTTTTATCAAGAGGAAATCCAAGTAGGAAATATTCCTTTGGAAATCACTCTATGATGAGACACCTTCAGGACAAACACCCAAGGACCTTTGCTCGACATACTGGAGAAAACTCTTCAGTAAGTCACCAGAGCCCAGCCTCAGATGCTCAGCCGAGTACATCATCGGCAGCTCAGCTGAGCCCTTCCTCTGTTGTTGGAGCATCACCTTCTTCTTTTCCTTTGGACATCAACCCTCGATTTGCGAGTGTTGAAATGAGGTGTACAAAATGTGGTGGTCTTATTGTTTTTGGGGAGGTCAGTCTTCCCCTTATTAACAATAAGATAGACCAGCATGTTTGTAGACGCTCATAATACTCCCATTCTTTCTTTCCTCCATCCCTGTATGAACCCAACGGCTCTTATAAGAGCCAACCTTACCTCACAATTTTTTTTATTTTTTTTTAAGCTTCCCTTTTCGCAAAATTTTTTTTTCCGTGCGCGCACGGTACGCGTAATTCCGCAGGTCGCCGTGCGCGTACGCTACGCGCATACGGCGATTTTTCGAAAAATAATTTTTTTTTATTTTTGCCCTTGAGGGTCCTTCTGGGACCCCCTGACCAAGACTAGGGGGTCAGGAACTATCGAGCCTGCCCCCTTTTCACATTATCCACCTTTTTTATTCACCCCCCTGACAGTTCGAGAGAGAAAATGGCGGCCGCCACTTCCTGGTTTCGACCGATTCAAATGTTTACTAAGATCTAACAGCCAATCAGAATCGCGCTCGCGCACGCCACCGTACGCGTACGGTAAGCTTACGGTAAGCGCACGGTAAGCGCACCGTAAGCTTCCACAGATATATATATTGATTTAAAGGCTATTTTCTCAGGATCTACTGAACAGATTTACACCAAACCTACAAAAGGCACTTCCTTGACCTGAGGACTACCTCTCTGCCAAATTTCTAGTAATTCTGTTCAGCCGTTCGGGCTGTAGCTCGTTCTAAAGGTCCTATGGAAAAATGCATGGGAAAAACGTGTTTTGGGACCCCCCTTTTATCTCAGCCCCCGCTTGACGAATCCCCCCGAGACTTTCAGGGTAGGAGCGGAGCGTAGCGCCCCACCTATTTTGAGAAATTCGCGAGGATTCGTCGACCGGCGCCAAAGTTATTCAAAATAGAATGTTGAGGTTTTCCTATGGAAAAGGGGTCCTAACTATAACTACCTACTGGCGACCGCCAGTAGGTAATATATATATATATATATATATATATATATATATATTCATCCAACGATTCCCTGATAGGAAACCAATTAGCACGCACTCACAGTTAACTAATTTTTATCCCAAATCTTTATTCGTCTTAACAGGTATCCAGTCTTAAGACAAACCAACGCGTTTCACCATCCACTGATAGCTTGATCACGGTTGTTATTGCACTTTTGAGATAAGCCAATAAAAACAATCATTGTTAGTCATGTGATTATTGATGTCATCAGTTTCAAAGCATGGGATTCTGGACCTCGTAGTTTTTCAACCTTATATCAATAACATTTCATGCAAGAATTGGGTTCCTCAGTTTTATAATCACTTTAATAACCCTTGCATTACAATCCATATTGTGTTTATTTAGTCTGGAGACTTTTCATATTTATTGTGCTTAATTTTATTTTCTAATACTGTATGCCGGCTAGCGCTTAGCTATGTGTCATTGTATTTTGTCTTTGTATTGTGAGTTTCTTTATTTTCCAATTATCACCCTCTTTTTAATGTTTGCGCAAACAGATTTTGTAAATTAAAGATCGGTTGCTGTACCGCATATTTTATATGCAGACGCTGGTGATAGTTGTCACCCAGACTAAAACCCTCTAGTGGGTCAATGTCGTTACTAATTAGTTGCCCTCTAGTGGGCTACAAATCCGCTTTTTAATTGGATTTTGGGGAAAAGGGTTATATCTGTGTGGTTGAAAAATTAATTATTTGAAGGTCTTTTTATGGGTTTTTTTATATATGTATTTTGAAAGAGAATTTTTTTGATGTTTTTTTTATGCATATTTTATATAAAAAAACTAAATGGATCTACCTAAACACCCCCTTTGTCAGTAACCACCTATAAATGAATGTACAGTTCCTCACTCTGATTGAGGCCCCATGGCGTGAAAGTCCTGAAATTGAGAATTTGACGTGATTCTATTTGCCTCAAGTTTTTTTCTCGATCTCCCCTCTTTCATGTGGGGGTATTGTTTCCAGAGCATAAAACACCAGGGATTTCCAATCTCCTCCATGATTGGTTCCCATGTGTTTGGCAACTGCGTTGCTCCTGTCTTTGTTGATTGTTGCTCTGACGTGTTCTAGTATTCTCTTTTTGAGTTCACATTTTGTGCTTCCTATATACTTCAATGAACATGGGCATTGAATCACGTATACTGCAAATTGGCTTTTGCATGTAATGAGTTCTTTTATCTGCCATTTCTTGTTGTTGGGTAGTTCGACTTCCGTCATATTTTTTGCAATTTGGCAGACTTTACAACTGTGACACTTTTTAAACCCCTTTGTATTCAGCCACTGAATAACCTTTTTTTTGGTGGTATGATCTTGATGGTGGCTGTGTATCAATTTGTCTCCCAAGTTTTTTGCTCGGCGAAATGTGATGTTAGGGTGTTTGCCCATGATTTCGTTCACAACCGGATCCAGTTGTAGGATCTTCCAGTTCTTACGAAGGATGTCCGCTACCTGTTTTGATTCCTTCGAGTGATCCAAGATCAATCTAACTGTTGGTTCTTCTGATTTTGATTTTTTCGTGCTTGCATGGTTGTCATCGAGAATGTCTTGTCTTCTTTTTTCATTGGCACGTTTCCAACATTTTTGAATAATGCCTTTTGGATATCCCCGGTGTCTGAATCTTTTTGCCGTTTTTCTGCTATGTTCTTCCCATTCCTTCTGTTCTGAGCAGATTCTCCATAATCTGAGGAATTCACCATATGGGATATTGTCCTTGACCGATGATTTGTGAAAACTGGTTGCATGTAAGGTCGCATTTGTTGAGGTCTCTTTTCTGTGCAATGTTGTTTCCAGTTGGTTATTGGCAATGTAAATTTCCGTGTCCAGGAATATTATTCTTTCTTTACTGATGTTGTATGTGAATCTTATGTTTGCATCTGATGAGTTTAGAATTTTGAAATATTCCTCAAATTCCTGTGTCGTGCCGTCCCATATTATTAATAGGTCGTCGATGTATCTCAACCATTTCATCACTTTGTTTACATGTTTGTCCTTTTCAGGGTGCCATGCTACTTGTTGTTCCCACCATCCCATGGTGAGACAGGCGTATCCTGGGCTGAAAGAAAACCCCATTGCACAGCCCTTTGTTTGTATATAGAGTTCCTCTCCAAAAAGAAATACATTTTGTGTCAGGCACATTTGGATCATGTCCATTAACATTTGGTTGTGTTGTTTGAATTTGATGTCTCTATCTCTAAGAAAATAACTGCATGCTGCTAATCCAATGTTATTTTCAATGTTCGTATACAGTGATGTGACGTCCATTGTGATTAACATATAGGAAGGTTGCCATGGAAGTGCTTGTAAGTGTCTTAACAGATCCGTAGTATCCTTTAAATATGAGTTTAGATTCAGTACCAGTGGCATCAGGAAATAATCAATATAATTTGCTACCGGTTCCATAAGTGAACCGTTTGCAGACACGATTGGTCGTCCCGGTGGTTTAGTTGGGTTTTTATGTACTTTTGGTAGGAAATATATGGTCGCCATTTTAGGATAATCTGTGCTCAAGAATTTTCTTTCATCATCATCGATTAGATAAAAAAATTGCCACCTTTGGATTTCCTTGTCTAGATGTTCTTTGAATATTTGTGTCGGGTTCTTTTCCAATTTTCTGTAATATTCTTTATTTCTTAATTGGAGGTGTGCTTCCGTTACATAATCCACCGTGTTCATTATGACGATGTTTCCACCTTTATCCGCCATTTGGATCGTTATTGATTTGTCTGCCATTAGTTCTTTAAGAGCCATTCTTTCCTCTTGTTTTAGATTGTCTTGAAACTTCGTTCCTCTTATTTTGTATATTTCCTGTACCACTGCTTCTTGGAAGATGTCAATTCTGTTGCCTGGGGGCAGTTGGGGGTAGAATCGTGAGGGAGGTTTTTTTCCACTTAAACCTGCTCCCATCTGTGGACATGCTATAGATTCTTCTATGATATCTGTTTGTTCCGTTATATCCAAATTGACCAATGTCAGGAGAGCTGGCATGTCCGTTACTTTTAAAATCGGTTCTTCTGTATTGAGTAGCATTTTTTTCTTCCGTGTTTCAGTTGTTTTTGCCAATTCTTGATTTTCCTTGAAGATTTTTGCAAGTTTGATTTTTCGTATGTATTTGTATATATCAATCCGTGTTTGTGCTAAATCCATTGATTGGATCGGGCAGAAATTTATTCCATGCTTTAACAGCGATATGTCGTTGTCAGCTAGGGGGGCGTTTTGAGAGATTCATTATGACTAATTCTTCCTTGTCATCTGGGTCATCCGTCCAATTCATTTCGATGTCTTCTGGCGCATGCTTCTGGGTTTGGTCCCTGTTTCTTCGGGTCCAGTTTTTCCTTTTTCCTCTTCTTGTTGGTTTCTTGGTGCTGATGCCGGTGTTCTGGGGGTCCGTCTGCGACCTCTTCCCCTTCCCCGTTTGGTACGGAATTGATTTTGGTTTTGTTCCCATGATCTTTGTTGAAGAACTAGTCTCATGTCCCCTAAAAACTGCTTGTCGTTGGTTCTCCACTTGGTTCTCCATCATTGTCGCTCGCTCCTGTTGAAGTTAAACATGTGACACTCGAAGAGCTGTATGTCTCCATTGGTGCTCTGCCCTGGCTCTTGAATATATCAAATTTTTTGGCATATGTGAATATGCGTCCTTGCGCATAATCTTCTTTGTCCCTCTGAAATTTGGACTGCTTTCTCATCTTTACCACTTCCTCATGTTTTTCTACATACTTTTCTAAATCCTCCTTTAGTTTGGTCATTTCACTGTTCATTTCCACAGAGGCTAGATCTTTTTCCAATTGAAGTAATTCTTCCTTGATTTTTAATAATGCCACTTCGATATGTTTTATCAAAATCGATATTAAGCCTAACGAGGAATTTAGAACATAGTCTCCCCATTCTTGCAATAATTCATTGCTTGCATCCTGTTGGCTAGGCATTAATGATATTCTTAGTCCTCTCGGGACCCTCCGTACTTCCAGATATTTTTTCAGTGTGGTCAATTCCCACTATTTATTGATCTCCTTCTTGCTTAACCTCTCCCACATTTTGAGTTTACTGCGAGTGTCTGTTGTCTTGTTGTCACTGTTTCTTTCCTTTGTACTTGCACCCTGTGGTGGTGTTTCCTGATCAAAGAAGGAGTTTAGGCATTCGTGACGTTGAGCGTCACGTTTCTCCATATTTCTTTAATTGTCGGCTGGATTCGATCCTTAATCTTTAATAATCATTCAAAGTAATGGGATTATGCAAACTGTCCAAAGAAGAGATTCCTTCTGCTGCTGATTCTTTGTTAACCACTGCTTCCCATTGGGTATCCGTATTGCGGTCTTTAAAAAGTGCAGTTTACTCTATTCTTACATTGGAAATAACCAGCTCGATCAACAGTTCGTGTGATTTGTATGTTGTGGTTCGCTGCCAGCAGGGCGCAATATACGGTAGGAAAAAGGCTTACCTTCACCCTCCGATGTCAGCTTGCCGTTTCCACCGTCTCGAGCGCTGAAGGCTGTTCCGCAAATCCACTGACAAACACGAGTAGCTGGCGTTCACCGGGTCCCAAAGTTTCTGTATTTCCACAACTCTGCTCCGTTCAAGGGGCCCCTGGCGCTTCTTTATCCGGTGCGATGCTGAGGCTGAGCTGTGCCATCATAAATTCATCCAACGATTCCCTGATAGGAAACCAATTAGCACGCACTCACAGTTTGCTGAGTTTTATCCCAAATCTTTATTCGTCTTAACAGGTATCCAGTCTTAAGACAAACCAACGTGTTTCACCATCCACTGATAGCTTGATCACGGTTGTTATTGCACTTTTGAGATTAGCCAATAAAAACAATCATTGTTAGTCATGTGATTATTGATGTCATCAGTTTCAAAGCATGGGATTCTGGACCTCGTAGTTTTTCAACCTTATATCAATAACATTTCATGCAAGAATTGGGTTCCTCAGTTTTATAATCACTTGAATAACCCTTGCATTACAATCCATATTGTGTTTATTTAGTCTGGAGACTTTTCATATTTATTGTGCTTAATTTTATTTTCTAATACTGTATGCCGGCTAGCGCTTAGCTATGTGTCATTGTATTTTGTCTTTGTATTGTGAGTTTCTTTATTTTCCAATTATCACCCTCTTTTTAATGTTTGCGCAAACAGATTTTGTAAATTAAAGATCGGTTGCTGTACCGCATATTTTATATGCAGACGCTGGTGATAGTTGTCACCCAGACTAAAACCCTCTAGTGGGTCAATGTCGTTACTAATTAGTAACGACATTGACCCACTAGAGGGTTTGCGCAAACATTAAAAAGAGGGTGATAATTGGAAAATAAAGAAACTCACAATACAAAGACAAAATACAATGACACATAGCTAAGCGCTAGCCGGCATACAGTATTAGAAAATAAAATTAAGCACAATAAATATGAAAAGTCTCCAGACTAAATAAACACAATATGGATTGTAATGCAAGGGTTATTCAAGTGATTATAAAACTGAGGAACCCAATTCTTGCATGAAATGTTATTGATATAAGGTTGAAAAACTACGAGGTCCAGAATCCCATGCTTTGAAACTGATGACATCAATAATCACATGACTAACAATGATTGTTTTTATTGGCTAATCTCAAAAGTGCAATAACAACCGTGATCAAGCTATCAGTGGATGGTGAAACGCGTTGGTTTGTCTTAAGACTGGATACCTGTTAAGACGAATAAAGATTTGGGATAAAACTCAGCAAACTGTGAGTGCGTGCTAATTTGTTTCCTATCAGGGAATCGTTGGATGAATTTATGACGGCACAGCTCGGCCTCAGCATCGCACCGGATAAAGAAGCGCCAGGGTCCCCTTGAACGGAGCAGAGTTGTGGAAATACAGAAACTTTGGGACCCGGTGAACGCCAGCTACTCGTGTTTGTCAGTGGATTTGCGGAACAGCCTTCAGCGCTCGAGACGGTGGAAACGGCAAGCTGACATCGGAGGGTGAAGGTAAGCCTTTTTCCTACCGTATATTGCGCCCTGCTGGCAGCGAACCACAACATACAAATCACATGAACTGTTGATCGAGCTGGTTATTTCCAATGTAAGAATAGAGTAAACTGCACTGTTTAAAGACCGCAATACGGATACCCAATGGGAAGCAGCGGTTAACAAAGAATCAGCAGCAGAAGGAATCTCTTCTTTGGACAGTTTGCATAATCCCATTACTTTGAATGATTATTAAAGATTAAGGATCGAATCCAGCCGACAATTAAAGAAATATGGAGAAACGTGACGCTCAACGTCACGAATGCCTAAACTCCTTCTTTGATCAGGAAACACCACCACAGGGTGCAAGTACAAAGGAAAGAAACAGTGACAACAAGACAACAGACACTCGCAGTAAACTCAAAATGTGGGAGAGGTTAAGCAAGAAGGAGATCAATAAATGGTGGGAATTGACCACACTGAAAAAATATCTGGAAGTACAGAGGGTCCCGAGAGGACTAAGAATATCATTAATGCCTAACCAACAGGATGCAAGCAATGAATTATTGCAAGAATGGGGAGACTATGTTCTAAATTCCTCGTTAGGCTTAATATCGATTTTGATAAAACATATCGAAGTGGCATTATTAAAAATCAAGGAAGAATTACTTCAATTGGAAAAAGATCTAGCCTCTGTGGAAATGAACAGTGAAATGACCAAACTAAAGGAGGATTTAGAAAAGTAAGTAGAAAAACATGAGGAAGTGGTAAAGATGAGAAAGCAGTCCAAATTTCAGAGGGACAAAGAAGATTATGCGCAAGGACGCATATTCACATATGCCAAAAAATTTGATATATTCAAGAGCCAGGGCAGAGCACCAATGGAGACATACAGCTCTTCGAGTGACGCATCTTTAACTTAAAAAAAAAGGGGAACAAAAAAGGATCCTGATAAAGCCTACCTAGAAAAATATATGTATGAGTGCTCTATGAATTAATAGAGTACTACACTAGAAAAAACACTTATTTTTCTAGAGTCCCCTCACTCACCTAGGGTTGCCCCAGGGTGACATGCTTCATCATAGGGGTCCTCCCAGACATCTACTGTATGGGGCGTGCTACAACTTAACGAAATACGCAGGAGCACTTTTTATATTTTTTCAACTATGTGTAGTGATGTGTTGTGCAGTGCTGTGTGGAGGGAAAAGTGAAATTAATTCAATAAAAATTACCTGGATAGTGAGCCCTAATTTTATTCTGCTCCTATCCGGTAAATGTACTTAAAAATGGGGCTAGTAATAGAGTACAGTAACATTATGTGTGCCTGTCCCTAATTACTTGGTCGACATGTTTCGTGGTTACCCCAAGGCCGAGGCAGAGGACAACAAAGAGGACGCCAAAAAGGAAAGAACAACGTCCAATGGGCACAACCCCTAACATCGACACGAATGAACACCAGGAGCATGGGCTTCCCCAATCAGCAAACATCATGAACAATGGACAAACCGCAAGCATCGTGGTCAATCTCTCTAAAAAAACCTTATCCACAGTCGAGACACAAATCCTGGAAAAAGGTCTGGGTTTTGTACCTACTCCTACGCTGGATAAATTTGCACTTATTTGCGAAATGAACGAATTCATTAGGAAATTAAAATTGGAAGTATTTTTTAAAGATAAAACACCAAAAGATTCTTAAAGAGGAGACACAGGCCTACATAGAAAATCTACATTTACGCCTCCACCTACAATGCTACCAGTAGAACTTTTGGCATTTGAAAAGGGTGTCCTGAGAGAACTCGACGGCCTGGATCCTACAACATCCAGAGTATTCCATAATACTACCAAAAATGAACAAGAAGTAACAAGAACATTAGCCAATGACATTTCAATCACCATAAAACCCGCGGATAAAGGCGGAGGAATAGTGATACAAGACTCGGAGGCTTATAGAAATGAATGTCTGAGATTACTGACTGAAGACCGTAACTACATGAAGATTGAGATTGATCCAACGGAAAGGTTACGTGTAAACATCACAAGCATGGTTGAGGAAGCTTTGATCCATGACTGGATAACCCCAAAAGAGGGGGCATTTTTGATCAACAAAAACCCAGTAATTCCGTATTTTTATACTATACCGAAAATACACAAATCATTACAGAATCCACCGGGACGCCCGATTGTATCGGGTATTGGTTCAATCTTAGAACCATTATCCAAATTTGCAGATGCCTTTTTACGTCCTATTGTACAAAAAACGAGTACGTATCTAAAGGACACCAAATCAGCCCTGGTATTACTGAATGAATTGGATTTTGATCCAACCACAAACATTCTTGTTTCCCTTGAAAGCTTGTATACGAGTCTTCCACACAATGAAACCATGATTATACTTGAAGATACTCTATACCAGAGTGCTTGGCCATATAAGACACCACAACATTTTGTACTAGATTGTTGCAAACTGGCTCTTCAAGAGAATTTCTTTAAGTTTGAGCAACTTTTGTTCAAACAACAACACGGTACCAGCATGGGAAGCCCCTTTGCTCCAAGTGTGGCTGGCCTCTACGTTCACCATCTGGAAACCAACAAGATCCTAAACATCGTCAACCCCCATCGAAGTAAAATACAAGGATGGTGGAGGTACATCGACGATGTACTCATGATCTGGAAAGGAAATGAAAATGAAGTACTGGACTTCCTCACCTGGCTTAATGAACAAGATTGTTTTTTAAAATTTACACACACCATGAGTAGATCAGAACTAATATTCCTTGACCTTAACATTCATGTTTCCGGTGAAGGTTTGCGGACAACTACTCATTTTAAATCTACTGCAAAGAACTGCCTCCTCAGATATGACAGCTTTCACCCCAGACATTTGAAATCCAATCTACCTTATGGACAATTCCTAAGGCTAAGACAGAACTGTTCAGAAAAATCCGACTATGTTGAACAAGCAAAAGATTTGTCAATGAAACTGAAACAAAGAAGATATCCAAGATCTATCATAAGACAAGCACAAAAGAGGGCAGGCAACAACAACAGAGAAGCATTGTTGGAGACATATGAAAAAGAAATATCAGAACAACCTAAACGTCCCATTTGCATAACAACGTACAACACAATGTCGGACCAAGTAACGAAATTGGTGAAGAAACACTGGTCTACCCTCAACAGCAGTGGTCTTAATATACCGTTACCAATGTTTTCACATAAAAGGAGTAAAAACCTAAAGGATATTCTGGTACATACACGCCCATTGACCCAACAAGTCAGCCAGCAGAGAAGCAATCTCCCTGAAGGCCACCATCCATGTGGTAATTGTAGTGTCTGCCATCTAACCAAGAAAACCACGAGGTTCACTTTCAATACAGGGGCAACCTGGGACCTAAGAAGTTTCACAAACTGTCAAACCACCGGAACAGTATATCTAATTACCTGTCCATGTAACCTCCACTACGTGGGAATGACCACCAGGAAAACCACTACTAGAATTAGTGAACATCGCAGTACCATCCGGTGTCAGAGGTCTAGTACAAAAATGACTAACCACTTCTTAGAGAAAAAACACTCTCCTAATGATATGCAATGGATCATCATTGAGAAAATAAGATCTGGTGACAACCTTGAACAACGTCTACATGTAAAGGAACAAAGATGGGTGTATAAATTACATACAGATACCCAAGGCCTCAATGACAATATTCCGTGGAATGTATTAAACCATTAAGTAAGATCACCTGTTGGAAAAACATGTACATCTCTGTATAGTCCATGAAAAAGGAACCCAATCATCAACGCTAACAACAAAACCCATGTATGAATGAGTTAAATACAAATAAAATAAATAGAAACCATACATGTCTCACATTCCACCTATACAATATAGGGTTAATGGAATTATTAGAAATATTTAGAGTAAGAACTCGTACTGAGATTAAGCTCACATTGACAAATATTGGCGTGTGCTGTTTGGTATATGCCACTAAAAAGAATTACTGATTCACCACTCTAAGATGGCGCCTAAAAATCACTGGGCTGACAAGTACAACCTCTGTCTCATATCTTACCTAGTCATCACAAGAGTACAAGAATTATGTTTGTAACTTTTTTATCAGTAACATTTAAGGTTAAAACTCATTCTAGAATGAAATTCATGTTTACGAATATCATCGTATGTTAAGTGCCACTAGCCATTAAATAGAATGATCAGTTCACCACTCCAAGATGGCGCCTCAAAAAATTACTCGGCTGACAAGTACAACCTCTGTCGCATATTCTACTTAGTTAGCACAAGAATTATGTTTGTAACATTTTTATCAGCAATAATCAGGGTATAAAAACTCATTCTAAAAAGAAATTCACATTTACGAATATCTTCGTGCGTTAGTAGCCACTAGCCACTAAAAAGAATGACCCATTTACCACTCCAAGATGGCGCCCTAAAAAACCACTCGAACGAATGAATAATCATTTTTTCACTCTTTTCCGGCTGACAAGTACAAACATGGTTTTGGGTTGAGTACAACCATGATGATTTTGAAATACACTACAACAAGTCTTTTAGAACTACATTTTATATTCTTAGGTGGTTGGTAATATACAAACTTCATTGTGTCACAATCAAGAAGTGCATGTCGATTCACCATTGTAAGATGGCGCCCAATACCACTCGGGCGGCCACACCTGAGAATTGTTTTCTAATTTTCCCGCCACTAGAAACATTTAAAAGCGAGCACCGACAGGGACACAACAATATGCGGTGTTCCTGGGAGCTCATAGATTTAAAAGCTGACGGTGCAATCTAGACAAGTAAGTTGAAGAAGCAGCAAAATACTTTGACGAATCTTTATGATTGATTCTCTGGCATCTATTAGTAAGATCCACTTGCGCTTAACTTACATTCTTATATCATGTCCTAGATGTCTAGAGCAGTGTTTCCCAAACTGTGGTCCGCGGACCCCCAGGGGTCCCTGACACATTCCTAGGGGGTCCGCAGGCAGAAGTTTTGAAAGCACTGCAAAGTATCTTGTTTAATTAGCAGTTTTCAAAGAACAATAAAAGTGTCAAGATAACACGAGTGATTAATGTCCCTGGTGGAGAGAGATGAGAGTTTTGTCCAGTGGCAGCTCTGACTTATCTAATGTAGCGCAGAGGGTTAAAATGCCTAATGCAAAGAACTTGTACCATGCATTTTAAAAAACTGTATTTTATATGCATAGGTCAGTGGGTTACTGCTTTTGTCAGAGAGAATCTTTTGTTACTGTTCAGTTCACAAGTGACAATCGTAATCTAGCACAGTGACCTATTAACTGTCATCAAACAGCTGCTTGCAAACTGCAAGGTACAAGTTAGTGACTTATGTTTTTCCCCAGTCTTTCATTATCCTGATGCTGCTAAAAAGGTTTATTTGGGTGAAAATACATTTTTATTGTTAAAGTTAATGCTAACCACTGTGTTATGTTCTGAATCCTGTGTTTGTGCTTCTCCAGACCAAGCATTCTTTAAAAATGCCTACCAGTATGAATGACATGAGAATTCTTCACCTTGTAGTCCCCTTTGCCTTATGGAACATTTTCTATACATTGATTTACACACATGATTCACTGTCTATATGTGTGTGATGTAAAGTGCTCAGACATCCTACAATGGTATGAGAGATGCTATATAAAATGAAATACAGGTGACAGCGGGGCTATGGGGAGATGAGAAGCACTGTTGGAGGGTGATAGTGGGGGAATCATTGAAGACCCCCAGAAAGATTGTCGTATTCTGGTGCATGGTCAGGTCTTCATTTACTATTCTTTAAAAGCTAATACAATTCAATATATAATGATAAATGTGTTGTAGACTGCACCATTGTTTCCTAAATGTTTTGGAGGGTAGAGCCTCCCAAAGCCCCTTTTGTAGTGGTCAGGCTCACTCACTGCACTTGGTGTGCACCGTATGGGGACTGGTCTGAAATCATTTGCCAGGGCTGCTTTGGATTTCCAGTCTGGCCCTGGCAGGAGCCTCGTACTCCGAAATAAAACCAACCATTGAAAAGTTAGTCACGGAGATTCAGCACCAACCTTCCCATTAACTTCTTTCGTTTTCTTGCAAATGGTTTCAATATAAAATACAGCAGAAGTGGCGGAGAGTGTCGTTAGCCTCCTTGGTTTAACAACACACTCCGCCACTTCAGAAACACAGGGCTGCACCATATTTACAAGAATATGGTGCAGCCCTGCGTTTCCCCTGCGCTGGCGCTACACTTAACAGGGGAAGATTGTTTATGTACAGGAAGGTCCCCTTTCCTGCACATAAAAAATCTTGAAATGTCATTTTGTCACTTCTATGTGTGCTGCTTAATGCAGCACATATGGAAGTTACAAAATGTCTTTTTTATTTTTTTAAAGATTGTTGATGTGCAGGAAGGGTCACCTTCCTGAATATAAATAATCAAGGCGTTTTGCAAAATCGAGGCGAAATGAAGCATTTCTCCTTGTTTCGCCAAGTTAAGACCAGGATTTCCCTGGTCTTAATTTTGGCGCTGCCTCCCATTTACGCTGCCCTTGTAAATAGGGGGCCGCGTCAAAATCAATGGGTGTTGCAGGGGAAACGCCCACTGCAACATCCACTGCCCACCCCTTTCACGCTAAACATTGGGTGAAAGGGGGTCTTATTTAAAAGACAGCGTCAAGCCACGTTAAGTGGCTTAACGCTGCCATGTAAATAAGGCAAAGCCCCTATCGCCAAGGGAACGTCTCAAAAAGTGATGTTCCCATGGTGATAGGGGGCTTGTAAATATGCACCTAAAATCATTAGTAATTGGAGTATTTGTTTTGTGTGCACACGTGTGTTAATGTTTTTTGAATTACTGTTTTAATGTTTGAAATTTAAATCCTACAAATTGCTTGGGGGTCCCCGGCTTCCAGTGGTGACTCAATGGGGGTCCTCAGGAGTCAAAAGTTTGGGAACCACTGGTCTAGAGCCTCTCTGCCCCAGCAACACTATGGAGTAGAATTACACCTCCATTAAAGTAGGTTTTATTAATGCAACCTACCGTAACCATGTGTTTTGTATATATGTGTGTATATGTCTATGTGTTTTTCACTTTATTCACCAAAAGCACTTTTTAAATATGCACTTTTACTTTTCAAGAAATACAAGGTTTTTCTGACATGTAAAAGAGATGTAAAGTTATTAAGATCCCTAGTCCACATCAATCTGTGGACTTGGGTGTGTAACTAATCCTTATATGTCATTGTATTTTCATACAGAAACTACGACCCAGTACATCTAAGAAATCCTGATAAACGTGGGAATCATATGTATTTTTAAAAAACCAATGGTATAAAAACAGTACAAATTAGTTGTTTGTCTGTAAAAACACGGAGTGGTACACGCAAGGCTGGTCCTTGTATGGTCCTGAGGAAGTGGTTGGGGTAACCACGAAACATGTCGACCAAGTAATTAGGGACAGGCACACATTACGTTACTGTACTCTATTACTAGCCCCATTTTTAAGTACATTTACCGGATAGGAGCAGAATAAAATTAGGGCTCACTATCCAGGTAATTTTTATTGAATTAATTTCACTTTTCACTCCACACAGCACTGCACAACACATCACTACACATAGTTGAAAAAATATAAAAAGTGCTCCTGCGTATTTCGTTAAGTTGTAGCACGCCCCATACAGTAGATGTCTGGGAGGACCCCTATGATGAAGCATGTCACCCTGGGGCAACCCTAGGTGAGTGAGGGGACTCTAGAAAAATAAGTGTTTTTTCTAGTGTAGTACTCTATTAATTCATAGAGCACTCATACATATATTTTTCTAGGTAGGCTTTATCAGGATCCTTTTTGGTTCCCCTTTTTTTGACATATATATCGTAACAGGAGGAAAAACCTACCTTCCTATCCTCCAACTCCCTTTCCTTTATTGTGGACATCTTTAACTTCAACAGGAGCGAGCGACAATGATGGAGAACCAAGTGGAGAACCAACGACAAGCAGTTTTTTAGGGGACATGAGACTAGTTCTTCAACAAAGATCATGGGAACAAAACCAAAATCAATTCCGTACCACACGGGGAAGGGGAAGGGGTCGCAGACGGACCCCCAGAACACCGGCATCAGCACCAAGAAACCAACAAGAAGAGGAAAAAGGAAAAACTGGACCCGAAGAAACAGGGACCAAAACCAGAAGCATGCGCCAGAAGACATCGAAATGAATTGGACGGATGACCCAGATGACAAGGAAGAATTAGTCATAATGAATCTCTCAAAACGCCCCCTAGCTGACAACGACATATCGCTGTTAAAGCATGGAATAAATTTCTGCCCGATCCAATCAATGGATTTAGCACAAACACGGATTGATATATACAAATACATACGAAAAATCAAACTTGCAAAAATCTTCAAGGAAAATCAAGAATTGGCAAAAACAACTGAAACACGGAAGAAAAAAGTGCTACTCAATACAGAAGAACCGATTTTAAAAGTAACGGACATGCCAGCTCTCCTGACATTGGTCAATTTGGATATAACGGAACAAACAGATATCATAGAAGAATCTATAGCATGTCCACAGATGGGAGCAGGTTCCTCCCTCACGATTCTACCCCCAACTGCCCCCAGGCAACAGAATTGACATCTTCCAAGAAGCAGTGGTACAGGAAATATACAAAATAAGAGGAACGAAGTTTCAAGACAATCTAAAACAAGAGGAAAGAATGGCTCTTAAAGAACTAATGGCAGACAAATAAATAACGATCCAAATTGCGGATAAAGGTGGAAACATCGTCATAATGAACACGGTGGATTATGTAACGGAAGCACACCTCCAATTAAAAAATAAAGAATATTACAGAAAATTGGAAAAGAACCCGACACAAGTATTCAAAGAACATCTAGACAAGGAAATCCAAAGGTGGCAATTTTTTAATCTAATCGATGATGATGAAAGAAAATTCTTGAGCACAGATTATCCTAATATGGCGACAATATATTTCCTACCAAAAGTACATAAAAACCCAACGAAACCACCGGGACGACCAATCGTGTCTGCAAAAGGTTCACTTATGGAACCGGTAGCAAATTATATTGATTATTTCCTGATGCCACTGGTACTGAATCTAAACTCATATTTAAAGGATACTACGGATCTGTTAAGACACTTACAAGCACTTCCATGGCAACCTTCCTATATGTTAATCACAATGGACGTCACATCACTGTATACGAACATTGAAAATAACATTGGATTAGCAGCATGCAGTTATTTTCTTAAAGATAGAGATATCAAATTCAAACAACACAACCAAATGTTAATGGACATGATCCAAATGTGCCTGACACAAAATGTATTTCTTTTTGGAGAGGAACTCTATATACAAAGAAAGGGCTGTGCAATGGGGTTTTCTTTCAGCCCAGGATACACCTGTCTCACCATGGGATGGTGGGAACAACAAGTAGCATGGCACCCTGAAAATGACAAACATGTAAACAAAGTGATGAAATGGTTGAGATACATCGACGACCTATTAATAATATGGGACGGCACGACACAGGAATTTGAGGAATATTTCAAAATTCTAAACTCATCAGATGCAAACATAAGATTCACATACAACATCAGTAAAGAAAGAATAATATTCCTGGACACGGAAATTTACATTGCCAATAACCAACTGGAAACAACATTGCACAGAAAAGAGACCTCAACAAATGCGACCTTACATGCAACCAGTTTTCACAAATCATCGGTCAAGGACAATATCCCATATGGTGAATTCCTCAGATTATGGAGAATCTGCTCAGAACAGAAGGAATGGGAAGAACATAGCAGAAAAACGGCAAAAATGTTGGAAACGTGCCAATGAAAAAAGAAGACAAGACATTCTCGATGACAACCATGCAAGCACGAAAAAATCAAAATCAGAAGAACCAACAGTTAGATTGATCTTGGATCACTCGAAGGAATCAAAACAGGTAGCGGACATCCTTCGTAAGAACTGGAAGATCCTACAACTGGATCCGGTTGTGAACGAAATCATGGGCAAACACCCTAACATCACATTTCGCCGAGCAAAAAACTTGAGAGACAAATTGATACACAGCCACCATCAAGATCATACCACCAAAAAAAAGGGTATTCAGTGGCTGAATACAAAGGGGTTTAAAAAGTGTCACAGTTGTAAAGTCTGCCAAATTGCAAAAAATATGACGGAAGTCGAACTACCCAACAACAAGAAATGGCAGATAAAAGAACTCATTACATGCAAAAGCCAATTTGCAGTATACGTGATTCAATGCCCATGTTCATTGAAGTATATAGGAAGCACAAAATGTGAACTCAAAAAGAGAATACTAGAACACGTCAGAGCAACAATCAACAAAGACAGGAGCAACGCAGTTGCCAAACACATGGGAACCAATCATGGAGGAGATTGGAAATCCCTGGTGTTTTATGCTCTGGAAACAATACCCCCACATGAAAGAGGGGGAGATCGAGAAAAAAACTTGAGGCAAAGAGAATCACGTCAAATTTTCAATTTCAGGACTTTCACGCCATGTACATTCATTTATAGGTGGTTACTGACAAAGGGGGTGTTTAGGTAGATCCATTTAGTTTTTTTATATAAAATATGCATAAAAAAAACATCAAAAAAATTCTCTTTCAAAATACATATATAAAAAAAACCATAAAAAGACCTTCAAATAATTAATTTTTCAACCACACAGATATAACCCTTTTCCCCAAAATCCAATTAAAAAGCGGATTTGTAGCCCACTAGAGGGCAACTAATTAGTAACGACATTGACCCACTAGAGGGTTTTAGTCTGGGTGACAACTATCACCAGCGTCTGCATATAAAATATGCGGTACAGCAACCGATCTTTAATTTACAAAATCTGTTTGCGCAAACATTAAAAAGAGGGTGATAATTGGAAAATAAAGAAACTCACAATACAAAGACAAAATACAATGACACATAGCTAAGCGCTAGCCGGCATACAGTATTAGAAAATAAAATTAAGCACAATAAATATGAAAAGTCTCCAGACTAAATAAACACAATATGGATTGTAATGCAAGGGTTATTCAAGTGATTATAAAACTGAGGAACCCAATTCTTGCATGAAATGTTATTGATATAAGGTTGAAAAACTACGAGGTCCAGAATCCCATGCTTTGAAACTGATGACATCAATAATCACATGACTAACAATGATTGTTTTTATTGGCTAATCTCAAAAGTGCAATAACAACCGTGATCAAGCTATCAGTGGATGGTGAAACGCGTTGGTTTGTCTTAAGACTGGATACCTGTTAAGACGAATAAAGATTTGGGATAAAACTCAGCAAACTGTGAGTGCGTGCTAATTGGTTTCCTATCAGGGAATCGTTGGATGAATTTATGACGGCACAGCTCGGCCTCAGCATCGCACCGGATAAAGAAGCGCCAGGGGCCCCTTGAACGGAGCAGAGTTGTGGAAATATATATATATATATATATATATATATATATATATATATATATATATATATATACACTAATTTCAATTCAATGAAGCGCACTCTAGGATACTTGCAGCAAAAGTTTAATGGGTTCTGTAACACTTCTCAACTGTTTACACAGTCTTGTTCACACACAGAGTGGTTGCAGAAGCAAGATTTACATATCCCGATTAGACATCAAAAGAGGACTACTATTCAATATTCAATATTTACAATGAATACTTTAGCCACAATATATACATGTGCAAGCAAATACAGGTTAATGACCCGGGAAACAGGGAGCACAATATGCAACAGCAAATTATTTGCATCATCTAGTCACTGGTATTTGTAACCATAGAATATCCACAAGGATTACATTTATATACATGTGTATATACACATTACAAAATGGCCACCACTTTGACTCTACTTTGGACATACTATGTGGTGTAGTCCTCTTTTGATGTCTAATCCGGATATGTAAATCTTGCTTCTGCAGCCACTGTGGTACTGTAAATTTCGGAACCATGTTGGTAGCATGGTCCTACCCTGCCGATTTTGGTATCAGCGAACCGCAAATGACTAATACGGTATGTATGAGTATTTTTGTCATGTTTCACCGATTAATTCACTGTGTATACGATACTACATGTTGAACCCTCGGGTTCTATTTTAAAAGGGTAACCATTTTGTGGTTGCCCTCACATAGGCTGCGCACTGAGGCCATGCCTAGGCCTAAAGGACACGCAATCTTTCTGTGACTCCTTTGTGACCTGTGCAAACTGACTCCGCTGCTCGGGGTCAGTCCTGCCCGGCCGGTTCCTTTTACTGCGGCCTTATGGGATTAGCATCAGGGCCCAACACATCATAAAGTCGTGTATCCCACGCGACTCCTGACTAATCCCTTTCACACCTGACTCTGTTTCCTACTTTATGGCTTGTTTTACGAGTAGGAGGTGTCCGTTTTATTGGGGTCTGCTGATATCTGATGAGGGTTCTGAGCCTCGCTGGGTAAATAATTATGTGCTGACCGAGCCGCAATGTGGGATTATCATCATGACTGTGCTCTTTCTTTGAAGCGGAAATATTTGAACGACCACTTGTAAAATAGGGGCGGTGTTGCCGAGAGCGTAATATTTTGTATATAAGAAAAGACTGTTTTTTGGTCGGGAGCAGTCTCCTGAGAACATACATCGTGTTGTACTTCTCGGATACCTGTGATTGGTCTGCAGCCAATAAATACGATCTTTGACTTCACCTAGAAGACTCTGTGTTTCTGTGGTCCGAAACAGGAAGAACTCGAAGTCTTCGGGTGTGTCCCCTGGCACCGCTGGGTTGGTTCTGAAAAACCCAGTACTTCAGTTGGTGCCCAAGGTGGGGCGATTTCAGCGGTACCGGTCCAAGCCAGAGGTTCGTGAGGCGCTTCGTGTGAAAATTCTGGAGGAAGGCCGCCACTTCATCGACCCCTGCATGTCGACGTGGTCCGAAAGTCTTTACTGCGAGGTTCTCCGCGTCCCGACGGCTACAAAGGACTGCTGCCCTGACTATCGCCCTGTTTTGGACCCTTGATGATTTGGTAGAGCGAAACGATTTAACGAGTCTTCTGGTGACGTCATCGATACCTCAGTTAAGTATAAGTGGAGCGTCTCCCAGTCCTTAGTTTGGTTTGGTATCCCTTCGGGATCGCTTTGATTTGGAACTTGCAAGTGCCAAAGCCGAAGGACTCGTGTATTCACGAGACTATCGTATTCGATAATCCTTTGAAGTTTGAAACTAGACTAGTGAGCGACGATGCCTGGTTCTAGTATATTTGGAAATTTGTTTTGTTTGGGTTGTAATAGGGACTCCCGATTAGAGGATTCGTGTCCGGTTCCTCCAATTGGAACTCCAACGTATGAGCTTTATGTGAAACATGGCGTGGGCCCCATTGCGTATAATGAAGTATGGATCCGATACACCAGGAAGGATGGTGTTTTAAAATGGCCCCAAAATGGTAGTTTCGACACAGAAATCCTAGATAACTTAGAAGAATAAATTATTTAAAAAGAAAGCCCGGGCCGGCGATGTTTGATTCTTTCCGCCTATGGCGAAAGGAAGCCAAACAGAAAGAAATTAAATTAGCGAAGAAAAATAAAAGAGAGAAAGGTATGTCAATAGTGCAAGCAGCCTTACAGTTTAAAGATAATGAGGAAGAACAAATGAATGAGCAGTTGCGCAGGCAATGTCAACTAGTGATTGATAAATGTTACCCAGTTTTGCCGCCCCTTCAGCAGGATGCGTCAGAAGAAAAGGAGAAAGATCCCCTAATGTCATATTTGCTGAGTTCGCCACCCCCGTATGCGCAGAGCGCTACAGCGCCTCCGCAGCCTTTAAATGTACGGCCTTTAGTTAATTTGCCGCAAGCTTTCCCGCAGCCGCCATCTCCTCCTCAGCCGGCTCCTATGCCTACGGCGCAGCCCTCTCAAGGGCCGCCGGTTTCGCTGCCTATCTCTTCTGCGCTTCCTGCGACTTTTCCTAGTACATCAGCTGCCCCCCTCGGCGCTCTTCCTGATACGACCCCTGTACCTGTATCTGCACCCGTTTTTCTTCCCTCTGTCTTTCCCCCTGTTCTCGCCTCAACTTCTCCTTCTACACGACAACGAATAGCTAGTGCGGTCACTAGTTTTATATCGCCTCTCTTTGGGTCATCTAGTACGACCCCTGGTTCACAACGTACGCCGTTGCGTAGTCAGCTGCCAGGTTCTGAGGAGAAAGAAGTATTAGACCGCATGGCATATAAATGGATTGTTTTTCCTTCAAGATATGATGTAGAGTCTGTTGTAAATGTTTTTCATCAATGGGAAGCACCAAAACAGAGATACGTTTTCGAGAAAATGTGTGGATTCCTCTGTGAGGAATTGGAAGATCATGGTTTGGACTTAAGCCCGCAGGAATTGTGTCATGTACGGTTTGAATTTGGAAAGGGTACGATTGTGGGTCCCGATGTTGAGAAAGCAGTTGCGACATTATTGTCTTTTAGGATCGAGGGTCCTTCTTAGTCACTGTTTGAACGTGACTCCTCTGATAGGAAGGTTAGACAATACCCTATGAGAGAAGTCCCGCCGGTATGGAAGGACGCGGTTGCGGCTGATGCCGTTAACGGTATTGCTGCTATGCCAGCTCATTTCCAACGTGTTTGGGTACATGTTCCTTGGAAGCGATCAGAAGTTTTAGCCCTTAAGCAGACATTGCCTGACCCCCGTAAAAACCCCGCAGGATATTATAAGGAGTAATCACAGACTGCAGAATTGTGTGTCATGAACCTAGCTGACATAGATATGTTGTTCGGGAATGTCGTTCCGCAGCCTTTATGGGAGTTGATTCGTAATGCAGATCATGCTGCAGAACTAGGTGGCACATGGGCTAATATCATTGCTACAGACACTAGACAAGTTGGTGGTGCGAAACCTGAGCCCTTAGTGGCAGAACTCCCTGATAGAATTATTACCTACATGAAGACTTTAATGCCAGCGATGCGTGTGAATTGGGATAAATTATCCGCATGCAAACAAAAGAAAGACGAAACAGTGTCTGATTTCTTCACCAGGTTTGAAGAAACATTTATCGACCACAGTGGTCAAGACATGAGTACGGAAGGTGGTCAACGGTTATTTGTTGATAAATTTGTGCATAATTTGCTTCCCGAGTTGTGTAAGAAATTAAAAGATTCAGAGAGTTCTTGGGCTGTTTCCTCATCAGCGCAAATACTGGCTACTGCACAGTATTACGAAAATAGGGATAAAGATGAGAAGGATAGAGCAGACAAGAAAACAAAAGAATTAAAAACAAAGGTTCTTCTACAGCAGGCTTACCCGCCACGTGGAGATCAGAATAACTATAAGCAAGGTCAGAGTAACTATCAACAACCCCAACAGTTTCAGAGTAACTCGCAAAGGTTCGGGTATTCCCAACCGCGTGTTCCTGTGGGTCCCAATCAGTGTTCGTATTGCAAACAAGAAGGTCATTTTAAGTATAGTTGTCCTATATTGTTGCAGCGCACGAATAATGTTTATGGCACGAGAGGTAGAGGTGGTCAGCAAGCTCCTAGAGGTAGAGGGCGTGGGAATGTTCCCCAGAACGCGCGTCCTCTTCCGCCTCAAAATACGATGAACAGTTTTGATCAGCAGGCCAATGTAACTGGTGGGACAGCTCAGTACTATAATAACGACTATTATGCAGAAGATGGAAACGCGGAAGGTGATGACTACTAGGACAGCCATAGACAGAGAGAGGGAGTTGTTTCAGTGCCAGTGGACCAGAGTGGACTGTATGTCAAGGTGACTACAGCGGGTGTATCAAAGCCTTTTCTATTGGATACTGGTGCTGCAAAGAGTTCAATAATGCACTCAAAACTCCCTGGCGCGCCTTTGTCTGGCAAAATGAATGTTTCAGTAGGTTTTTCTGGCGCCCCGGTTAGGAACCCGATCTCTAGTCCTATGCCCCTTTCTGTTGGACCTTGTGAGCTGAAAGCACCCCTTATCCTAACGACAGGTTGTGGTGAAAATCTGTTAGGATTGGATTTGTTAAAGAGATTACATTATATTGTTCCCCCTCGGGAGTACAACTTACACTGGGTAGGGAAGTGATTTCTCCAATGTATTTGTCGAAGAATAAACTGCCAGCTGAATTGTCGTCTCTTCTGGATGTCCTTTGGGCTACTGGTCCTAACGATGTGGGTCGCTTGGAAATACCGCCATATGTGGTCACTTTGAAAGCCAATGTTAAATTGCCACGCATTCCCCAGTACAGGATCTCTAATGAAGGTGAAAAAGCGTTGTTAGCGATCATCTATGACTTGATTGAAAAGGATGTAATCGAAGAGACAAGAGGCAACGTTTGCAATAGTCCTGTTTTGCCTGTTTTAAAACGTACTGACCCTTCTCAGCCACCTGTTTACAGATTTGTGATCGATCTTAGAGAGGTAAATAAGATAGTTGTGCCACAGTTTCCAGTTGTCCCTGACATAACTGCCTTGTTAACTATGATCCCAGCTTCCGCTGCTTGGTTCTCAGTGATTGATTTAAAGAATGCTTTCTTTAGCATTCCGATTGCAGAAGAAAGCAGGGATATTTTTGGTTTTAGTTTAGGAGGTCGCAGCTTCCGCTTTAAACGCGCTCCGCAGGGCTACTGTGAAATTCCATCAATATACAGTCAGGCTTTAAAAGCGCAGCTTGATACAATTGTTTTACCTAGTGGTGCTACCCTTATTCAATATGTTAACGATTTACTAATCGCCGCGGATACTGAGGAGATTTATATAAAGAAACTACATTGTCATTGTTGCGTCATTTGTCTGCCTTCCATCACAAAGTGTCTCTCTCAAAACTGCAATATTGTCGACAAGAAGTGACCTTCTTAGGTCATCTCTTGTCAAAGGAGGGAAGGAAACTGACCCCAGAAAGAATTCAGGCCATTGCACAATTAAGCGCGCCAAGAACACAGAGAGAAGTACGTGCTTTCTTGGGTATTACTTCATACTGTAGGCAGTGGATCCCGAGTTTTTCTTTGCTGGCAAAACCTTTGATAGCATTAACATGCAAAGATACACCAAATCCCGTCCCATGGTCTGAAGAGTGTCAGAAAAGTTTTTCGGAATTACGTAAGGCATTTTGTTTGGCTCCTGTGTTGGGTACCCCCGACTACAGTAAGCCTTTTACATTATATGTTCACGAGAAAGAAGGTTGTGCGTTGTCAGTGCTGACACAGTCTTTTGGAGACAGACAGCGTCCATGCGCGTATTTTTCGTCGACTTTGGATCCGGTAGTCAAGGCATTGCCAAGTTGTTTGAGAGCCACAGCGGCAGCAGCTGTTTCTATTCGACAGTCTGCTGGGTTAGTAATGAACAACACGTTGATTGTGATGGTTCCACACGCAGTGGACACGTTATTAAACAGGACCAAGACACAGCACTTAACTAGTGCTCGATTGTCAGGTTATGAGTTGACACTGCTAGCGAGTCATGTGCACATAAAGAAGTGCAACACGTTGAATCCAGCTACATTATTACCGATTTCAGCAGACACAGATGAGATTGAACAGCATGATTGTCTGTTCAGAACAGAAGAAGAAACAAAAGGGAGAGTGGATCTTAAAGATACTCCCCTGGTTGAGTGTGATGGTACCTTATGGGTGGATGGCTCGTGCTTCAAACTTCCGAATGGTGATATGACTGCTGCATATGCTGTCACGACTTTGCACACGATTGTTGAAACTGCACGTATACCACATAATTCGGCTCAAGCAGCGGAATTAATTGCACTTACAAGAGCATGCGTGTTGTCGAAAGGAATGAAAGTGAACATATATACTGACAGTCAGTATGCCTTTGGCGGGGCCCATAGTTTTGGGCGCTTGTGGAAAGAACGTGGGTTCCTGACTTCGCATGGAACTAAGATTCAGAATGGTCAGTTGGTGAACGATCTCCTTGAATCACTGACCTTACCATTACAAGTTGCGATTGTGAAATGCAGTGCACACAAGAAGATTATTGATGATGTTGGTCGTGGTAATGCGTTTGCTGACGAAATCGCGAAAGAAACAGCAAAAGATGTGACGAATCGAATGTATGTTGCAGGCCCTGCAAGATGGGTGGGTGATGTTGGAATGTGTGAAGACACGATAGAGAGTGTGAAGTCCCTTCAAGCTGAAGCCACAAATAAAGAATTGAGCATGTGGAAAGAAAGTAAGGGTAAATTGGATGAAAATGGTTGTTGGATTGATCTGTCAGAACACCGGCGATGGTTGTTACCTGATGCATATGTGCTTCCAGTGGTCACGATGGCACATGGAGTGGCGCATATCAGTGTGAAAGGGATTTGTAAGTTGTTAGCTCCAGTATGGCAGAATGCTGGAATTCCCAAGTGTGCAGAGAATGTGGTCAAAAATTGCATGGTATGTTTGAAATACAATCCTGGTAGGGGAACACCAACTCCAGCTGGTCATTTTGCGCCTCCAACGTATCCGTTTGAGGTTTTGCAGCTAGATTTCATCCACATGGAAAAGTGCAACAATTTGAAATATGTACTTGTTGTTGTCTGCGCTTTTTCAAGGTGGATAGAAGCATATCCCCTAAAAGACAATACTGCCTTATCCACAGCTAAAGCCCTTGTCAAGGAATTTTTCCCTAGGTTTGGAATGCCAAGAATGGTATGGAGTGATAATGGGAGTGAATTTGTGGGACGAGTGATGAAGAATGTATGTGAGGGACTAGGTATAAAGCAGAATTTCCACGCTGCAAATCACCCCCAATCAGCTGGACTAGTAGAGTGTTATAATGGCACATTGAAGCTCAAATTAGCCAAGATCCAAGCGAGTTCTGGTCTTAAATGGCCTGACGCTCTGCCCTTAGCACTCCTATCAACAAGCATGACTGTGCATTCACGAGTGGGACTTAGTCCCTACGAAATCGTGTTTGGCCGCCCGGCCAATATATGGGGAGTGCCCAGGCCGACAAAATTCAGTGAGATCGAACACCCAGTACTGCTTGATTATTTGTATGAATTGACGGCTAAATTGCGTGTTTTACACCAACAGGTGCATGATACTCTGCCCCAGGTCTCTGAAGCTCCAGGACATCCTATCAATCCTGGATCATGGGTGCTGGTCAAAAACTTTAAAAGGACAAAGAATGATGAGCCCCGTTGGACCGGCCCCCATCTCGTCCTTCTTTCCATGAGATCAGCTGTCCGAGTAAAAGGGAAAAAGAACTGGATAAACGGCGTTCACTGCAAAAGGGTCCCTTTTCCTTTGCCTTACGACCAGTGGGTCCAGAAAGGGATCGCTGACTCAGAGACTGAGACTGTGCCTCGTTTCCTGCCGTTTAGCGATGCACGAGTAAAAGGAACGCTTTCTGAGAAGGAAAGCGATGACATCGTGCAAGAAACTGTGCCACCGTCAATTCAATTGGACACTACAGAGCCTGAACTCTTGTTTCAAGACCAAACAGTACCTACAAGAAGTCGCTACAATTTGAGGCCGAGAACTATGGACAAATAAAAAATTCTTTTTCTTTGATATTTTTTTGAGAAGTGCAGCTCTCTCTTCCATCTGAAAAACTTTCTTATTTTTGTTTTTTCGAACCACCATCCGGGTTCAGCTGCAGGGCCGCGGTGCCAAGACTTTGGGGTACAAACCGGAGACGTTAGGTCAACGGTCTGGTTGGTCTAGGGCGTTCCCTGGTGTACTCCTTAGCAGAAGACACTCGTCCGCCGCGGACAGCACGATTAGAGGATGGAGTTTTTCGAGATGAAGAGACCCGCTGAGGAAATAAATTTTAAGAGCAGCTTATGTAAAGTAATGAATAGCAAACGTTTTGTAATATTATGTCTGTTTGTCCTATTTAGCATGATGATGTTTTCTGTAGGTTATGTATTATTGTCTTTTCAAGTGCCATTTGCACCCACTATACAGCCCATACCTCCTCCTACTGTTTCCTCACACTCTTTCCACCCTCTGCCTGAACACGAACAAGCTAGACGTTCTGAGTTCGTAAACAACTCGTTTATTCAACTTCTGCACCAGTACCAACTAGTTATGAATACGACAAATTGCTGCGTGTGTGGTTTGATGCCGCATACCACTAATAAGGGTATCCCATATCTAGTGCTGCCGTTTAGCTATAATGGGTCATCATGGGCATTCCAGACTATGTTTCTGTTTGCGCTTGAAACCTACTCCCCGCGACCACCGCGTTCCACTAGACCTAGCACGAACAATAAAGCCTTGATGAGAGGAAATGCTGATATGAGCAGAGATATCGATGCATATTCATCTATTCCCAAGGATGAGTTGCGAGCTTATGTGGGTTGGAACGCGACGGGGTATAGCATTAGTCTGGGCGAGAAACAGCGTAAAAGTTCATCCCCGATTTGGGTCGTACCCCACATAGGTCGGTTCTGTTTACAAGGTAATGGTCAGAATCCAAGAGCTCAGTTAGGGAAGAGTGACTGTGCTGAAACGTACATTTTCCCATCACAGTTTTCCCCTGCATTTTTGGCTGCCAAGGGTACATACTTTGTTTGTAATGATCGAGCATATACATGGTTGCCCCCTGATTTCTCGGGCACGTGTTATGTTGCAAATTTGCTACCGCCGACATTTACTGCCGCCTCTGACAATCACAAGACCAGAGTTGTGAGAGGCTTTGTTAGTAAGGAGGATACTGCCGGTCAGGAAGCGGGAGACTTTTTCCTGGGTTTCCTGCCGTTTTGGGGACCATTGGTCAATAGTAGGAACCTGAGACAACTGACTTGTGTAGTTGAAAACACTGTTAATGTAACGGCTGGGGCCCTTGGTAACTTGACAGCTGAGCTCCAAGCGGATCGCCTCATGACGTTGCAGAACCGTATGGTTCTAGATGTCATACTTGCAGACCGTGGTGGGGTATGTAAGGTTATCCAATCAAGCTGTTGTATTTTCATACCAGATAGCGCTCCGACAGTCTATCAAGACATCTCCAAACTGCATAAGATTTCCGGATCCATTCATGTGGATAAAGGAGACTGGTCGATGA
This sequence comes from Triturus cristatus, assembly GCF_964204655.1. Classification (NCBI taxonomy): domain Eukaryota; kingdom Metazoa; phylum Chordata; class Amphibia; order Caudata; family Salamandridae; genus Triturus; species Triturus cristatus. The sequence continues at coordinate 886,509,131 of NC_140579.1, forward strand.
TGGGGTGGTTCTGGGGACTGATATCAGCTTGGGGATGGAAGATTCTAATAGTCACTGGGACGATCTTAGCCATTCTTTTCCTGTTCTGTCTATGTGTACAGTGTGCTCCTGTAGTGTGTAGCCTCTGTGTTACATCATATGTAAGGAGACCTGTATCAAGGGACGAACTAAGCAATAGGATGATGCTACAGCAACATCTTCATGACTTTATGAATATAGACCTGGACTCAGATTAGTATGAGAATAGTTATTGCCTATGTAAGGGCAAAAGGAGGGTCTGTGGTACTGTAAATTTCGGAACCATGTTGGTAGCATGGTCCTACCCTGCCGATTTTGGTATCAGCGAACCGCAAATGACTAATGCGGTATGTATGAGTATTTTCGTCATGTTTCACCGATGAATTCACCGTGTATACGATACTACATGTCGAACCCTCGGGTTCGATTTTAAAAGGGTAACCATTTTGTGGTTGCCCTCACATAGGCTGCGCACTGAGGCCATGCCTAGGCCTAAAGGACATGCAATCTTTCTGTGACTCCTTTGTGACCTGTGCAAACTGACTCCGCTGCTCGGGGTCAGTCCTGCCCGGCCGGTTCCTTTTACTGCGGCCTTATGGGATTAGCATCAGGGCCCAACACATCATAAAGTCGTGTATCCCACGCGACTCCTGACTAATCCCTTTCACACCTGACTCTGTTTCCTACTTTATGGCTTGTTTTACGAGTAGGAGGTGTCCGTTTTATTGGGGTCTGCTGATATCTGATGAGGGTTCTGAGCCTCGCTGAGTAAATAATTATGTGCTGACCGAGCCGAAATGTGGGATTATCATCATGACTGTGCTCTTTCTTTGAAGCGGAAATATGTGAACGACCACTCGTAAAATAGGGGCGGTGTTGCCGAGAGCGTAATATTTTGTATATAAGAAAAGACTGGTTTTTGGTCGGGAGCAGTCTCCTGAGAACATACATCGTGTTGTACTTCTCGGATACCTGTGATTGGTCTGCAGCCAATAAATACGATCTTTGACTTCACCTAGAAGACTCTGTGTTTCTGTGGTCCGAAACAGGAATAACTCGAAGTCTTCGGGTGTGTCCCCTGGCACCGCTGGGTTGGTTCTGAAAAACCCAGTACTTCACCACTCTGTGTGTGAATAAGACTATGTAAACAGTTGAAACGCATCACAGGACCGATTAAACTTTCGCTATATCTGCAAGTCTCCTGAGAGTGGGCTTCATTGAATTGGAATTAGTGGATTGTTTGTCCGGCGTGTTCCGCCGGCACAGCGCTCTACCTCTCATGGGCCTTGGGTCATGGAAAGGACATTTGTTTTTGTAATATATATTTGTAAATTTTTATATAATTTTAAAATGATAAAATACATTTTAATTAATAGTTTATTAATTGTTTTAAAGTAAATATATATATTAATTATTATGTATGTGTGTTTAACTTTTTTTTAATTAAGTTTATTTTTTATGTTTGTTAAAATGTATATCAAATCTACTTTATTTTTTCATATTCCTTTTATTACTTAACATATTTAATATTTATTTTATTTTTTATGTATATTTATATATAAAAATCGATATTTTGTACAACTATATTTTTTACATCGATATTTGTTCCCAGTATTTTTGTACTTACCTGTTTAAGTATAGGGAGTCGATATTTTTGCTTTCTATATTTTTTCATCATTATTTTTAACAACTATATTTTGTACATAGATATTTTCTCAGTGAACCAATTTTAACTATGATACTTACTAAAACACAAAAGTTTAAAACAAGCATTTAAGGACCTACAGAAAATACAACACTTATGTACTAATTGTTGCCCACACTATCAGGGAGGACCCTCTGACTCTACAGATGCAATTTCTTATTTGAAGAGTCTACCTTCACTGAGTGAGTTGTTTCAGTTAGGAGAAAGCAAAGCCAAGCAGTCTTCTGGAAATCACAGTAGCGTGCCACCATTATTCCAAGAAGCAGCCCTATACATCCGGAGTCAGTAGGGTGAATCCCCATAGCTGGTCGAGGTGAGCAAGGAAGACTGCTGAGGACTGCTACCAGAGATCATCTTCAGGTCTGTGGGGACTGAAGAGCTGTTTACTGTGGTTGACAGCCTCAGGAAAGAGAAGCAACCTCAGTGTGAGGCGTATGAGGAGCTATTCTGAAGCACCCCGAAGAATCACTATACCAGCCAGAGGGGTTACCCACTCCCTGCCCTGTGTTATATTAGAAGGAAAGGACCTACACCAGATGTGGCCCCTTGTCAAACGCACGCCCAGTGGCATCATCCACATCTCTTGATGCCATTCAAGTAGAGAGGCCAAGTGGGTAGCCTGCTTCTTGAGGGCACAATGATCAATGCACTATATTAAGACACTTGATCCCCCACCATCATAATTATTCATATATTTATCAGCTTTAAATAGAGTACAACAACAGCTAAAAATGTAGATGTATACATACAGTTAGAACACAGCATATATCACTTTGCAGTAACAGGTGGTATAATTTGTGGGGTAAGGGATTGGGTTGAAACATTAAAAGACATTCTTACTTAATATAGAAAAGGGAGACACGAAACAAGGGTTGATCCAGCCGCGCGTCCCAAAAAGCAACTGTGGCTCTTCAAAAAGTTTCATTTTGTGCTTGGGCAATTCAAGATCTTGACACTTATATGTAAAGAGTTTCTCTTTTGGAGTATGCTTTCCACCTGAGTTTGATGAGAACATTGATTAAGCATGTAGATTTATTCAGATACATGGATTCATAGACATAGACTCAGCATCCCAAATGTAAATGTCCCTCTTGCTTCAATGGGCAGCTTATATTAACCACCCACCACTTTACTCCACTGTACGAGACTCCACGCTACACCACGCCACTTTATAATACTCCACAGGGCCACTATACTCTACTCTGCAACATTTTACTCCACTCCACTCCATTCCACTAAAACTGTACTCCACTCTACACTATGCCGCTTTATGACACTCCACTCTACGCCTCTCCACTCTACATCACTCCACTCTATGACACTCAACTCCACTCCACTCTACTCCTCTCTATGCCACGACACTCTACACCCCTCTATGCCACTCTACGCCACTCAACTCAAGGCCACTGTCCTCCACTCTTCACCCCTCCACTCTACGCCCCTCTACTTTATGACACTCTACTCTATGACAGTCCACTTTACGACACTCCACTCCCTGACACTTCACTCCATTACACTCCATGCCATTACATTCCACACCATTCTACTCTGCTCACCACTCTAATCCACTCTATACCACTGCACTCTACTCCAATCTATGCCACTCTACTCTACGACACTCCACTTCACTCTACACCCCTCCACCCTACGCCCCTCCACTCTATGACACTCGACTCTACAACATTCTACTCCAATCTATGCCACTCTACTCCATGCAATTCCTTCTACACCACTCCATGCCACTTTACTCTATGCTACTCCCTTCTACTCCACTCCACTCTACACTACTCCACTCTATGCCACCAAACTTTATGACACTCTATGCCTCTTCACTCTATGGCATTCAACTCTACTCTATGCCCCTCCATGGTGCGCCCCTCCACTCTAGGCCACTCTAACCACTCTACTCAACTTTACAGCTCTCTACTTCACTCTACACAACTCTACTTCACTCTACACCCCTGTACTCCACTCTATTCCATTCTACTCCACTCACTCTGCTTCACAACACTCCACTCTACACCACAACATTCCACTCTACTCCATGACACTCTACTCTGCTCAATGACACTCCACTGTACTCCGCTCTACGACACTCCACTCCACTCTTCTCCACAACACTCTACTCTATTCCATGACACTCCACTCTATGACACTCCTCTCTACTCTACACCACTCCTTAACCCTCCACTCCACTCTACATCACTCTATGACGCTCTGCTCTATTCCACTCCACGACACTCTACTCCCTTCTGTCACTCCACTATACAACACTGCACTCCACTCCACGCCATTCTTCTCTATGCCTCTCACTTTTAGCCATGCTGTGCAACAGCTACGCTGGTGTACAACATGGCTGAAACACATCTTCAAAGCCAATACCTCTTGAATAGGGGACAACTACTGGCTTTGCCAGTGCTTGTTTTTTTTTCTTGCTCTCTGGAAATAGTGTGGCAACGAACCTTTGCTTTTGTTCTGCCTAGTTTCCTCACCTGTCCCTAACAACCTGGCTTTGGAGATGTAAAGAATAAAGAGCAGAGGCAATAGTAGCCACTGAATCTTGACATCCATTGTGGTGATACCTGCCCAGCAAGGCGAATCTACAGGTCCGCTGGAGCTACCCTCCCATCTGTAAAATGTGGGGTATCAGGCAAAATATGGCAGATACCGCGCCCACCAACCTCGTGGTTTCCCCACCCCAATTAGAGGTAGTGCAACGTCAGGGTTTCCACGACTGGAGCCTCAGACAACACAGGGTTCCCTAAGGAGGGCGGGCCTATAGTGCCAGCAAGGCACCAGCCCACCCCCCCTCTTCTTCGTGTGGTGAACCCTCGGGGAGGAGTCCCCCTACCCTGGCAGCCAGGGTGCTGGGCGCGTCATTTCCGGGGCACGAGGAACGGGGGGCTATATAGGCCTCCCCCACAGCCCCACCCACCCACTGGCCTTCCTCTTTTGCGCCCTGGACATGCCGTTGATACGTAGTCGTGTACGGTCCTGATCGCCACAGTTCGTCGCGGGTCGTGAGGCTGCTGATTGCGAGGTGAGTCTAACATCCCCCGCCCCGGCTATCCGCACGGCCAAGTGGCATTTTAGCCAACACGGAGTGTGGCCCTGGGCTGCCAGGGTTGCCCTTGCGGGGGGACGACAGAGGCCTCGCACATGCAGACGGGGGGCACAACGTGGGTCGACCATGTCCCCTGAGCAAGGGAGCAGGCGTACGTCGCACATGGCCTCCATCTAGCCTCACCTTGCTCGCTTCTCGCTTTGCCTCTCGAGTTCAGGTGATCCGTCCTCCCTCATCCGAGCCCGCCCCCTCTCTTCCACGCGGCCAACATTCAGGCAGCTGGCCTTTGTTGTATGCTTGCCGGGGGTGATCTCAGCGTCCACGCTATGCCATTGCGCGACTGGGGTGGCGGGGTTCCTCATTCCCCGCGACTGGTGAGATAAGGACAGCCGGTGGTGCGCCTGCTTCAGAGCGGAGTCCCGGACGCACCTCGGGGCATTTGACCGGAGCCCCTTCCCCCGCCTGTATAAGACAGGTGATGTGCCAGCCAAACTGTAACTAGGCAGTGCCTGTTCTGGGCACATGCGGGGGTGGGCAGCGAGAGGCCCCCTACGCCACCTAGTCCCTCTCGCTGCTTACCAGTGACCTGCGGCGGTGCGGATTTTCGTGGGGTCAACCACCTTGCGCGGCTTGGAAGGTCCGTGGTTTGCCGGTGACAATCCCCCCCCCTCATTCCGCTAATGGGCTATGGGGAAGTAGCGCGATCTCAGACCCCGAGGGTTATGCAAGGGGGCATTGTAACCAACGCTATTCTAATCTCTGTTCCCTGATGATCGGAGGGGCAGGTGCCCCCACCCCCCTGTGGCAACGCGCCTCGGGGCTCTGGGCGGGGAGATCACCATGCGGAGAGCCGGCGCAGCAGCAGGACAGCGGGGCTCTGTGCCTGCCCGTTGGGGAGATTAGCTGGCCTGCAGTAACGGTTGCCAGACGGGGTGGGTTCGATTCTTAACCAAGCTGGTAATTTGTGCGCGAGTCTCTGCTCCCTCCGGCATGTATATGTGCGCAAATATCATCCCCCTACCCACGCAACCACGAGGGCTGCGAGTTTCACCGAGGTCCTGGGGGTGCTTTGGGTTAGGGTTAGAAGGGCGTGTCAGGGCCCGGCGATTTCCCGCACCAGAGCTCCAAATATGTGTGTATTTGTGTTGTTAATAATGACCACGGTTAGGCCACCACTGTGGTGCGCAGGTTTTATACCTTACAGACGAAAGTGTGCGCAGCCTGGCCCCCGCCTATGGCCCATAACCCCTCTTGCGGCGCTTGGACTGACAAAGCCACTCATGGGCGCATGGCTTACTCTGCTGCCGACTCGAGGCCAGAACAGTGTGGTCTAATGCCAGCAGGCGCAACGCACAGATACACGTTTACTGTTTAGCCCGGGTATACATTCTGGGGAATCTGATGTCCAACCTATTAAAATCATCTATGCACTAAAGCTATGGCCCTTATCAATGCACGTTTGTGGACAATGCTACATAACGGTGATGTTTTATCGCAAGTGTTATCGTGGTTGTCCTCGTCGCATCATCAAATTAGGCGGTGAGGCGGGCCTGGAGATGCCAGGAAGGGCCATGTCGGGGCCGGTCAGCCCCCATCCCCCTTGTCGTTGGCCGGGGGTTGAGGATACCTGGATCCCCAGGTCAGATTGCATGCCAGAGCTGCACGTACTCGGGCCCGGGTTTGTGGGAGGCCTGGGCGGTCTGAAATGAATTAGTTGTGCCTGGCCGTGCCCATTATATCATAGGGGCCTTCCTCTCTACCTCGAACCTCATGCGGACCGAAAGGACATTGGGCTGCGGGAGGCCTAACGGGACATTGGCACTCACAATAGCTCGCTTGGTGTTTTCAGGAAGAAAGATGTGAATGACTTGGTTCCGAATTAAGGGTGAATATTGGTCACTTTGAAAGGAGTTATACGGTGATGGTGCCATAAACTGCTACCACCACTTGGTGGCACTGTTACTTACTTGGGCTGAACTTGGACATTTAATGCAGTTTATTCACCAATTTCATTCAGGTGGGCATTGCCCTAACCTTGGGCAGGTTAGGCTAGAGTAGTTCGGTATGTTCTTTTATTTTGTTGGCTCACGTATGAACACCTACTGTCGATGTATACCCCAGAGGCTATGAGGTGTTTACGCCACCAGGTGGCACTGTCCCGCAGTTTTGTTCATTCTCCTTTATCGCCAGCTTGTTCTTGTATAAGTCCATGCTGGTCTTGGCATGAGTGGGTCTGCTTGCTTGCCGGCGGGTTTTGAGTGAGCTCTGTGTTGAGGTGGTCTGGTGCCCCTGCGCCCATGGTGGCAGGGTGCTCCTGCAGTGCTGCTGCCCCACCCTTGTGTTAGGGCTGGGCCTTCACGTGCAAGCTCGCCGCTGCAGCTCATCTAGGCTTGGACCTGTGGGTGGTTTGGGGCTCCGGTGGGAGAGCAGCGCCTTGCTCTACTTGGCTTTGCGTGTCTCTTCCTTGGTGTTTTCACGTTTCGTGCGCGTGGGAATTTTAAATAATGGCATAAAGGGTCTTGGTTCGAACTTCTCACTTTCCTTTTATTTTATGTCGACCAATGCTTTTTCAATTAAGAGATGGAAGGAAAGGTGTGCCACGGTGCGTACAATTTTAGTATGTGTTTTTCACCTTTAGATATCCTATGCATTTCCTGGCTTCCCTTTCATACCAATACGATTGCAGGTTGCGCAGTTTTGATAGACGTTGACTCTTCCACCCCAGAGTAAAATATTGTGAGATAATGCTGCCTAACTGTAAACCTCGGGCACATGAGGATGTCATTTAGAAAATGGTTATTGGCTTTGATTGACTAGAAGGGAGGGGCTTTGTACACTTTCAGAGCACAGATCCGTTTGGTGGCTTTGCCTGTCGGTGGCGCAGCAGGGCTTGCCTGATACTTTGAGCAGCAGCTCTTGGGGGTGAGGACGCTATGGCGGATGTTCCGACCCGTGGTCGTGAAGGACTGGTGCTGGAGTAGCCTTTCCTGCCCAGCATGAACATGCAGTGACTCGGTTGCAGCTTTAGTTGCTTTCCGCTGTGCCCCGACCTGCCGGTGTTAGACCACAGCTTCTAGGCACTTCAGAGTTCTGGACTCTGAGTGGGGGTTGCCTTTTGCCCCTGGGGTGACTGTGTGGAGGTGCGTTGTGGTCAGAGCCGCGTCACGTAGGTGCTGAGCCAGGTGCCCCCAGGACAGCTTGTGTGCGGCTCGGTGTGTGGGTCGCCGGTGAGCTCTCGCACAACTTCTAGCCATCAGCCAGGCGGGTGGTCCCTGTTGTTCTTAGCTGCCTCAGTTTCCTCCACAGGTTAACTCTGCGAGGATGCTAAAAGGAGCAGAATAGATCAAGGGTAGCTGCAGTTTTTATTATAAGGACTCTCAGCTGGTGCTCTGCTTGCTTTCCACCCCTTTCAATACTTGGGATGCAGCTGGATGGAGTAGCACTCCAAAAGCTTAACCATGGCTTCGTTTGTACTGCTGGTGTCTTGTATAACTGGCCAGGTTCTGCTGCATCCGTGTTTCACATAAGGGCCCTCTCGTGCGCATGGTGCGCTCACCCTGGCAGTTTATCAGGGGCCAGTGTTGTCTACTGACCCTCGCACAGGTCATGGTCAATATCCTTACCACGAAGCCATAGGTTGTTGCTTATTCACCTTAGGCAACTATCAACCATAGAAAGTCAACAGTCCTGGCTTGCTGCAGGGGTCATGTTACGGTTCACTATATATCTGGACACAAGGACAGAAGAGACAGACCTATGCAGCACACCATGCTAAGCAAAGATGTCCAGCGTGGATGTTTAATCCATGCCCTTCATCACAGCTACCACCCCCCCTTTTTTGAGAGACCACAAGTTTTAATACCACCTACAGAGGTGGACACAGTCAAACTGGAGGAAGCAGTGCTTCCGTTTTGTTCAGGGGAGTGTTTTGTCTGCGGATCACAAGTCACTTGACATTCTGTTAATGATATCGAGCCCAACCTAGGTCACATGACTGCGGATTATGCGAAGGCAGGTAAAGAAAGCACCGGACTTGAGGTTCCCTCTTATAGCAAGGCCTTTGCACCGCGTGGAGCTGTTACAGTTGATATGCCTCTTTTAAGTCACTTGGCATTCTGTTAATGATTATCGAGTTTCAGATGGAAGGGACAGGTTGCCTGGTATCGGTTACGTCTCTACAATGCCCTAGACAAACTACGTCTATGGTTTTGTCTGGCCATGGCCGGGTTTCACACACATTTTACCTGTTTTACAGGGGGGTATAGTTGATTTCCGTTGATTGGTGGTGTTGCTTAGTGTAATGGTCCCATTTGCGGTTGAAATTGCTATTCATCGAAGGCATGTTCAGGGGTGGATCCTTCAGCGGTGCCTCGGTGAGTGACTCGCGCAGGGGTTTGGGTTTGTGGTGCCTTTTCTTTGGAGTTGGGATGTTAGGTTTAAACCTCAGTGTCCTGTTTGGCACCTGGGTGGCGTACGCCATGAGAAGTCTGTTTCGTATTATTGCATTGAACGAAGATTTCGCCGCTTGGCCAGCAAGGTCCTTTGGCCACCAGGAGTTATGCATGTGGCCCTTCTCAATGTCCTATTGATGAATGTGCTACTGATGACAAATGGTAAAATGGTTTTCGGTTCTGGCCGGGGCTCGGCAAGCATGGTTTCATCTTCCTCACTTAACACTTGTTCATTACCGGTCTAGAACCCAAGTATACTTCACGGGGCTCTGGTCACACCAAAGTGGGCCAAGATCACACAAAGCACAGGCTGAGAGTGCGGTGTCAGTCATATATGGCGAATTATGAGAAATATGCCAGAGGTAGCGAAGAGGACATCACAGACTTGGTCAGTGATAATATCATGGTTCATCTTTTGTCCCTATATAGACAAATATACGGACAGGCTCTGTTTTGCTAAGAATAGTTATTTTGTCTCCGCATGTGCCTCGTTCGCAGTACAACGAGGTCAACTTTGTCTCCAACGCAGGGATTGTACGCCGCAACTCCATTTCCAAAGGGCTCCCGCTTTCGGTACCTGGCTTACGTGCAGGTGACCTGTCTGGCTGTTGCGGAAGTTGATTAGTGGACTGGTCCCAATTGCGGTTAAGCTCACTACTCATCGTATAGAGACAATTCATGCTATGTTCAACACGTTAAGGTGACAGTGCCACCAGTTCTGAATGGAGGCATGTTCAATATGCTACGCAGTGAAGCCGGAATTGTGATGTCAGTTATCTTATGCAACTAACAAGCATTGCTAAAGCCAATGGTATTGGTGTGTTGTAGGTGTACTGTGGTTTTGTAGTAGTTACACACCGGCCATGTCAGAATCCACAAATTAACAGTCTGCCTTTGCCACCGGTTTCCTGCCCAATGATGGAAAAGTAGAATTTTACACTTACTCAGGAAATTTAAACGCAGAGAGAGGCACTTACAAAATAATGACTGCATTGTGCAATTGGCTACGAGGGCCTTCATAGGGAACACCTGCGGGCACCTTATAGAATCGTGTACCATGTTCACGGGGTGGGCATTCGTCTGCAGCCAAGGGCAGGTATCAGGTCACTTCAGTTAAGATATATTCTCCTGCACTTTAACCAGGGCAGCAGGCGGGTGGTGGTAGGTCAGCTAACAAGTGTGCTGTGGCGCAGTAAAGTTTGGTTAATGCTGCGTTAGTGCCAAAGGGTGACAGGGTATCATAGACCTTTTGGCGTCCCAATATTCAGGCAAGGGCAGGTTTTTGCACAGTATGTCCATTCCTGGTTCCCACAGACTTGTCCGCTCCCTGGTTATCCTTCTATGGGCTACAACCTGAGACTAGAAGGGGCATCTTCTGCGACCGGTGTCCCATATATGTTGATAGTCATTGCTGGGGTAGATGTACCTTGAAGGGCATGATTACTTCTTGGCCTGTCCCAAGTTTTGGGGTCAAACTGGGTTGGAGTATTAAGTCCACAGTCCTTAGGAATCATCCAGCTTTCCTTCTATCCAAATAAGGGCAGTTAGCGATACATCAGCGAGTGGGTAACATACCCGGTTATCAGCGACTCCATGCCCCGGGGGCAGGCGCTCTTCACATAAACACAGAGCTGCAACCAGTAGGGTACCAAGTGGCAGAACCCAGTAAATAGGTTGAATATTGTGTCTCTCTGGCCCACAGCTGTGTGGAGCCGGTCTCGTTGAGGGGTATGCCCAGGTGGTAATTGTGTGCTTCTTAAGGTTCTTATTACCAATACGGTTTGGGGCAGCACACCACGCGGATTGTTCAAGGGTCATCCTGGGCCGCATTTACTCAGCCCAGCAGGAGCATTACAGCTGGGTGGAGCCAGTCCCATTTAGTGGTACGCCCGGGTGATAATGGTGTGCTCCTTAAGGTTCCCATGACCTAGGCAGTGTGTGGCATCTCCCACATCAAGTGTTAGGCACTGGATTACAGACAGTGCGCCCTATATCGAATCAAACAGATTCTCTGAGCGGGCATGCCTAGGGGGCTTCACCAGAGGGAACAGAGCGTTCGAAATTCCCATAACAAATAAGGGATGCAGGGCAAGTGCTGGAGGGCAGCCGTGCTCATTGTCTCATACGCCTGTTATGGACATTCCTGTGCACATGGATTTAGCGAGTAAAGGGACCGTGCCAGGGTTAAGCATAATCCCCCTCGCCCGATAGCTCAGGCTGGCAAGCAGGGGTAGGAACGGTCTCCTAACATGTGAGCTGCTCTCCCAGAGATGGGAGACACGTGTCCAGTCACACACGGTGCTAGATGGGCGGCTGCCAGTGTGATCAGCAATTGGTGGGGCAGCGTGTGCCAGGGTGTCTGAAACTGTCCCTCCCAGAGTGGGACGGGGCTGAGTCATGTGACGCAGTTGAACTTTGCGGCGTGAGGTGAATAGTGCTGGCACAACTTTACGGCATAAGGGAGTTTTTGTTTCATCAGACACTAGCTGATCCAAGCTAACGTCTAGGGCTATTGGGATATATATGGGACATCGATAACCAGTAGGGATGTTCTCTTTCATCTAGATTTGCAGGAGGCTCTAGACAGGAGAGTTAATGGGCAAGACTATAGCGGTTTTGGTGGGGGGCTCGGGCGGCGACGGTGGCCGCCTCCAGAGCTGTGGCGGAGTTACAGGGCGCTCTGGAAGCAAATGGGTACCGAAGGGTACCTCTGCGTGGCACCATAGGGGGTGCCACAGCCAGATCCCAGCAGCCTCATGGGAGGTTCCTGGAAAACCGTGTTGGCGCCCCGTTAGTCCTTCGGGCGGTTGTGGGCCTGAAGAACCGGAGGCTTGCCTTGCTAAGCTCCGCCCTGAAAGGGGCGTGAGTAATAAGGGACCGTGATCCGGGAAGAGGATAACCAAAGGGGCAGCACAGATGGGGTTCACCCCAGTGCTGCTTGGCTCATCAGGCGGGCAGGCGGCCCAGTTGGTTGCCTGCCCTTGGATTGCCCGTAAGATAACCCACCATTTTACATAAGGGTGTATGTAATAAACCTCCAGCAGTTTTTACCCAAACAAAAATTGTGTGGTGTGTTTTATTTATGCATAGAACATGCATGCTTTGTGGTGGGGTAGGGAGTGTTGCCTACTGCTGGTGCTATGCGGCTGCCCGAGGCGCCCGCAGGGTGCCCTAAGGAGGGTGGGCCTATAGTGCCAGCAAGGCACCAGCCCACCCCCCCCTCTTCTTCATGTGGGGACCCCTCAGGGAGGAGTCCCCCTACCCTGGCAGCCAGGTTACTGCGGCGCACAGGGCGCGTCATTTCCGGGGCGCGAGGAACGGGGGGTATATAGGCCTCCCCCACCCACTGGCCTTCCTCTTTTGCGCCCTGGACACGCTGTCTCCCACCCTACCGCTTACCGGCGTGGAAGCAGTGAGGGAGGCATAGGATGTTGTAATGTTCTTTTTCGTTGCAGGCGGAGTTACAGGGCAATCTGGAAGCAAATGGGTACTGAAGGGTACCTCTGCGCGGCACCATAGGGGGTGCCAGAGCCCAGGAGCCTCAAGGGAGGTTCCTGGAAAACCGTGTCGGCGCCACGTTAGTCCTTCGGGCGGTTGTTGGCCTGAACAACTAGGGACTTGCCTTGTTACGCTCCGCCCTGAAAGGGGCATGAGTAATAAGGGACCGTGATCCGGGAAGAGGATCACCGAAGGAGCAGCACAGATGGGGTTCGCCCTAGTGCTGCTTGGCTCATCAGGCGGACAGGCGGCCCAGTTGGTTGCCTGCCCTTGGATGGCCCGTAAGATAACCCACCATTTTAAATAACGGTGTATGTAATAAACCTGCAGCAGTTTATACCTAAACAAAAATTGTGTGGTGTGTTTTATTTATGCGTAGAACATGCATGCTTTGTGGTGGGGTGGGGAGTGCTGCCTACTGCTGGTGCTATTGAGTCAGCGTCCTGCCCAGCAATGAAACCCCAGATCAGAGTGGTGAAAGCCCCACCCTATTTAGGGCGGGCCAACAGTCACTGGATTCCACTGCCCAGAACCAGTCTAGGGCAGGGAAAACAATCAATGGACCTGAAGCTCACGGAAACACCCCTTGAGCATTAGGGTCATTGCATGTTGGTTGTTACCTAAAACAATTTTTGAAGCCTGTTGCAGAAAAACAAAAAAGAAAGCTGAACAAAGCCAGAAAAGATTCTTCTCTGCTTTTAGTACATCCGCGGCACAGGCGGTGAAGATCTGTGGTTATGGTGGGTGGTTCTTCACTGGGGGAAGGTGGGGGCAGAAGCCGGAGTCTCTGATGGCTAAGTTGGCCATCTATCCAAACGTAATGAGCCTCTTAGGTTTCTAAGTGGACGACACACCTGGCTGTCTCTATGGCAACGCAGATGGCCATGCGGTATAGATTACCTGCCTAGATAGGTAGCATCATAGCATGGATGGCTAGAACCGCTCTCGTGCTCTTGCTGGGGCACCAAAAATACACCTGCTCGTAGTGCATCCCTGATTCTTTACATTTGGCACTTCGCTACTGCTGTGCTCTAAGGCCTCAGGAATACTTACTAGCCAACCACACTGTCAATCATACTCGGCACATTATATACAGGGTCTTATATACAGGGTCACTGCTGCCTTGTCAAATGATGTATCCTTGAGGTTAGAGGCTTGGAACTGCATACCTGTTCTGCTTGTAGCCTATCTAGTGTGATTTTTGTCAGACACGATTTTCACACAAGTGTCTTTCACCAGTCAAGTAGCCGTGAGTCCTAATTGCAGCTGAACCTCTCCTAGATTAAAGTTTCCAATTTTAGGCACCATTTGTCAGTTAGCCATGTGTCTTTGATGCAAAGCATCTGCAGCTCAAATTAGGGAGTGTGGCTCCATTTCTGTTCTTGTAGGGGGAGTGTTTTGAACCAATTGCACACTCCACGGAGATCCCCCACAGACTGGACCCAATTGGACTGCAGATGTTAGAAACAGCCCTGGAAAGGTTCTGGTCCTTAAGCACACACCCCGGGAATCCTGATAATGACCACAGGGAATTACTGGGCATTTGACTACACCACAGCCACTGTCAACACTTGTTGCACCGAGGCTCTCTCGTTATTTACCTTGGTGTGCTGCTGCTCTCTAGTGGGCAACTTTTCCTTTTTTTTTAATTTTATAAAAAAAGATCATTAGTGCTCGGTTTTCATTTTAAGCAAACTCCCCTATCGGCAAGATGGGACAGACGAGCGGAATCATTTGCATTTTCAGACCCTGCGGTTTACAAAACTTGTTGCCATCAAAATGGTGTTTTGATAATTATTAAACATATTTTATAATTCGGTAACGCCTTTCCAAATCGCAAAATGTATTTAACAACTCATCCCTAATCACAATAAGAGGGGTGTGAAAGCGTGTCCCCTCCAAATTGTGTTACGCAATAAGATGTATCAACAGATTGGAAACATAATTGCAGAAACAAACCAATTAAATATTACCGGCTGTTCAAAGGAACTGATAACCACCACGCAAAGGGGAAGTTGTCCCAGTTAGACAGCCTTCCCTTTGGGAATCGTGCCCAGCTTCCTTGAGAGGGTGGGAGGGGGGGAGGGGGGAGGGAGCTGGATCAGGACTACATCAGTCCTGATCCAGAGAACCACTGCCTGCTCACCTGGATATCTTCACAGGATATATATTTGTTTTAACTGCTCATTATTTCTCTCAGGAAGCACAAGTAGTTTGGGGAATGCAATCACAGACATGGTATTCTGCTGTTCTTTGCTGGCCATTATATATCTCTGCCTGTAGCTAAACTCAAAGGGTTCCAATTAGCTACCTGTCTAATTAATATCAATTAGGTAGGCATTCTCTGACACCAGCGACTGCAGACTTTGTGGTGTGACCTATTAGAATAGGTCAGATCACAAAAATGTAGCAAGAAGTCAGTGTGCAATATGCAGCCAATTTTTGCAACCAGTCTGTACAGTCTTCAGGCCTGACATTTCTTCTGGGTTTTTCACCAAACGCACGCGGGACGCCAATTCCACGTTGTGTCCGACGTTTTACCCAGTGGAAGGTGGGCATAATTTCCGTTTACCAAACACCAGGGTACCAGCAGTACCACAGTACACCTGCCACATGGTACAATCCTTATGGGTGGGGATGAAATTCACAAATTCAGCCAGCCGACATGGAGCGTTCTTATGGTTGCACACACCATGCTTACAGCATGTGCACGTGCACACACTCACAGAAAATCCACAAGGCATCATTCATGAGACCCTTGCGCCTACGGAACGTCACTTTTTGTGACGTTCCATGGCGCAGAAGCCTGCGTGAAATTTATCAGGCAGCACAAAGCCACTTTTTTTGGCTTAATGCTGCCTGATAAATATCAGTCCCTTTAACGCAGTGTTCTGCGTTAAAGGGGCGTGCAATGGTGTTGCTGGGGGCATTCCCAGCAACATCCATGGCCTTTTGACACTGCCCCAGATTTCCGAGAAATCTAAATCTGAGGCAGTGCCAAAAGCTTAGGTGTAAGGGAGGCACAACGAGGAGAAATATCTTTATTTCTCCTCGTTTTTCGGTTTTTAGGTCTCGCCTGAGCCAGAGCATGCGCTGTCTCGGCGAGACATTTAGTAACTGGGTATTCAAAGTGCTACCCAAAGGCTTTTTCCGGCCACCAGAGAGCGGTTACGCGCACATGAAGGTGCACAGGCCATCTGGCTTTCTGTAACGGCTCATTAAGCCTTACAGCGTGTGAATACTCTCCCCTACCCCCTCCCTTCTCCCACTCCCTCCTCGTCAGCTTCTCTTATTACTAGCTTCCCGCTCGCGCGGCAAATGCTTGTTTAACTAAGAATTCTTAGGTATGAATACTAATTTATTTGTCCACTAGATGGCAGACCAACGTAAGCAATGCTCAAACATAATTTTTTTGTCAACACAATGTCCTGCATGAGTTGCCAACAAAATCTGCATTTTCGTACCGTTTTTGCGCGTGGGAATAAGCCATGCTTTAGAGGTGATTCTTAGAGTACGCCATGATGCCCTTGCCGCGACAAAGTTAAATAAAGTAACACATCGCATTTTGAGCATTTGCATAATGACATGGCCTTATTTCAAGTTCGTGTTTGAAAAAGGTACTTAAATAACCTTCAGAAAGTGCCGGGTTCCTTTCGTGCCAAAAAGAGGCTTTTCCGTGTTCCAACAGATTGGTTCATACAGTTTGACATCGACTCCTGAACAATCAAGGTTTATGTTACAAAGCATTTGAATTCTGTTACTGTGGCAACTCAAATTTCTTTTCTCGCGGTTTGTAGCATCATTCGCTTGTTGGAGGGTGTTGGAGGTTTGGAAAGGAGTCAGGCAGCGCGCCCATCCTGTTTTTGTAAATGCCTCCGCGGGCTCAATTTACTTTTCAGAAGATATGGTTCCCAAGGCCGCCCACAAGCTCCTCTGCACATTTCTTTTTTTAATGATGATTATTATTTTTGTCCCCCGGCTTGCTGCATGCCCACATCACTTCTTGTACTGTGGCCATAAAATGGGCTCTCGGAGGCGCTCAGACCCATTTGCTGCTTACCATAAAAGCGAATTGGTAATGCTTTCCTGAAGCACCATTTCAGAGCCCAAACAGGGAGCCTGACGCCTCAGAGGAGATTAGCTCCAGGTGAGGCACAGAGGCAGCCAGATCCATCACTCACTACTGCAGCTGAGCCGGGCACTGCGTAGGGGCCCCGATTACTACTTTTCCCTTCGCCCATCCAGGTTGCATATTTTGCAAATGCCCAGGCATGGTGGTGAGCTGGGCCAGTGGGCATAGGCTGGTGCTTTAGGCACGGGAGGCGGCGCCGGGGCAATTCCCCCGCTTCCTAGGGGCAGCCTCCTCTCATCAATGTACCTCAGCATCCGCGACTGGTCCAGGCAGGATGCGGGAAGTAAATAAACAAACGCCGCTCCTGTCTGCTGTTCATAATTTTTTTCAGCCATGCAGTCAGTGCAGGGCAAATAAAAGGAGGGCGTCGCCATCTATGAATTTCGAGGACCTTTTATGTAAACACCGCATGCGTTTTGCAAAACTGCAAATTTAGCATTTTCATTTTTTGTTTTTGCATATCGCTAAATCGTGAAATCCTGGAGGGCCTGGTCCAGGAGAGCATTACAGTCTCTGCATGTTTTGATTGGATGAGTTGAATCATACCACTGCTTGCGTCAGACACCTCATCCCGGTACATGGCCGACTATTTTGTCTCCCTATGTTTGTTCCTGTCCCCCCGCGCACTTTCCATCCACAATCTCTATTTTTTAAATATGAGGCCACCCAGTGCCCTCTTGTCTCCACAGACCCCTCACACTTCAAGCACCACCCGTTCCAAAATTGGTCATCTTGGCCATCTTGAAATGGTTCTTAGACCATTCCAAGATGGCCGTCAAAGTCTGTGCACGGTGGAAGCCACTTTGGAAAAGTTTAACTCGATTAGCGACTCCCATGGACCTGAGAAACTTAAGAGCATTTAAATATTAGATGCCCTTATTTATTTATTTAATGTGATTTTATATAACGCAAACTCTACCCAAAGGTGTCAGAGCGCTTTACAAAAGGACTAGTTATATTACATAAGGACTTTAGAGTACATAAATTACATAAAAGATACAAACCGAAAAACTAAAAATTCACATAAGAATGGTAGTAAGTACAAAAGTCTACTACAGATACTAATGGTTAGAGTTACATATATACACATTTAAAATTCACTCAAGGTTACATTTTAATGAAAGTTGAAGAAGGTTAGGGTTGGACATATATAAAATACATATTTACACAGCATTATCTTCTCGCCATTGACTTAACTCCTGGAGAGATACGATGCTGTGTTTTGGCATTCTACAGGAGAACAAAATCTACCAAAAGCAGCTCTGCGCCAGAACTCCTCCATCTCCAAAGCCTACACCAGTGCTGGATCGTCGAATTAAAACATTTTCCCTGAGGCAACCCACTGCGCGCCCTTTGCAATCTAGAGACAATTAGCAAATTCCCAAAGGAGAGGAAGAGATATAGCTGCCAAAGATCACACAGCGCGTCAAGCGATTGAGCCAAGATTTCACCTCGAGGCTTCTTGCATTCAAAGTTCCTGGCTCATCCCAGGTACACACAGTGTGCACAGAAGCGTTGATGTCCAGGAATAATGGATAACAAATCAACAAAAGACAAGACATTTGAAATTAAAGCTACTTTTACCGACAATCCTTCGGCGTTCTGATCTAGTTAATGACAAGTTTCAGCTCCGCAGCCTGCAGCAGAAACGCATATTCATCACTTCCATGAAATTTGGCCATAAACAGATTCTCGGAGGCGAGCAGACCCATTTGCTGATTACCGTGAAAGCAGATTGGAAATTGCTTTTCTGAAGCACTGTTTAAGAGCCCAAACTTGGAGCCTGACTCCTCGGAGGAGATTAACTCCAGGTGAGGCACAGAGGCAGCCACATCTGTCACTCACTACAGCAGTTTGTCTACTGCAGTGGTTCTCAACCTTTAGACTTCTGGGGACCCCAATTAATCATTACTGGAACCCGGAGACTCCCACCCCCCCAATCATTATTGGAATCGGAGGACCCCCCCACTGAGAAATGGCTGCTAGTCGATGTCCACAGCCTAAGTATAATCGATGCTTTGAAAGCAAGACAATACACAAACAGTACAGAAAAAACATTCACACAAATTACACAAATAATGACACATTCTATTTAATTCTCAAACACACACAAATAAAACAAGCATAGCCAATATGTCTCGCGTTTGGGACCTTATAAGTGTCTAGCCATGCAAGTTTTTTTTTGCCAGAAATGATATGTTTAATTATTGCTTTTCAGTAGGAGAGTAGCCATGCAACAGTTGACGTGGTTGCACCAAGGATATTGTGCTGCATAACTAAATACTTATAAGGTCCCAAAAGCGAGACCTATTGGCTATGCCAATGCTGTCAGGTAAAAAGCCTCTTGTGATTATTTTTGTACAGAAAGATTTCCCTTCCTGTACAAAAATAATCATCCCCACAACGCAGGCACCCTTGCACCATTGTGCAAAGGTGCCTGCTTGGCACAGGGCAGCCCATTGTGCGCCGGCGCAGGGGAAAAGGACAGGATACAGCACATTCCTGCCCTTTTCTTTTGCCATAGGGAAGCTCCCTGCTGCGCTGCCCCACGGCAAAACCTCACAAATGAGGCCCACAGTCTGCAGACTGAAACATTGCAAGATACATGTAGGAAGGTGGAATCTGACTAATGGTTGCCCCCAACTTTTTGCCTGGTATTTGAGTGGTTTTTGACTAGTCTGGCTGGGATCCTGCTATCCAGGACCCCAGTCTATCTGCTTTCTCCCTAAATCTAATGTGAAGTACCCTAGGTACTAACCAATTGGATGCTGAGGGTGCCCTGACAGTCCCTTGTAGATGGTACCCTAGGTACCCAGGGCATGGGTCCCTCAGTAGGCCTACCAGGGCTGCAGCACTTATTGTGCCACCCTGGGACAGCCATACAAACTGACACCACCAGACCACTACTGTAGTCTGGGTAAGGTGGTGCTAGCACCCCTTACAGGGATATAGGTAGCCTCTATCCCACCCCATTACAACACATGTACTCTCATGGGTCACCCCTATGGCAGGCCTTGCTAATCCTACAAGGCAGGGTGCTGAGGTATGTGTGAGGGGGGACCCCTACATGAGTAGGACCTCCCTGCAACCTTCGTAAAATCATTGCTGGGTTGTTTGTAGTGTAGCCATACCATATACTCTTAACCGCATTATAAGTCTATCGCGATAACGCGATAACTTGAGAATGGCTACACAGAACCATATCGTGTTTGGTGTCAAACATGTAGGAATCATACCCCCAGTCCAGCCATGGGCATGAGGGTACGATTCCCCCCTGCTAGAGGGGCGATATGGGAAAAGCGGCAGAATTGAGACACCAATTTAAAAGTGCACATGTAGTACAAAATGGCTACTACCCGCCACCCACACGACTCTGGCTGGCTGTTGCTGGGGAAAACCCCAGCCTCGCCAGCTGGACAATAGGGCTCCTGTGGCAGGGAGGTGCTAGCATCTCCCCAGACAGGATAATGTGGATTGGAACAGGGTGGGTGCACCAAATGTCCTTTCAGAGTTGCACGTAGGCAGCTGCAGAGCCCTCATTCTGCATACACCGCTTGGAACCGGTTATGGGGCATCCTGCCCCTCGCCCAGGCGGGGAAACACACAAAGGGGAGAGGGTGTAGCCACCCTTTCCCGCCTCACCACTCATTGGTGGACACTACTCTGGACACTCCCCTAATCTTGGGGATAAAGGTGAATAACGTGGCCCCAGAGCCTCAGATTAATCTTGAACTTTACAGTCTTGACCTTCGACTTGCTGCTGCCCAGCTGACGGAAGAAATCTCCCTTGGGATAAAGGAGTTATCCCCCTGCTTGGCAGGCACCTGAAACACTGCAAGTGACCCGTTTGGAACCTCGCTGCTCCTACGGACTTCGACGACTTCCAGCACCCTTGAGGTGGGTTTCCAGCGCATCCCAGAGGCCAGTGAGTGTGCTCAACGAGTTTGGGCACCGTGGACCACGTGGGTGCCGAGATCCCCAATACCCCAGGACACCGGCCACCTCTTGCGTAGCACACGACCCTGACCAGTGGGGAAGTTGTGCTTTGGCCCGTTTTTGAGCCAACCACTCTACAGCAATTGTGCCAAAGACCAGCGCCCTAGCCCCCTCCGGTGGCCCGTGGGTGCCCTTTTACGCACTCCAAATTGCCACCTCCTGCGGTCCTTGTCTCTCGACTTGTGGGCCCTAGCGGAGGTCTAGTTCAACAATCAAGAGTTCCCCTGGTTGCTCCAGGCCTGCTCTACAGTCTCTCCAAAGGAGACCTCTCCCAGACCTCGTGGGTCTGTACTGTAGCAGATATGTTTATCCTTCGTGTGTTGCGGTTGCCAAGGCTTAATGGATCCAATCCGGACACTAACACCGCAGCGACCCTCATCCGACGTGGGACAGTCGCCCTCCAGAAGCTGGCCTTCCTTGAAGCCTCTCGGAGCCCGTGACTGCAGATCCAAGCTACACCACTTCGCACCTGAAGCACCCGACATCAAAGGGCTCTTTGCTTGAGCCTCCTGGTCACTTTGCCGTGACCCAGATTCTGTCCCCTCTGCTTTCAGGTTCTTCTCTACAATCTTCACATCTTTGATCTTCACGTTATCATCGACGCTTTTGGCTAGCAGCACTTTTGAACATTTTCCTATAGAAAATCAGCCCGCGACCCGACAGCAGAAACGACCTATGCACCCGGCTTCCCTGGGGCAGGTAACAGTGGTACCTCGGTACTCTCGTGGTAGTGGGCTCCTCAAAAGCTTAAGTCTAAAGTTTTAACTTTGTACTCCTGCTAGAAGGGACTTTAATCTGTGTAATTTCAACCGCGACATTCTCCATAGACTATAATAGAGATCCCGATAGCAGCTATTTCCACTGCACGCGCCTCCCGTGGGTCCCCTTCCTCATAACCTGGGGTGGATTCTTAAGGGGCCAGCGACTTAGCCTGAAGGCTGCTCTCCACAGCTACCACTAGGATAGCTTTCTTTAAAGGTTGTCTTAAACCTATCATCAATAAGAGTCGAATTGGACTGGTGCAAGGTGTCCCTATAACTAGGAGACAGCATATGCCAGGCCAACTTCTCACAATACATAACTGGTACGACATAATGTACACGCCGGGACCGCACTCACACAGAGGGGCACAAGCACACACATACTCTAAGACACGTGCAAAGAGGTACACATACACTCAGATACAGTCATGCATGGAAAACACAAGCACAGATGCGCGAGCGCACATAGACTCGCAAGATAACAAAGGCACAATCAGAGGCAGGCTAACACGCACACATCCTCTGGCTTAGATGCAAACAGATTTGTGCACACATACACACACGCGCGCATTTGGAGCCCCGCATATACATTCAGACAAGTCTTAGACACAAGTGAAGCGCGCAGGCATATGAGTGTATATGTGAGCTTAGATGCTCACATATAAACTCATGCACACACTCGACGAGACATAGACGCAAGCAGAAGCGCGCAGACACACATGGAGGCTCACATGTACACTGAGACACACACACGCTGTGACGCACACGCACGCACAAGCGCACAGACACACATGGAGGCTCACAGATACCCTCAGACATACATTTTAAGTTTAAAGAAAGTTTATTGGATATAGGCAGAAGATAAAACAGTAATACATTACAGTATATAATAATAAAAAATGAAACCATGTTGTATACAGTCAATAAAAAATAAAAAAGAGGGAGGAGGAATAAGGGAAAGAGGGGGAAGGGAAGCATAAGAATATGTATACCTTACATGAATACAGCTGAAGCATCCCTCAACAATATAACATAACTGTCATACTAGCTCATTACTACAAACTTAATTATGTGTTGCACAATAAAAGCATAATATAATAATGGTTAACTAACAGTAGCTTAAGGAGGCTTGGGAACTTCTTCTATGATTGGAGTATGTGATGGCAATGATTGAGCAGACATATTTAAGAAATTGGTAACGGGCAGCCATAATAAGTCACGCTTAATAGCAAGTGTAATCGGGTGTACATAGGCTCTTTCTAGTCTGTGGTTATAACAAACACTATACCACCAGGCTTGAAAAGAAACATTTGAAGCATTTTTCCACAATTTCGTAATTTGTTGAAAAGCAACAGCGAGAAGTAAGTCAATGATGAGGGTATTAAGAGAGGTGGAAGAGGACCAAATTTTAGCAACACTACCTAGGAAAATATGAGAAAAAGAAAAAGGGATATGTGTGTGAAATATTTTGTTAACTTGTTGCCATACCCTAATCCAGAATTGGTGAATAACTGGGCATGTAAACAACATATGTTTAAGATCTGCTACAGGAGTTGGACAGGACCAACAGGAAGAGGGAATGAGAGGATTAATCTGATGTAATTTGGCTGGAGTAATTAGGAGTCTATTATATATGAAAAATAGCGTTTGTGTAGTATTTGCTGCCCGTGAAGATTTCCTTATTTTAGTCCAAATTTGATCCCATACTGAAGAAGGAAAGGAAGAATTTAAATCAGATTCCCAACTGATTCCACTGCAGACCTGTCACGAGTGTGACCAATATGCCTCAGTTTATTATAAATTTAAGAAGCTGAAGTCCCTATCTTCAAGAACGAAATTTGTAGAGAAGAAGAACTGGTCTGTACGGACGAAGTCAGAAAGTTATCGTAAGAACTTTGAGCAGCTGGGATTAATAATAAATATTTAGAGTGAGAGGAAGAAGGAAGGGAATAACACGATTGTAAGATAGAGAAGGGCAAACAGTTATCACCTTGAAAAAGCTGGTGAGTCCATTTAAGACCCAGGTCAAACCAGTCCTTCCAAAAAAGAGTCCTATTTTTAATCTTGATGTAACTGTTATACTAAATCGGAGATTGCAAAAAACGCTTTCGGTCGTCCAAACCTTCTACCATCAGAGGATGAAGGAGTTGACGAGTATGCTTAAGAATGGGGAGAGAAAATTTATGGGGAGTGCTAGGTAAGGATAAAAACTCATCAAATGAGAGAGGGGAAATAAAATAAGATTCAATTTCTACCCATAAAGGTAAAGATAACACCTCAGTCGCTTTTTGTGATAATAACAAAGAGGAATTCTTAAGGAAGAAAGAAGCGTGATAAGATGCAAAGTCAGGAAAGTTAACTCCACCTAAATGTTTAGGTTGTTTAAGCTTGGAGAAAGACAGGCGTTTTGTTCTGCCACAGAAATTTTGATAAAATAGCATATATTTGTTTGTACCAGGATTTAGGAACGTTAACTGGAAGGTTAGATAAGAAAAAGAAAATTATTAGATTAGAAACGCCTGGCTGTTAGTGCTGTCACAGACGCCCTGAGCTGCCCCGTTGTAAGTGCGATAGAGCCACCCACCGGGACACAGCGGGGTAGAGCCCGCGCAGCTCAGAGAGGTGTGTCAGGCGCTGCAAGTGCATGTCTCTTCCTGTGCTATTGCTGCGTTATTGATGGCATCGTCTCAATCTAACGCTGCTCTGTTTTCACATTTTAGCTGATTTATCTCTGTGCCAAACAGGAGCTAGGATTCAACTGAGGCATGCCTGCTGGACGCTACGCTGCTGTGGGGCTCCAGGATCACCGGAACAAAACGGGACTGCGAGGACCGGCGAGCATTGCGCTCCGCTAACCAGGCTCACCTGCTCCTCTTCCCGTTGACCACCTTGCTCACGTCACGCCACGCCTCGCGGCCCCCGCTGCGCGGGAGCCGCTCGAAGGCTCCATCACCACTTAAAGACTCGGATTGTGCTACGGAGGTTGGGTTTCCTTTTTCCTCCCTGTCCAAGGACGCTACGCTGCTGTGGGGCTCCAGGATCACCGGAACAAAACGGGACTGCGAGGACCGGCGAGCATTGCGCTCCGCTAACCAGGCTCACCTGCTCCTCTTCCCGTTGACCACCTTGCTCACGTCACGCCACGCCTCGCGGCCCCCGCTGCGCGGGAGCCGCTCGAAGGCTCCATCACCACTTAAAGACTCGGATTGTGCTACGGAGGTTGGGTTTCCTTTTTCCTCCCTGTCCAAGGACGCTACGCTGCTGTGGGGCTCCAGGATCACCGGAACAAAACGGGACTGCGAGGACCGGCGAGCATTGCGCTCCGCTAACCAGGCTCACCTGCTCCTCTTCCCGAAGACCCGCCCTCCTTACTATTTAACTATGTCCACGTGAATCCGCAGCGCGGATCGCAGCGCGGGCGAAGCCCGGGCCAAGGGCGGGCCCGTTGTAGCCCGTGAGAGACCGGACCGGGCTACCCCTCTTTCACCTACGGCTCTAGCGCGTATGTGTTCTTCACTTGTCATTTCCATTGCATGTGGCTGTATTGTCCGTATTGTCTTGTGGAGGCCACACCGCTGCTATACTAGATTAATCGTGCACTGTGTTGTACTCTAATTGAGCATGGCAGCTAAAGAGGGTAGGAACCATGCGACTAAAGGAAATCTCACTGGTACACTAGATCAATTCATAGTTAGAGCCAACTCGGTGATTGACCAGGGTATTGTCCTCATGGAGCGCAGAGTGTCGCAGGATCTGGCCCAAGCAAGAAGATCTTCTTTGGGCCTCCTCGCATCTGCACGCACCCCAAATGGCACTGTTAGTAATGCCCTCCCTCTCACCCAATTTATTGATGAGACTTCTAGCAGTGAAGCTTATAGTGACAACGACCCTGTGGTCAACCTTAGAACTATATCCCCTCCAGTGACTAGGTCGGGACCGATTCTACGGGAAAAAAGGGCCACTAAGGTAGGGTTGTCCGCAAATTCCAAGCCAAAAGCCACCAGGCAAGTTCGCTCTAAGCCAGGGGGAGCTAAATCTGCACATCATGGTGTAGCTTTAGTGGCAGACTTGGTGGCTAGAGATGGTCAGGGTAGCTGCACCCTCCCTCCAGTTTCGTCTTCCTCTAAGCCTTCTGGGGATCACCCTGTCCAGGCATCAGCCCTGTCTGAATTGATGACACAGTCAGAAGGGGACGCAATAGTTCCGCAACAATTAGATCTAATGCTGCGCGCGCTACTGGCACCCCTGGAATCCAGGTTGGAGGGAATAGTCACCCTTCTGACTAAGCTTGAACAAGGAATTAAGGATCACACTGAGGGTGCTAACAACAATAAAGTATTCCCCGCATGCTTTTGCAATTGCCACTGTACCACTATAGCCGGGGCCCTACCAGTCCCGTCGGCCCATTGCATAGCTCCACGGCTACCACCTGTCCCGAAAGCTATATCACTGACAACTCCAGCTACACCAAACACTCCATCACTAGAACATCATGAAGCTAGGCCTTTTACGGACCATCACACAGATAGTAACATCTTGGGAGAGGCCCCCTTGGGTAATAATAGCGATAACATGAGGACAGTGAGAAAGCGAACCCAGGATAAGGCTACTAGGATGATTTCTACAATAGACTTGCCCCCGGAAGCTAGTCCATACTTGGTAGTCCTAACAGGGGTTCCTGAAATTAATGATCATAACACTGAGGAGTTCCTGAACCTAAAAAACAAGGTAATCCACTGGCTCTCAAACCATAGGCCCCTGCCACCGCAGGTTAGTTGTGAGATTATTATGGTTAGAAGGGTGGGGTGGGTAGGGCACACTCCTAAAAACTTAACTGGCGATTGTGTCATAGTTAACTTTCGGGATGCCAGGACAGCAGATTATATCTGCAACTGGAAAAAACCCCGCTTAGACACGAACATTGGGGTGCGCCCCCTCTCTTACTTCTACCCAAACGATCATCTGAGGATAGAAGAGAGCGGCTGGACATACATTCCGCATAGACAAAGGGGAGGTGCTGGGAAATCAAGGCATCTGCCCTCCGACGCAGAATGGGCTTACCCTATTTGTACAAATAGGTTTAGCTGCCTCGACCAGGTCGATTGACTGGCCAAGTCAACTCAGGTAGCTCAGGGTTCTACGGGGGACAGTATTCTAGGTTTAGAGCCCCTTGGGCTGCATGAGGAAGGGAATTTGACTCCTGACACTATGGGCTGCACCACTAGCATAGGGGAGACCAGATACAGTAGCATCAATGGCAATCCCCAAGCGCACCCCCTGCAGTTTTTTGCTTCCCTTCCAATGTCAGCCCCCTCCCATAGCGCTAGTTCCATCTTTGGAGGGAGAATTGATCCCCAGCAGAGAAGTAGCATCTCGTCTGTACCAGATCCCCCATCCCAGCACATACTTCGCCCCCAATGTATGAATTTACTATCATGGAATGTGGCAGGCCTAACAAATAAGCTAGCATGTCCCGAATGGGGCTCTTTTGTGGACACTGCTGACGTGATTCTATTGCAGGAGACCTGGGCCAGGGAGGTGGTTCATAGAGCCGGGTTCGCTTCCTTTAACATCGCAGCTCGGTGGGGAGGCAAGGGCCGCCCTTCTGGTGGCCTGACAACATGGATAGGTGTACACCTGGGCTGTAGTGTGGATTTGGTCCAGACCAATTCGGATGACATTCTTTGTGTCCAACTGTCCTGGCCCAACTCATATAAATTGGCAGTTGTGAATGTATATTCACGCCCTACTGCTATGGCTAAAGAATCAAACACCGTAGGGGAACTATCATCTTTCCTGGAATCCTTGGACCATGATATTAACTGTGTGATTGCAGGAGATTTTAATTGCCACTTTGAGCCCCTTCCAGGGCTGGGTGAGGGGGCATTGCAGGAAGAAGATGAGTTTTGGGGTATCCCACAGTGCAGGTCCACCTATGCAAAGGCATGGACCCCATTGGCCATCCAGGTCATGACTCTAACCTTGCAGTTTTCAGTTAGGGCGGTTAATGGCCGAATGCCTTCGGACATTCCATCCAAATGCACTTACAACAAAAAAGACCACGAATCTCATCTGGACTACTTTTTGGTCCAGACTAGGTTATGGTCTAAAATTATGGATTTGGAGGTCGTGAATAGATCGGATAGCGATCATAACGCCCTACTGCTGAGAATGGAAATGCCATACTCTGCTAAAGCCCATTTGGAACCAACTGTTGAACTAGGACTGGTTCTCACCAACAACAGGAGGAGGGTTAAGTGGGAAACCCTATGCGAAAGGCGGGATGCATTGCCAAGCTTATATTCATCTATTCTCCCCTTGCTTAAGCTGGCAAGTGACATCTGGGACAAAGGGCAGTCCGAGGATAACTCTGCACGCTTCCTCAATGTTCACAGGGAATTAGTTGATACCCTTGCAGGCTTTTTAAACCCTATAGTTCCTGCTAGGCAACCAAGGACTAACCCGCCATCCTGGTATAATGCCGAATGCAGGAGAGCTAAAACAGCTTTGATTAATGCCATCAAAACCGGCAGTGACAAGCTAACAATCTGCTCACTTAGGGATGCCCACAAACAAGTTTTAAAACAGGCTAAGATAGATTGGGATTGGGAGAGATGGGAAAGTCTATCATCGGCCCTCGCAAATAAGGAATTGAGTAGATTCTGGGCCATTGTGAATTCTGGGTGTGCGGAACCCCGTAATGCCATTGAAGCTAATCTTGACCCGGGGGTGTGGGAATCCCATTTTAAATCTCTTTACGCTGCCACTTCTGATCTAGATCTCTTGCCCTTCCGGCTCTCGTCTGTGGGGGATGCCGAAGCCCTGGAATTCACCGTAGATGATGTTATGACTGCCATAGGGAAACTGGCAATGGGTAAAGCACCGGGCATAGATAAGATACCCGGCGATTTGCTCAAAGATCAGCCTAAGATATGGGCACCGTACCTTTGTGCACTCTTCAACTCAATTTTGCACGGTACGGAGGTCCCGGACTCTTGGTTGGGAGCGGAAATCGTACCGATATATAAGAAGGGTTCTCCCCTGCTCCCCGCTAATTATAGGCCTATCAGCCTCATTGACGTCCCCCAAAAAATAATGGCAAGACTTATTTTAGATCGCTTGCAGGACTGGATCAATGAGAATGATATCCTTTCTCCCTATCAGGCTGGTTTCAGAAGTAAAACATCTACCATGGACCAGATCTTCCGCCTAGTAATGCTATACTGGAAGACTGTGTCGTTGGAGGGTGGCAGTCTCCACATGGTTTTTGTTGATTTACGCTCTGCGTTTGACACTGTTCCTAGGGGCAAACTTTGGGCTGTTTTACGCGATCTGGGTGTACCCATCTCCCTACTGGGTATATTGGTGAGGCTACACACTGAGAATTTTGCCCAGGTCAGGTGTGCAAGAGGAGGTGTATTGTCTGACAGGTTTGCTGTAAACAAGGGAGTTAGGCAAGGGTGTGTCCTGGCCCCTACTCTGTTCTGTATTTTTGTGAATGGATTGATTGCCAGCCTGGATGCAGTCCCTAACAACGATGCACCCAGGTTGGCAGGCAGGAAAGTAGCAGCCATAATGTTTGCGGATGACACCCTGCTCCTTTCCAAGACACCAATGGGCATCCAGCGTATATTGGAGGGATTTAGCAACTTCTGTAGGGAGCACGGACTACAGATCAATGTAGATAAGACCAAATACATGATTTTTAATCCCCCAATACACACTAGGCCACCACCTACCCTTGATTCAGTTGCACTCGAGAGAGTTCACACCTTCCAATACCTTGGTGTTACCCTAGGTGAAAAACTTTCCTGGGGCCCACATCTTGCAAAATCCCAACTTAAACTGACCCAAATAGCTGGGGGAATTCTAAAGATGACAAATGCCTCTACTTTTAAACCCATCAGCCCTAGTCTCGAAATCTATAAGGTGAGGGCCAGAGCGGCTGCACTATACGGAGGGGAACTATGGGGGCACGCTACTAGACCAGGACTAACTAAGGTTGAGAACAACTTCCTGAGACAACTGCTCGCGCTCCCCCAAAGTACACCCCTACTACCGCTGAGGCTTGACTTAGGTTTACTCCCCATCCAGGAGGAACTAGCCATCAAACCTCTCAGGTTTTGGAGGAGGATCTGGCTGACCCCCGAGCTGGAGCAGTACAAAACAGAGCTCCAAGAAATACTGAGATTAGGCAGGGCAGCACATATCCCCTGGCTCTCATACATCAAAGATGAATTTACGAATCTGGGTCTTGCAGATATGTGGGTGAATCCAGCAATAGCTTGCAGAGAGATGCCTGGGAAAACATTCACCGAGTTATACCGATCTCGATGCTCTAATGCGTGGCTCCATGATTCAAAGAATGGTACCATGGTGAAAGCATTTATAGAGATCAAATCAGTCTATTCATTTGAAGATTTTATGGATGTAATTTTCCCTGTTATGGCTAGGAAGCTATACATACAATGGAGGTTTGGTGCACTCCCCTTAGCGTGTTTAACAAGCAAATGGTACCCGACTAGGTCCTCACACTGTATTGGTTGTGACATGATTAAAGAGGATGAAAGCCACATCCTTTTCTTCTGTCCACTCTATAGCAGAGCAAGGCAGAATTGGATTGTACCTATCTGTAGGAACCTTGGTTTTAGGAAATGCTCGGACGCACTAAGGGTTTTTAAGACTGAAACTGCAGGTCACATTGTATTTGCCTTAGCCAAATATTTGCATGCTTTCTGGATTAAAAGGAGTTTTATATTATCTAATACTGCCTAGTAGCCGGGCATGTTCTCTACTTGTGCAACGTCAGTTACAGATCCAATGTGTGCCCCAAAAAGCAACATTAACATTGACACTGTTTTTCATCCCTGATTTGCATTTGCCTATGTCATTTTTAGATGCTCTTTTACCAGTGTAATTTTAATGTGCATAATATGTTGTGTACTCTTTTATGGCTGAAATATTGCCGAAATAAAGATTTAAAGAAAGAAAGTTTGTACCAGGATTTAGGAACGTTAACTGGAAGGTTAGATAAGAAAAAGAAAATTATAGGGACCAACAACATCTTTATAGAATCTAGTCGACCCCACCAAGATAAATACAAAGGATGCCATCGCGATGTGGAATTAGTTAAAGTAGACTGGAGATTCTTAAGATTGAGCGATACAGTATCCTTAATAGAAGGGGTAAACCATAGACCCAAGTATTTAATTTAAGTAGGACTCCAGTGGAAAGAAGAAGATACAAAATCAGCATGAAAGCAATATTTATTTAACTGAAGAATTTCACATTTGTCTACATTGAGTTTATAGCCTGAGACTGAAGAAAAAATAGAGACTTCTGAAAGAAAAGCCGGCAAGGAGGTCTCAGGATTAGAAATAAATAAAAGAATATCATCGGCATAGAGAGCTTTAGATGCTTATTGCCATAAGGAATGCCAGTAATATTTTTGTTCATCCGGATTTTAGATAAGAAGGGCTCTAGAGCTCAAAAAAATAAAAGGGGAGAGAGAGGACAACCTTGCCTGACACCTCTGAGAAGTGGGAAAGAAGCGGAAACGAGTCCATTAGCTAAAATAAATGATCTTGGAAAAGAATAAAGTAAGGAAACATAAGAAAGAAATTTAGGGCCAAACCCAAACCAAGTAAGAGTTGAAAAGATAAACTGCCAATTAACTCTATCAAAGGCTTTCTCCGCATCCAAGGCCACAGCTGCTAACGAAGAATGGTGAGAATGAGATTTACTAAGTACATTAAAAAAGAGCCGGGTATTATCAGAGAGGAGACGACCTTTAATGAATCCACATTGTTCTTTACCTATTAATTGTGGTCAGATGTTATCGAGTCGAAGAGCAAGAATTTTCGCAAAGATCTTATAATCCAAATTGATTAAAGAAATGGGTCTGCAATTTTTGCAGAGTTTATGGTCTTTACCTTCTTTAGGAAGGAGACAAATCAAAGCCTCTTGAAATATTCCTTCAGATCCCTGGGAAGTGAAAAAAACAAAAATAAGTTAAGTAATTTGGGAATAAGGAGATTTGAAAAATGGGTATAAAATTCTATAGTAAAACCCTCAGGTCCTGGAACTTTCCCCTTTTTAAGCGATTGGATAGCCTTGTGGATGTCTTTAGCGTGTATATCAGATTCCAGAAAGGAGAAATCCACATCCAAAGAGGTATGTGGAGGAAGAGAGGCTAAGTATTGATCAATATCCGATAAAAGAGGCGAAGATTCAGGTGTGTAAAGAGATTTGTAAAAGTTGGAAAACTCTAAAAGAATGTCCTCGTCCTTATGGAGTATGGTATTAGATGAAGATATGATAGAATCAATTTTAGTACGCTCTTTCTTGACTTTAAGATAATTAGCAAGAAGATTACCTGATTTGTTTTGTGCACTGTAGAATTTCGCGCTAGACTTAAGTAAATATAGATTTGCAGAATTAGTAGAAAGTTTATTAAAAGAGAGTTTGGCATTAATAAGTTCCTCTACGGTAGATTGACTGTTTGTGAGATAATAGCGGTGTTCCAATTTTTAATTTGTAAATTAAGTGCCTGAGATGAAAGAGAAGCTGCCCACCGCTTCTGAGCAACAAAGGAAATGATAAAATCCCTAGAGGCAGCTTTAAAAGAATCCCAGACAAGTTGGGGAGACAGCTGGGGAGATTCGTTTTCATCAAAAAATAAGGTGGCAAAATCGAGAAAAGCTGGTGTGAACTTAGGGTCTAATAGAAGAGAGTTATTAAATCTCCATCGTCTAGTACATTTAATGGGGGGAGTAGATCTAAACTTAAGGAAACTGGGGCATGATCAGAAATTTAAATAGACCCTATGTCTGAATGAGAAATGTGTTGAATTAAAGCCTTGGAAATAAAGAGGTAATCCATTCGGGATTGTGAAGAATGAGCAGGTGAATAATAAATGTATTCTCGTAGTGGGGGGTGACAAAGTCTCCAAGAGTCTACAAGGGATCTTTGAGAAATAGCGGAGGTAAATTGTGAATGTGTAAAGGAAGGGATGACTCTGGAGTTGCAATTCCTATCAATAAAGGGGTCTACAATCATATTACAGTCCCCACCAAAAATCAAATAATCATCACTGCATTGCATTAAAAGGGAGAGAATTTGGGGCCAAAACAATTTATCCTGAGTAGTGGGAGCATAAATATTAAAAATAGAAAGGGGAATCTTGTTAATCAATAAGGAAATCACAACCCACCTACCCTCAGAATCATTGTCTTGTCTTATAATCTGGACATCCAAACGTTTATGGCAGAGAATAGCTACACCATTGCGTTTTCCTGATCCAGGTGATGCAAAAACATGGCCTACCCAATTACGTCGTAATTTAATTATTTCAGTATCTGGTACATGAATTTCCTGTAAAAGAGCAATGTCTCCCTTCAAATTCGCAATATGCGACAAAACTCGTTGGCGTTTGATAGGAGAACCCAAACCTTTAACATTCCAAGATATAATATTTAACGACATTTAAATCCTATATAAAATTAATCAAAACAATGAAAACAGTTCTTGAAAAAGTGTGCCATATATAAAAGCAAACACCATGCGAATTATGAAACAAAAGACAGGAAAGGAACATTATTGTAGAGAGATAATAGTAAAAGATACAAAAATTCATGGGATAGAAGAAAAAATGAAAATGAGAAAAAAGATGATATAAAATTGAAAGTAGAGATCGAACAGAGGAAGGATTAGAAAAAAGAGGGAAATGGAATTGATCAAAATTAATTTGAACAATTATCAGACAGACAATTAGGAAACTAAGCATGGTACTAAATAACTGGTAAAAAAGGGAACAAAACAGTGACCAGTTAGAATAAATTTGAGCAATTATCCTGTAACCAATAATACAAAAGCTAAATGTATTACCGAGAAGATAATAAGGATACAAAGAACTGGAGAATAGATAAGGAATGAATATTAGATAAAGAGGAGAGATAGGAATGATAAGACTGTTATCAAAATTGAGAGGAAAAAAGAAATAAGAAAAAAGAGGAAGGGGAGGAAAAAAGAAAAAGGAAGAAAGAAGGAAGAACAGAGAAGAAAAAACATGAAAAAAGAATGCAAAACAAAACCGACGATAATTGATGATAAAAGAAAATGTCAAAAAGACATACCACAAAAAGATAATGAGGATGGAGGAGACACATGAGGAAGGTAGCACACCGAACGGAGGACTCCAAGAGGGCGCAGCAAGGGGAGACTCAACCTCCGGGCATGATACGAAGAGGAACAAGAATCAAAAGGATCGCAGAACCGCACCTGGGAGAAGAAAAGGAACAAAAAACATTAGAAGGGTATCTCAGGACGTAACAGAGTGTATCTGGAAGGAAGGTAAAACAATAGAAAACAAACACATAACAGCAGATAGACTTTAGTTAGGCAATAACATTAACTATTGTCGAGAGGAGTCCATGGAGTTATCTCTGCAGGAGTCAAGGAACCGCTGAAGGAGCGTGGGATCTTCGTAATTTGTTGTTTTATTATTATAAGTCACTTTGAAGAGACAAGGATGGAACAGTCCATAACGAGCATTCAAGGCACGAAGAGCAGGTCTCATGTCCAAAAACTTTTTGCGCCGATCCACAGTGGTTTTAGCGTAATCCTGAGCAAAGAAAAGAGTGGAACCATTCCAAGTAATTCTCCCCTTCTGTTTGGCAGCCTGAAGGACTTTAATCAGATCTGTATATTCCCAAAAATACAGGATAACACGCCTAGGTTTCACTGGAGAGGACGAGGAGCTGACAGAAAAAGAGATTTGACCTAGACGGTGGGCTCGCTGAATATTCAATGGAGGAGAGATTGGGAGTCCAAGAAGTGTTGGCAGAAAGGATTGAAAGAAAGATATGGGGTTGGTGCCTTCAAGATTTTCCGCAAGACCATAAATGCGTAGATTATTATGCCTATTACGGTTTTCCAAATTCTCAATCTGTTGCTTGAGAGATTGTACTTCTCTATGTATTCCTGGAACCTGAGCGGAGATCGCTTGCATTGAAAACACCTTTTCCTCAAGATCTGCCACTTGCTGCTTAGTATGAGACCAATTATCCTCAAGGCTCTGAAGACGGGCATTTGTTTCAGCCATATACGGTTTGAGCGAGCGTATTTCTTCAAGAAGCAACTCCATGGAGAGAGAGGAGGAGGCGCTGGTAGGAGAAGGCGGGTTCGGCTTCATTCGCTTTCCTGGAGTGGAAGGAATTTTAGATTTAGGCTTGCAGCCCGTACGGGAAGAACCAGGAGAGGAACTTCCCATTTCAATAGAGTCATTAGACATGTCAGTGATGCCGTCCTGTAACACACTAAAAGGATTGTTGGTCTCTAAAGGTA
The DNA here is from genome assembly GCF_964204655.1 of Triturus cristatus. Classification (NCBI taxonomy): domain Eukaryota; kingdom Metazoa; phylum Chordata; class Amphibia; order Caudata; family Salamandridae; genus Triturus; species Triturus cristatus. The sequence goes on from NC_140579.1 coordinate 886,544,100, forward strand.
CGCAACTGGTATTGACGTGCTGTTTGGTACTGCGATTTGAGCGAGCCATTTTGCCCAAAAATCCTGGTGCACACAAGACACTAAAATGATGCTTCAAATAGTGCTGAAAAATGTTGAGAAAAATGAAAAACCAAGTGCATTGAAAGTACAAACTCATCCATAAATGCCCATATATGCTCTTTGGCTAAAGGAAAGAAGCACTGCAGTCAGTTAAACCTCCAATGGCATAGTGGAAAGGTAGAAGCCACAGAGCTAAAATGGCGTCCAGGGAGACAAAGGTCAACACTGAGGAGATGTAAGACGACTGAGCATGGAAAACACCACCAACCAGGTTGCTTTAGAATTCAAAGGAAGTTGAAACAAAATAAAATGACTCCTTAAAAATCTCTAAAAAACTTTGTGAGTCATCTTTAAACAAAAGGAAAAGATATAAGAGTGGCACAGGACATGCAGCAGGCAGCGAGCGTTTATATGCACAAAATGGCGGCGCCAGCTTCCAGTCACGGCCGATAAAAACCGTCAGGTAAAGCATTATGCGCGCTCACCAAACAGCTCCATTACTCCCACAGTCCATGCAGGAGAGCTTCCGCCACTTAGACAAGCAGTCCCGGGATACACTTGAGTGCGGTGGGCGCCCGGAGGATCTCCGGCGCACTACGCTCTCCCGGAGCCCCGAACAGCGGCGGCCATTCCTGACGGCGCCTAAGCCACGCCCCCCTCAGACATACATACCCTGTGACACAGAAGCGCGCAGACACACATGGAGGCCAAGGCTCACATATGCACCCAGGCGCACACGCTGTGGCGCAGACGCACGCACAAGCACGCAGACACACATGGAGGCTCACATATACACTCAGACGCACATACGGTGTGAAGCAGACGCATGCACAAGCGCCCAGACACACATGGAGGCCAAGGCTCGCTCACATATGCACCCAGATACACACGCTGTGACGCAGACGCAAGAGGAAGCTCGCAGAGTCATTCGCGCGATCACAGCAGATGCCTGGCCCGCTGGGCCTGGCAGACACATAGTCCCGCAGTCGCATTTTAGATTCCAGGCACATCTCGAGAATGAAATAAAGAACTGAGGCTCTGACGGAGATGGACAAATGGATGTGCTTGGTCTGTGCGTGCGCTTTATTAAAATGCAAATTATAGCAGCTCCCAGGGCTTTCAGGCCTGTCACCGAGACCGCCTCTGCTCCGGATGCTCTGCAGCCAACCGCGAGGGGTGACCTCAAAACAGGGGTAGCGCATCCGTCGCGGAGAGCTGTTAGTGCTGCTGTAAGAGGGCTGGCCGTGGACAGCTGCGAGGGAATCATTTAGGTTAGCAGCTTAAAAGGATTGCTGGGAGTACTGTAGGCGGGCTGACGGCGAGGTACAGGGAACAGTGTAATGCCACATGATATAACAAGTTCTGGTTCATCGCTGCACCTGACCAGAGGCGCCTCCTCCGCTATGGCGGAGGCCTGTCGCCCCACTGGTTTTAAGCAGTAAGAAACATAAAATGATAATAACTTAGTGTTATTATCATTTTATGCTACATGTTCTACTGCTTTGTGGCGGCGGATGGGCGGGGCAGCTCTGCTCTCGGAGCAGGGAAGAGAAGGAACGGTTTGCTCACTGCTAAGTGTGCAATGACTGTTTGGTCGGCCCTCTCGGACCACCAAAACCAGTCATGCGCACTTTCCCCGTTCTCCATGCAGACTGCTTTACAGCCTACATGGAGAACATGCCCACCCGTTCAGCCCCTGGATGAGCGTTGTTTCACGAATAGGAGGCCAATACCAACGCAGCATTGCAGCATTGTGATTGACTTAGGGGTGGGAGCCTGGCTGCGTGCTTCCTGTTCCTGTAAGAGTCAGAGTCAGGAGAGCAGGAGCAGAGAAAAAATGGGGACCGGTCTCAAGGTAAGTTTAAAAACAAATTCTGATTCACCCAGTGCGCGACAACTCCCCCCTGCCCCCCTGTGCCCACCCTGCCACCCGCAAACCATGCCAGCCGCCACTGCCTTGAAGTGAATGATAGTGAAGTAATGGGGCACAGACTCGATTGTGGAGTAGATTAACAGGAGGATTTATTGGAAGATGAATAGAGCCGTGCCTGGCACCTCCAAGGCATAGATCATAACTGTCACTCTTTCACATTCAAAGAATCTTAACATAATGTTCCAAATGACATCACAGAATGTTAACAGTTCTCTTGATTGAGTCACATCACCACAGTTAGGATGTGTAAGCATTAGATGCTATTGTATGGATGGACAGAAAGTATACCATAACAGTCTGGTTTATGTGGGAAGTGTTTTTGTGTGGCACATACATGACAGAGATTTCTCTTTACCTCTTCGCCCTCTCCCTTACTCCAGTCCTCATTTTTGAAGAGCCTGACTTCCTCACAAACTTGTGCCCATTCTATTGTCTCTTCTCTAGAAGAGACAAGCCCTTGGATATATATGGCTCCTCCTCCTTCATGGAAATTTTGTTCTAGTCTGTCTTATAGACTTCGCTATTGGCGTGTGGAAGGCAGCGTTTACGTAGGAACACTAAGGACTTGAAGACTGGAACATAATTGACTTCTTTCTGGATGAGTGGGGTTGTCGATCAATGGTAGAGCCCCTGCTTCACCTGTATGAGGTCCCAGCTCTATCTATCTCATTATATGTTAACAAAGACAGACCTTATTCCCACTGAGGCAATCACACCACAACCAAGGGTGTATTGGCAACGTTTTCACCTGATCACCAGTTGATGGGCTTCATCAGGACTAGAGTCTTCTGCCTATGCACCTAAGAATAAGACTATGAGGGCATGTGTGATACACTGCAAATAAGTGTGGCTGCTGTTAAAAAAAATTCTTGCATAAACAACCAGTATGATGTGTTGTGTTTAAGAAATCTTATATTGGTAAGGCATAATCTTTCCAAAAGTCCAGACAACTCTGCGGAATGCGTATTAATGAGTGAAGAGCTAAAAAGATAATGTATCTTAACAAGAAAGAGGGCACTTCTTCTCAATCACTGGTGAGTATAGCAGTACAAATGTTTCACTGGGCAGAGCTGAATCTTTACTCTCTCACTGCAATTCATATCAATGGAGTGGCAAGTGTGGCAGCAGACAAGCTGAGTCGGATATTTCCATCCTCACACGATTATTGCCTTAGATCTGCAATGTTCAGAGTAATTTTCCAGAGGATGGGTCACTCTCTAAATGACCTTTTTTTGCCACAAAACAGAACTCTCAATGTCGAACGGTTTTTCTGAGATTAAAAAAGTGGGGTCATTGGGAGTCGATGACTTGACTTATTTATTTATTTTATTTGCGGGTTTATATAGTGTAAATCAGACCCCAATGGTTTTAGAGCACTTTACAATAGAAATAACAGGTTGCGTGCAAGGGGGTGGGGGAAGTTGAGGTGTAAGTTGATGGTAGACACGTGGAAAAGTTGACACTTCAGAACGTTGCTGAGGATGTTTCGGGTTTGCTATGCAGTCCTGAATAGTTGATGGAATTTGAAAATTAAAGGTTGTATAAACTTGTTGGTGAGGTAAATTCTGAGTTCTTTCCTGAATATATTTTGAGAGGGATTAGTTCTTAGGGATAGTGGGATGGAGTATAGGTCTTGGGGGCATTGCCTGAAAAGGATTGGCTCATTGTGTGGGATTTTTCTAAACAGAGGAGTTGTATGACATAAAGGCTTGGAGATTCTGAAAAGAAGTGATCCGCCTGAGATATTTAGTTTGCGGGACAAGTAGGTTGGAGTTCCATGGTGAATGGCTTTGTGAATGGTGCAGGCTAGTTTGAAGAAGTTCCTCGCTTGGATTGCAAGCCGCTGAGGGTGGCCAGTATGGGGGACTTCTCTGTGGCTGAGGAAACTGCTCTATGCGTGTGATCACTTTTCCCTTAAACCAAAGGTGTAATGTGAATAAAGAGGGAGAACTCGAGGGTGGTAATAATGGTTATTTATTTACCCCACTCTTCTTGCTTCCTCTTCTTCTTTGTCCGATGGGGAGAGATGAGGAATGGATTCTACCATTTGTGCTCTCTCCTCTAAAATCACCAGTGTTGAGCAGGGAGGTTCTAGTGCAGTTGCAAATGGCTGTCTGGAAATTGAAAAGCTAGGCATACAGGAGAAGGGCCTGTCAAAGGAGTTGGCCATAACATTCCAAGCCCCTAGATCACCCTCTGGCCGGCGGATCTATTGTTTGGATTGGGTTTATTTCAAAATTAACTGGAACACAATTTCTTGTAGTCAGATGAAAATGCTAGACGTCTTGCAAAGAGGGTTTGCTTTAAGCATGTTGGCTGTAACCCTTCCTTAGAGTCCAATGGTCAGCCGTTAGAGCTGTCAGGGAATCTTGCATAGGAATAGGACAGCTAGAAGCCTACTGTTTCATAATGCTCCCAGAATCTGGAACAATAACCCTGTATTCACCAAGACCGCCCCAACACTACTCCAATTTAGGAAAGAGTTGAAGATCCAGCTGTTTAAAAAACACTACATCACAATGCATTTTTCTTCCACAGCTCAGTTTCCTCACCGATTACTCGATGACGTTTGGCTAAATTTGCACTATAAACATAACATATACTTACACAGATATATACAATTCTTGAGGGGTTTTCTGCAGCCAGACCAGCTAGTAAGAAATTGATACCAGATAGGAATCTTTGGTTTTGGATACCATTCAAGCATATCAATTTAAATAATTACAGTCGGTGTCCTGGCAGTAATTAACATGCAAAGTTGTTTTCCTTGTAGCCCTGCAATAAAGAAAGAGAGAGCTGGTTGCTCTGTCTTGCAGGGCAACTTGTTTCAGAATACTTTCAAATAGGTTAATTCTCTCTCTAGTCCCATTGTTGGAAAACCACACTCCCACTCTGAAAGGGTGGTGGTGGTCTTCCGGACACACTGTGGTAGCTTGGCTCGAGTGGTCAGGAATCAGGCTCCGTGCTAAGCATACGACATACCCAAACAATAACCATGCGTGCATCCGTTCCAAAAACGACTCTACACCGTAAAAATTATGAAAATATCTTTCTTTATCTTCTTTTTCTCTTAGTTGCTGATTGGATAAAATAAATAACAATCACAATATACAACTTTTTAGATAGTGCAGGTCAAATAAATACTGGCTTAATGATTCAATAAATAGGGGTGATCATAAATACTGAAGGCATAAATAAAGGTGCAATACATACAGGCAATTAAATATTCTGAGGCAATAAATACTGTAAACCGATAAATATTGTGCATCAATAAATACTGTGGACCAATAAATACAGTGGAACAATAAATAGGTTAAATACAATAAATACAGTGCCCCTAATAAATACTTAAAAGCTGACAGTGACACTCATGGAATCAGATCACATTTGAATTCCTAAGGGCTGATTTGGCCCAGGCACAGCTTGTGGGGATGTGGAAGGCTTGAGGGTGTCTACTCCCTAGCTTGGACAAGGCTGAGGCCTAAACTGAGGTAGATCAAGGGGGGAATACCAGAGACCTGGCTCTCTCCCTCCACACAACCCCTCTAAATTAGTCTCAGCTCACCCCCTGGCACAGTCAGGTTGGTTCCAGCACCTCCCTAGCCCCTTAGAGCAGTCTCTCAGGTCTCCACAGGGCCTTAGGCGCCCTCTACTCCACTTACTGCCCTTTTTCTGATGCTCCGACGCCGCTGGAGTCGTGTCGACGCCGTGAGGCGGTTCCGATTCGATGTCGGCGGCCTCGGCACAATGTCAGTTCCTGACGACGCCGGTAGGCGGTTCCGGTTTCGATGTTGGCGGCCTCGGTTCGATCTCGACCTCCGATTCGATGACGTCGGGCAGTCTTTACTCGATGTCGACTTCGGGCGGCTCCGGTCCGATGGCGACCTCAACTTCGATGACGTCGGCCGGCCTTGACTCGATGTCGACTTCCGGCGGCTCCGGAGTGCGATCCTCACTCCCGACCTCCGGTGCTCCTCTCCTTAGGTTTCCGGCGACTCCGGAGTGCGACCTCCACTCCCGACCTCCGGCACGATTCTCTCAGGTTCCGGTGACTCCGGAGTGCGATCCTCACTCCCGACCTCCGGTACACCTCACCTCGGTCTCCGACGACTCCGGAGGGCGGACTTCACTCCTCCGATGACGCCGCTCACTCGACCTCGGGTGACTTCCTCCTCGACCTCTGGTACTCCTCACGACCTCTGACGGCGCCCTCTCTCGACCTCTGGCGGCTCCGGGTACGACGTCCGCTTTCCAGTCGGCGCCGCTTCTCCACCTCGGGCTCCGGGTCTCAGGCTACTCGACGTCGGACTCCAGGGAAACCAGTTTCCAGGTCAGGTACTTGCTTTCTTGACTTCTAAGGCCTGTTCCTGCTGTCCAGGTCCTTAGGATGGTTTTCCTTGCTTCTTCCCACACAGGGCTCCAGGCTGGGCTCAGTCCGTAGGGACTAGTATCAAGGGTGGGTTTATGGACCCCACTCCAGGCACAAGTTTCCACCCCTGCTGCTTCACTCCTTCCTCCTTCAAGTTTCCACTGCTCACTCTTCACCAGTCAGGTGCCAACTGCCAGCTCCAACTGCCAACTCTCTGTCTTAGCTTCCCAACATTCTAAACCGCCTCCAACTGTCACAGGGTTCTGGAATGTTCTGGAAGGTGCTAGCAGGTTCCAGTGGATGCTGGTGATGTCACAGGTGGCCACCATTTTGTGCTCCAGGCCCTCAGGCAGAAGTTTCTGGGGTAGCTAAAATGGCTCCCTGAATCTGCAGCAACACGAAAAAGTCTGGTGGTTCCCAAAAAGGAAAAATTCAAACAGGGTTTGAGGCAAAAGGGGGACAAAATAAATAATGATGAGGAGGGACCACCCAAAGGGCTGACAGGTCTAACACGCGTCCCCCCCAGCTGAAAGTGGGGAGAGCTACCCAACCCCTTGGGAGTTCTCATCACTAAGGCGGAAATACCTTGAGAGACCGTCTGCATTGGCGTGGTCCACTCCAGGCCGATGTTCCACCTGAAAGTCCATTCCCTGTAGGGAAATAGACCACCTCAACAACTTGGGATTCTCCCCCTTCATTTGCATCAGCCAACGAAGGGGTCGGTGGTCGGTCTGAACTAGGAAGTGCGAGCCAAACAGATATGGCCGCAACTTCTTCAGAGCCCATACCACTGCAAAGGCTTCACGCTCTATTGCACTCCACTTCTGTTCCCTGGGAAGTAGTCTCCGGGATAGGAAGACCACGGGTTGATCCAGACCCTCTTCGTTGAGTTGCGATAACACTGCCCCAATGCCATGTTCTGATGCATCTGTCTGGACAATGAACTCCTTGGAAAAGTCTGGGGCCCTTAAGACCGGGGCCTCGCACATGGCTTTCTTCAATCTCTCAAAGGCTTGCTGACAAGCCTCCGTCCAGACTACCCGTCGAGGTTGTTTCTTGGACGTGAGCTCCGTGAGGGGGGCTACGATGGTACCATACCCCTTCACGAAGCGGCGGTAGTATCCCGTGAGGCCCAAAAATGCTCGGACCTCAGTCTGTGTCTTGGGGGGTTCCCAGGCCATGATGGCCTCGATCTTCGCCTGGAGGGGTTGCACCGCTCCCCTACCCACCAAGTGTCCAAGGTACACTACCGACCCCTGCCCGATCTGGCACTTGCTGGCCTTGATCGTCAATCCAGCTTGTCTCAGGGCCTGGAGAACAGCTTGCAGGTGACGCAAGTGATCCTCCCAGCTGTTACTGAAGACGGCTATGTCATCCAGATAAGCAGCAGAGAAACTCTCCATTCCGGTGAGGATCTGGTTTACCAGGCGCTGAAACGTGGCAGGTGCGTTCTTGAGCCCAAAGGGCATCACACAGAACTGGTAGTGGCCATTGGGCGTGGAGAAGGCTGACCTTTCCCTTGCTCCATCAGTCAAAGAGATCTGCCAGTACCCTGAAGTAAGGTCAAAGGTACTTAGATATTGGGCAGCTCCCAGCCGGTCAATCAATTCATCCGCCCTAGGGATCGGATGAGCATCAGTTTTGGTCACTGAATTCAGTCCCCGATAGTCCACACAGAACCTCAGTTCTGGTTGGGCACCCGGTGGTGCAGCTTTTGGTACTAACACCACCGGACTGGACCAGGGGCTGCTAGAAGGTTCGATCACTCCTAGCTCCAGCATCTTAGTGACTTCACTATGAATGCTGGCCTTCACCTTGTCTGACATCCGGTAGATCTTGGACTTCACAGGTGGGCTGTCTCCTGTGTCCACGTCATGGACGCACAGGTGAGTCCTACCCGGGACAAGGGAGAACAACGAGGAGTACTGCCCCAGGACCTGGCGACAGTCCTCCTGCTGTTCAGGAGTTAGAGATGGGGAGAGAATCACTCCCTCCACCGACCCATCCTTCTCTTGAGACGCAAACAGATCAGGGAGAGGCTCGCTTTCCACGTCCTCTCCTCCATCAGTCACCATCATCAAGATGACTTCGGGCCTCTCGTGGTGGGGTTTGAGGCGGTTGGCATGCAGCACCCGCAGGGGCTGACGAGGGGTCTTCAGGTCCACCAAGTAGGTAGCCTTACCCTTCTTCTCCAACACCTCAAAGGGTCCTGACCAGCGATCCTGGAGGGCACTAAGCTCTCCTGGTTCGATCACCCACACCTTCTGGCCAGGCTCCAACTCCACCGGGTGAGCATTGTGGTCATACCACGCCTTCATCACTGCTTGGCTGGCTTCCAAGTTGTCAGAAGCTTGCTTCCACAACTTAGCCATTTGGCTCCGGAAGGCCAGCATGTAGCTCACCACATCCTGGGGAAGCTTTCTGGGAGTTCTTTCCCATCCGTCTCTCAAAAGGTTGAGAGGTCCACGTACAGGGTGCCCATACAGAAGCTCGAAGGGGCTGAAGCCCACTCCCTTCTGTGGCACTTCCCTGTAAGAAAAGAGTAAACAGGGTAGGAGGACGTCCCATTTCCTCCGCAGGCTTTCAGGCAGACTTCTGATCATGCCCTTTAAGGTTTTGTTAAACCTCTCCACCAGACCATTTGTCTGGGGGTGGTAAGGAGTGGTGAACCGGTATGTCACTCCACACTCCTTCCACATGGCCCGCATGTACGCTGACATGAAGTTGGTCCCCCTGTCGGACACAACTTCCTTGGGAAAACCCACTCGGGTAAAGATTCCCATCAGGGCCCTAGCCACAACAGGTGCTGTTATGGTCCTCAGAGGTATTGCCTCTGGGTACCGTGTGGCATGATCCACCAGAACCAGGATAAACCTGTGACCAGCTGTAGTCGGCGGATCTAATGGACCCACAATGTCGATGCCCACCCTTTCAAAGGGGGTGCTAACGACAGGAAGTGGTTCCAGGGGAGCTTTCAGCTTCACCCCTGTTTTCCCACTGGCTTGGCAAGACACACATGTCCGGCAGTAGGTATCGGACGACACTTTCATCTGAGGCCAATAAAAGTGTGGGACAAGACGGGCGAAGGTCTTGTCTTGCCCCAGGTGTCCTGCCAATGGTATCTCGTGAGCCAACTCCAGAAGGAAGGCTCGATAACGTTGAGGAACTACCAAGGCTCGTGACGATCCATGTAGGGGTGCCTTGGGTTCACTGTAGAGGAGGCCATCCTCCCAGTAAACACTGTAGTTCCCTTCAACGTTCCCTGCTGCCTGGGCTTCGGCCTGACGCCTTAGCCCCTCAAGGGTAGGGCACTCCCTCTGGCCCTGGCAGAATTCCTCCCTGGACGGGCCTCCCTCCACGTGCCACTCGGCCGGGATGGGTAGGTCCTCCAGGTTGGTAACGTCCCCCACCGCAGACTCCTGGTCCACCACCTCCGGTGGCCTATCCGTCCTACGGGGTGAGGACGCCGAGGCAGGCTCCTCCTGTCCTCGGTTCTTCCCTTGACTGGCAGCTGGCTGGGCCTTTGTTCCAGGCTCCAGCCGAAATGAACTCCCTCTTCGGGTAGTCGCGGACCTTGTGCTAACACAGGCCCAGTCAGGTGTACCCAGCATCTCAGTGTGAGTCCGGTATTCCACCTCCTTCCAAGCATTGTGCTCCATGTCATTCCCCAGCAGACAATCGACTGGCACGGCAGGGCTTACGGCAACTCGAAGTGAACCTGCAACCCCCCCCCATTCAAAGGGAACCTCGGCCACTGGATAGTGGCCTGTTCTGCCGTCAGCCATCGCGGCTGGGTGGAGTACATCGGGAATTACCTGCTCTGGAGACACCAGTTGGCTACGCACCATAGTCATACTGGCTCCTGTGTCTCTCAGAGCCTCCCCTCTTTGGCCGTTGATGGTGACCCACTGCCCATACTTTACAGTATTGGCGGGCACCTGGATCTTAGGAACCATCTCCCGTTCTCCCAGGGACACTAAAGTGACACCCGCCCACTCCCTTCCCTTAGTTAAGGGCATCTCCTCCCCGAGCACTACACTAGCTACTCCGGGGGTCTTTCCTCCAATGGGAGGGGGTGGTCGTTTCAGGCACTTCGGATCTCCTTTATAGTGTCCAACGCCACCGCACTCGTAGCAATGGACAACCCTTGGCTGCTGACTCTGGCCAGGATTAGGGTTTCTGGGTGGGTTAGCCCTAGGGGGGAATCCTGTTCCCTTCCCTTGGAAGTTATTTTGGGGGCCTTTGGAGAACTCCTTTTTCTTTTCCCCTCCCTCTTTCTTCTGGGGGGCGCCCTGTCCGGCCTTTTGAGTATCCCCTCCAGTCCCCCTTGTGGACACCCGGGTACTAGCCCAAATGTCCGCCTCCTCAGCAAGCTTCCGGGGACTGGTCAGCTTGCTATCCACCAGGTGTTGACGCAGTTCAGGGAAACATTTCTCGAGCAGGTGTTCCTTCAGTACTAGGTCAAACAACCCCTCGTAGTTCCTCACTTCACTGCCCTGAATCCAACCTTCCAGTGCCTTCTTTGCATAGTCCAGGAAGTCCACCCAATTCTGTGTGCCCAGTTTGTGACTACCCCTGAACTTCTGTCTGTACTTTTCAGGTGTTAGTCCAAACTTTCTGATGAGCGCCAGTTTCATGGTGGGGTAGTGGGTCTGCTCATCCTCCTCGAGGGCCAATAAAGCATCCCTACCAGCTGGAGGCATGTACTTGTACAATCCCCCTCCCCAGTACTTCTCTGGAACCCCATGGGCCCTCAACGAGACCTCATAGGCCGCTAGCCACTTGGCGATATCGTCGCCCACCCCATAGCTAGCTACTATGTCCTTTGGCAGGTATGGTTTAGGTTCCCTGGTGATCTCTTGGGTTTGGCTGCCACCATTAGGAACAGGTTGTGCCCCGATTCTCAAGATCTGAAGATCTATTTCTTTCAGTCGTAATTCATGGGCCATCCTCTGCTCCTCCTTCTCCTTCTCCAGCCTTGCTAAGTCCCATGTGAGCTGTCTTTTCTCCCTCCGGTCTGTTAACTCCACTTCAGACAAGCCACCGCTAGAGGCACTGCTGCCCTTCCTAGAAATGGTTCTGGGCCCCGCTGACAGGTTCCCCACCTCAGGTTGGTACATCTCAGCCCCCTCGGTATCAGGCTCTCTATCCCTGTCCTCCTCCTCAGCCTTGCTTTCTCGGCGTGCCTCCCCCCAAGCCCTTAAGCTGGTTTGGAGTGCACCCTTCTTTGCTCCTGGGGGACAGTACACCCCCTCCCGCTGGCAAAACTCCCTGAGTTGGGCCACAGTGTACGTTTCTAGATTTTCTAGTACAAATTCCATCTCGCCCACTCAGGTCAGAGGACAGTTATTTGCAGTAACAATGCAGGGGGGTACCTTTAATAATACCTCCTCCCACCACCAGAGTAAATTTGGAAAAAACTAAAACCCACAATTAGGAAGGCCGCTTTGAGAAAACTCCCGGTGTAGGCCTATGGACTACCCACAGTTATTGTTGAGTATACGTAGGCACAGCTCTATCCCACCACTGAACACCAATTTATGTTGGAAAACCACACTCCCACTCTGAAAGGGTGGTGGTGGTCTTCCGGACACACTGTGGTAGCTTGGCTCGAGTGGTCAGGAATCAGGCTCCGTGCTAAGCATACGACATACCCAAACAATAACCATGCGTGCATCCGTTCCAAAAACGACTCTACACCGTAAAAATTATGAAAATATCTTTCTTTATCTTCTTTTTCTCTTAGTTGCTGATTGGATAAAATAAATAACAATCACAATATACAACTTTTTAGATAGTGCAGGTCAAATAAATACTGGCTTAATGATTCAATAAATAGGGGTGATCATAAATACTGAAGGCATAAATAAAGGTGCAATACATACAGGCAATTAAATATTCTGAGGCAATAAATACTGTAAACCGATAAATATTGTGCATCAATAAATACTGTGGACCAATAAATACAGTGGAACAATAAATAGGTTAAATACAATAAATACAGTGCCCCTAATAAATACTTAAAAGCTGACAGTGACACTCATGGAATCAGATCACATTTGAATTCCTAAGGGCTGATTTGGCCCAGGCACAGCTTGTGGGGATGTGGAAGGCTTGAGGGTGTCTACTCCCTAGCTTGGACAAGGCTGAGGCCTAAACTGAGGTAGATCAAGGGGGGAATACCAGAGACCTGGCTCACTCCCTCCACACAACCCCTCTAAATTAGTCTCAGCTCACCCCCTGGCACAGTCAGGTTGGTTCCAGCACCTCCCTAGCCCCTTAGAGCAGTCTCTCAGGTCTCCACAGGGCCTTAGGCGCCCTCTACTCCACTTACTGCCCTTTTTCTGATGCTCCGACGCCGCTGGAGTCGTGTCGACGCCGTGAGGCGATTCCGATTCGATGTCGGCGGCCTCGGCACAATGTCAGTTCCTGACGACGCCGGTAGGCGGTTCCGGTTTCGATGTTGGCGGCCTCGGTTCGATCTCGACCTCCGATTCGATGACGTCGGGCAGTCTTTACTCGATGTCGACTTCGGGCTGCTCCGGTCCGATGGCGACCTCAACTTCGATGACGTCGGCCGGCCTTGACTCGATGTCGACTTCCGGCGGCTCCGGAGTGCGATCCTCACTCCCGACCTCCGGTGCTCCTCTCCTTAGGTTTCCGGCGACTCCGGAGTGCGACCTCCACTCCCGACCTCCGGCACGATTCTCTCAGGTTCCGGCGACTCCGGAGTGCGATCCTCACTCCCGACCTCCGGTACACCTCACCTCGGTCTCCGACGACTCCGGAGGGCGGACTTCACTCCTCCGATGACGCCGCTCACTCGACCTCGGGTGACTTCCTCCTCGACCTCTGGTACTCCTCACGACCTCTGACGGCGCCCTCTCTCGACCTCTGGCGGCTCCGGGTACGACGTCCGCTTTCCAGTCGGCGCCGCTTCTCCACCTCGGGCTCCGGGTCTCAGGCTACTCGACGTCGGACTCCAGGGAAACCAGTTTCCAGGTCAGGTACTTGCTTTCTTGACTTCTAAGGCCTGTTCCTGCTGTCCAGGTCCTTAGGATGGTTTTCCTTGCTTCTTCCCACACAGGGCTCCAGGCTGGGCTCAGTCAGTAGGGACTAGTATCAAGGGTGGGTTTATGGACCCCACTCCAGGCACAAGTTTCCACCCCTGCTGCTTCACTCCTTCCTCCTTCAAGTTTCTGCTGCTCACTCTTCACCAGTCAGGTGCCAACTGCCAGCTCCAACTGCCAACTCTCTGTCTTAGCTTCCCAACATTCTAAACCGCCTCCAACTGTCACAGGGTTCTGGAATGTTCTGGAAGGTGCTAGCAGGTTCCAGTGGATGCTGGTGATGTCACAGGTGGCCACCATTTTGTGCTCCAGGCCCTCAGACAGAAGTTTCAGGGGTAGCTAAAATGGCTCCCTGAATCTGCAGCAACACGAAAAAGTCTGGTGGTTCCCAAAAAGGAAAAATTCAAACAGGGTTTGAGGCAAAAGTGGGACAAAATAAATAATGATGAGGAGGGACCACCCAAAGGGCTGACAGGTCTAACACCCATCCTTTGTATTTTAGATCAAATCCCGATTTCATGTACAAGAGTTAATTTTACCTGAATTTTTCCCATATCCATAATCCTAGGGGCAATACTGTCTCCAAACCTTAGATGTCAAAAGAGAATTATTGACATATCTAAAGAGAGGCTTCCTTTTGGAAAACACATTCACAGTTTTTCAACTTCAGTTCAGGTAGGAGAGGGTCAAAACTGTATAATGCATCTTTAAGTAGATCAGATCTTTGATTGCTTGTTAGCATGCATAAAAGGGATTGTCTTGCCTGGGGAGCAGAAAAGGAAGGAAAAAAATTGTAACTCTATAAGAAGCATGTCAACTTGTAACTGCATACAGGTGGCGGACGTGGGTTGAATACATTTATTTTCAACATCATTGGCATTGTGGTTTATGGTCCGAAATCTGAGCTTTAAGTGTTCCTCAAAAGTTTGGGCTGGACTGAGGAAAGGGGAACTAAGAGGTAGTTTCTTGTTCCCTTACCAGTAATCCCATTTCTCTTGAGTCTGACTCCCTCGCTCCAGTTGCTAATATAAGAGTTTTCAGGTCAGTAAGCTTTGCTATGTACAGAATTTTTGAAAGGGAGAAGGAGCCATACATACGTAAAGAGACGAAATAGCGAAAGGACTATGTTCACAAGTCTGTGGAGACAAGATCCTCAAAAATGCGGACTGGAGCGAGGGAGGAAAACTCAGAGTAGTGGGATTAGTTCAAACGGTGTATTTTGATTTATCCCATGTAGATACGCATAAGCGTGGGTGTAAAATAGATCTGGGCACACAGATAGTGTAGGACTACCTACTAGGGCATTTATGGGGACAGATGAAGGTGCTCCAAAGGAGAGAACGAAGACACAAGCTTGAGTTAATTGACCCCCAAAGGGTTGCAAAAGCTGTTAGACAATATGTATGGCTATTTGGCACCTGAACCTTCACCTAAGCCTACTAAAATCAATGTGCTTGTCTTTGCTAAATGCAACTATAAATCTTATTGTTATGTCAATCACATTAGTTTAGAAACTATGAAGGATGATAGCTATCTAGGACCAGTCTGTCAATCAGAAGGCAAATGGGTCATGCGCCTTAACAGTCTGATTACACAGCATACTCAAGTTTAGGAGGTATGTTACATTTTTAGCATAAATATGCTCTCTGAAAATCCCCTCTAACAGTAGAGACATTTTTACAGGAAGGTCCTCTCTACTTCATTATTTGAAAGTGAACTTTAGAGCACGTCCCTGGGGCTCTAAATGGAGAGGCACCTGAAAACAATCATGCATTTAGTTTTAAGGACCCCAAGAAATAAGGGACTGTAGGACTACACTCCGAATTGGAGCTCCAGTCCCTGTTTTGTCAAATGAAACAGCTCTGACCCTAAGTTTAGGGAGGCTAATAAAGTTTTTAAGAATGCAAAACATTAAAACCAATTACAATAATACGTATTGAAGGAACAACTACATATTCTTAGTTAAACTACGCAAACTGTTTTGGCAATTTGTAATTTTATTTTACACCTTCTAAATGTTTTTCCATATGTGAATGTTTTGACATTTTCATTGACCTCTATGACTAAAAGCATTTTTAGCGATGGTTGAATTTTTGCACCAAGTTGCTACAGTAACACTGTTTCCAAAAACATGGGCAGAGAGGTGCACTGTGGGGTTGTTTGGTGGCAAGCCCCCAGGAAGTGATGTAAGAGTGGGTAGGGTTTCCTATGGGAATTTTACTCCGATTTGTGGGGGGGTCTCCCCTACCCACAACCAGGGCCAGGCATAAAAGTTGCATCTCTGCCTACCTTCCTCAAAACACTGCTGGAATTGTGAAAAACAGAAGCTGGACTGCATCTAGTAAACCAAAGGACTGGAACTCAGAAGAATTATTGAGCCTGCTGTTTTACCTGTGGTGAGAAACTTCAAGGGCTGGGCCTGCTCCTACTTGAAAACGCAAGGCAGCAGAGTGGACTGCAAGCACTAGTTGGCTAGCTTCCTGTTCAGCTCCAGGAACCAAAAAGCAGACAGAAGCCTGCAACTAAAGCAAGCCCAGCTTTCCAGTTCCAACTGGGTGTGCCCTGGACCCTGCTGGAAGCTTCTGGAAGATGGAGTCCTAACTCACCAAATTGTGCTCAAATGGTCCTGGACCCTGGTCCTGGACCCTTGACTAGTGGTAGAGTGTACTGTCCTGGAACCTTCAAGATTGCAAAACTGGAAACTTAGAAATGTTATTTAACGTTTTCCTGAAAAGAACCAGTGGCTACCATGGGACCACCACGGAACCACAGCTGCCGTCGCCGCATCTACAATCAGATTCAACTTGATAGTTTGTCCTGATGAAAGCAGCTCGACTTCCAGAAAAGCTTCTAAGTACCAGCGTGGAGAATTTTACAAGGACCAATGCAAAGTAGCAGCCGCCGTTGTCAAGAGCATCTTCAGAATCAGCCAGCAGCCCACACAACCGACAAGAAAAATCCTCCAGAAAAAAGTCTTAGGGGGCGATTTATATTATGGCCAACAGTCTGTTGTTGGGGGGGACGGGGCTTGCTTGCAACAGTAATGGCCGCCTGAGCCGATAGCTCTGCGTAGCCAACTCGAAATTCGTCAATAATCCTGCATCTGTAGGGGTCCTGCTGCCCCTACCTGCTTTGTGAGAGACAGCGGAGCGTCTGGGGGACAGGAGGAGCCGTCCCGGAGCGCTCTATGCCCTACAGTGTGAGAGAGCTAGCTGCCGGAAGGGGAGGTTCCTGCACTGGGCCTGCATCCCTGGCCTCAAGTTAGAAGCACAGCCGACTGCGGAGCCGACGCCTGGAGGTGAGGCGGGTGCGACTGGTGAGAGTGCGCATGCAGCGCACGGAAAAGAGCGAGCGACAGTCTGCAAGACCCCCGGAGCAGAGTGTGGCTGCAGTCTGCTTATGCCCTGATCTGAGCGACCGGTAGGGGGCACGGAATGCAGTCGGAGACTTGCGAGACGCCGTATTACTAAGCACCAGAGGCTGCTCTCCCCCACGCTGCGGCCCCGATCGTTGGAAGAGGACTGTGGAGACCGGCGGCGGTGAGCGCTGTGGCGGTGATTGGTATATATCAGCGGGTACAGTGAGGATTATGCTGCGAGCTGAAGCAGCTGATGTAGCGGCCCCCGCAGCGATACACAGCCTCTGAGTTCCAACGTGGTGCGCTGGGAACACCAGATGGAGTATAGGGGCTGCTCCTTGAATGTGTGATATTGGAAGGATTCTTTTGTTGGCAACTTGGAAGTGAGTCCATAATATAGGGGTGATCTTCAAGACACTAGAAGCTCCATTTGGAAAGTGGGACTTGCGCTGTGTGCTACTGCTCTCTGTGTCTGCACCCCACAGCCACGGAAAATTCTGAGGCGTAAGCCAGGAAAAACTGAAGCAGCGCATAGCTAGGAGGACCCAGTGGGAAGCCCCTATAAGAGATTCAACAAAGGTGGGGAGTACCTTGCATCTGTGGCGCAGTAAGTGACTGAACGCGGTGGTAGACTGCTGGATCACTACCTGGGCACTTGATAGTCGCGGCGTCAGTTCTACGCTATCATGCTTGCATTGCCCAAATGAAGAGTTTATTGAATGACTGTTCGGAGGTGCTGTGACCCGGTAACTTGGAGGCGCAACTGCAATAAGGGGAGTACAGGTCCCGGATATTAGCTGACATCCCTCAGAGTAGAAATTGGGGGAAGTGCGAGTCACTCACTGAGGATTTAGTCTAAAGGTGATACTTGTCTGCTTAGATGACCTCTCCAAACACAGCGGAGAGAACCGAACGTATATTGCAATGGGCAGAGTCGATAGTGCGCAACATAAACTCACCTTTGAACACAAGAAAACCAAAGAAAAAGACACCACCTCGGAAGATGGTGATAATCCGCCAGACCCAGCAAATGAAGATGTGGAGGGAGATATCCATTCAATGCTAGTGGCGATGGAGAAAGGCTTACAAAGCAGTCTCTCACACTTGGGTACTAAGATAGACTCCCTTTCCTACAGAATGGACAGAATGTCAGAACACGGTGCGGAGAGGCTCGACACATCGGAGCGACGGATTACGGAGGTCGAGGAGGCACAGACAACCATAGACACCGAACATAAGCAGATAGGGAGAGTGATGCAAATTCTCCAAGATAGGGCGGAGGACTTGGAAGCACGTTCTCGAAGGAAGAACTTGCGAATTACGGGTCTTCCGGAGTCGAACCCAACTGGCAACATGGAGAAGTTTGTCGAACAGCTGCTAATTACGATTTTGGGCAGAGAAACATTCTCTCCCATTTTTGTAGTTGAAAGGGCACATCGCTCTCTGGGTCGGTGCCCGGTACCAGGAGCCCCACCCGAGACCGATCATTGTGAAACTGCTTAACTACCGGGACAGAGACTCAGCGCTGAAAGTTGCCAGGGAGAAACAGTCACTGCAGTATGAAGGCTCCAACATCTCCTTGTACCCGGACTTCACCATCCAGGTGCAGGAGGCCCGCAAGCAGTTTGCCCCACTGAAGCACCAACTGCGTGACCTCCAAATTGACTACGCCATGCTGTACCCCGCCAGACTGCAAGTCAACAGACAGGGTCAATCATGTATTTTTACCGATCCGAAGACACTGCAGAAGGCCCTGAAAGAGTGGACAAAGGAGAAACGCCGCAGCCCGGAAGGAAGTCTCGAGGAGGGTGCAGTTGGAGGACAATTAGACGAACAAGACTGAATGCGGAACTGCTAAAGTCACAGATAAGAGGGACCCATTGGGAGTTGTTTTCTGGGAATGGAGTTTTTGCGCTTCCTGATGGGAGTGCCACAACTAGTTGGGTGTGCAGAGACAGGGGATGCAGATGTTGCGTATTGGCTGCATGGCATGCAGGTGTGGACCTTGTTGGTTTGGTATTAGTTTCCTACGTGTTGTGCAACATCCGCCCACGAGTGAAGCACACTTCTTGGGGAAGTTTTATGGTGGGGGGAAGGGAGGACTTGACACTTGTTTTTGGATTTCCTAGACTTGCAGCAACGCATGTTTGATTGATGAAGTGGGAGGGGGGTATTGTGGGGGTATTACGGTCAGGCGCAGTTGGGGACTGCCTGACGTGGGAGGGGGGAGGAGGGGATTTGAGACTGAAGATATTAACCTGTAGAAATGTCGCCAATAGGTGGATGGTTGGAACACATAGCGATAATATTGTAGTAAGCAGTGACAGAGATTATTGACACCACTTTCCCCCATGACAGACCCTACTGATGCGGGACAGAAAGTCACCACTTGCACAATTAGAGCACCCACGTGGAACGTGAGAGGCCTCAATGATCATAGAAAGCTGAGGAAGGTCCTAGCCTATTTAAATAGATATAATATTGATGTGGCGACCTTGCAGGAGACACACCTACCACATGATAGCCCCATACTGCGCTACAGAGGCTTGTTAGGCAATATACATACAGCAGGTTTCACTACACATGCGCAAGGGGTACTTATGTGGGTGAACCCCAGATCTTCTCTCAAGCTGGAGCCATTATACACTGATAAAGAAGGGCGCTGTGTGATCTCTAGATGTAGAGGGAAAGGAGTGGAACTTTTATTAGTGAATGTCTATGGCCCGAATTACGACAATCCCACCTTTTATACCTCCTTATTGGAGAGGGTTCGTTGGTGTGGCGCGGGAGAACAGCTTTCGGGCGGCGATTTCAATCTGGTGTTGAATCCACGGATAGATAGGTCGGGGGGTCTGACAGACCACTTAGATCATCTGCACGCACAGTCACAGACTTGATGATACAACATGACTTATCAGATACATGGAGGCAACGGTACCCGGAGAAAGGGGGATATACGCACTATTCAGGGTACCATGACCTCCATACCCGTATAGATTATTGGTTAGCCGCGAGACGGATCCAGGATCAGGTCCGACATTGTGAAGTACATCCCTGTACTCTCAGACCACTCCACATTGCTGCTGGTGTTCGACACCCCACAGACAACCATTACCCCTTTTACGTGGAGGTTCCCACCCTATTCACTGCTGGACGCGGTTTTTAAGGAAGAGTTAGCGGAAGCAATCGAAACATTTTTTACTACGAATATAGGATCGGTTGACAGTTTTCAGGTCGTTATAAGCATATAAGGTATATATTCGTGGCATTACGATGTCCAAGCACGCTGGGGTTCTGAAAGCGATCCGCAAAAGGTTGTCGGATGTGGAGCGCTCTCTGAAGGCGCTTGAGGGCCGACTCCAGGACAGAGCTAATGATGATCTTATGTCCGAACTTAAAGCTCGGCTGAAGGAATATCAGGACGCCGCGGATGTGGAAATTAAACATCTAGGTAAATATGCCACTGCGCGTTCGTACGGTGAAGGGGAGAGGCCGGGAACGCTTCTAGCGCAGCTACTGAAAAAGAGGCGGGAAAAGACGATAATGACAGAGATTAAATCTGCGGAGGGGAACTCACTGATGGAAGAGGTGGAGATAGCGGGGAGATTTCGGGACTATTATTCAGAGCTGTATTCAACTCGAAGTAGCGGAGATATTAGACTATTTGACGCATATTAAACTCCCATGGCTTATGAATACACATCGAGAATTCCTTATGAGACTTGTGGAGAAATAAGAAATCTTACTGGCACTGTTGGGTATGAAGTCAGAGGGCAAGCCGGGAGTGGATGACCTCACTGTGGCCTTTTATAAGGTGTTCACGGACTTATTGGTCCCTCATTTGTCTACGCTATTGACGATATGTGTGTTACGGGAACTATGCCCCCATCGATGAAACCGGAACAGGCAGGTTTTGTTCCAAATAGGAACTTAACTTACAATACACAAACTGTGTTCGGCGCTATGCAACATACTAGGCCAGAGATCCCGGCGGTGGCGGTATTCCTGGATATGGAAAAAGCGTTCGACTCCGTGGAGTGGCCATTTATGCGCCAGGTCCTACCGAGGATCGGGGTGGGGGACGTGTTCTTGCAGTTGCTAGCGATATTATACAGTGCACCTACTGCGAGAGTAAAAATTGGTGACGAACCCTATACGCATAACTAGGGGTACGCGGCAGGGCTGCCCGTTGTCTCCTTATCTTTATGTGCTGGTTGCTGAACCCTTGGCCTGCGCACTTCGAGAATATCACAGATTTAAGGGCATCAGATTTCCGCAATATGAGTTGATATTCTCCACTTACGCAGACGATATGCTACTCTATGTATGTGACCCTGCACAGCACCTTTCTTCTGTGTTGCGTGAGGTGGTACGGTTCGGGGCTTTGTCGGGACTGAAGGTTAATTGGCCAAAATCCATGATATTCCCCGTTACGCCCGTTACGCTCCCGTTTGAGCCTGACTGTCCACTACAATGGACTACTGAGGCGGTGAGGTATCTTGAGATCAAAATTCATACGAACTCTGAGGTGGTGTTCAGGGAAAATTACGGGGGGCTATAGATAGGTTAGAAGATGACGTGGAGAATTGGATCCGCCTGCCACTGTCTCTGTTTGGCAGAGTCTCCATAATGAAAATAGTAGTATTCCCCCGTTTTTTATTTCTATTCCATAATATTCCAATGGTTCTCCCGGATTCTTTCTTTCGCTGACTCAAATCTCTTATGATTAGACTGGCTTGGGCAGGGAAGCAAGCGCGGGTTCGATGGGATGTTCTCACGTTACCATATCATTTGGCAGGGTTGGGTGCTCCAGATTTGGATCTGTACTATTGGTCAGCCCAAAGTGCGCACGCTTACCAATGGATGCATGGCCAGTCGGACACCCCGCACTTGCGTATTGAAAAGGCCGTGGCTTCCCCTCAACCTCTGCCAGTTTTAATATTCCATCCTCCAGATCGCAGAACTGGGATATTAGACTCGGTGAACGCCACAACACATGCTTGGCATTATCTCCTGAAGATGCAGGCGGGGGCTATACTGTATTCTCCACATGCTTTGATAGAATGGTGCCATTGGCTGCACCCCTGCAGGGAGAGAGGAGTTACGAGGGCGCTCAATTCCATAGGAGTTCAGACGGTCGGGGATTTATTCGTAGGGGGCACTGCAAAAAACTGGGAAGAGGTAGCGACGGGAGATATAGTTGTAACTCACCTTATTAAATTCCAGTTTCACACGACACGCTTTAACACATATCCTGGGTGAGGACCTGGCAGAGCCGCTGGAATTACCCTCTTTATCCTATATTATCAAAGCCGAGTCACCGCAGATAATAGTTTCCAGGATTTATAGGCTGTCCATAACTGACAGGGCAAATCACTACACTAAAGCCCGACTGGCGTGGCAGGGAGACATGGACAGGGAGATAGACGATGCAA
This sequence comes from Triturus cristatus, assembly GCF_964204655.1. Taxonomy (NCBI): domain Eukaryota; kingdom Metazoa; phylum Chordata; class Amphibia; order Caudata; family Salamandridae; genus Triturus; species Triturus cristatus. The sequence continues at coordinate 886,566,325 of NC_140579.1, forward strand.
TGTGGGCCTATTGCTGTACTAGTACAAAACACATATTACTGAATGGTAGGCACAGGCTCATTCACTTCAAATACTTGAATAAGGTCTATTACACCCCGGAAAGAATCAGTAGATAGGGATTGAGGGATGGGGCTGAATGCGATAGATGTAGCGAACAGAGAGCTGATTTTATACACCTTATGTGGCTGTGTCCGGGGATAGCCAATTTTTGGGACTTAATATTTAAGGAACTGGAATGGATCGTGGAGATACCTATCCCCCCAGAACCGTCACTGGCGCTATTGGGTTACTCCAAATTGATACCTAAAGGGGTACGCAGACTGGTGGACATGGGGCTCCTGCTGGCGAAGCGTAGAGTGGCAATGTGTTGGCTACGGGGCCCAACCCCTATGATTGCACAGTGGTCAAGTGCTATGATGTACTGTAGTACGCGAACGGAACATTTTAGTGATCTGCTGCCACCACGAAGTCGACCCAAGAACTTTTGGGCTTTGTATAAGACATACATTGACACGAGGGGGAGTGTAATTACCCCTACGGCAGATGAAAGTCAGGAAATACGTGAGATTGACTCAATTGTTTAAGGGATCTCAGGACTAAACAAATACTGGTGGTTGTCTTCATGGAAGTGTGGCATTGTATATTATCTGGCTGGGTGGGTGGGGGGGGTGTTTCCGTGTTACTGAAAGCTACGTACTCCGTCATACTTGAAAGCTTTTGGTGATGATGCTTAAAATGCTATAGGATAATATGTACAATTGTTAATGCTATACTACAAGATACAGTCTTCTGTTGGTTTTTATATGTAAACCTTAATAAAGTATTACAAAAAAAAAAATAGCCTGTTGTTCATCCAGAGCTATGGACTAATTGACTCCATCGCCCTCGTAGAGGGACCATTCACCAAATTTATAAATAACCACCAAGATGACAGTAATTTACAAAGCATTAGCAGGAACCGGCTTTACGGCAGTTCTTGTCAGTGGATATTGCTGTTTGGTGCAGGGTTGCATCAGAATGACACAACCTTACACCGAACAGTTTTTCTTTATTTTGAGAAAATCAAAAACAGGTTTATCAATTTCAAAATAAAAAATAATGCTCCCGTCACTATGGGAATTACCTCCCATGGCGGGGGGGGGGGCATTATTTACATTTTACTGCCCCTTACTGCCAGGGTTTGCTTGGCGGTGACCAGCAGTAAAAAATGGCTACATGTCTGCCCATCCTGAGTTTTGGGTTATGGCGGTGGAGTAGTCACCGTCGTAGCCAGACTTATGAACCACCAGTAATTAATTCGGGCAGACCATTATGTTGGCGGTGTGTATACTCTGTTGCAAAGGAGACACACCAACAACATATAAATTGGGCCCTAAATCACAAGGTAAACATTTCCCCAGGATGAACCTGTACCCTGTATCTGACCCATACTCCATTGCAGTTGACCTTTTTGACTTTGACCTAGCCTAATGCATTCAGATACCCACAGTCGGTGTTGTTCATTTTTTGGGACTACAAAATTATAAAACTCCTTAAAAACATATGTCTGGGCTCGCAGACCCGATTTTTGTCATTTTGGTGTCTATTTGTTTATTTAGGTGTATACTATTTTCATAAAGTGGAGTGGGATTGTTATCGTGTTGTGTTTCTGACTTATTAACTGCTTTGGGTATTGTTAAATGCTTTACACTTGTTTCATTTGTGTTGAGCCTGACTGCTATGTGCCACAAGTAACCAGAGCAAAGTTTTAAATTGAAGTAATAATACTGGACCTGATATAGAATAGTGACATTATTACTTGGTGAGGTCCACAACCACCCCAGGTAATACTCCTCATGGTAAAAGGTACTTTTCGGGGCTGAATATGCTCTTGTTTTATGGTAGGCTTTCGTATTTGAACGATGTCAAGACTTGGAGTGAGTCCAGAGTGTGATATGTGTTCTGATTGACCATCGTGTTCAGGTTTCAGTGCTGGTAGTTATCCTTGTATGAAACGCGAATCGTCTGAAAAATGTGTTACTTCATCCAGGTTTAATATCACTGTAGGACTATAGGTGTCTTCATCTGCATCACTGTCCCCATAAACACTAGAAGCTACTTGAGCTTGATCTTTTGACTACTTAGCGGGTGTAGTAAGAATACCTTCTATAATCCAAAGTGGATTATGCTTGCTGGTGCATTGTTATTTTTCCACTCCATAACCACAAATCATTTTTGAATTAGAAACTAGATTGAGTGCTCACCAGAAAGAAATGCAGGTAAAAATTTATTTTAGTAATGCAGTTCCAGTATGTTGGAAGTGAACAGTGGTGGCTTGCTAGTTAGTCAGCGATTGTATTAGATCTGAAATGTGATTGAACTTACCCAATTAGAAAAGTATTTGTGAGCAGAGCAGTCAGCCCAAGGAAAAAGTATCAAAGATTGTGCAGTAAGGGAAGGTTTGCTCAAATGCAAACAATTGTGGTTCCTGCAGTTTAAGTTGCAACAATATCAATGAGGAGGGTTTTGTGCAAATAGGAAAGGCTAGTGGTCCATGGTACAGGCATCTCTATCACCAAGCAGTGAGCAGCCGTTCATTCACTGACCATCCAACACCTGCCGAGGGATGGCTGAGGTTTTACCTGCCACTGTAGCAAAAGTATAACTTCAGATTACTGGGCATTTTCTATCTTCACCCAAAGCTATTGTCTACAATTCTATGCTACCCCACTCAATGGACCATGATGCCTAAGTGGCATGACTCTCGAGCATTGTAGTCCTCTTCCAGAGGATGTCCAAGCTCCCCTCCAGAAGAAGCCCATAGAGATCATCTATTCACAGTAGCAATTGAAAGGAGTTTATTCACTCTGCTTTCTTTTTCCAGAGAAAGACAAGACAAGACCCTGTGGACTATTTTCTGTCTCAGAACACTAAATAATTACTTCACATGTAGTCAATTCAAGATGACCACCCTACAGAACATCATCTCTCTTCAATACAGGGGGCTGCGTGACAACCCTAAATCTCTAGTATGCTATTTCCACGTCCCCATATAGCCATCGCATCTCCAGAATTTAAGATTTGTAGTAATTGAAATTAATTCCGAATTTAAGGTACTCCCTTTCAGGGTCACAAAAAGCACCAAGGGTGTTTACCAAATGTTTGGTAGTTGTAGCAGTGTACCTGTGGCCCAGTCACTTATGTGTTTCACTACTTGTTCACTGGCTGATAAAGGTATGTGGCCAAGCTCAATGCCTTGCTTTCACTTTACAGAAAACAGTGTCTCTCCATCAGTTAGGATTCACAGTCAGTCCAAAATAATCACACGTTTGTCCCCAGCAAACACAAGCATTCCTGGAAGCGACACTCAACAAAGTGACAGGCAATACCTATCTCAGTCAAGATAGAGTTACAGATTTCCAAAGACTTCCCTTATATCAGGTGTTTCATCCTCTGATTGCAAAAATGATCATCAAATTGTTAGGAATGATAGTCTGTTTTGTTGCCTTAGTACCAAATGCAAAGTTACGCATCTGCCTGCTTCAGGAATGATTGGTCTCTACTTCCAGGGACAGGGGGGATCTATTGTTGGTAGATGAAAGTGTTCAGTGCAAACTACAATAATGCAATCCAAATAACTTTCTATCGGGCAGGTGGATCTTGAACCCCTACTGCAAATGACCATCAACACAGATGTTGCCTTGATGGGTTTAGTGTGCATCTTACCGTTTGGCTCAGTAGTCTCCACAGGATCATTGAAACTCATGTCCATCTTTCCTTCGAACTTTCCTGCAAACCTTTCACTACAACTTGTTTTTTGTGGGACTGACAACATGATAGTAGGGTATTACATTCACAAATGGGGACACACACTTGCCGGAGCTGTCACAAACTGCACAAAAGATTTCAGGTTATGCTGTACTTCATCAAATACTCTTGCTGGCAGAACATGCAGCCTGGAATCTGGACTCTGCTTCCATAGCTGCTACACCTCACACTGGGAGAACGACGGCGATCATTTCACAGATCCGGCTGCAGTAGCTTGTCTTCAGTGGATTGTTTGGGGCTGCTGCCGCAGCTTTACTTTTGCGCTTCCTTGCGGCCCATCAATTAGGGCGAATTGATTGTGCCAGGGTCCTACAAAGGGGAGCTATTGGCTACAAGAGGGGCCAAGCATACCAAGACGCGACCCCCCCCTGCTGACTTCAGAAATCGTTGGTGCGGCTCCCACGGCTCCGGCAGATCCATCTAATGAAATTGGTTCTCCAGAGATGCTAGCTAGAGGTAAAAGGGATGCCGGAGGAGGAGGCAAAAAGACAATACAGTGCGGGACTGCGGAGGTTGAACACACAGAAGGGGGCAGCTCCCAACCTTCTATTTCAAATTTGTTCCCCCCTTCTTGCACTGCCAGCTCTAAGAGGAGGAAAGTGGATGATTTTTGCAGGGTAACTATTGGATTAGCCATTGATCCTCTAGGGCCAGAGAGGGAGGCCCACCATATTACTGATATGCACCCCCCTAGTACCAATCAATCTGATGGCCTGGAACCACCATTGTGCCTCGGTCTGGTTAGGCAGGTGGATCTGTCTGAGAAAGATACAGTGCCCCAAATACAGGAGGCCCCTAATTCTAGCGTGACTACGTCCGACAGGGATAAGACCCTGGTTTCAATGCTGGGTTCTTTGAAAGAGGTGGAGCGGGAAGAAGATACCCCTTTTACACCAACACGTAAAAGTGGGACTACCTCTGTGGGGTGGCAACAGCGAGCGGTCCCTTTCCCCGAGTTAGCTGGAGAATTTGTTTTTCATTAACTGACGGATCTGACTCCTCTGTAGACTGGAATCTGTCTTTAAGTAATGGTGCACTTACAGATTCGAACTGTAGTCGCACCACAAACATGGCAGGCACCACGCTACGCAGGAAGTCAGCCCAGAATAAACAAAAGGGAAAATGAAGTGGGAGCCACAGTCAATTAAAATGGGATTATTCTGGCACGCAACTTACTTTTCCCGCTGGAGATGAGCCACTTAGAGAACCTGGCCAAGACAGAAACAAGTCAGGTATGGACACGGAAGAACCCTCTTTGACTACCATTTTTTACTTAATTAAACAGTTCCAAGAAGAATTGCGGAGTGATTATAGCCAGGCAAAAGTGGCGGCTAAAAAATTCCAGGGGGGGATTAGGAAGCTGAACAAAACTTGCTCAGACATAGCTGAACTTGTCGCCATGATAGAAAATCGCACAGAGAGCCTTGAAGTAGAAGTCAGCGCCGCGAAAATGCAAAGCATTTCCCAGGAAGATTTTATGACTGATGTCATGTGGAAGTTAGAGGATCAGAACACGCAGCGTTGTAATAATCTCTGCTTCTTGGGGATCCCTGAAGGGGTTGACAGTTCATGGTGAATCTCTTGAAAGGTGCATTCCCGACCATTCAAACTGGAATTGGGATAAAGAACTACAACGGGCACATCAATTTCCTTTCATGATTAAGAAACATCCATCAAATAAAGGCGAGAAACCTAGAGTCATCTCAGTGTATTTTGGAAACTTTTTACTAAGACAGCTGGTTTACGAACAAGCTCGCCCAAACTCAAAATAAGTATTTGAAGGGGCTTCATTTTTTGTTAAACTAGACTTCTCTCATGCAACAGTTGAGCGCAGGTGGCGCCTTTGTCAAATGTTTGTCCCTTTTCAACAGATTGGGGCCCAAGTCTATTTATTTAATCTGGCAAAGCTTAAAGTTAATCCAAATGGCCTTTCTTGCAGTTATACTTCAAAAATCAATGCTCAGGAATATCTCAATGAAATTAAGTCGAAGCTGGGCAATGTGAATGTCAATTTCCCTAGCTGAATTTAATTTTGCTGTTATAGTAAACAAATGAAGGATGGAATGCTGACAATGCAAACATTCTCCCCCAGTCAAAAGATCTGGGTTAAATCCATCGTTCTTTTGCCCGCTAAGCCACACCAGTTTGGACCCAGCCATATGCAAATCAGTCTTGGCCCTGTGCCACAGGGGAACAGACCAGATCGAACTGCCAGGCCAGGTCCTCCCTGGACCAGAAACAAGCATCCTGGGACCGGTTTCTGGGTATGTCACCCTTCTTCAGCCAGGCTAGCTTGAATCCAGTGGCACAGTGAGCAAGGGACCCATGTCCGGGCATACCCATCCTACTCAGGGCGAAAAGTGTTACAGCAAACATATGATGGACAGAATGCTGACAATGCAAACATTCTCCCCAGTCAAAAGATCTGGGTTAAATCCATCGTTCTTTTGACAACTAAGCCACCCCAGTTTGGACCCACCCATATCCAAATCAGTCTTGACCCTGTACCCCATGGGAACAGTCCAGACCGAACTGCCATGCCAGGTCCTCCCTGGACCAGAAACAAGCATCCTGGGACCGGTTTCAGGGTATGTCACCCTTCTTCAGCCAGGCTAGCTTGAATCCAGTGACACATTGAGCAAGGGACCCATGTATGGGCATACCCATCCCACTTAGGGCGAAAAGGGTTACAGCAAACAAATGATGGATGGAATGCTGACAATGCAAACATTCTCCCCCAGTCAAAAGATCTGGGTTAAATCCATTGTTCTTCTGCCCACTAAGCCACTCCAGTTTGGACCCAGCCATATGCAAATCAGTCTTGACCCTGTGCCCCATGGGAACAGTCCAGACCGAACTGCCAGACAAGGTCCTCCCTGGATTGGAAACAAGCATCCTGGGACCGGTCTTAGGGCATGTCACCCTTCTTCAGCCAGGCTAGCTTGAATCCAGGGGCACAGTGAGCAAGGGACCCACATCTGGGCATACCCATCCCACTTAGGGCGAAAAGTGTTACAGCAAACAAATGATGGACGGAATGCTGACAATGCAAAGATTCTCTCCCAGTCAAAAGATATGGGTTAAATCCATCGTTATTTTGCCCACTAAACCACCCCAGTTTGGACCCAGCCATATGCAAATCAGTCTTGACCCTGTGCCCCATGGGAACAGTCCAGACCGAACTGCCAGGCCAGGTCCGCCCTGGACTGGAAACAAGCATCCTGTGACCGGTTTCAGGGTATGTCACCCATCTTCAGCCAGGCTAGCTTGAATCCAGTGGCACAGTGAGCAAGGAACCCACGTCTGGGCATACCCATCCCACTTAGGGCAAAAAGTGTTACAGCACACAAATGATGGACGGAATGCTGACAATGCAAACATTTTCCCCCAGTCACAAGATCTGGGTTAAATCCCTTGTTCTTTTGCCCACTAAGCCACTCCAGTTTGGACCCAGCCATATGCAAATCAGTCATGAACCTGTGCTCCATGGGAACAGTCCAGACCGAACTGCCAAACCAAGTCCTCCCTGGACCGGAAACAAGCATCCTGGGACCGGTTCCAGGGTATGTCACCCTTCTTCAGCCAGGCTAGCTTGAATCCAGTGGCACAGTGAGCAAGGGACCCACGTCTGGGCATACCCATCCCACATAGGGCGAAAAGTGTTACAGCAAACAAATGATGGATGGAATGCTGACAATGCAAACATTCTCCCCCAGTCAAAAGATGTGGGTTAAATCCATCGTTCTTTTGCCCACTAAGCCACCCCAATTTGGACCCAGCCATATGCAAATCAGTCTTAACCCTGTGCCCCATGGGAACAGTCCAGACCGAACTGTCCTGGCTGAAGAAGGGTGAAACCCCGAAACCGATCCTCGGATGCTTGGTTCCAGTCCAGGGATGACCTGGCTTGGCAGTTCGGGCTGGACTGTTTTTATTTATTTATTTATTTAAAAGGTTTTATATAGCACTGGCTGGACCCAAGAGTATCAGAGCGCTTTACAGGATTTGGTAATACCGAATTGCAGTATAACTTTTATGCACTGAAGTAATAAAACAAGGCACGCAATGTTCATTTTAAATGAGGTAAAATTAACGAGGAAAACATAAGTCTAACTACATATCAAAGATAGTAGGAGTGGAAGAAGGCAAAGGTTAGTTAGTGGATGGGGTGAGGGAGAGAAAGTGTAGGGCTACTGAGGAGGGTGAGGGGTAAGGGGAAGAAGGCGGTAGAAGGTTATCTATGCTAAGAAAAGGGGGAGAGGTGGTCATAAATGAAAGAGTTTGATGGAAGGGGGGAAAGGGGGTGAGACAAAAGTAGAGGGGGACTGTTCAGTCAGGGCAGGGGTGAGAATAAGTGTCCAGTGACAATGTATTAAGGACCCCAGTATTTGCTGAGAAGGAGCCGTTTGAGGTATTTTTTGAAGCTGGGGTAGGAGGGGTTGCAACGTAGGTCTTTAGGGAGGGCATTCCACACGGCGGACGCGTTTCCAGAGAAAGAGCAAGACTGTGTAGATTTCTTTTTTAATAAGGGCGGGATTAGGATGAGAGCCTTAGTGCTCCTCATAGTTCTAGCACAGCCCGCTTTGTGGAGTTTATCAGAGAGGTAAGATGGGGTGTTTTGATGGAGGGCTTTATGCGTGATCCAAGCAGTCTTGTAGGTGGATCTGCCTTCAATAGGAAGCCATTTAAGGTCTTTGAGGACGGGGGAGATGTGATCAAACCGCTTACAGTCAGTAATAAGCCTGGCAGCAAGGTTAAAAACGGATTTGATAGGAGCTAGGTGGACTTTAGGAGTTCCAGAGAGAGTGGCATTACTGTAGTCGAGTCTAGATAGAACCAATGATTGTACCACTGATTTAAAGTCATCGGCTGGAATAAAGGGTTTTTACTTTTTTAAGATGGTGGAGTGTGAAGAAAGAACCTTTGGCCGAATTTTTTTATATGGGGAGTAAGACTCAGGTTCTGGTCAATGCTGATGCCGAGAAATTTGACTGTTAGAGATGGAAAGAGAGCAGTTGAGAGCTTTGATGTCAGAGATCCAGTGTAGAATAGGGAGTGAGTTGTTTTTAGGAGAGAATAGAAGGATTTCTGTTTTTTTAAGGTTAAGTTTTAGATGGTTGTGATAGAACCAGAATTGAATCTTATTCAAGGCATCGTTGAGGTGCAAGACATCAGCATGGGATTTGATCTTATAGTAAAGTTGGGTGTCATTAGCATAAAGGTGGTAACTGATTTTCGCTTGCTTAAGAATGAGGGTGAGGGGTTCCATGAAGAAGTTGAATAGAGTGGGGGAGAGAATAGAGCCCTGGGGGACCCCCAAGGTGACTGGCAGAGGTTTGGAAAGGCAGTCGCTGACTTTACTTTGTTGGGTTCTATGTTGGAAAAAGGAGGTGAACCATTTGAGAACAGCACCATTGAAGCCAAAACAGTCTTTGAGAATGTTGAGTAAGGCAGCATGGTTGACAGTATCAAAAGCTGCAGAGAGGTCAAGGAGAATGAGAAGGGAAGATTCACCCCTTGTCTAGGGAGTGGTGGATGTCATCAACAATGTTGACCATGGCTGTTTCAGTGCTGCAGCCCTTTCGAAAACCTGATTGTGATGCATCCAGGAGGTTGAATGAGTCGATGTGTTTGTCCAACTGGAGCAGGGCGCATTTTTCTAGGGCCTTAGATAGGAAAGGAAGGTTAGAAATAGGGCGCAGATTATTTAAGTCATTGGGGTCAGCTGTGGTGTTTTTGATGGTGGGGGTTAATTTGTCCTAGTTGGAGGGAGGCAGGGACACTACCAGTCGCTAGGGAGGAGTTGATGATAGTGGTCCAATATGGGGCAATGAGGTGTTTTAGGTCTTGAACAAGATAGGCTGGGAGAGGATCTCTGGTATGCGAGGAAGGTTTAAGCTTAGTGATGATGTTGAAGACATCCTGGTCCGAAACTGGGCAAAAGTTATTCCAGGATGCATTGTTTTTTAGTTACGGGGTGATGTAGTAGGGTTCAGAAGGGGTGTCAAGGGCGGGGAGTTGGGAAGAGTCCGGGGGAGGGGAAAGTGAGGGAGGAGACTTAGAGGGAATGTTAAGGAAGGGTGGTTGGCTATGTGGGAGGGGATTAAAATGAAGGATTGATCACTCTTATTGATTTTATCCGCGAAGAAGCTAGCAATTTCTTCATATCTCTCGACCGTAGCCATAAGTTTGGGGGGGGCTGAGGCAGTTTAGCTCTTGACAATGCTAAATAAATCCCTAGGTCGGTTTATTGCCCGGTCAAGTTGTGAACGGAAGAAGGACTTCTTTTCATTAACAATTTGTTTTTTGTAGTTGGCTCTTGCTGCTCTGAGGAGGATAAGATTTGAGGGGGAAGGCTGTTGCCTCCAAGTGCGTTCAGTCTGCCGAAGGTCTTTCACTGTTGAGGTCGCTATTGAACCAGGATTTGGAGGGGTTACGTTTCTGCTGTTTTAATTTGGCTGGGGCAATTTGGTCAAGGACGTCAACAATAGATTTGTTGTAATGTTCTGTAACGCCACTAGCACTTAGGTGAGCTTTAATTTTAGTCTCCAGTTCGCCCGGAGGAATAAGGTGGAGATGTCTAGTCAACTTCTTTTGGTTGATGGTATTTGTGTATGGTGGGGGTAAAAATCTGTTGATCGTGAAGAGGATGAGGTGGTGGTCGGACCAGTCAACGGGGGTTTTGTGGGGAAAAGAAACCAGTTCCTTGCTAGTGATGATATTGTCAAGAGTGGCACCTTTGGTGTGTGTTGGAGAATGGCAGAGTTGTTTCAGGTCATTGATATCAATTAAGTCATTGATGAGATTAACCGAGAGATCGTCATTTTTGTTCCAGTGGATGTTAAAATCTCAGAGAAAGAGATTTCTAGATTTAGAAATCGATGATTGAGTAAGAATATCAGACAATTCTTCCACAAAGGAAAGAGGACCACCAGGGGGATGGTAGATGTTATGCAGGCGAATAGAGGGTGATACCTGAACTGTAAGATCAGCACCAAGGTATTCAAAAGTAGTAAGGTCAGAGTGCTGGACAGGTAAGAGTTGAAGTTCTTCTTTATAGATTTTGGTGAGTCCCTCTCCGATTTTATCAAGCCTGTCGTTTCTGAGGATGGAGTAACCGGGGGGAGAGAGCTGGTCAAGGATAGATGTTGAGTGGGCATTGAACCAGGTTTCCGTAAGAAACGCTATGTCAATGCCTTCACTAAGGATAGTTTCAGCGATTTCTTTTGCATGACATGCTGCCGACCGGCAGTTAACCAGCATGAAGTTAAGGGGTTTTAGTTTGGGTTTTTTTTTGTGGGGGAGGAGGAATTGATAGCAGAGAGTTGTTGAGGGGGTCTGGGCGAGACTGGGGAGGACTGGATCCTACTTGTCCCCAGGATCACAGGAATGGAAGAATGTGGAGAAAGGGTGTTAGCAGTCGAGGTAATAAGAGGGTGAGCTTTATTAGGGTCACGGAGGTCGGGAGAGGGGAGATGGCTCTGGGCGAGGGGTGGACTGAGTAACCCATTTCTGCAGGTCAGTATAGAAGGAGAATTACCGTAAGGGGAAGTATTCTCTTGGTGAAGGAGTGCGGGGTAAGTTTGTACAGAATCCAAGGGATCACTATGATTGGAAGGTATTCTTGAGGAGAGGGAGTTAACTTCATTTCTGAGTGAAGAAAGTTCTAATACAAGGGTTGAGATGTGGAGTTCTATATTGAGGAGTGACTGGGTGAGAAGTGAGATAGGGAGGGGGCAAGGAGGTCTCGGGGGGGTATGTTCCTTGTTGGTCGGGGATGGCGGTATAGGGTGTGGATGGGGTGGGAAGGCAGGTGGAGGGAAGTGGGGGTTTTAGGGTTGCAGGATAGAGGTAGAATTAAAGGGTGTGAGAGGGCATTCCCAGGGGTCAACTGGGTGTCATGAGATGAAAAGGGGGCATGGGAGGGGTTTTGAAGGCTGTTAGTTAGATAATGGGGGAGTGGTTACTAGGGGAGGCGGGGATTGGAGTTGTTAGTGGAGCCATCGGGGGATCATGAGGAGGAGGGAGTGTTAGGGTGGTTGAGGGAGTTGTAGGAACGTTACTGGGAGATAAGGAGATTGGAGTTATAGGTGGAGCCGTCGGGGGATCGGGGAGTGGGGGAACGGGAGGAGGAGGGGGGGTTTGGGTAACTGAGGGGGTTGTAGGAAGGTTACTGGGAGATAAGGAGATTGGAGTTATTGGTGGAGCCGTCGGGGGATCAGGGAGCAGGGGAACAAGAGGAGGCGGAGGGGGGGTTTGGGTGGCTGTGGGAGTTAAATGAAAGTCATGGGGAGGGGGAGATGCTGATGAGGCCGGTGGAGAAGGTAACAGGGTATTGGGGATTTCATTGTTGAGTGATAGGTCAGGGAATGGATAGCTTGGGGCCGGGGTGAGAGGGGACAAGAAGGCATCTTGCGTTTGGGAGGCTGAGAGGTTAGAGGTAGGAGTAGGTAGTAGGTACTGGGATAGAGAGTAGAAGTGGTGTTTAAAAATGGTGAGCTGGTTTTCGGAGGCTTGTGTAAGAATATTTCCTGATTTGAAAATAGAGATGTCGATTTTGCCAGGAAAAGTGTGGGAAGGAGTGGTGGAAAGTTTCAGACCGTAAGGGACTGTTCCCATAAGGCACAGGGTCTAGACTGATTTGCATATGGCTGGGTCTAAACTGGGGTGGCATGGTGAGCAAAAGAATGATGGATTTAACCCAGATCTCTTGGCTGGGGGAGAATGTTTTGATTTGTTCTGCATTCTGTCCATCAATTGTGTGTCTTTTGCTTTCTCGCCCTAAGTGCGCCAGGTATGCCAAGACGTGGGTCCTGGGCACACTGTGCCACTGGAATCAAGCTATCCTGGCTGCAGAGGGGTGAAACCCCGAAACCAGTCCTAGGATGCTTGTTTCCGGTCCAGGGAGGACCTGGGTTGGCAGTTAGTTTTGACGTGGTAAGAGCGCTGCTAGCTACGCTGCTTGCACCTTTTAAAAATTGCACATTGCACAGTTTGTACATTTTAAACCTGTATTTTTAACCTGCACTGATTATTGCTGAGATATTCGAAGAGGGTGTTGGGGGAAAAAGGCGGACTCACCTATAGCGTTGTAACGCTGCCCTGCACCCTGGTCCGTCGCGGCAAGTGCCGATTGAACGGAGGGTGGACCTTTGGGCGCTTACACCTCCTCCTCTCCCCCTCACTTCCGGTCCCCGTGGCTTCCGGCGAGCTGAGCGCTCTAGTCCTTAGAGCCAGGGGATAGGTTAAATAAACATGCCAGAACGAGCGCGCAGCGGACGCGGTAAGAGCGCTGCTAGCTACGCTGCTTGCACCTTTTAAAAATTGCACATTGCACAGTTTGTACATTTTAAACCTGTATTTTTAACCTGCACTGATTATTGCTGAGATATTCGAAGAGGGTGTTGGGGGGAAAAAGGCGGACTCACCTATAGCGTTGTAACGCTGCCCTGCACCCTGGTCCGTCGCGGCAAGTGCCGATTGAACGGAGGGTGGACCTTTGGGCGGTTACACCCCCTCCTCTCCCCCTCACTTCCGGTCCCCGTGGCTTCCGGCGAGCTGAGCGCTTTAGTCCTTAGAGCCAGGGGATAGGTTAAATACACATGCCAGAACGAGCGCGCAGCGGACGCGGTAAGAGCGCTGCTAGCTACGTTGCTTGCACCTTTTAAAAATTGCACATTGCACAGTTTGTACATTTTAAACCTGTATTTTTAAACTGCACTGCTTATTGCTGAGATATTCGAAGAGGGTGTTGGGGGAAATAGGCGGACTCACCTATAGCGTTGTAACGCTGCCCTGCACCCTGGTCCGTCGCGGCAAGTGCCGATTGAACGGAGGGTGGACCTTTGGGCGGTTACACCTCCTCCTCTCCCCCTCACTTCCGGTCCCCGTGGCTTCCGGCGAGCTGAGCGCTCTAGTCCTTAGAGCCAGGGGATAGGTTAAATACACATGCCAGAACGAGCGCGCAGCGGACGCGGTAAGAGCGCTGCTAGCTACGCTGCTTGCACCTTTTAAAAATTGCACATTGCACAGTTTGTACATTTTAAACCTGTATTTTTAACCTGCACTGATAATTGCTGAGATATTCGAAGAGGGTGTTGGGGGGAAAAAGGCGGACTCACCTATAGCGTTGTAACGCTGCCCTGCACCCTGGTCCGTCGCGGCGAGTGCCGATTGAACGGAGGGTGGACCTTTGGGCGGTTACACCCCCTCCTCTCCCCCTCACTTCCGGTCCCCGTGGCTTCCGGTGAGCTGAGCGCTTTAGTCCTTAGAGCCAGGGGATAGGTTAAATACACATGCCAGAACGAGCGCGCAGCGGACGCGGTAAGAGCGCTGCTAGCTACGTTGCTTGCACCTTTTAAAAATTGCACATTGCACAGTTTGTACATTTTAAACCTGTATTTTTAAACTGCACTGCTTATTGCTGAGATATTCGAAGAGGGTGTTGGGGGAAATAGGCGGACTCACCTATAGCGTTGTAACGCTGCCCTGCACCCTGGTCCGTCGCGGCAAGTGCCGATTGAACGGAGGGTGGACCTTTGGGCGGTTACACCTCCTCCTCTCCCCCTCACTTCCGGTCCCCGTGGCTTCCGGCGAGCTGAGCGCTCTAGTCCTTAGAGCCAGGGGATAGGTTAAATACACATGCCAGAACGAGCGCGCAGCGGGCGCGGTAGGAGCGCTGCTAGCTACGCTGCTTGCACCTTTTAAAAATTGCACATTGCACAGTTTGTACATTTTAAACCTGTATTTTTAAACTGCACTGATTATTGCTGAGATATTCGAAGAGGGTGTTGGGGGGAAAAAGGCGGACTCACCTATAGCGTTGTAACGCTGCCCTGCACCCTGGTCCGTCGCGGCAAGTGCCGATTGAACGGAGGGTGGACCTTTGGGCGGTTACACCTCCTCCTCTCCCCCTCACTTCCGGTCCCCGTGGCTTCCGGCGAGCTGAGCGCTCTAGTCCTTAGAGCCAGGGGATAGGTTAAATACACATGCCAGAACGAGCGCGCAGCGGGCGCGCCAAAGGCGCGCCAAAGGCAAGCCCGTCTGCGCCCTTCCGCGCCTCGGAGGCGCTCGGCGCCAGGATTGCTGCCAACTGGGATAACAAGGTGAACAGACCGATTAAATATAGATACTCAGGAGACCAACTAAGGGAGATAGGGCGCACGGGAAACGGGAAAGGAGAAATCAAGTGGGAAAAGAACGCTGGCCCAGAATCAGACTATGTCAGCATGGACTACCTGAGATGCGGGCTGCTCAACGTGAGGTCACTGTCAAAACACCACATAGAAGCCCAACTATTAATAGAAAGTAATCACCTAGATATCCTATTTATGACAGAGACATGGATGCACCCTGGGTCTGACTTAGAGCTGGGCCTGACATGCCCACCTGGCTATAAGGCACTTCACAAACCCAGAACAAATGGCAAAGGAGGGGGGGTTGGGATGATTTTCAAGGAGACATGGGATATCTCGTCAATGGATATCGATGAGGTCCCAGGCATTGAATGGATGGGTTTCCGCCTTAAGAGCCGCAATGAGAGGTATAGACCTGGCGTTGTTGGAACAGCCCGATATGGGAGACCCCATAGAAAGATTGCTGAGAACCACGTAGCACGACTCGCTGCGCTTTACAAATATAAAATACAATACAATGCTTGTTTCCGGTCCAGGGAGGACCTGGCTTGGCAGTTCGGGCTGGACTGTTCCCATGAGGCACAGGGTCAAGACTGATTTGTATATGGCCGGGTCTAAACTGGGGTGGCATGGTGATCAAAAGAATGATGGATTTAACCCAGATCTCTTGACTGGGGGTGAATGTTTTAATTTGTTCTGCATTCCGTCCATCAATTGTGTGACATTTGCTTTCTCATCCTCAGTGCACCAGGTATGCCCAGACGTGGGTCCTGGGCTCACTGTGCCACTGGACTCAAGCTATCCTGGCTGAAGAGGGGTGAAACCCCAAAACCGGTCCTAGGATGCTTGTTTACGGTCCAGGTAGGACCTGGCTTGGCAGTTCGGGCTGGACTGTTCCCATGAGGCACAGGGTCAAGACTGATTTGCATGTGGCCGGGTCTAAACTGGGGTGGCATGGTGAGCAAAAGAATGATGGATTTAACCCAGATCTCTTGGCTGGGGGAGAATGTTTTGATTTGTTCTGCATTCTGTCCATCAATTGTGTGTCTTTTGCTTTCCCGCCCTAAGTGCGCCAGGTATGCCCAGACGTGGGTCCTGGGCTCACTGTGCCACTGGAATCAAGCTATCCTGGCTGAAGACGGGTGAAACCCCAAAGGCAGTCCTAGGATGCTTGTTCCCGGTCCAGGGAGGACCTGGCTTGGCAGTTCGGGTTGGACTGTTCCCATGAGGCACAGGGTCAAGACTGATTTGCATATGGCCGTGTCTAGACTGGAGTGGCATGGTGAGCAAAAGAATGATGCATTTAACCCAGATCTGTTGACTGGGGGTGAATGTTTTGATCTGTTCTGCATTCCGTCCAACAATTGTGTGCCTTTTGAATTTAATTTTGCTGTCGCAGGGTTTCTGTCCTCAAAAAAATAAGAAACAGACTTTATTTGGTCGAATAATGAATGCTGTTGGTTGATTAATATGGTGGTGTCGTGTGGCGGGGTCACTAGTTAGGCGTACATCATTCAGGTGAGTCCTGATTTCTTGGTTTTTGGAGGGGGGTGGGAGGGATGGGAGGGGCTGGGGGTATAGGGAGGGTGGGGGTGAGGATGAGGGGCCCACTCAATGAGGAGGGTATCCCTAAGTAGAAGTGCTTTTTTCTCTTCATTTTTTTGTCATGCTGTTTGTTGCTGATGACAAGTAGGAGTTTTGTGCATATGAGTCTCTGTGTGGTAGGGAGTAACCCAGTCATGTAAGAATGCTAAATATAGAGAATCTTAGGATTGTCATCGTTAATGTCTGTCGATTAAACAATCTTTGAAAGAGGCAGAAAGTTTCACAGGGATTGTGACTTTTGGGAGCAGATTTAGTCTGCCTGCAAGAGACACACATTGAAGTGGCACAGAAGGGAGTTTTAAATATGATGGGGTATACTTTGATAGGAGTGCACACACATCCGAGGAGTAGTAATTTTGGCCCGTAGTAATTTGCTTCAATGTATCCAAACCAAGGCGGACCCCACGGGAGGTGGGTTTTAACTGAATGTATACCTTTGGCTTTGTCTTCGTTTACTTTATGTTCAGTTTACGGTAGCACCACAGATGACCCAGGGGTTTTTGACTGGCTTACTAGCGAGCTGGTACATTGGCCTCTACCTATCATAATTTGCGGAGATCTGAATATTAGTCTACCATGTGATTGGGCCATGGATGGGTATCATGTTTATACTGGTCAGAAATCCAAAGTTCATGTCAATGGGCTTGTATGGTCTAGGCTGAGACCAACCAACTATAGGTATACTTACTACTCTGCCCCACATCACTTTCACGCCCGATTAGATTATTTTTTAGTATCCGCTTCTATGGTTCAGGATGTTAATATTGAGCTTGTCCCCCGGTTTATGTCAGATCATAACCCTTTAATCCTAGGGATTAAGGGGAAAGATCTCAGCAAGAGGGCGTCTGCCTGGAGCTCTGAGAGAGCCTTATTGTATAATAAGGAATACTCTGATCACAGGAAAGGGTGGATTTTGGAAAAAAATATAGGCTCTGCACAAATAGGGATGGTGTGGGACGCCCTAGAGGCATGCATCCGGGGCAAAACGCTTCAGTTCTCCTTAAGGAAGAGCAAAGAAGATAAACATCTGTTACTAGAACTTCAAAAGAAATTGGCGAGGTCTGAATAAAAGCTTGTTTGGGCAAAAGAAAGAAGTGGATACGGCCCAATTGGAGATCGCAACTGCTATGGCAGCAATCCGGGAAATGGCTGAGAAAGCTGCTTCCAAGTGGGCCGCCTCCATGGAAAAGGCTTATGAATTTAGCAAACAAATTGGTCATCATCTAGCCATGAGAACTAGACAACAAATTACTAATAGCGGGATATGGTCGATCAGAGACCCAACGTCCGGGGTGGTAACAGGGCCGGACAAAATTAGAGCAACTTTCCTTCAGTATTATCAAGCATTGTATACTGAGAAAGGGGTCGATGATGAAATAACCAGACAGAATGTTATTGATAAGTATTTTTACACTATTTTGATGAGCAGATTGAGTGAGGAAGGCCTTGAACTTTTAGAAGGTCCCCCTTTTTGGGAGGAGATTGTAATAGCACGACTAGTCTACCGGACTGGAAAACCGCCGGTTTAGAACTCATATCGTTTAAATTTTTTAAGGTCTTTATTGGTCAAATTAAAGAGATTTTAAAAACTATGGTAGAGCAAATTTTTACTGGCACTGTTCCGCCTCAATCTTGGTCATCTGCAAAAATTATTGTCTTCCCTAAAAAAGATAAACCCCTCCAGGAATTGGGCTCATATAAAACTTTAACTTTAATTAATGGGGACTTCAAATTCTATTCTAAAATACTAACCTTTTGCCTATTGCAAGAAATTGACAGACTGGTTTCTAAATGGCAGCACAGGTTTATACCTGAAAGAGGTACTACCAATCATAATAGGAGGCCCATCACGATGTTTGATGCAACGCAGGTTACATGAGTTCTGATGGCGCTGGTTTTACTTGATGCCGAAAAGATCTTTCATCGGGTATCCTGGCTTTTCCTGTGGACCATCATACAGAAAATGGGTATTGGCCCTGACTTTATTCAGGCTATAAGGGCACTATACATTAAACCTACTGCTAGTGTCTTGATAAATGTGGTGCTGACGGACCAATTTCCAATATCACGGGGGACTCGCTAAGGGTGTCCTTGTTCTCCTTTGCTCTTCCCAATGTATATCAACCCATTTATCAACAAGCATTTACAATGCAATGGTCTCGGCATTGTTAAAGTTAGAGCTATTGACATTGCTCATGACAATATTTTTGTTTATGTTTTTGTTTTTAAAACATTGTTATTTACAATGTCATTAGCTTAATCACTCTCAAATGCGAGACCTATTGCATTTGCACCCACACACAGTGCCACACACACAAAGCCACCCACACACACAGAGCCACCCCCACAGAGCCACTCACATAGAGCAACCCACACACAAATAGAGCCAGCCACAGAGCCACCTACACACACAGAGCTACCCACACACAGACAGAGCCACCACGCATAGAGCCACCTACAAAAAAAGCAACCCACACAGAGCCACACACACAGAGCCACCCACACACACATAGAGCCTCCCACACACACACAGAGCCTCCCACACACACACAGAGCCACCCACACACACACTACAATGAAAGACGGCTACGATTTATAATACAGCATTATTTAAATAATTATTATTGGCTCCGTTACGGAGCTCTCAACACAAACTAAATTGTTGCTGCTAAAGATCAGGAATTTAGTTGCTGACTCACCTAGGCATCCTCCAAAATAAATTGACGCCGGGACCCCGAGGGTCTCACTTAACCCGGACAGGAGCGTAGGGTGGGGGGGAGAGCGCATGAGAAGGGAGGGGCCGAGAGTATGCAGCAGCGCTGAGGCGAGAGAGGGCGAGGGGACAAATCACCCAAGCGGCAGGCCGCAGATTCTCCCTCAAGATGTCAGGGTAACTCTTACATAGTGCAGCTCATATATGAGCGGTAAGAATTCTTCAACTGGGAAAAAAGGGGTGCCACACCACGGGGTTGACAGCACTACCACGAGAAGTTGTCGATGCAACTCATTTTCTCAGTAACACCCCCCACTTGCAGCTTGTTTTGTCTCATAGGCAGACCACATAGATGAGAAAATGTACTGTTTGTACTAGGTGGAATAACAAATGTCTAGAAGAGAACATACGAAATATTTTAAAATAACTAACTGCAGAGAACTGAGGAAGAAAAAATATCACCAACAGAATATTTCACCTTGAGCTGTTAAATAACAATGAGCCACTGATATCGCTGTTAAAAACTCTGTTTTTAAGGATCTATAAAGTGCACATGGGCAGGAACTCAAATTTAGCAACAGGCTCGGAAATTCACATGCCTCAGTGGTCGCACCTTGCAGAACTCCCCACGAGCAGGTGCTGCAGAAACGATACGCATTTCTACTTCAGTCTAATAGAGCACTGACAAAAACTGATAACAAGTTCATGTTTTGCTTCGAAGCAGCAGCGACAGGAAGGCACTGGTGCAGTTATGCCCAGCATCTATGCACAGCAGATTCCTCTACCAACACCACAGCCACAAATGCTGCCACGGCAGAAGGCAGGCAAACAGCACTATGTGAAATATTTTTCGCTTGCACACCCTGACTCGGCCCCATTTCGGAATTTACTGAAAAATTGGACCCGAGGTGGCAGAGTAAGAGAATATTTGACTTTAAAAAAACAAACAAGTGCACTGCATTTTTTGCCGAAGGTACACCGCCTTTGCCCTGCTTGATCACTCAGTACTATATATAAACTATGACTATGTGCTGTCAGGAAGAAAGTAGACCTTTATTAATTAGGATGGGCGATTTTTGTCGAAATTCTTGGCTTATTATTTTGTTTACCCCCCTTTCAATTTCACCCTTATTGTTCAGTTAAAAGCGTTTTGAAGCAGTATACGTCAGAAGCAACGGTCGTGTGCCAATGCGTTAATGTATACCCTGCGCAGAGAAGTAGAAAAGTAACCGTTTCAAAGTCACAAAAGAGTTGGATTTCTACATTTAGTTAAACAGTGGAAACGCACAGGTTGGTAAATTAATCTAATGCACTTGGGTTTAGGGGGCTGCTTTGAATATAACCTCCATTTGTAACTACCCTTTCTCTGTAAAGCGCCCTAACCCTCATCAGTCCGGGCACGCTATACAAGTGTTAAAAATAAGAAAGCCTTCAAAATATTTTCAAGGTCTTTTTGTGCTTCGGTCAATGAAGAAACATGGCATAAAGTAGAGCGCGCGCTGGGTGACCGGGAGTCGCCCAGGCGCAGCATATGCGCAGCTCGGCTGCTTTAAAGGACTTTAACCGGGGCAGCTGGATGATGCCATGAACACCACCATCTTTCTCCGAGGTCAAGCAGAAATGCCTCGGAGAAATGAAGCGTCATTTTCGGATTCGGGGGCGTGTTTTTCTTTCTCTCCTCTTCCCATTGGCTGGAATGTTTACATTCCAGAGGAGAGACAGAAACTAAAAAACACGCCCCCGATTCCATAAAATATGGGGCTTAAATGGACAGACGCCCCTCTCCTCCAATGGCTGGCCTCCGTTTAGGAAGCCAGACAATGGAGAAGAGGGGCGGGTTCAAGCCCCACGACTAAAAAACGTTAAATCTCGCGAGCGAGACTGCGCAAGCGCAGCCTTCGCTAGCCGAGACCTAAAAAGCTAGAAATGAACCTGTGTATCCGCCCAATTCATAGCCATGGATACAATACTAAAATGATGGCCTATGTTGATGATATAGCGCTTGTGACTCCTGATCCAGCAAGGTCAATTGAGGCGACTGAACTAGAGGCTCAATGCTTTGGGGGACGTCTCTGGTTATGCTCTAAACTATTTTGCAACATTGCTAAACACTGTTAAAAGATCACCCCAATGATTACATTTCAGAGTTCCCTTTTCCGTTCGAACTTTTGGTTGGCTCAGAATCTTTGAGCTGCTTGTGGCGGCAATTAGAATTAGGCTATTTCAAAAGAGTGAGGTTCAAGACCCTTATGGGAACCTATAAGGCTTTTGCTGCTGTCCGCAAACTTTTTGGCATTGGCAGATTGAAATACTATACTCCAGCTAGAAATAATGAGAACCTGCCAGAGATATTTGGGGACCATTACTTGGCAACCTGGATTACGGTTGGTATAAATTAACTAGGAGTTTTATTTTCCCCTGATGGGGTTATATCATACGGGGATTTAAGAAGGAATTTTGTCCTCAGCCATAAGTAGTTCTGTAAATATTTATTAATTATGATTTTTTTACAGCGTAAGGGGGAGGGCCATCTGGGTTTGGTAAATGTGAACTTATGGAGAAATTGGTTGTTAGCAATTTGCCACGAATAGGGGCTATTTATAACATTCTTAACAGCCTGATGTCAGATGACCTGAGTAAGATTTCCGGGAGATGACAGCTGAAATTGGGAATCACTGATGAAGCTTCTCAGCAAGCCTTCCTATGTGCTCAAATTGATTTACTCTCTGCAAATCTCCAAGCCCGGTTTTATAAAACTTGTTTTTTCCTATATTACACCCGAGTAAAATTGCTGAAAGGGGGGATGGTAAAGGTACTAGATGCCCTCGTTGTCTGGTATACGGGGATGATTCAGTGCATATGTTTGCTACATTTGTTAGGCTTAGTCCTTTATTGGAGGAAATGTCGGACTTCTCTAAGGAAGTTTTGTCCCGGAATCTATCACTAACTCCCTCTATGATATTATTGGGAGTACAGGATACCATTGGAAGGAAGGAGGGGGGACTTTGATTTTTGTTGCTATGGCAACACTCAGGCTGTGCATCGCCTCGGAATGGCTGGATTGCAATCCCCCTTCATTTCAGCAGTGGTTGGCTCGATTACTTTCGATTCATAATTTGGAAAAAGCAATATATGCTAAAAAAGGAATTTGTGCTAGGATAAAGGGATTGCTTATTTGGGATCGGTTGACCAACTGGGTATGTCATACTACCTTGCAACGAAGGGGGAATTAAACCCAAAGGGCAAAGAGGAAGCTCGGGCCAATCTATGCTGAACAAGCTACTTGTCCTGTATATAATTTGGCACTCATGAATTATTTTCGTAAACTACGTTTATTCGAGGGATGTTCCAAAGAATGTATGAATCCATATTGAAATATGTGAGGTTTATGAAAGGGAACTTTCAAGCTCGATAGGCACTCCATGCGGAATTGTGGCTTGATAAGCACTATTGCACTTTGCACTTGACACTTTATATATCCTTTGTCAGCTATAGGTTATTAGCAGAATTGTGCTAGTATGTATGCATTTATCTAGAAATGTTGTAATGGGGCATGAGGGAGAAAATATATGTGTCTAAAGAGTGTTTTCAGGTTAATTCGAGCTGTACTAGCAGTTTGCACATTGCACTTCGACTCTTTTCTTCTTTGGACACTTTTTTTGTCAGCCGTTGTTTATATGATGAACGCAGCTAAGAATGCAAGAACGCATACCCAAATGTGGTGGGCTTTTTTGTCTATCTGTTAATATGTTTAGGGTTGGGAGGGTTTGGGTTGAGGGTGGGAGGAGAAGGCTTAATGTGGAAAAATTGCACTTTGGATGTATATGTATATAAAATGTTTTTTTGTTTTTAAAGGAGTATCCAGCAAACACATGAATTTGACTACAATTAAAGGGTGCTCAATAAGTACTTCATTCATCAGGACACACCAACAGCCAACCTGTTCACCAATCATGAGAATGTCAAATTACAAAACTTTGCATGCAGTGATCCATACCTGCTGGCTTTACAGACAACTTGTCAATGATATTTGCCTATGCTTTTCTCCTACTACCACTGATCCTTTAAGTGATGAGTTAAATGAATGCAACAAATGTAATGCCAATTCTCATCATGGCAACCAACATGATACTAACATAGTTCTCTCTGGTTTTCGATCGGTCTATTCAGCTTCAGAAGAAGCTGCAGTCATGTGCAAACTTGCTTTCATAAAACTTAAAATAGCTGCTGCATCCGGATTCCAAGTTGCTAAGCATGCAAGCTGGCAATTGAGATCCTAGAATTTGGTCATTTGTACCTCCCAGATGAGTGAATGCAAATCTTGAAGGAAGCTAGGAAACATGCAACACGAGCAAGCTATGCTGCTAAATGGAAGAGATTTGTGCATTACAAGTAATAGTTTGCACATACATGCATTAAAAGCTACAGTACAAAACACTATTATTTAATACAGCTGCAAAAGTCAGACCTAGCCTAACATCTATCTGAGTGAATTTATCAGTAATTGCAACATACCTCGAAAACAGATGTTGTCAAACTGTTTTCAAAATACCAGCTAATAAGGCACTTACAGAAGGATTAACATTGTCCTCACTAGAATTATGGGGCCTCCATTTGGCCCCCTCCATTTGTGTCCAGTACAATTTAATCCTTGGAAGGTGGTTTCCTTGTTTCCATCATTTCCACACTTCTTGAGGGCTCTGAACTGATTAAAAAGTACCTGGATCAAGGCCAGAGCACTACTTTGATTTTGCTAGATCTCTCAGCGGCATTCGTTACGATATCCTAACAGATCCTGCTTCAGAGGTTAGCCGAAGTTGGGATCTGTAGGTCTGCCTTCCAGTGGTCGGAATCTTTTCTCAGCAACAGAGGTCAATCTACTGGCACTGGCAATATCTACTTCAGCAAGAAGGGTCTGAGTTGTGGGGTGCTGCAGGGGTCCTCCCTCACCCAACATTTAACATCTATATGGCTCTCCTGGATGCAGTTATCAAGATGTTTGGCATTCTTGTTTGCTGACAATGCTCATCTTATATAGTTATGTTATTTCCACTTTGTTGGACTTGGCCTTTTTTGGCAGGTTTGCCCCTGAACTTTTTGCCTTTCCTGTGACCTGGTATTGGTAGTTTTAGGCCTCTGGGCACTTTAGCACTGTGGTCCAGTGTAAAGTGCGTGCACTCTCTATGTTACATTTGTAAGATTGGCCTGCCCTCCCATAGGAATGCATTGGGGATTCCCTGATCAGTGTGTGTAGTGGAGGAGGAGCAGTGTGGTCAAGTCTAGTATGTACGAAATTGTGTGAATAAATGCTGCGCAATGGTGAGCGCAGATTTATTGTGGTTATTTTAGAAATGCCACTTTTAGAAGTTGGCATTAATTTGTGCTATGTGTCTGCCTGCCTGATGTGAATTGCATGTCTGGCTTGTGAGTGACAGGAGCTGGGAGGTGTGTGTGGCTCCAGGAAGGGCAGGGTGAGTCAGCGCTAGGCTGAATGGGACACCTGGGCTGGGAGTAGTGGGAGGAGTAATCCCCTAACCCTGAATAGGCCTGTGCCCAGCCTGCACAATGCTGGCTCCGCCCCCTGTGGTGCGACTGATCACCTAGCCCCCACCTGACAAAGGAGAACAGGAGCTTGCAAAACAAAGTGCTCCAATTCCCCCTGAACCAGTTGCATCTGGTTCCCCCATGCCCTGCACTTTACACAAAGGAAATGTTGATATAAATATAGGGGCTGTGACCCCATGAAGATGTTCAGTTCTCTTCCCTGATGCTGTGCTGTTCCTAACTGGGAACTGGCTGCTGCTGGGGCCCAGGAGGAACCACCATGGGAGCATACCTCCCTGCTGGAGGGCCCTGTGTGCTGGCCTCCCTGGGCCCAGCTATGCCCCATAGACCTGAAGGAATTGCTGGGGCCTTTTGCGCCCTGTAAGCGCTCTGCTTTTGGTATGCCAGGACCTTAAGGACTTTGTGCTACCTCCTGCGCCCTGGCAGTGCTTCTCTTTTACTTTTAAGAGCACCTGGCTCTTTGCTGCTGAGGGGGAGCGTGGGCTTCTCAGCGCGGCGCTGCAGCCCAGTGTAGGGATTCCCCTATGATGCCAATCCTCGTGGGTGCCCACCCCGCTTATTTTTATATTTAAATCGTGGCTGCTTTATATTTATTTCTCAATGCGGGTGCCCACCCCGCGTTCTCTGCTTTCGCAGGAGTCCACCCCATGGTCTACTCTTTCAAGATCACCGCCACGGCCCGAAACCGGAAGTCAAGCAACATGGTGCCTGACGTGTGGCGGGACTTCCGTTTCCCCGAGGGAAGCCCCGCGTCCACGGGATCGCCGGAAGGGAGAAGCCCCGCTCGCTGGAGAGAGAGTGCTGCCGACCGGCGGGGCTCTCATAATGGAGAGAGAGCCCCGCGTAGTGAGGGAGACTCTGTCCAGGGCCTCGCAGGCATGTTGAAGTCCCGGTCCCAAGTAGTGGAACCGGGTGAAGGGAAGTCCAAATGAGGAGTTCGATGAGTGGAGCTGGGTGGGAGGGGGTGCATATCGAGGCACGCTATCGATGCCTGCCCCATGGTTGTTTCCCCAAGGTGCCAGGTTGGTGCCTGAGCGGCCCCACCAGAGAGCGGGCCGCTCCCACGTTGTTGGGCATGTTTTGTTTTAAGAGCCTGTGTGGCTCCAACGAGGGGGCATACGTTTGCTAGAGGGCCCTGAGGGGCCCGTGCTTTCCCCTATTTGGCCTTTCTTACAGCTGCCCCGCTTGCAAGAGGGCAACTGCCACATTTTGGGGGCAATTCTGTGTAAGAAGCCCAGCGGGGCTCAGAGGGCACAGATTTGCCAGGGCCCCTTCATTTTGTTTTACTCCCAGCTGCGCCTCACCAGTGCGGGCAGCTGCAGCACTTGCGCACCTTTTTCAGGAGGCACAGTGAGTGCCTGGCCTTTATTTGTATTCACAGCTACCCAGCAAGTAGTGGGCAGTTGCAACGTTTAGGCCATCCTTCCTTTGGGGGCATGTTTAAGGAGACAGGAGTGAGATGCACTGCTTTGCCACTGTACTTTCACAGCTGCACGGCAAGTAGCGTCAGCTGCCACGTTTAGGTATGTGCAATTGCGCACATGGATTCTGCTGCATTGGCAGCCACCCTGACTTGTGGACACAGGGCATTTGAGCCCATTTGAGAAGGCCAGATGGTCAGGGGGACTGTTAGGTTTGTAGGGCGCCAGGCCCTAATGTGATTTATGTGGTGTTAGGAAATGTGATTTCACGCCTAAATGTGATACTGTGCATAATATGGTTTATGTTACAGGATGATGCTGAGTACAGTGTTTACCAGTGATTACTGGTTGTTTTCTATGTTTATCACATGTTCTACATTTACTATTGTGAGATGGATTAAGCCACGCCCTATTTACAACACTAAGTTAGCATAAACGAGATCATGGTTAGCAAGCAAGCTTGTCGTTTCTGCTGCGCTGCATCACGACACTTGTTATGTGTTATTCATTTTAGAAATGCTGACTTGACTTTGCCTTACAGGATAACAAACTGTTGTTTCACATTCTTAACTGTGAAATGTGCCCTTGGTCTGTACATCATGCAAAGAACGCGTCTGGGTCACTAGAAGGTACAGAGTGTTGTGTTTAGATTGATCGTACCACTTGTTAGACATATCATGCATACAGCTGCCAATATCTGAAGGACAAGCGTCTTTAATATTGCAGAACAGTTTGGTTTTACATTCAGTCGAACAGAAGAGCTGATGCATGCGAGAGCTGATCCTTTGATGTGATTCTACTAAGCTGATCTATACGGTATGGGGTCCCCCCTGTTAGCCTAAGAGACCTTCTAATAGTCTAATAATAATAATGTATTAGATTCTAGTGAAAGGAGTGTGGCTGTATACCACTGTCATTATTAGTATGATTGCTCCTTTCATTTTGTATGGTATTGTAATAATGCTTATGGTTCTGATCTGTACTGTTAGTCTGCTAGTGTTAGCCAATGTACTGCATCTTAGGACGCGAGGTTTATAAAATAAACTCTTTAAACTTTACCGTGTCTGTATTATTATGTTGTGGACTAACAAATAGATACGAACAGGTATTTTGGATTCCCACCACTCCTGAGAAATATCTAAGTCGCTTGTTCTGGTTTGTCTATACATTGGGACCACCTAGCTAGATCTAGGTTAACAAATGGGATACTAAGCTAGTCGGATAAGGGGTTCTGGGTTCTGAGGGGAGTTTTCTGGTACACCACAATTCTCTGAGGTCCTGGTCTCCTGCGCATAGTTCTGTGCAAAAGCAGAATCCCTGCAACATGGCGCACCTAACGTTTGGTCTTATGATCTGAGACGCTTTAGTAGTACTTGAGTTTAGTCCACAACTACCCTCACTCTCGTTTCCGGAAAACTAGAGTGACGGTATAACCTACCTAGGTGTAGACTAAAGGTTCAATCAAGCTTGAAAATTAAAAAGGTTATAATTTTGAGCCCAAGTGCTACTGTAAATATCGTTGGTACTTTTTAGGGTGTCCTTATGGCGGTAAATATTCCCGCTCATAGTAGGGTTCCTCTGCGCGCTCATTTGAGGGCGTATGGGGTACCTGATGACGGGATGGCCGTGGTCTTTGTGGTGAGTGCTGATACCACCTACCCTTATGAGTTGTTTTACTCTTGGGTGACCTTTGCGGAGGTGGATACGGACGATAATTTGTTCCACGAATATACAGCCACGCCTGTGCCTGCGGTTTATGCCCCATATAGGACACTAGAAATTCCTGTTTCTGCCTGGCAGCATACAATTTGGTTTAATGGCGCCCTCCCCCATGAGGTCGTATCGGCGAGAATGGGCCCGTTGTCAATTGCAGGGGCCACTTGGCCGGTACTGGCGGGATATACTCCACACCCACGCTACCTGACGGTAGGAGTGGGTGATTTACGGACACTACACACAGCCCTGATTACTGTCCATAGGGCTTTAGTGCAGTATGTGTCACGCACAGTTCAGGTGGGAGCACCTGCGGTTGCTGGACACGGGGCGGGTCACCATCACGCGGTGGTGATTGGCCCTGTTATGGTTAACGCGGTTGTCGGCAAGCGCCCCCTCAGTAAGGATGAATTTCCTTACTGGCCTGCGGAAAAATGTTATCAATTAGAAGCCGTGTTTCCAAACACTACACCTGTGGATAAACACAGGATACTCACCATTACTTTGCCGAAGGACCTGGTCCCTGAACTTGTTGATTGTGACAATTGGGGCAAGGTTTTTGCTGCGACATATTCGAAGTGCTACGGCACTCCGTCTATGGCTGTACTACCCTCCGTCATCAAGAAAGTCCAAGAAAGTCATGGTGCGGAGGCAGCTATTGAGTTGGGATTAAGGCTTGTCGACAGTTTCGATGTGGTTTGTTCCATGGTAATGGGCAACCTCAAAGGAGATGCCATGCAGTTCCAAGTTGGTAATATGCTGGAGCTTGTGGCTGATGCCGATAAGCCAAGGGAGTTCGCCAAAATTATTGCGAAAGCCTATAGGATGGTTGGACGTAGTGCCTTAGGTGTGAAACCCACCATCAAAATTCCTGATGTAGTGCAGCAAACTAAGGTGAGTTCGTTTACAAAGGACGAAAAGCCCAACTTTCCTAAACAAAGTTGGCGAGCCAAAAAACAAGAGAAGCAGCAACAGAAACATGTTTCTCGTCCTGCCTCCCCCGTTCAGTCGTATAGTGAACGCACTTATGATTTGTGCGATCGCACTCGTATTAAGTGATCTGATAGATTTCAGGTTTCTGAACAACGCTCTCCTCGTTCTTCACAGGAAACATCGACTTCGCACTCTGGTGGTGGAGACCGTGGGAGAGGACGGGGTGCTCAAGGTCGAGACCAGCCCCGCCAGACTGACGGTATAGGCAAGCAGGAAGATGCTGCCAGACCACGTCCACCGTTTCAGAAAAAGAAAGTTGCTGCTATCTCAGCGAGATATGCCTCAGATGGTCAGGACACAGCTTCGGAACCTGACATGGGCACTAACGCTGCTAGACAGCGCAGCGGAGGTTACAGTAGTGCGGGAAGCATTGCGTCCATTTCTGGAGGCGACAGCAACTGACAGTTATGTGACAGTTGAAACTGCTGATACTTGCGTAGCCCCCCCGGAAAGATTATTTGAAATAGTCCTTAATATTGAGGGTGACATACAACGCAAAATTAAAGTGGTTTTTTGGGATAATCTTACCACCACATATGATATTCTTTTGGCGGAGAAAGATTGGCCTCCGGCTTTCATTTTGGACGCCCCAAGGGGAGAGGAAGTTATACTTCCTTCCTTTGGGCACGCAGTGCCCACGGAGGAGTCTACTAGGTTAGCCGGGGAGTGGGCTCAGGTGCTTGTGCCTGCGTTATATCGTAATCAGGTTGGCTGGGATAAATGTTCTCAAAATCACGAGATTCCATTGCGATCCGATCCCCAGCCTCAACCCCAATATCCCATGCGTCGCGAGGCAAGACCTCACGTCGCGTCCATCCTTGAACAATTGGAATATCAAGGAGTGATTGAGACATGTGAGTCACCCACGAATAATCCTTTATTCACTGTAACGAAGCCTGACGGGTCGTACCGCCTAGTTTTGGATTACCGGCATTTAAACTCGCATTGCCGGACGTGTGCGGTACAAAATACTCATAGTTCGGCTCTCGTAGATAGTCTTGTGGGAAAACGTTTCAAAACTACGCTCGACTTATCAAATGGCTTTTATTGCCATAACCTGGCCCCTCTTAGTTATGAGTGGACAGCTTTTACCTCGGGTGGCAAACAAAAATTGTTCAAAAGGCTCCCGATGGGCTATAAAAACAGCCCTGGAGTTTTTGCCGCTCGCGTGGTCTCTCTCTTGGGGATGGTAGACCCGGAAGCATACTCGTATGTTGATGACATCTATCTGACTGACGACGAGTTGCTTCCACACCTTGCTCGTGTGGATAACATAGTGACTATATTTGCGGACTTCGGTTACAAGTTTAACTTTAAGAAGTCCCACATTGCTGAATTTACAGTGTTGTTCTTGGGGTACGAACTCAATAATGAGGGTCGAGGCTTGGCACCGCAATTCCCTGAGAAATGCGCACGCCTTCGTATCCCTACGACACTGAAAAAACTTCAATCCCTGCTGGGTTTTCTGAATTTCGGTCGATCCTACATTCCTGATTATGCCCAGCGTATCAAGACGCTGTATGCCTTGATACAACCAACTTTTACCAGATCTTGCTGGCTGCCAGAGCACTCACTGGCATTGTATACTTTGCAAACTGATCTTCTTACAGCTAAATATCTAAAAACTCGTGACAACCACACCAACCTGGTCATTAGAATTGTTCCAGGCGCGGAAGGTTTCACGTACTTAACGTTCAATGAGGGCGACACAGTCCCCATTGCTTACAAATCTCATCTGTACACTTCGGCTGAGCTGCGATTTTCCACTGTTGAGAAAGTCTTGACAGCAGTTCAGATGGCGATCCTGAAAGAACGAGCGCTATCACAGGGAAAGCGCATGCTGGTGGTAACACCGTTTCCTGCTCTCGAAGCAGTAACTAAAGCTAGTGTACCAAATTCTAAGGCTTTGCATCCAAGGTGGATACAATGGGCAACCTCCTTAGCTTCGCCTGACGTCGAATACATCTTTGACGCGGCGTTGCAGACTCAGGAGAGTTTGGAGTATGAATTCGTTCATCCTGCTCCTCTGTCATTGCGCCCCATCGAGGAATACCATTGTGTCATATACACTGACGGGTCGGCGCAACCCGCAACTGGATCAAGGCACGCTTATTCAGCAGCTTGCGCAATTGTAGTCGGTACTTTAGTGAATGGAGAGTTCCAATCTGATGCAGTGCATACGCAGTCATTGGGTGATTGTACCGCGCAATTGGCGGAGCTTCGTGCTCTAGTGCTTGCACTTGAGTTTGCTGATCACAGGGTCACTACTCTTATAGTGAGTGATTCTTACTATTGTGTTCAATCTTACAACGACAATTTGCTTTTTTGGATTATGAATGGTTTTCGTGATTCCAAAGGTGGCACAGTGAAGCATAAAATGCTTTGGGCTCGAGTGGCAGAACTTAAAGGGAGTCTGCCACTTGTGAATGTAATTCACACTCTTGGTCACCAACGAGTTGGCGTCCATGCTGTCGGTAACAGTTTGGCTGACGAGGCAGCTAAAACAGCAGTGGCGACATATTTAGTAGCAGCAGTTACAAGATCAAAATCTAAGATAGATGCTGACATCTTGGCAGCTATTGCTGCTTCTAAAACAGGGATAAACTTCCCTAGAGGTTTCCCTTCCCGATACCATTATCACTTAAGTCCTGATAACGTCCCGTTAGTGAGGATTAACGACGTTGGTGATAGATTGATTCCCAACGCGGACTGCAGACCAAATTTGATAACAGCTGCCCACGAAGGTGTTGCGTCTGCGCACGCTGGAGTGTCAGCAACTGTGTCTCTTTTACAGCAACGTTACTGGTGGTACGGTTTGTATAAACAAGCGCGGGCTTATGTACTTAGTTGTGACATTTGCCAGCAGATTAAACCTTCTTCTGTTGCGCGTCCACCTCCAACTCAGCTGCATATATCTAATCAACCACTTGCGTGTGTTTATTTAGATCACTGCGGTCCTTTTACCTCTGATACTGCGTACAAGTACATCTTGGTTGCAGTGGATTCGTGCACACGTTTTCTCTGGGTGTGGCCACAAAGGAGTGCTGATGCCAGGACTGTCATCAAAGCATTGCGTGTCTTTATAGGGAGTTTTGCGTGTGGTACCCTTCACTCTGATCAGGGCCCGGCGTTCGCCTCTAAGGCGTACAAAGAAGCAATGAGAAGTTTGGGGGTCCAAGTCAAATTTTCGTCTCCATACCGGCCTGAGGGCAATAGTGTTGTGGAACGGATGAACCGTGACCTAAAGCAATCGTTGACAGCCAAGGTGTTAGGTACAGGCCGGAACTGGCTTGCCCACTTATTTGACGTCCAACGTGCACTTAATAACCTCCCTAGAAGGTCTCTGGGTGGGCGGACCCCGTACATGATGCTCTTTGGAGTGAGAATGTTTGTTCCGGACCTTGATGGTCTAGACATGGCGGCGGCTGCCGCGCTTTTTGACCTAGATGACCACTGTGCTGTATTGCAGAATCTACAAGAAGCAAGAGACACTCTAGCAAAGGAACACGTGCCCTCTACATCTGAAGAAGCGCTCCTGATTCCGGTAGTCGGCTGGCTGCCTCGAGTTGGTGACTTGGTCCGTGAGAAGGTGGAGAACAAGAAGGAGTTTGGCCCCTCTTATCGTGCACCAGTCCCGGTGCTTGGAGTATTGGGTACACGTACAGTTGTTTTACCCCCACTGCCTGGTCGCAAGGAAAACAGGTACATTTCAATTGAAAATGTCAAGCTACACAGGGTGGCCGATTCTCCATAGTATGACACCTTCGGTTTCCTGCCCTTCGATGCTGAGAACCTCTGTTGTGGTGCCACCCTCTATCATCGTGCCTGAGGTTTCCGTTGAGATGATCACAGTTACTGATCCGCCACCTACTGCTGGTGGTTTGCCCGCTGACCCTGAGTATGCTTATCCTACAGAAGTCGCTTTGCCCCTATTAAATACAACGACACTTACCCAGTCCCATTCCTCCTTTGAAACTGAATCATTGACTTCCACTGTCCCTTCCAAAATTTCTATATTTTTTGCCTGGTTCAAGAGACATTTTTTGGTTGCACCTTGGACTTACATCTGGTTGGTGCTGATTTGTATTTTTTTATTCATGACAATTGGCTTTGTGGTAGTGTTTTTTAGACTTATCAATGGACACTACCTGAATGAGCGTTCTACAATTCAATTAATTGATGGAACTTTGGCCCCCCATTCCTCATCACACATCATGAAAAGAGACCAGACGTTTGTGAACATCACCGCCTGGCCTGTACGTGATGGGATTGCATGGGATGCAGTGAACTTTCAGATTCATGGTCCCACCGAAGTTATTAATGTGCCAACTGTTTTTCGTGTTTCTATGGGTGATGTAGTTAAACAAAACATCCGCTCAGATGATTGGGATGTACAAGCAATAGAAGCACTGTTTTCTGATTTAAAATATTATGCTGCATTTGATGCTGAAGATCTGTATTTAAATACTGCAAACTACGATGAACAATTTTGTTTTCAACATTATGGCACACATTTCTTACACAGAGCAAATACTTTTCGAAATTTTGTTAATTTCACTCAATGGGAACATTGTCCTGTCCCTATGCCTGGTAGCTCTGACACTTTATTGAAAAAATTCACATACTTTTCAGATTTTAGTGTGTCTAACCCTGATTCTTTTTATTTTAAGATGGCAGTAGAACCCACTTCTAAGGTCAGACTGACACACACAAAATTATTATATTCCAAATCCTTTATGGATGAATTGGCTATTGGAGGTTATGACGTATGGAAAGA
Source organism: Triturus cristatus (assembly GCF_964204655.1). Lineage (NCBI taxonomy): Eukaryota > Metazoa > Chordata > Amphibia > Caudata > Salamandridae > Triturus > Triturus cristatus. The sequence continues at coordinate 886,600,054 of NC_140579.1, forward strand.
TACTATCGATCTTAAATCGGTTTGGGGAACTAGACCGTGGCAGGTACAAGGAACAGAAGCTTTGCATCGTGCCTGTCTTATCCCAAACCATATCTTATTTTTAAATTTGTCTATTTTTCAGACCACCTGTTTTGGATTGGCTATATCTAAAAAATTGTTTTCCCCCTCGATCCCTGATCTGGGTGCTTATCCTGGTTGGGAAAATCACTCAGATCTGTCCCTTACTATGTTGCAGTCCCTTGTTTCCAATGGCACCTTCAATATTTCAACATTGAATCCTGAGGGTTGGTTGGTGTGGCAAACAAGCTCAGATTCCTGTCAACGTCGGTTTCTGGATTTGGCTCCAGGGTATACACAACTTAGGGTTGACCCTCGTTTCACATCTTCACACACGGTGACTACCTACTCTGTAGGTAAGTTATGTCAGTCATGGCTGCAACATTTCACGTTAACTTCAGTTAAGCTTCATTTGTCACGCTTAATGAAATCATTCAAATCTATTTTTTCATTTAAGGGTCCTGTAAATGGTAGATCTAAATGATGGGCTTATGCTATTTACAATGAAATTTGGAAATTGTCGCCAATTGAGGCTGCTTCTAGATTACGTGCTATTGACCAGGCCAATATGGAAAAAGTATTGGCTGTGATAGATAATAGTATTAATACTTTGTCTTCTAGAATTTATACATTAGATAATATTGTTTCTTCTGTCGTAGACATTGTGCAGGATGGTGTATCTGTGTTGTATCATGGTCAAAATCAGTTGCGTTCAACTATGCAGTTTGCATGGACGTTGCAAACGTTAAAGGCAGGGAAAGTCCCTTGGGATTACATGAATATTTCATCATTGTTCCTTCCTTTTAATTTGACAGAAAAACAACAGTTCATGTCCATGAAAGATGCAACTTATGCATTGCTGCACATTGAAAAATTAGAACCTTTACCTTTTTCTGTTGCTGAGTTAAATTCAGCCGTGTGGCTTGTACACGGATTGGTCACTTTACCTTTTAGTTTGTTCAAATTTACTTCGTGCATGAAGCATTATGCCATTGGCAGATATGAACAACTTGGTGATGCGTTCCTGCACGAAGTTTGGTCACTTCCGTTCACTTACAGATGCGTAAGGGATGGCAAGGAGGTTTACTTAAAAGGTGAAGAATGCACTTCCGCTCCTGATCACTCTGTGGTTTGTAGACATATACAATTACATGGTGCTTGCAATATACACGCTCCTAATTTAGCTTGTGTCCTAAAGGGGATTCCAGTGCCAGTTATAACGTCTTCTTTTAAGCTGCTTGCCAACGGTAGTTATTTGCTTTTAAATAGTGAAGCTTGCTGTGGGATGCTAGTGGGTATTCCTTACATAGTCACTGTTTCGCAAAAAGTAGTTTGCTGTAATAACGTCCTTTTCCCACCCCCGCAAGGCCGACTCGATATATCCATCTGGCCAGCGATTCCAACCTTGAACGAAGAGTTCAATAGGATGAGCAGAATAAGGGCTCTTTTGTCTAAAAAAGAGGTTGCGTTGACTTCGTCCCGTGAAACATTTCTTCTTAATGTGGCGAACACACGCACTGAGGTACAAGCTCTTTTAAATACCGACCTCCCCCTCCATTTTGGAACCTTGATTCAAACTATCTTTAATGCTTCGTCTACGACTGGCCTTGTTAATTTTTTTAAAATTGTGGGCTCGGGCCTCGTGACATCTTTCCAGACTGTTTTTGGTGTGATCCCCGCATTTTTACATTCTGTTTTTTCGAGTGTCTTCGGAGGGTTCCCCTTGCTCCTCGCTTTGGTGGCTGGGATCCTCTTGTTGATTTGCGCACTTCGGTATGGCTGCACACCGGGAGTTGCAAGACAGAATGCTGCGCTTGCTCCATCTTCGTAGCCAGATGCTTGCTTTCTACGGCACCTTACCACTGGCAGTATTAAGCGTCAAGTATGGATTGTCTTTCCGGTTTCCCTTTTTTACGTGTGTGCAACCTGTTTTTCATTGCCTAGATTGTCCCTTCCAATGGGCTCTGGATTTGTGCCTGTCAAACTTGGCGTCACCTGACCCGGATTTTGATGAACTAATGTGTCCCTTAGTGGCTCATGAATTTGATTGTTCTGGTGTCGGGTTTATGGCTTTGGGTGCTGCACACGGAGTCCTTGGAAACTGGGATATCGGAGAGGCAGCTATTGAATTCCTTGAAAGGAGTTATATCGAGGAGACTGACAGTTGTCCTATCATGGTGCTGGATGCTCCGATATTTGATGAACACGTGTGTTCCTTTCCCTTGCTAAATTGGATGGCAGATACTTTTGCGGAACGCTCCAATGATTTCCTATTGGAAGCAGTTGCAACTTACGGTGCATATACCTTCATGGATTGACTGATTGACATTGTCACTCCAGGGTGCATCCAGGGTGCATCCAGGGTGCATCCAGATTTTGTTAATTTTCTACGAAAGTTTTGCTTATTTTTTAACACATCATTTTTCATTTTTCAAACGAAATTTTTTTTTATTCTCGGACTTTACATTTACCTTATATGGACTTATAGTTCATGCCCTTGGTTCCGTTCTGAATCACTTGAACTCTGCGTTCTTGATAAGTGTATCCCTATTGGTTCGTGCTCCGATCATGGGGGGGTGTGAGATGGATTAAGCCACGCCCTATTTACAACACTAAGTTAGCATAAACGAGATCATGGTTAGCAAGCAAGCTTGTCGTTTCTGCTGCGCTGCACACAACACTGTTGTTATGTGTTATTCATTTTATAAATGCTAGCGTCTTTAATATTGCAGAACAGTTTGGTTTTACATTCAGTCGAACAGAAGAGCTGATGCATGCGAGAGCTGATCCTTTGATGTGATTCTACTAAGCTGATCTATACGGTATGGGGTCCCCCCTGTTAGCCTAAGAGACCTTCTAATAGTCTAATAATAATAATGTATTAGATTCTAGTGAAAGGAGTGTGGCTGTATACCACTGTCATTATTAGTATGATTGCTCCTTTCATTTTGTATGGTATTGTAATAATGCTTATGGTTCTGATCTGTACTGTTAGTCTGCTAGTGTTAGCCAATGTACTGCATCTTAGGACGCGAGGTTTATAAAATAAACTCTTTAAACTTTACCGTGTCTGTAGTATTATGTTGTGGACTAACAAATAGATACGAACAGGTATTTTGGATTCCCACCACTCCTGAGAAATATCTAAGTCGCTTGTTCTGGTTTGTCTATACATTGGGACCACCTAGCTAGATCTAGGTTAACGAATGGGATACTAAGCTAGTCGGATAAGGGGTTCTGGGTTCTGAGGGGAGTTTTCTGGTACACCACAATTCTCTGAGGTCCTGGTCTCCTGCGCATAGTTCTGTGCAAAAGCAGAATCCCTGCAACACTATCTTCACTAAGTGATGGTTCTGACAGTGGTCCAGTTGGCCCTGTCATGTGTATATAATCCCCTGTAAATATTGCCCAGTGCCAATTGGCACAGTGTATATTGTGTGATTACTATTCTAATGTGTTTTATGATAATACAAAAGCAATTTTTGATATAACCTTGTGTGGAGTTCCTTTTGTGGTGTGCCTAGTATGTTGTTGCAGTGTGTGTTGCGCATATACTTTACACATTGCCTCTGGGATAAGCCTGACTGCTCGTGCCAAGCTACCAAGGGGTTATCTTTGGCGTGTAACTCCCTTGCCCTGACTAGAGTGGTGGTCTCTGCCTGGCTCTGGCGCAAGCCTTAGCCAACCAGAGATCCCATTTCTAACACACTTAATATAGTGCAACAACTGATACCCACAGGTATATCTCTGCGCTTATCTCGGCAAAGGTTGTAATACCACAAACCTAGGTTTTAAAGAGTACCTTGTTCAAGTTGTGGATTGGATAAACAGAAGAAGACTAAAATTCAATGCTTCAAAAACTGAAGTTCTGCTGTTCAGCCAGAACTAAGAAGATGAGGCTAAGAATTTGTGGCCAACAGAGTTGGACGAGCCCCACCCATGCCCATTTCTGTGGCTAGAAATCTTTAGGTAAAATTTGACAGTGATCTCTCCTTTTGTCAACAGATTAGCTCAGCAGCAGCTGCCTTTTGCGCCCTTCTTCAGTCTCTAAGGCGGACACTTGTTCTAGTCCTCAATGAGGCCACAATTACATCGCGGATTGACTACTCCAATGCTCTCTATTTGCAACAGAGTAATGTCTGCATCAGAGGCCTAGGAAATGCATATGCCAAGTAGCGACATTTGCAAGGCAGAATGTAAGCCACGCCATACACTTTTCATATTAAGCATCATTTGCTAGAGGAAAGGTTTCTAACCTTAGATATACCGAGAGCTACTTTTGGTCTGCAAAACACAGCCGGAGCTACTGCTTAGTATAAGGATTTGATACGGGAGCATAAAAGCACACTAAATAAAATATTGCCTCTGGAGTGCACTGATTTAGCTGCAGTGACTATATGACATTGATGGCAAAAGAGCCGTGTCGCAAAATGTTTACCTCTGGCTTCCCCAATAATCAGTTTTGTCCCTTTGCTCATGTTTATGAATTTCCTTGGGAAGATGTGTTTCCCAGTGGGCTCGTGGTTTCTTTGTGATGCAATAAACAAAACGCTCTCCTTAAGATGCTTTGATTTTGAAGCTATGGCCTGAAAAGATTTCCAACTGGTGAACTAATTTCCCTACAGTCCCTTAATAATATCCACCAACATGCAAATCAGAAACGTAACTAGGACTATTAGCAATAAAACATTTTGTTAGGTGCATGCAGCCTTCATAGCTGTCTACAAGTAAACATCTCCCTGCAGCCATCACCATCGGGTATACCGATCATGCAATCATGACAAGCAAGTTCATGCATGAAGAGATTGTTTAAGTAAGTAAACACGTTTAAAGAAAAGAAAAGAATGAATGGTAAAAGAATGATGAAGAAAAAGAGAAGTAGAGATTGATTAAGGAAGCTAAGTTTTCCTAAGGACAAGAAGAAGAAAAGAATGAAAAGAATAAACGAAAAAGGAACAAACATAAGAAATGGGAATGACAAAAAATAGAGGAATAAAGAAAAAGAAAGTGAGAATGGAAGGAGAGAAAGGAAAAGTAACTCATTAAAGAGGGCATCAGACAAAGTAAGAAAATGTAATGGAACAGAAAGGTGAGAATGAAAAGAGAAGAAAACATAAACAAAGGATGAAAGGGCACAAAAGAAGGGTAAGATCAAAAAACTGATCAAAAATTAAATGCATGGCTGAAGAAGAAAGAGCTAAGGCTAAAAGAGGAAGGAAAAGGAAACTGAAAGGAGCAAAAAGGAGCATAATAAAAAAGAAGACGAAAGAAAGGCAAGACAGTATGAAAAAGGAATCAAAAAGAGTAAGAATAGACATATAAAGGAAATGAAACCTAGACTAAACAGAAAAGAAATAAAACAGGAAAAGTAGATGAGGAAAGAAGAAAAGAAAGAAAGCCACATAGAAAGACAGAAAGGAAGATAAATGAAGAAGTAGAGGAAGAAAAAAGAAAGACAAGCGGGAAAGAAAGCAATCAAAAAGAACTAAAAGTAAGTAACTGTAAATTGTTGCAGGTCTCATGCTGTGCTCTATCCTTCCACGTAGTACTGGATTCAGGATGTAACAAGTTGGCTACTTTAAGAGTTCTTTTCTTCTTCTAATGGATACTTCTAATGACATTTTCAAACCATAAAGATCCACCCTCAGAACAGGTTTAAGAAAGAATATCTTAATGTCCTCCCAGGTAATGTGTGTTTCCTACCATGGTGGGAAAAGAACACACAGTGCTGTTAAAATACCCCTCACACATCAAAAGGGCCCTTGATGTCATGCTTCATCATAGGGGTCTTCCCGCCCCTCTACTGGACGGGGCGTGCTACAAACTACAATTACGTGGGAGCACCTTTTGGTTGTGAAAACGACTATGTGTTTCGTAGGGGAGTGAGTGCAAGGGTCAAGAGTGGATGGGTGGGTGAGGTTAAAAAATACCTGGCTCGTCGGTTTAGAAAAATCTTTAATATACCTGTGAGCTGGTATTGGTAAAAATAAGGGGGCGGAGGTAGATATGCCTCAATGAGCTGTGCCTCCTAGGTGTGTCAACATGTTTCGAAGCTCCCCAAGCTTCTTCGTCAGGACTAGAATGATCCCTGTCTATACTCACGAATATATGTGGACTGCAGAATTATGCTAATAGTCACAAGGATATACGTGCATGTCGATTCCCAATGCACTTGCTGGATACCTGATTAAGTATCATGAATCAGTTCATCTGGAATAAGAAAAGGAGGTACATGTGTCTTAATGCGCGATAAACAGTATAGCCAGCCATGGTGATTGTATAATATACCTGCAACAAAGAAGTGAGATGAGTGACCATGAATATCTTTATCATTAATCTCAGTGCAGTTTGATGGTGGCATGTCCCACTAAAATAGTAGGAGAAAAAAGAGACAGACAGGGACACACATACATTAAACATAAAGCACACACACTATGTCAAAGGATCAGGTCAAGCGATCCCAAAAGGTTGGGTTGTATGATGCATTAAAAAAAGGGGGGGATAAGGTAAGAAGCATAGTGGTGGAGAAAGACGACCTACTCGAATTGAGATGTAAAAATGCCCCATGAGCCTGTAACGGGGTGCCTGTCTTCGCAACCTAGAGAGAAAAAAATGGTAATATACAAAGGTATCAGTACCGGCAAGGGACACTTCGGCGTACTACCATATTGACTGAGCGCCAAAGAGGGTCCCCGGCTATGCCGTACTCACTGTTACTGGGTCACTGCCCCGCTGTGTCTGACCTCCCCGTGGCTCCGCTGGACAATGGAGTTTGGTAAGCGGGGGTTTAAATAGGATCGCTAATTGAAGTTCCCGCTATGGCGGGAGACATGAGATGAAAAACACCTGCGAAAGTCACTGTTTTAAAAAAAAAAGCTGAAGTGCTAACCCTTAGTGTAACCCAATGCGGTTCCGGTTGCTCAATCCTCCGGAAGTGGATCGCGCGTCTATACGCGTGAAAGGTGAAGGGCGGCACATGGAGCGCTGTGTGTCCGGAGCGGGTGCACACGTAATGACGTGTATACCGGATAAAGAGGCTGGGGCGCCGGACTTGATCCACTATGAAAGTTAAATAAATGGAAAAAGAGGCATGAAAAATGGGAGGTTGCCCATCAGTATCAGGCTAGGGCGCCGGACTTAATCCATTATGAAGGTTAAATACATGGAAAAAGAGGCATGAAAAATGGGAGGTTGCCCATCAGTATGATGGCAGTAAAAAGGGGGGGAAATAAAAGGCAAAATGGCAAGATAACGAGGGTGATGCTAAACCACTCGGTATGATTGAGTAGGAGGGAGGCTTATTACGTTAGGAGTCACATCATGATGAAGGACCTTATAGGGAGATAGCGAACAGTAATGGTAATTGTCAGTGTACTCTTGCTAGTACCAAGGTTGTAGGTTCAAGAGGGTAGTTTTACTGGGTGGTTTAGCCTGGTGGGAAAAGCCATATGGAAGTAGTTTTCATCACAATGCGGGTAGTTTAGGGAATCAAATACGAGCGGTTCATGAGAATTGGTTCCAAGGTATATCGTCGTTGAGCCCTTCGACGTGTGTACCCAAACGGAATACCCATCTTTGTTCTTTCTCAAAGAGGCCAGCTTCACTATTCAATTGCTCAATGACAGTCCACTTCAAGTCATTAGTTCCATGATTGCTGGTTAGGTAGTGAGCGGCCATCTTTGTTGTACTTCTCTTACAATGGATGTTGCTCTTATGCTCCCTGATACGGATCTTGACAGGTCTTGAAGTCATTCCAATGTATTCAAGGTTGCACGGGCAAGTGATCATGTAAATGGTGTTCTTGCTGTTGCAATTAGTGAAACCACTTTGTTCCCATTTACTGACATTTCTGAAATGCAAAAACCTGCTTTTACAGGTTAAGTGGCATGTGCTGCAGCTGCCACAAGGATGGTGGCCCTGGACCGGGGGTAGAAGTTGGTCCACAGGCCTTGTAGGTGGCATTTTCTTAGGTCTGGTGTTAAGTAGCATGTCTTTTAAATTTCTCCCTCTCTTATGAGCGAACATAGGTTTGGAAACATTTAATTGGCAACTGTTGAGGAGTCTCCAGTGTTTGTTCACCACCTTGGTGATCTGGTTTGAGTGTGTATTAAAGGTGGTTACACAGATGGGTCGCTCATGTTGTTCACTAGTCATTTTATCCTCCAACAAAGAGTCTCGATTGTTATTCCTTGCTCTTTTCATGGCCTTGTCAATGACGCCTTTGGGATAGTTCCGTTGCAGGAGTTTGGTTTTTAGATCTGCTGCTTGACTTTTGTAGTGGTGTAGCTCGGTACAGTTCCTCCGGAGGCGGAGGAATTGTCCGTAAGGGAGGTTCTCTCTCAGATGGCGTGGATGAAAGCTGTTGTACATGAGCAAACAGTTTTTTGCTGTCGGTTTGAAGTGTGTCGTAGTTTTAAAGTGTACCTTCATCAGGGTAACTGTTTAGATCTAAAAAGACCAGATGGGTGCTGGAGCTGGTACTCGTGAATTTCAGAAAGTTGTTCTGATCATTCAGCCATGTCATGAAGGCTTCGGTTGAGGGGGTGTCCCCTTCCCAAATCACTAGTATGTCATCTATATACCGTTTCCACGTTATTATGTTGTCGTAGAAAGGGTTTGTGGGGCTTAGGATAATTGTGGACTCCAGATGGTGCAAGTAGAGACCTGCTAGACTGGGAGCAAAGGTGCTCCCCATGCTGTTACCGTGTTTCTGTAGGTAGTTTGTGTCTTCATACATGAAGTAGTTCTTGGTGAGTGCCAAAGAAACACACTCCATCACCACATGACGTGGTGTCTGGTATTCCCATTCAGCAGAGAACAGGACCTCCTCAATTACAGTTAATGTTTCGTCGTGAGGGAGGCTCGTATATAGGCTCTCTACATCGAGTCCTATTAGGATGTGTTTATCAGGGTCAAACTATGTTTTGGAGTAATTGGAGCACTGCCTTGGTGTCCTTTAGATAGGTAAACATGGGATGCCTATGCACACGTAAGCAAATATTACTGTATAAATACAGACAATAGTAGAGAGAACACGACTTCAAAAAACAACACTTTGTAAGTGCAGTAAGGTGTGTCTTTCTTGTTTTAATATAGATCCGTTTCCCAGCCAACACGTGTTTCGTCCGGGTATGAACCCACGACTTCTTCAGGGCTACAAAGACACATAAGAATACAATGTAGAGATACATATTGTAAACCTGCAATATTAGTTCACAATGTGCAAACATAGGACACTGTGACTGTGAATGAACACACTGTATCACCCATGAGATAGAGAAATCGGTCCCATGGAAAAGAAATTGAAACAGATGAAAAAAGATCTCCTATTTAAGGATAGTGAAACCTAGGTTGTGACACCATCAGCCCAGTGCATGATATGACAGTACAGTGACAAACCAACGCAAAATTAAGTTGCAATCATCTGAGTATATGTACATTGTCAACTTAACATCACGATGGCGACAGTCAATACATTGGTTGAGTTCTGGTCATATTATGCCATAAAGTAATTCAGAGTTGCATTGATTACCATTGGCATTGTGGTTTGTAACACATTTTCTGGCTTACTATTTGTTGACTTTATTTGCTTTTGGCTCTCCAGCTTCAGTTTGTCCCTCCCATTGTCTAAACCATTTTTACTGTATTCTTCCACGAACTCCCTTTCTGTAACCAGGCCTTTAAATCTTGTTCTTATCATGTAACATTTGCGGTGCATTCAAAGGCCCAGGTCAAATGCCATGCGCTGTCTTCCGAGCGAAAGGGAGCTTATTTACTTTTCTTTCTCATACTTCAAAGTGAGAGGATTTATGTGACAATCTTGCTGGATACTGATGGCAGGAAAGAGGTTTTTGTTCTAGCACAGGACAACATATAAATGAACTGTGCAAGTATTTCAAAATATATCACAATTAGGAACACAAATAAAGCAAATTGTTTGTGGGCCTGGGTGGAGTTTGCGGAGTTCCGTGGGCAGTCGGAGTTTCCCTGCATGCCCGTTCACATTGCGTTTACCATCAAACATAACGCAGAATACGTTCTCGCATTCAAAATCAAGTGCAAATGGTACCATGCGGTTCGCATGGGTGTAGCCATCTTATTTTCTTATTCTATTTATGGTGCTGGGCCTGTTTTTCTATCCCTTCTTAATATTTTTAATACTCCACCCTCCTAATTAAGCTACCCCTCATTTTTATTTATGTATTGTATTAGTGTGTGTTTTTGGGTCTGTGTATTTTTCTGTGTATTTTTCATTTTTTTCATTTGTTTAGTTTTTTCATGACTTTTTTTATTTTTGTTTATTTTTCCTTTTACTTACTTCCTTCCTTCCTTCCTTCCTTTTCCTGTTTCTTTTCTTTACCCCAACCAGAACCATGGCAGAGCAGAGCGACAAGGGGAGCGATGGCGCCAGGCCATCTCGAACAGCCAGCAGCATCATCCGCCTACCTTATGGACGGCGGCGATGTCAGAGGGAGCAGCCCCAGGCAACCTTTTGTGAGGTGGAGGAGGCAGCACTGTTTTGTATTGTGAAGTGCCACCTCCCCTCCATTTTAGCAGCAGGCGGCAGGCCCAGCAGTGGGTTCCCTCTGCTGGAGCATCCGCTGCATTGGGGTTGGGTGCCAGGAAATCCGGTGCACCACACAGCAACGGACGTACTGCTGGGTGAATATCTTAGACCAAGAACAGGACCTGCTCGACCTGCTAGCGGTTGAGATTGTGGTGCTCGTGAGTATTAAATATTTGTTGTGTTTGTGTTCTACAATGCTAAAGAAAAGTCCGAATAGCATGCTGCTCACACTCAGAGGTAAGTCCTGTTTAGTTTACGTTAAGAATATTATTTTGTGATCCAGTTTGAGCGAGGCAGGTGCTTGGTGCTACCTAATTGTACTCATCGGTGCTCACGTTGGCTGAATATTTATGAAGTCATTGCATACTCCTCTGTCCTCCTGTCACCATAGTAAATTAGTGATGTCAGGGAGTTAGTGAACTCTGTGACTTTCTTTATGTAGCTCAATCAATCAATCAATCAGGGGTTTGTATAGCGCACTACTCACCCGTGAGGGTCTCAAGGCGCTGGGGGGAGGTGGGGGAGCGGCTCCAGATCAGTTGAAGCTCGTACAGTCCCTAGAAATTTCTCAGTACCAGTATTCATTTATGCATTGAAAAAAGGGAGACTGAGTTGGTCCCTTAAGGGAGTTGAGAAATAAGAACAGAATCAAAGATCATTCATTGCAATGCATTAATTCCAAAATGTAGTTTTTTATTAAGGAATTAGCAATTTCGATTTTATGATTAGTATGGCCAATTCACCAATAGTCAATACTAGTACTGATTTCGATAAGTACAATGTTACTGCATTTTCCTGCCATAATTATTGTGCGGAGAGTAACTGTACCACTAATCTTTTTTTTCTATTCTATATTACATATTACATCCGCACCCATGGACAAGAAGAGGGGCAGCGCACAGGTGGGTCCGGGAAGAGCTGGAGAGGAGGCGCCGACTACCAGTGCCACTGCTGAGGGCTCTGCTCAGCCCAGTAAGTCCTCTTAATATACTTATTATTTCCCTAACTTTTACCTCTGCCCACTATTATACTACTTTTAACCCCTTCGCTGCTAGGCCTTTTCCCCGCCTGTGCTAAGCCTTTTTTGGGCTATTTGGGGTAGTGCGCGCTTAGGCCCCTGTAACTTTTTGACCACATTAGGTATCCACGCCAAATTTGCGTCCTTTTCTTCCAACATCATGGGGATTCTAAAGGTACCCAGGGAATGTGGATTCTCCTAGAGGGTTCCCAGAAATTAGTAAAAATACAGCAAAGTTTTATTTTTTTGTGAAAAATGGGCTGCACATGAAAGTGTCTGGGTTTTTCTCTGCAAATGGTATCAAAAAAGGATTTGTGGGGCTGAAATCACCATTTCTCCAGCTTTTCGGGAATGACAGAATTTTGTCAGAAAACCAACATTTTTTACACAGTTTTGGCATTTTTCTGGGACATACCCTATTTTTGCTATTTTTTGTGCTTTCAACCTCCTTCCAGTTAATGGTAGAAATGGGTACAAAAGCAATAATGGATCCTGGAAAGCTATACATTTTTGAAAAGTAGACAAAATTCTGAATTCAGTAAGGGGTCATTTGTGTAGATCCATCAAGGTTTCTTTATAGAAACTACCAGTTAAATATAGGAAAAATTAAAAATTAGTTGAAAAAAGCAGCCTTTTGTGTCAACGTTTTCACCTGTAACTTCTTCTAATTATGACATCTCTTTGAAAGCAATGTACCGTTACATCCGCTGGACCTTCCTGGTTGTGGGGATATATAGCACTTGTAGGTTCACCAAGAGCCCAACGAACCCAGAGTAAAAAACTGAGCAGCATTTTGTAATGGTTTTTTATTATGTTCCGGGTATATACCAATTATTGTGGGAAAATGTATACATGAAAAAATCGGTATGAAAGACGCCTATGTATTTCTGAAATGGGAACAAATTACAGAGTTTAGAAACAGTGCATATTTGCACATTTTCGAAATTGGGAATACTCATACTAGCATGAGAATTATTGGTCATTTTTCAAAATGACTTTTTTTTTACACAATGTCTTTCATTTGGAAGGGAGAAATGCATCAAAAATCAATAGGTAATAACAGTTGCTTTACAAATCTGAACTACCCTAAGTCTCCCGATAAAAATGGCATAGTGCCCACGACAGGAAGTGGCTCAAAACCTAACGTGAACACACCACATTTTCACAATGAAAATTTACACATTTTTTGCGAAGAGTCTAGCTGTAGTTTTTTAACCCTAGCTCTGCCGGCACCTAGGGAAACCTAGCAAACCTATATATTTTTGAAAACTAGACACCCAGGGGAATCCAGGATGGGGTGACTTGAGTGCCTCCCACCAGGGTCTGTTACCCAGAATCCCTTGCAAACCTAAAAAACTGTCAAAAAAACACATTTTCCCCACATTTCTATGATGGAAAGTTCTGGAATCTGCGTGGATCCACAAATTTCCACCCACCCCGCCTTCCCCAAAGTCCTACGAGAAAAATGGTACCTCACTTGTGCGGGTCGGCCTAGTGCCCGCGACAGGAAACGGCACAAAACGCAACGTGGTCACACCTCAGTTTTGCAGTGAAAAATGACCCTTTTTTGGCAAAGTGACTAGCTGTAGTTTTTGAACCCTAGCTCTGCCGGCACCTAGGGAAACCTAGCAAACATATATATTTTTTAAAAATAGACACCCAGGGGAATCCAGGATGGGGTGACTTGAGTGCCTCCCACCAGGGTCTGTTACCCAGAATTCCTTACAAACCTAAAAAATTATCAAAAAAAACACATTTTCCCCACATTTCTATGATGGAAAGTTCTGGAATCTGCGTGGATCCTCAAATTTCCACACACCCCGCGTTCCCCAAAGTCCTACGAGAAAAATGGTAGCTCACTTGTGCGGGTCGGCCTAGTGCCCGCGACAGGAAACGGCGCAAAACGCAACGTGGTCACACCTCAATTTTGCAGTGAAAAATGACCCTTTCTTGGCAAAGTGACTAGCTGTAGTTTTTTAACCCTAGCTCTGCCGGCACCTAGGGAAACCTACCAAACCCACACATTTCTGAAAACTAGACACACGGCGGCTTCCAGGGAGGTATGGCTTGCGTGGATCCCCCAACGTTTCCTTACCCAGAATCCCCTGCAAACCTCAATTTTAGCTGAAAAAATCACTTTTTTCACACATTTTGGTGTGGGAAAGTTGTGGCATCACCGGGCTCACACAAATTTACCACCACCCAGCATTCCCCCAGGACTCCCGGTAAAAATGGTGCCTCACTTGTGTGGGAGGCCCAAGTACCCGCGACAGGCAAGGGCCCAAAACGTAGTGAGGCGACATCCAAATGGCCTATCGCAAAACGACCTGGTTTTGCAAGGGGGGTCACTTGGGTTTTTGGCCCGGTGCTCTGCGACCATCTAGGGAAACCTACCAAACCCATACATTTCTGAAAACTAGACACCCGGGGGCTTCCGGGGAGGTATGGCTTGCGTGGATCTCCCAACATTTCCTTACCCAGAATCCCCTGCAAACCTCAATTTTAGCTGACAAAATCACTTTTTTCACACATTTTGGTGTGGGAAAGTTGTGGCATCATCGGGCTCACACAAATTTACCATCACCCAGCGTTCCCCCAGGTCTCCCGGTAAAAATGGTGCCTCACTTGTGTGGGAGGCCCAAGTACCCGCGACAGGCAAGGGCCCAAAACGTAGTGAGGCGACATCCAAATGGCCTATCGCAAAACTACCTGGTTTTGTAAGGGGGGTCACTTGGGTTTTTGGCCCGGTGCTCGGCGGCCATCTAGGGAAACCTACCAAACCCATACATTTCTGAAAACTAGACACCCGGGGGCTTCCAGGGAGGTATGGCTTGCGTGGATCCCCCAACGTTTCCTTACCCAGAATCCCCTGCAAACCTCAATTTTAGCTGAAAAAATCACTTTTTTCACACATTTTGGTGTGGGAAAGTTGTGGCATCACTGGGCTCAAACAAATTTACCACCACCCAGCATTCCCCCAGGTCTCCCGGTAAAAATGGTGCCTCACTTGTGTGGGAGGCCCAAGTACCCGCGACAGGCAAGGGCCCAAAACGTAGTGAGGCGACATCCAAATGGCCTATCGCAAAACCACCTGGTTTTGCAAGGGGGGTCACTTGGGTTTTTGGCCCGGTGCTCGGCGGCCATCTAGGGAAACCTACCAAACCCATACATTTCTGAAAACTAGACACCCGGGGGCTTCCAGGGAGGTATGGCTTGCGTGGATCCCCCAATGTTTCCTTACCCAGAAACCCCTGCAAACCTAACTTTTAGCTGAAAAAAATCACTTTTTTCACTCATTTTGCTGTGGGAAAGTTGTGGCATCACCGGGCTCACACAAATTTACCACCACCCAGCGTTCCCCCAGGTCTCCCGGTAAAAATGGTGCCTCATTTGTGTGGGAGGCCCAAGTACCCGCGACAGGCAAGGGCCCTAAACGTAGTGAGGCGACATCAAAATGGCCTATCGCAAAACCACCTGGTTTTGCAAGGGGGTCACTTGGGTTTTTGGCCCGGTGCTCGGCGGCCATCTAGGGAAACCTACCAAACCCATACATTTCTGAAAACTAGACAACCGGGGGCTTCCAGGGAGGTATGGCTTGTGTGGATCCCCCAACGTTTCCTTAACCAGAATCCCCTGCAAACCTCAATTTTAGCTGAAAAAATCACTTTTTGCACACATTTTGGTGTGGGAAAGTTGTGGCATCACCGGGCTCAGACAAATTTATCACCACCCAGCGTTCCCCCAGGTCTCCCGGTAAAAATGGTGCCTCACTTGTGTGGGAGGCCCAAGTACCCGCGGCAGGCAAGGGCTCAAAACGTTGTGAGGCGAAATCAACATTGCCTATCAAAAAATGTCGCCGCCGAGCACCGGGCCAAAAACCCAAGTGACCCCCCTTGCAAAACCAGGTGGTTTTGCGATAGGCCATTTTGATGTCGCCTCACTACGTTTTGGGCCCTTGCCTGTCGCGGGTACTTGGGCCTCCCACACAAGTGAGGCACCATTTTTACTGGGAGACCTGGGGGAACGCTGGGTGGTGGTAAATTTGTGTGAGCTCGGTGATACCACAACTTTCCCACAGCAAAATGTGTGAAAAAAGTGATTTTTTCAGCTAAAATTGAGGTTTGCAGGAGATTCTGGGTAAGGAAACGTTGGGGGATCCACGCAAGCCATACCTCCCTAGAAGCCCCCGGGTGTCTAGTTTTCAGAAATGTGTGGGTGTGGTAGGTTTCCCTATGTGACGGCTGCGCTAGTGCCCTAAATCCACAGGTAGGCATATTGCTAAAAACAACTCAGTGCCTAGTTGACTTTCTGCCACCCGGGGGGGGCATCGGGGGGGAGGGGGTTGCCCCGATATGCCCCCAAGGGGGGCAGAAACACTGTGGCTATTTTTTGGGGGGTGGGGCATTGGTATGCCCATTCTGGGCAGCCCCCACCCCACACATAAAAAAAGCCAGCGTAATCATTGGTGTCCAGTGGGCTTTTGCCCCCCAAGGGGGGCAGATTGAGGGCTACTGACCCTATCTGCCCCCCCCCCCGGGGGGGCAGAAAGTCCACTAGATGCCAGGGATTTTTTTGGGCTGTTCAAAACGGGCATGCCAATGCCCCCACCCTAATTAAAATTTGCCTAAAAAAATCCCTGGCGTCTAGTGGGCTTTTTGCCCCCCGGAGGGGCAGATTGGGGACTACTGCCCCATCTGTCCCCCGGGGGGGGCAGGAAGGCTGTAATTTTTGCGGGGTGGGGGCATGGGCATGGCCGTTTTGGGCAACCCCCACCCTAATTAAAATTTTCCCCATAAAACTCCCTGGCGTCTAGTGGGCTTTTTGCCCCCCCCGGTGGAGCAGATTGGGGGCTAATGCCCCCATCTGCCCCCCAGGGGAGGCAGAAAGTCCACTAGGTGCCAGAGAGTTTTTTGGGTAAATTTTAATTAGGGTGGGGGTTGCCCAAAACGGGCATGCCAATGCCCCCAGCCTAATTAAAATTTGCCCCGAAAATCTCTGGCGTCTAGTAGGCTTTTTGTCCCCCGGGGGGGGGACACAGATTGGGGGCAACTGCTACATCTGTCCCCCACTGGGGGCCAGAAGGCTGTAACTTTTGCAGGGAGGGGACGGGGGCATGGGCATGTCAGTTTTGGCCAACCCCCAACCTAATTAAAATTTGCCAAAATAATCCCTGGCGTCTAGTGGGCTTTTTACCCCTCCAACAGGGCAGAATCGGGGCTGATGCCCCCATCTGCCCCCCAGAGGAGGCAGAAAATCCACTAGATGCCAGGGAGTTTTTGGGGCAAATTTTAATTAGGGTGGGGGCTGCCCAAATCGGGTATGCCAATGCCCCCACCCTAATTAAAATTTGCCCAAAAAAATCCCTGGCGTCTAGTGGGCATTTTTCCCCCCCCGGGGTGGCAGACTGGGGGCTACTGTCCCATCTGCCCCCCAGGGGGGCAGGAAGGTTGTAATTTTTGTGGGGGTGGGGGCATGGACATGCCCTTTTTGGGACCCCCCACCCTAATACAAATTTGCCCCCAAAAAATCCCTGGCGTCTAGTGGGCTTTTTGCCCCCCGGTGGGGCAGATTGGCGGCTAAAGTCCCCATCTGCCACCAGGGGGGGCAGAAAGTCCATTAGATGCCATGGATTTTTTTGGCAAATTTTTATTAGGTTGGGGGCTGCCCAAAACGGGCATGCCAATGTCCCCACCCTAATTAAAATTTGCCTAAAAAATCCCTGGCGTCTAGTGGGCTTTTTGCCCCCCTGGGGGGGCAGATTGGGGGCTACTGCCCCATCTGCCCCACGGGGGAGCAGGAAGGCTGTTATTTTTGCGGGCGAGGGAGGTGGGGGCATGGGCATGCCCGTTTTGGGAGCCCCCATCATAATTCACAAATTTGCCCCAAAAAAACTCCCTGGCGTCTATTCCGCTTTTTGCCCCCCTGGCATGGCAGATTGGGGGCTAATGCCCCCATCTGCCCCCAGGGGGGGCAGAAAGTCCAATAGACACCAAGGAGTTTTTGGGCAAATTTGAATTAGGTTGGGGGCTGCCCAAAACAGGAATGCCCCCACCCTAATTAAAATTTGCCAAAAAATCCCTGGCGTCAAGTGGGCTTTTTTGTCCCTCTGGGGGGCAGATTGGGGGCTACTGCCCCCCAAGGGGGGCAGGAAGCCTGTTATTTTTGCAGGTGGGGGCATGGGCATGCCCGTTTTGGGAGCCCCCACCCCAATTCAAATTTGCCCCCCAAAACTCCCTGGTGCCTTGTGGGCTTTTTGCCCCCCGGCAGGGCAGATTGGGGGCTAATGCCCCCATCTGCCCGCCAGGGGGGGGGCAGAAAGTCCTCAAGACACAAGGCAGTTTTTTGGGCAAATTTTAATTAGGGTGGGGGCTGCCCAAAACGGGCATGCCAATGCCCCCACCCTAATTAAAATATGCCTAAAAAATCCCTGGTGTCTACTGGGCTTTTGGCAAATTTGGGGCTAATGCCCCCATCTGCCCCTCGGGGGGGGGCAGAAAGGCTGTAATTTTTGCGGAGGGTGGGTGGGGGCATGGGCATGCCCATATTGGGCAGCCCCCAACACAAATTATGAGAAAAAATTAATCCCTGGCGTATAGTGGGCTTTCTGCCCCCTGGGGGGCAGATTAGGGGCTACTGCCCCAACTGCCCCCCAGGGGGGGCAGAAAGGCTGTACATTATGCGGGGTGGGGGCATGGACATGCCCTTCATGGGCAGCCCCCACCCTAATAAATTATTTGCGCAAAGTAAATATCCCTGGTGTCTAGTGGGCTTTTTGCCCCCCCCGTTTGCAGATTGGGGGCTACTGCCCCCATCTGCCCCCCGGGGGGGGCAAAAAGACTAAATGACTCTAAAAATATTTGGGGGGCGCAAAAGCCCTTGCATAAGGGGCCGCTCCCCCCTCCCTGGTGTCTAGTGGGTGGATCCCTGCTTGGGGCTCGCCCTCCTGGGGCGATCCTCAAGCAGGGATCCACTGGGGAGATTCTCCCCTTTCCAATGATACCTCTCCCGTCTTTCTACGTGCCCGGGGGGCTGAGATAGCCCCCTGAGCACATACAAAGTGAAACTGAAATGAGCCTAAAGGATCATTTCAGTTTCGGTTTCTGTGCAATGAAGACAGCGCGACGTGCGCGCTGATCTTCATTGCACAGAAACCAGGGAGGGGGCCTTGGGAGCTGGGGAAGCTCTTCCCCAGCTCCCAAGGTCAAAGGGATTAAATAGAAATCCCTCTGCTGTCTGCAGCAGAGGGATTAGTGCCCCTGACCTCATGACGGAATGGTTCCGTCATGAGCACAGGGGCATCGATGCTCATGACGGAACCATCCCGTCATGAGCATCGAAGGGGTTAATTTTGCCTTGTTTATCTTTTTTATACTGTCTGCTTTTTCTAACTCCTCCAGCCAATCCTGTTATCCCTGTATTATCTTTTTATCCCTATTACTTTTTTTTTTTTGGTAGCTGACTTTTTCCAGTCTGCACTAGCCTGTGGTTTTCTTCTGCTTTGTTCATTTTTCCCTCTCTCCTATATATCTTGTGGTACTGTAAGACTAAGAACAGATTTTGGTACTCTACTGTCAAGACTGCAGGCCCAAGAAAGCTAGTGTTATAAATAATATTCAACATGTATGTTTGCTAAGAAGGCTTTCTTTTTCTTGTTCATGCTCTAACAGTTAGCAAGAGAGTAGCCATGGTCAGGGACCACCCTCCAACCCCCAATGTTGAGCTGTGTAATTCATTTATACAGTATACCAGCAGTTCCCAAGACATTGAAGCATGGCTTTAGAGTATGAGGTCCCATTGCATTTGTCAAACAACACTATATGTTTTCATTGACCATTATTATCCTACCCCTTCATTGCACTTCAATGACTCAGAGTCATCATCATCATCATAAGCTACAGCTCTGTCCCCCCATTACGAAAGGTTTTTGGTTGCCGTGCCTACCTGGCTTTTCTAACATTGTGAACCAACCAAATGCCCAGAGTGATATTTTTGATACTGCAGTGCTAACTGAACTGTAGTTATGTATTGCAGTTGTATTTGTTTATTAAAAAAATTAAGGGGAGGAGTATCTGGCATCTAAATAAATACTCAGATTTGTAGACAGCGGCTTATCACCCCCGAGGATATCCAGGTGCTGTCCATAGGCACAGGGAAATTAAGTGATTTGACCAGAATCACAGGATGTTGAGCCAACGCTGGGACTCCAACTCGGATCCCCAGCTCCGAAGTCAGCAGCTCTGGCCGTTACACCACATTCTCTCCCTAAATGAATAATGTTTTTTTCTAGTCACACTGAGTGCTGACGGCTCAAGTGCCACTGCAGGAGAAGGAGAAGATTCAGTTAGAGGTCAGCAAAAGCTCCCATAATGTATGCTACAAATGATGGAATGATGGAAACAGGAAAGAATGGAAGGTTAAAAGAAAGGGTGGGTGAAATGGTATATGAGTGAAAGGAAAGGATGCGTAGGTGGGTGAAAGGATGTCTGGGTGAGTATTGGGTAACTGGATGGATGGGTGAAAGAAAGGATAGATAATGAATGGATGAATGATGTATTGGAATTTTTTATGAAAGACTGGATGAAGGAAAGTAAAGCTTAAATCATGGTGGCTATGGGTGAATATTATAGGAGGAATGAAAGGATGAATGAATAATTGCTTGCATGAATAAACAATGGCCTTCTGGAGAGGGGCTTGCTGCTCACCTACTTCACTTACTTTGTTTTATGGTTATCAGTGGAGGGTATTTTAATTTTTGTTCTAATCTCTTGACTCGCTGTATTTGTTAAGCGAGGAAGATATGTATCCCACCCATCATCATTCATCACCCCCTCCCTGCCCATGGCATTTCGCCACCCATAACTGAAGTGCAGTATGGTTAAATTCGCAACTGTAGTGTTGGCTGTGCAATGTGGGTCTGATTCAGGTAATGCGTCACTTGCAAATTTTCAATGCATTTCAAACCGAGCACACAAGGTGTGTTTCTCTTCACCAACTCAGTCACCTCTTAGTACTTCACTCCTTTATTCTTTCCTAAGTTCTTCCATCCTGGCCTACCAAAAAATTGAAAAATCTATTCTTGTTATGTGCCACATTTTTATGGCCATGTGAAGTGATCCCAAAATATATTTCATGATTTCCCATAACAGATTTCATTTACGCCTGTTCAGATGTTTCCCTTTAGACTTTCAACTATTACAGTGATTGAATAAGCCAAAGCTTAGATACATGACGAATCGATGAGCAGTAAAACCCCTCTATTCTATAGTAAAAGCTCTACCTACCCGTCTAATCCCTCTACCTTAGCTTGCAGTAGAGTAAGTAAGCTTTCTTTTCCTTTCTGCCCAGCGAATTCATTTGTTCAAAAATATTTGTGTTGGTGGGCGATACCAGTGAGTAAAGTGGGACTAAGTGCCTGATTTGAGTTCCAGTTTAGCGTAAGGGATACTCTGTGACGAATGTGCCAAATACAATCTGTACAGCCCATTCCCTACCCTGTCGTGCAGTGAATCATTTTCCTCACCATCTACTTACGGCAAACAGGATAAGAATATCTGCATTATACATGGCGTGTGTGACATACTATCTTATTTATTATTTATCTGCCTCTTTATGTCAGGATTGAAAGTGAAAGTCATTTGGAGAAGAGCAGGGCCATTGGAATTAAAGATAGATAATTGTCGACAACAGCTGCCCCAGCTGCACACATTAACAAAGTACCAGAAGCACTGGCTAGCGTGCCTCCATTAATTTAACAATAACTTGTACTCCATAGTGCATAATGCCTTACTCATTAATGAGGAGGTTTTTTTCCACTCAAAGTTTCTTTTAAGTTACCAGAAAAGTCTTTAAAAGAAAAACATAAAATCATAGTTTTTTTAATATGGTGTTATTCTGCCTTCATTCTTTTCTGCCAGACAGTAGGTGCATTTTATATGAAGCATGTGTGGGTAAAAAATAAAAGTGGCCCAGTGACTCTCCTAAGCATAATCACATCACATTCCAGTGGTCCTAGGGGACCAGCAATGTACTGCTACTGTGCCACCCACTACTTAATTCTAAACAGGTGTTTGCATAGAGCATTGTTTCTAATCTATCTTTTTTCTTTTTGCTTTTCTCGATAGAGCTACTCCTGCTGGTCCACTAGTAGCACCCAGCAGGCAGGAGATATCAGCCCAGCTGCATCAGCAGAGGTGGGACACTATCCAGCTGAAATATTGGTGGCTGATGGCATAGGTAGATGAAGAAGAAGACTTTGAAACAGTGCAGCCAGTCACACACAGCCTCCAGCCTCCCGGTCATTCTATCGCCGGTACCAGTGCCAGCTGTAAGGGCCCCTGACAAGAACTGCTGCTGCCCCCTCCTGGTCTGACACTAAGGGAACATTGCTGTGGCCCATACTACAGTGGCTGGGCCGCATGGAGAAGTGAATGGAGAGCCAGCTAGGCAAGACAGAGCGGAGCCTGGACCAACTCAGTAACCAAATGGACAATGCCATCTTTTAGCCCTTGAAGTACTGGGTATTTTAGACCCAGCGGTGCAGGGGCACACACCCTATGACTTCTGGGTTCACCCTGTTCCAGACCTACAGAAACACAGAGTCTTCTGGGTGAAGTCAAAGATTCGTTTATTGGCTGCAGACCAATTACAGGTATCCTAGAAGTACAACAGCGTGTATGTTCTCAGGAGACTGCTGAAAATCATAGGAACGGACTTCATCTTAAATACCCTTTTTCTTGCCTCAAGCATACATTCCTAGGTTTTATGATACGGCCATTACATGTATACATTTCAAACGAAAAAGCAGAGTCATGATGACCATCCCACATTCCAGTTCGGCCAGCCCACAATGATTTACACAGTAAGGTTCAGATCCCACATTTGATATCAATAGGCCCCCCAATAAACATGAGTATCTCCTGTTTCGGGAAACAAGTCATAAAGCAGGAACAAGCAAGTGTGAAAGAGATTAGCCGGAGGATTGTGTAGAATGAAAGGGTTTTATGACGGGTCAAGCCCTGATGCTAATCACAGGTGGACGGAGGAAGGGGAGCTCGTGAGACCGGTTTGACCCGGGGCAGCAGGGCCAGCTGCCCAGGTCACAGAGAAGTCAGAGGAGAAGCCCATGTACTGTGGGGCCCGTATTTACTCCATTATAGCCTATGTGAGGGCAATGACAAGATGGCCACTGCTTCCAAAATGGAACCCGCGTAGTGAAGCAGAATAGAGTGTACACAGTGCATTCATAGCTAGAACGATATATAAAGCACTCGTACATACCGCATTAACCATTTGCGGTTTGCTAATACCAAGATAGACAGGGGTAGGGCCCTGTCCCCTACGCGGTCCCGAATATTAAAGTACGACAGACCCTCCTTTTGCCCTTACATAGGCAATCACTATACTCATCTCAATCCGAGTCTAGGTCAATGTTCACGAAGTCATGGAGATGTTGCTGTAGCATCATCCTATTACTTAGCTCGTCCCTCGATACAGGTTTCCTTACACATAAGGTAGCACAGAGGCCACATATCGTAGGAGCACACTGTATACACAGACAGAACAGGAAAAGAATGGCTAAGATCATTCCAATGACCATCAGAACTTTCCAACCCCAGGCAGATATCAATTCCCAGAACCACCCCACCAGTGACCAATCTCCTTTATCCACGTGTATGGATTCAGATATTTTATGGAGTTTGGAGATGGCTTGATATACTGTTGGAGCGTTATCTGGTATGAAAATGCAACAACTAGATTGAATAACCTTACATACCCCACCACGGTCTGCGAGAATAACGTCTAGAACCATGCGGTTCTGCAAAGTCATAAGGCGATCCGCTTGGAGCTCAGCTGTCAGATTACCAAGGGCACCAGCCGTTACATTGACAGTGGATTCAACCACACGTGTCAGCTGTCTCAGGTTCCTACTATTGACCATAGGTCCCCAAAACGGCAGGAAACCCAAGAAGAAGTCTCCCGCTTCCTGACCTGCAGTATCCTCCTTACTAATCACACCTCTCACAACTCTGGTCTTGTGATAATCAGAGGCAGCAGTAAATGTCGGAGGTAACAAGTTCGCAATATAACATGTGCCCGAGAAATCAGGGGGCAGCCATGTATATGCTCGGTCATTACAGATGAAATATGTGCCTTTGGCAGCCAAAAACGCAGGGGAGAACTGTGACGGGAAAGTGTACGTTTCAGTACAGTCACTTCTTCCCAGTTGAGCTCTAGGATTCTGACCATTACCCTGTAAGCAGAACCGACCCATGTGGGGTACGACCCAGATTGGAGATGAGATTTTTCGCTGTCTTTCACCCAGACTAATACTATACCCCGTCGCGTTCCATCCTACATAAGGTCTCAGCTCTTCTTTGGGAATGGATGAGTATGCATCAATATCCCTACTCATATCAGCAACTCCTTTCATCAAAGCCTTATTATTGGTGATAGGTCTAATGGAACGCGGTTGGCGAGGGGAGTACGTATCTAGAGCATAGAGAAACATGGTTTGGAATGCCCATGACGATCCATTGTAACTATACGGCAGCACCAAATAAGGAATACCCTTGTTAATGGTATGTGGCATTAACCCGCACACCCAGCAATTAGTCGTATTCATTACCAGTTGGTGCTGATGCAAGAGCTGGATAAACAAGTTATTTACAAACTCTGATCGTCTAGTCTGTTCGTGCTCAGGCAAAGGGTGAAAAGAGTGAGAGGAGGCAGTAGAAAGAGGTATAGGCTGTTCAGTGGGTTCAATGGGCTTTTGAGCGGAGAAGAACACAAATCCTACAATAAACATCATGATACTACACAGTGTAAAAAGGCACAAAAATACAAAACATTTAGTTTTTACAATTCTACACATCCTTGCTTTGAAGTTCATTTCCTCAACGGGTCTCTCCATCTTAAAAAACTCCATCCTCTAATCGGGCCGCTCGCGGCGGATGAGTTTCTTCTGCTAAGGAGTACGCCTGTCAGTCCAGGGAAACGCCCTAGACCAACCAGAACCGTTGACCTAACGTCTTTGGCCTGTACCCCAAAGTCTTGGCACCGCGACCCTGCGGCAGAACCCGGATGGTGGTTCGAAAAACAAAAATCAAGAAAGTCCTTCAGATGGGAGAGCAAAAAATGTCAAAAAGGAAATAGTAAGGAAATCTTTATTTGTCCATGGGTCTTGGTCTTAAATTATAGCGGAGACGGCCAGGTGCTGTTTGGTCTTGAAACAAAAGTTCAGGCTTAGTGGTGTCCAGTCGATTTGATGGTGGCACAGCTTCTTGCAGAATATTGTCACTCTCTTGGTTTGAAACTGTGTCTTTTAGGCGTGCGTCACTGAATGGTACAAAGCGAGGCACAGTGTCTGTCTCAGAGTCGGCGATACCCTCCTGGACCCACTGGTCATATGGCAGAGGCAAGGGGACTACTTTGCAGTGGGTACCATGGATCCAGTGCTTCTTCCCTTTTACTCGCACCGCTGACCTTGTCGACAGAAGTACAAGGTGAGGGCCGATCCAGCGAGGCTCGTCGTTGCTCTTACGCTGGAAATTTCGGACCAGGACCCACGAGCCAGGGTTGATAGGGTGTCCGGGAGGTTCAGAAGCTTGGGGAAGAGTATCATGTACCTGTTGGTGCAAAACACGCAGTTTAACAGTCAAATCATACAGGTAATCGAGTAGTACTGGATGCTCAATCTCACTAAACTTCCTAGGCCTCGGTACACCCCATACGTTGGCCGGGCGGCCAAAGACGACCTCGTAAGGGCTAAGTCCCACTCGTGAGTGTATGGTCATTCTGGTGGACAGGAGTGCTAAAGGCAGAGCGTCAGGCCATTTAAGACCGGTGCTCGCCTGGATTTTGGCCAGCTTGAGCTTTAAGGCTCCATTGTAGCGTTCTACTAGTCCAGCTGATTGGGGTGATTTGCAGCATGGAACTTCTGCTTTATCCCTAGCCCTTCACATACATTCTTCATCACTTTACCCACAAACTCACTTCCATTATCACACCACACCATTCTTGGCATCCCAAACCTAGGGAAAAATTCCTTCACAAGGGCTTTGGCTGTGGATAGGGCAGTGTTATCTTTCAGAGGATAGGCCTCTATCCATTTTGAGAAAGCACAAACAACCACCAGTACAGATTTCAGGTTGTTGCATCTTTCCATGTGAATGAAGTCCAGCTGCAAAACTTCGAATGGACATGATGGGGGTGCAAAGTGACCAGCTGGAGTTGGGGTTCCCCTACCAGGGTTGTACTTCAAGCATACCATGCAATTCTTGACCACATTCTCTGCACATTTGGGAATCCCAGCATTCTGCCATACTGGAGCCAACAACTTACAAATTCCTTTCGTACTGATGTGTGCCATTCCATGTGCCATAGTAACCACTGGAAGCACATATGCGTCAGGTAACAACCATCGCCTATGTTCTGTCAGATCAATCCAACAACCATTCTCATCCAACTTACCCATGCTTTCTCTCCACTCGCTTAACTCTTTCTCTGTGGCTTCAGCTTGAAGCGACTTCACGCTCTCTATTGTGTTCTCACACATCCCAACATCGTCAACCCATCTTGCGGGGCCTGCAACATACATTCTAGTCTTCACATTCTGTGCTGTTTCTTTCGCGGTCTCATCAGCAAACGCATTCCCACGTCCAACATCATCTGTGACTTTCCTGTGCGCACTGCATTTCATGATCGCAACTTGCAACGGTAGGGTCAGTGACTCAAGGAGATCATTCACCAACTTGCCATTCTGAATTTTAGCTCCATGCGAAGTCAGGAACCCACGCTCTTTCCACAAACACCCAAAATTATGAGCCACGCCAAAGGCGTACTGGCTATCTGTGTATATATTTACTCTCATTCCTTCAGATAACACACATGCTCTCGTGAGGGCGATTAATTCTGCTGCTTGGGCCGAATTATGTGGCACTCGTGCAGTTTCCACGACCGTGTGTAAAGTCGTGATAGCATATGCAGCAGTCGTGTCACCATTAGGGAGTTTGAAACACGAACCATCCACCCATAAAGTACCATCACACTCAGTCAGGGGAGTATCTTTTAGATCTACTCTCCCTTTCGTCTCTTCTTCTGTCCTGAACAGACAGTCATGTTGCTCAATCTCGTCTGAGTCTGCTGGGACTGGCAATAACGTAGCTGGATTCAGCGTATTACATCTCTTTATGTGTATGTGATTTGCTAACAGTGTAAGCTCATAGCCTGATAATCGCGCACTAGTCAAGTGTTGTGTCTTGGTCCTATTTAATAATGTGTCTACAGCGTGTGGAACCATAACAATCAATGTATTGTCCATTACCAAACCAGCAGATTGTCGGATAGACATTGCTGCAGCAGCTGTCGCTCTCAGACAGCTTGGCAATGCCCTCGCTACAGGGTCCAAGGTTGATGAAAAATATGCGCATGGGCGCGGTCTGTCGCCAAAAGGCTGTGTTAACACTGACAACGCACATCCATCTTTCTCGTGAACATACAATGTAAAAGGCTTACTAGGAGCCGAACACAATGCATTACGCAATTCCACAAAACTTCTCTGGCACTCTTCAGACAATGGGATAGGATTCGGTGTGTCTTTGCATGTTAAGGCTACTAAAGGTTTTGCCAACAAAGAAAAACTAGGGATCCAATGCCTACAGTATGAAGTGATGCCCAAGAAAGCACGCACTTCTCTCTGTGTTTTCGGCACACTCAACTGTGCAATGGCTTGAATTCTTTCTGGGGTCAGTTTCCTTCCCTCCTTCGATAAGAGATGACCTAAGTAGGTCACTTCTTGTCGACAATATTGCAGCTTAGAGAGAGACACTTTGTGATGGAAAGCAGATAAATGGCGCAACAATGATAATGTGGCTTCTTTACAAATCTTTTCAGTATCCGCAGCGATTAGTAAATCGTCCACGTACTGAATCAGGATAGCGCCACTAGGTAAAACAAGTGCATCAAGCTGCGCTTTCAAAGCTTGACTGTATATGGATGGACTTTCACAGTAGCCCTGGGGAGCGCGTTTGAAGCGGAAGCTTCGGCCTCCCAGACTAAAGCCAAAAATGTCTCTGCTCTCTTCTGCAATTGGGATACTAAAGAAAGCATTCTTTAAATCAATCACTGAAAACCATGCAGCAGAGGCTGGAATCATTGTTAACAAGGCAGTTATATCAGGGACAACTGGAAACTGTGGCACAACAATCTTATTAACCTCTCTAAGATCGATCACAAATCTGTAAACAGGTGGCTGTGAAGGGTCCGTTCGTTTTAAGACAGGTAAAATCGGACTATTGCAAACGTTGCCTCTTGTCTCCTCAATCACACCTTTATTAATCAAGTCGCTGACAATGTCTAACAATGCTTTCTGCCCTTCATTAGAGATCTTGTACTGGGGAATACGTGGCAGTCTGACATTAGCCTTTAAAGTCACCACATATGGCGGTATCTTCAAGAGGCCCACATCATTGGGACCAGTAGCCCAAAGGGCATCCGGAAGGGATGACAATTCAGGCGGCATTGTGTTTTTAGACAAGTACATTGGGGAAATCACTTTCTTGCCTAATGTAAGTTGTACTCCTGAAGGAGAACAATACAGTGTAGCGTGCAATCTTTTCAACAAATCTAATCCCAATAAATTCTCACCACAACCTGTTGTCAGAATCAGGGGTGCTTTCAGCTCGCAAGGTCCAACAGAAAGTGACATGGGACTAGAAATCGGGTTCCTAACTGGGGCGCCAGAAAAACCTACTGAAACATTTATATCGCCAGACAAAGGTGCGCCAGGGAGTTTTGAATGCATGATTGAACTCTTTGCAGCACCAGTGTCTAGCAGAAAAGGCTCCGTTACATTTGCTGTAGTCACCTCAACATACGGTCCACTCTGATCCACTGGCACTGAAACAACTCCCTCTCTCTGTCTATGGCTGTCCTAATAATCATTATTTTCTGCATCGCCATCCTCTGCATAATAATCATTATTATAATACTGGGCCGTATTACTAGTCGCGTTAGCTTGCTGATCAAAGCTATTAATGGCGCTTTGGGGCGGAAGAGGACGCGCGTTCTGGGGAACACTTCCACGCCCTCTGCCTCTAGGAGCTTGCTGACCACCCCTAACTCTTGTGCCATACGCATTACCGTTCCGCTGCATTAATTTAGGGCAACTATATTTATAATGACCTTCCTCTTTGCAGTATGAACATTGGTTGGGACCTACAGGGACACGTGGTTGATAATACCCATTTATTTGCTGGTTGTTCTGAAACTGTTGGGGTTGGTGATAGACACCTTGGGGTTGTCTATAATTGTTCTGACCTCCTCGTGGTGGGTAAGCCTGCTGTAAAAGGACTTTTGTCTTTAACTCCTTCGTTTTCTTCTCTGTTCTATCTTTCTCGTCTTTATCTCTGTTTTCATAATACTGTGCAGTAGCCAGTATTTGCGCTGAAGAAGAAACAGCCCAAGAACTCTCTGAGTCTTTCAACTTTTTACACAGGTCAGGAAGTAAATTCTGCACAAACTTATCCACAAATAACCGTTGGCCACCCTCAGTACTCATATCCTGCCCACTGTGGTCAATAAATGTTTCTTCAAACCTAGTAAAGAAGTCTGACACTGTCTCATCTTTCTTCTGCTTGCATGCAGATAACTTGTCCCAATTTACGCGCATCGCGGGCATTATTGTCTTCATATACGTGATGATTCTACCAGGCAGTTCAGCTACTAAAGGTTCTGGTTTCGCGCCACCAGTTTGTCTAGCATCAGCAGCAACGATGTTAGCCCATGTATCCCCTAGTTCTGCATTGTGATCTGCATTACGAATTGATCCCCATAGAGGCTGTGGAACAACATTACCAAACAACATGTCTATGTCGGCCAGATTCATAACGCATGACCCTGCCGTCTGTGACAACTCTTTATAATAACCTGCTGCATTTTTACGGGGATCAGGCAATGACTGCTTAAGCGCTAACACCTCAGATCTTTTCCATGGAACATGCACCCAAACACGCTGGAAATGCGCTGGCGCAGCGGCAATACCGGCGTTAGCATCAGCTGCAACTGCTTCCTTCCATACCGGGGGAACTTCTCTCATGGGGTATTGTCGCGCTTTTACCTTTTTCCCCACAAGGACATCTTGTTCAAACAATGACTGTTGACAATCATCATTCCTGAAGGACAATACAACCGCAACTGCTTTATCTACTTCGCGGTCCACAATTATACCAGTTCCAAAATCGAACCTCACTCTACACAACTCCTGCGGGTTCGGATTTTTACCACTATCTTCCAATTCTTCACAGAGAATTTCGCACATTTCTCGAACACATATCTCTGTTTTGGGGCATCCCACTGATGGAAAACGTTGACAACTGATTCCACATCATACAATGAAGGGAAAACAATCCATCTACGCGCCATGCTGTCTATTACCTTTTTCTCATCAGGGTTAGGCAATTGGCTACGCAATTGCTTACGCTGCAAACCAGGAGTCGCACCAGATGACTCAAAGAGAGGCGACATTAATGTAGTAACCACATTAGCTAAGCGCTGTCGCGCTGAAGGAGAAGTTGAGGCGGAAACAGGGGGAAAAACAGAGGGAAGAAAAGAGGATGTAGAAACAGGTACTGGAGTGGTGCAAGGAAGAGTGTCAGGGGAGGCAGCTGCTGAATTAGGCAAAGTCGCAGGAAGCGCGGGGGCAGTCGGGAACACAGCTGGTGGCCCTTGAGAGGGCTGCGCTATATGGATAAGAGCTGGCTGCGCAGCAGCTGGCGGTAGCGGCAAGGCTTGCCGTATATTCACTGGAGGTGGCATATTCACAAGCTGGGGAGGTGCCGTGGCATTTTGAGCATACGGGTTGGCGAACTCAGCAAATGCGACATCAGGGGATCTTTCTCCTTTTCTTCTAACTCATTCTGCTTAGAATGTGGTAAAGCTGGGTAACATTTGTCAATCCCTAACTTACGCTGTCTGTGCAATTGCTCATTCATCTGTTCCTCCTCATTGTCTTTAAATTGTACAGCTGCTTGCATTACTGTCATACCTCTCTCTCTTTTTTATTCTTTTTCGCTAACTTAATTTCCTTTTGTTCGGCTTCCTTTCGCCATAAGCGAAAAGAGTCAAACATCGCCGGCCGGGCTTTCTTCTTAAACAATTTAATTTCCAAATTATCTAAAATATCGGTATCGAAACTACCATTTTGGGGCCATTTTAAAACACCGTCTTTCCTAGTGTAGTGGATCCACACTTCGTTATATGCAATGGGGCCTATACCATGTTTTACATAGAGCTCATAAGTTGGAGTTCCAACCGGAGGAACCGGACATGATTCCTCTAGCTGGAAATCTTTTCCACAACCCAAACAGAATAATCTACCAAATATTCCAGAACCAGGCATCTTCGCTCACTAGTCTAGATCCAAACGTCAAAGGATTATCGATTACGATAGTCTCGTGAATACACGAGTCCTCTGGCTTTGGCGTTTGCAAACTCCAAATTACCAAATTACCAAATCAAACGATCCCGAAGGATACCAAAAACAAATGGGAGACGCTCCACTTATACTTAACTGAATATGGCCGATCGATGACGTCACCAGAAGACTCTCTCGATTGTTTCGCTCTCTCAAACTCGTCAAGGGTCCAAAACAGGTCGATTAATCAGGGCAGCAGTCCTTCGTAGCCGTCGGGACGCGGAGAACCTCGCAGAAAAGACTTTCGGACCACGTCGACATGCAGGGGTCGATGAAGTGGCGGCCTTCCTCCGGAATTTCCACACGAAGCTCCTCACGAACCTCTGGCTTGGACTGGTACCGCTGAAATCGTCCCGAGTTGGGCGCCAAACTGAAGTACTGGGTATTTTAGACCCAGCGGTGCAGGGGCACACACCCTATGACTTCTGGGTTCACCCTGTTCCAGACCTACAGAAACACAGAGTCTTCTGGGTGAAGTCAAAGATTCGTTTATTGGCTGCAGACCAATTACAGGTATCCTAGAAGTACAACAGCGTGTATGTTCTCAGGAGACTGCTGAAAATCATAGGAACGGACTTCATCTTAAATACCCTTTTTCTTGCCTCAAGCATACATTCCTAGGTTTTATGATACGGCCATTACATGTAAACATTTCAAACGAAAAAGCAGAGTCATGATGACCATCCCACATTCCAGTTCGGCCAGCCCACAATGATTTACACAGTAAGGTTCAGATCCCACATTTGATATCAATAGGCCCCCCAATAAACATGAGCATCTCCTGTTTCGGGAAACAAGTCATAAAGCAGGAACAAGCAGGTGTGAAAGAGATTAGCCGGAGGATTGTGTAGAATGAAAGGGTTTTATGACGGGTCAAGCCCTGATGCTAATCACAGGTGGACGGAGGAAGGGGAGCTCGTGAGACCGGTTTGACCCGGGGCAGCAGGGCCAGCTGCCCAGGTCACAGAGAAGTCAGAGGAGAAGCCCATGTACTGTGGGGCCCGTATTTACTCCATTATAGCCTATGTGAGGGCAATGACAAGATGGCCACTGCTTCCAAAATGGAACCCGCGTAGTGAAGCAGAATAGAGTGTACACAGTGCATTCATAGCTAGAACGATATATAAAGCACTCGTACATACCGCATTAACCATTTGCGGTTTGCTAATACCAAGATAGACAGGGGTAGGGCCCTGTCCCCTACGCGGTCTCGAATATTAAAGTACGACACCCTTTTTTTGGTGGGAGAGAGTAGTGAGTTGGGACTGGATGTTTTTGTCTCGTACTTTTGCTTAGACATTGGTTGTGGATAGGTCAATTTATTTGGGGAGACGGGTGGGCCTGTTCTGGGTGGAGAGAGTGGTATCTATGTAAAAAAAAAAAAGAGGAAAGTTGTAATTCTTCACAATTTATGCCTGAATTAGTTTATTTGTGTTTTACTTTTATTTTGAACTGCTGCCTTTTTACACAGCCTGTTTTTTTAAATCTGCTTATAAAAAAATATACCAGTTTGTTAGTTATAGTTAGTTATATACCTCTGTAACTACCTCGACCATTAGGGGGGATGCTGCCATGAGCCATGACCTATGTTGCCTACAACAACCTAGATAAACAATTGCTTACCTGAAGTAGCAGTTAGTTGCTTGCTGTTAGATCTGGGGGTCTCTAGTTGGCAGAGGTAGGTACCACTGTCCAAATAGGGACCCTTACTTCTAGTCAGGATAAGGGGGATACACTCTTTAGATAACCCCTGCTCACCCCCTTGGTAGCTTGGCACGAGCAGACAGGCTTATCAAAGGCAATGTGTGAAGTATTTGTACTAACACTCACAGTAACACAGTGAAAACACCACAAATGGACTCCACACCAGTGTGGATAAATAAAGTACTTTTATATAAACTACACAAGACCAAAATGACAAAAAAAAATCCAACATACACAGTTCAAGAATATGGTTTCAAAAGAGTTCTAAGCTTAGCAACAAAATATTCCACATTAGCGTCCATTTTAGCCAACAGTACAAGGTGATGCGATACAAGTTCCTAGTTGCGCTCAGGCATGGAAAAACAAGCAACCTTGTCAGTCCTGAGACCCTGGGGAGGCGATGCGATAACCCCGCTGCATGCAGCGGGCGTGTTCGACGAATCCGGCCTGTATGGGGAGTGAGGCGATACTTGTATGGATTCCAAGGCATAGCTTCTCCGGTAGAAATTTACTCGCAAAGGCACGATGCAACGATCTCCGATGTTTCTGTGACGATGTTCGCAGTGATGAAATACGGCCCGCTAACGAGCGGTGCGACAATCTTCGATGGCTCTGCGACGATGTTCGCAGCGACTAAATGCGGCCCGCTAACGAGCGGTTCGACGATCTCACTCAGCGGCGGCAGGCTCTGCGACGATACTTGCAGCGACGGGAATCTTACCGCTCCGGGGGCGATGCGCTCCGAAGATGAACGCGGCATTGGCGCTGCAGCGGCGATAGGCGCTGCGACGATCTTCGTGGCGACTGAACTTTTCTCGCTAAGCCGGCGGTGCATGAAAAAGTTGCTGAACTTTTACTTCTTTTCTCTTGGTCAGCTTCCCAACAGCAAGCACCACTTCCAGAGGCCCCAAAATTGGATCAAGCACTCTAGGAAGGGCAGAACTCACAGCAGAGTTCAGGGGGAAGCTGGGGGTGAAGTCCTTTTGTTCCTGGGACTTCTTAACAGGAGGCCAGCTCTACTCAGGCCCTTGGAGATTCCTTCAAGCCAGGGGACACAGGACACAGCAAAGTCCTTCCCCTCTCCTTGGCAGCAAAGCAACTGCAGGTCAGCCTTACAGCATGTCAGTCCTTCTTCTTCAGTCTTCCAGCTTTCTCCTTGGCAGAGGTTCCTTCTTGATTCCAGGATGATCTCATTTTCTGTAGTCTGGGTCCCAATACTTATACCCCAAAATCCTTCGTCCTCTGAAGGCAGAGGGGCCTTGGCCTAGTCAGAACCAGTTCTGGCCAGTCCTTGAGCACTCTGTTTACTTGGTTTCTTCTTTCCTTTGAGAGAGAGGGGCAGGGTCATCAGCCGCCCAGCAGGGGGTGGAGCCAGCATTGTGGAAGGCAGGCACAGCCCTATTCAGGCCCAGGTGCTACTCCTCCCACCCATCTACAGGGGAAATTCCCATTCAGCCTCTGGGAGCCACCCTTGTCCCCGTCACTCACAAACCAGACAGTCAATTCACAGACAGGCCAAGGCACACAGAAAGGGCAGGAAAGGAAACATCCACTTTCTAAAAGTGCTGTTTTGATACACAGGATTTAAAAAACATCTTTCCTAAAAGATGTGTTATTAAATTCTGAGTTCAGGGATACCAGACTTTAATTTTCTATCTTGCTCCTATGGGAAGATATGCAGGTAAACATTATACTCAGCATTCCCCATTATAACCTATGGGCAAGATAGCCTTTCAATAGTGAAACACGAAAATGGCTGTAATTCACTACCAGAGGATGTTACCTACACCAATACATGCTCTACCTTTCACATACACTGCACCCTGCCCAGGGGGGTACCTAGGGCCTTCCATAGGGATGTCCAGTGTGTACAGAAAGGGAAGGGTTAGGCCTGGCCAGTGTGGACACTGGTCAGGTCAGCATGGCAGTTAGCAACTGCACCCAGGCACTGCGGTGGCAGGCCTGTGACACCATTTTAGGGCTACTCCTGTGGGTGGCACAATCAGTGCTGCAGGCCCACTAGTAGCATTGGAATCACCAGCCCTGGCACACTCAGCGCACTTTACTAGGGGCTAACAGGTGAAACAAATATACCAATCATGGATAACCAATCAATATAACAATTTACCTAGGGAGCACTTGCACTTTGACACTGATCAGCAGTGGCAAAGTGCCCAAAGCATCTAAACCAGCAAAAACGAAATCCAGCACAGTATCAAAAAATACAGGAGGTAGAGGCAAAAAGTCAGGGGAAACCACGCCAAAGATGCCAGGTCTAACACCTACTTACTGAATTAACTAGTCACTTCACTTCATAGTTCACCTACCTAAATATAGATGAAGCAATAACAGGGAAGGCATCACAACTTCACAAGCAAAGCCCCACCCAGATGAGCTGCAACTGCAGTATTAATTGGAAGGATTATCCATTGCAGGCAACTAAATGGAAAAAAGCACCGCGTTAGTGGGTTAGAAATTATGTCATAGCTTTGAAAAGAATTACTACTACATGACACAACAAACAATAACTGATAGTGATAAAATAGCGATAGCAGTAACTTTTTCTGGGCAATGGGGTGCTAGTATTTAATTAAATCTAAAGTTAAGAAATCCTTGAGCCATGAAAAGTGGACTCAAAGTCTAGAGTGAAAAAGTTTAAGTATTCATGCAACACAAGGCCTGAATGATGATGCTGATGCCTGATGTTCTTCTATATATAAAATATAGATCATTATTATGTGTGAGTGGGCAAATTAGACTATTGTGGCTTTTTGCTTAGGTAAGAGAAGATCCTGCAGCGAGTTGGAGTTGCTTCCTCCACATCCACCCCACCAAGTGTGTGATCCATTTGTGGTGTCAATTAACTCAAACATCAATATTAAGTCATACAGCCTGGGGTAAGAAGGTTAGGAGTTTGATGAAGGATAGGAAAGGAGATTTGGGGAAGGTGTGTCAAACACAAACACTACACAAGGACAATATTCGTCTGCGCGATGAGCAGCACATGATCGTCATCAATCCATGAAATAGTACAGTTAAATGCAGTGCAAACAGTCCTTCTGCCCCAGAGACCCAAATTATTAGATATCTAAATGTTTTGTCTTCTAGTTTTGAAAAAATCTAATTATGGAGGGGTGAACCCACGCAGTTCTAAAAATATTATTGTTAAAAGAAAAATTATACTGTATTGCTAAAGTAGGTGGTGCGTCTTTATCTTCTTGGGGACGTCCATCACTCTTGGGTGCCTGACTGGACTGGTCCGGTAGGTATGCAGGAGTGTTGACCTCAGCTTTCACCTTTCGTTGGTTCAGGAGACGTGAAGGCCGGCCGCTTGTAAAACAGAAGCTGCATTGTAATGTAGAATCAAGGAGAACAGAAGGAAAGTAAGCTTCATGAGTAGCGTACCAAGAAGACTCAGACACAGAGCAGAATACAAGAAGACTCAGAGTTTCACTTTTGCCACCAGTACAACACACACACTCAGTAGCATTTCCAAAATCAACGCAACTCTCCCCATTCCACATAGCTGAGTACTAGGCCTCAGAGTCATGGTTTTTCTTTGAAGTTGATAACTTCTTTCTTCTAGCTGTTCATGAGGTAGTCCCACCCTGAGTTCTTCCATCCTCCTCCTGACTCAGATTAACTCTGTCCCAGTCCTGACCCGAGCATTATAGACATGCAGCACACTGCTGTTGAAGATCAATTATAGAAACAGAATTTAAGTATTTTGTATAGATTTTTTTGTTAACTAAAGTGGATGGTCTGGTCTCTGAAGTACCAGAAAAAAGGAGTGGACCCTGCAAGTAAATCTGGCTATGTGTGAAAGGGTAAATCACCTCCAGGAAAATATCACTCATCTTTCAGGCCCCAAACTTTGCAAATCATGTCAATAAAGTTTATAAATTACAGTTGAACACCCTCCCTCACAGTCTGCCACCACACGAATCATCCATCATCACTCACAATCACTCAATAATATATTACTCAGGAAAGCGGACAACAAGGCCGGATAGCCGCGTTCTCTGCAAGCTCAGCCGGCCCGAAGTTATCCTGACTTTCATCCTGACCCTCGACGCCATAAACTTACTTCAGTAGCGTTCGGAAGGTGTGCTGC
The DNA here is from genome assembly GCF_964204655.1 of Triturus cristatus. Taxonomy (NCBI): domain Eukaryota; kingdom Metazoa; phylum Chordata; class Amphibia; order Caudata; family Salamandridae; genus Triturus; species Triturus cristatus. The sequence continues at coordinate 886,636,985 of NC_140579.1, forward strand.
GGCAAAGGGGAGCTGGAGGGCCAGAAACCGGACAATCTGAGCCGTGACTTGAGCCTTTCACACACTACGATCGACACTACGCTTCTCAAAATGGCGCCCTGCCGGAGCGGTCAGCGGAGACGAGACGACTCCATGGCCCATTAAGGCTGTGGTACGAAAGTGGTGTGAGACGTTCAACACTTGGGCAATCGACTTGGGCTTGGTAATGAACGGTGCCCTACAGGGCTGCTGACATCGCGAGGAGGTCTGGTAACGCCTATCTGAAGCAGGCGAAGATTTTGCACTGAGAAGGCAACACGGGAGAAGCACTCGCGCCTTGCCAATGGGGGAGTGTCCTGGACTGAGGCGCAGACAAACCAATACAGCCCAGTGAGAGGGTTTTGAGGCTGTGAGGGGGACCCTCCCCTGCGTTCTCCTCTGTACAGCGAGTGGCACCGCCTGAGGCGGCAGCCGCAATAATCACCCCGTCCGGATCCGACCAACTCCAGGGTCCTCCTCTCGGGCCTGCAGAGGGAGGAACGGCTTGCAGCGAGAAGACCGGGAGACTGTGGGCCTATATCAAGTCCATAGCGCTGATGTGAGTGGTCGATTGAGACTGTTGGTGGACTCTTTCTCTTCTATCCCCCCCCCACAGATTCCGGCGGCGTAGGCGAGGGCTGCGGAGATAACTGCTGTGAGGGCTGGTGAATTTGCGGTCCCCGACATGCACCCTTAATACTGCAGTGCCATGGCCCTGTAGGGTGAATACATAACCTATTGGTGGCATCACTCTGCAGTTTAGGGGTGTTCAACCTTGCACACACGGTGTGGGGGCACTGGTAACATACATGCTGGCACGAAGGGCATAATAATTCAACTTCCTGGAGAGGAGGATCCCAGAGGAAATATTACAACTGGTCTGCTGGTCCTGGAGCTGCTCACTACCTCCCCCTCACTCTGCCAACCACTATCATACTGAGACAAACAACGGGGGAGTGGACAGCAATGTGAACTGTGATTCCCTCCTTGAACTCACTTGCAGCGGAAGGAACCCTGGGGCTTGTACACTGGTCTAAACAATCTGTGCAACACAGTTCAGGCTGTCCTGGGAGCGCCGAGACACTCCGGGGGCGAATATCGGAGAGACCATCGGCAATACGGTGGAAGTCGCATCTGCGAGAGGGCGATCTTAGCCACAACCAAACATCAGATTGATCGCGATGGCGAGAGATAAAGAGCCCAAATCGTCATGACATGGGAAGCTGGACTGATTTGCTAAAGTGCTCCCTGCGTCGACAGGAGCAGAGGAGATCTTGCTCCCCTTCCAGATAATGCGGCCATATTACAAGCCATTCATGCATCCAGACAAAGCTTAGAAGGAAAGATGGCGGAGATACGTTTGGAGGTGACACTGCTTCGTCATGATCTACGCAAAGTCTCTGAATGAGTGACTGAGGCGGAGCACCGTGTCTCAGAACTCAAAGATACCTCTCATTCCATGTAGAAGGATGGGACGGGACTCTTCGCTTCCAGGGAGGAGGTGGCCTGGAGGGTAGATGATGCCGAAAATAGGGCCCGAAGAAATAACATGAGTTTTATCGGTTTTCTGGAGAATGCTGAACGAATGGACCCGGGCCATTTTCTCCTGATGTTTTTAAAAGACATCCTGCTGGAGGCACCCTTCTCGACATCTTTGAAGATAGACCGGCGAGAGATCCACCACAGGATTCGGGCCTTAGGGCAAAATCTACGTTTACCCCTAGTTTGGCAATGGTGGGCAACAATATTTACATTTTTGAAACAAAGGTCAAGATTGAGGTTAGCAATCTCTTAACAGAAAAACACTCTCAACCACACAATACATCTAAAGCACAGAAAGAAGCGATTGACTCCCTCGCTAGGGATAATACAATCACAATAAAGCCAGCGTATAAGGGGGGAGCAGTGGTAATCTTAGATACGAGAGACTCCGAACATAGGGCATTAGATCTTCTGTCAAATAAACAACACTACCAAAGGGTAGCCCAAGCGAGATTAGATCATCTTAAAGGGGAGGTGGAATCCATGCTAGAAGTAGCTAAAAGTAATGAAGATATTAGTCTGGAAGAATACAAATTTTTAAACAATAGGAACCCCAAAATACCGGCATTTTATGGACTCCCTAAAGTCCATAAGAGCCTCCATAATCGGCCCCTAAGACTCATAGTGGCATCCATTGACTCATTATTGGAACTGCTGAGTAAATACGTGGATAAATTCCTGAAGCCAATAGTATAAAAACAAAAGTCATACATCAAGGATACCACCGACATGATCACGAAGATCGAAGGCATTGATTTTAACATTGACATTGAATATATGGTGACACTCGACATAGAGGCACTATATACGAATATACCCCAGAGTGACACTATTGAGGTCATCAGGAGCATTTTAGAGACAACTGACATTATGGGAGTGAATAAAGATTTAATCCTAAAGTGTGTGTCCATGGTCCTCTTGAACAATAGTTTCCTTTTCAAAGTTGATCTATACATTCAATTGAAAGGGACCAGCATGGGCGCGACCTGTGCGCCCAGTGTAGCATGTATATATGTAGGCTTTTTTGAGGAGAGACCTATATATAATGAAATTAGACCCTTTTTTGAGAATATATGTTACTGGGTCCGGTTCATAGATGATATATTTTATATTTGGACGGGTCCAGAGCAACAACTATCAGAGTTCCTGGAATGGATTAACCTAGGAGATAAAAATTAAAGATTCACAGCCCATTACAGTAACAATAGGGTTAATTTTTTAGATATTAGCATAAAAAGTGACAAGGGACACCTGGTGGTGGAACTATTTTCTAAAGAAACAGAAACTTCACTGTAGAAGTTACCACCCTAAATGCCGAAAAGATAGTATCCCCTTTGGGGAATTTCTTCGATTGTGATGGAACTGCACCTCGATACAAGATTTTTATAGACATTCAGAGGAGCTTAAGTAGAAATTCAAAGTGAGAGGTTATCCTAAGAAACGTATCAATCAGTCGTTCAAAAGGGCAAGATTCTATGATAGAGACAGTCTCTTAGAAGGAAATAGGAAGGACAAGAGTCTGGATAAAATAGTAATGGTCAGCCAGTTCTCTAGTAACAAGGTAAAAAATATAATTAACCGCAACTGGAAGATCTTGAATGATGGTGAAAGCAACAGGCTGCGCAAACCGATGTTTGCATATAGGAAAAATAAAAATGTGCGTAATTCCCTTGTGCATACATATAGAGAGGATGTGGTGGAAACCCAGCAAACTATTATGGGTGGAAAGGCCATAGGTAACCACAGGTGTTGAAACTGTAGTGTCTGTGATCTTTGTATCACTACGAAGAGCATAACATTAAATACTAAAACACAATATAGAGACACTGAAAAATTGTAGGAGCAAAAATATCATATACCTTATCTTGTGCCCCTGTGGAAAGGGGGTATGTAGGTGAAACAGGGCGAGAACTAAGACAGAGAATATGTGAGCATAGATCCGCGATTAGTACAAAGAAGGAAAATGCACCCCTAGTGAGTCATTGGGGAGAGTAGGGACACGAGGTCAATGAAATCAGATGGGTCATATTGAAAAAGACAAAAGAACAAAGGAGAGTAGGCAATTGCACGCAACGTAGGAAACATCAGGAACAGTGGTATATGATCAAATTTGACACAATAAAAAATGGTCTGAACAGCAGGGAGGACTGGGAGACGATTATTTCTATGTAAGTTAGGGAAGATTTTCCAATTTTACATAAAAATTGTAAGCAGGAGAGGGACTTTCCTTAATGAATAGCATGAATTTGAGTCAATATTCTCCAGAAGGTATGAGATCTCAGGTTCCCACCTATAAGAAACCGCTAATATGGACATACTGCAATATGGCCGTATGATAGACATTTTGAGTAAAGAAGGGACTTAGGCTGTGGGAAATACGGAAGTTGCCGTGAGAAGGCACTTCAACATGGCCGTGGGACATGCGCAGTAGTCGGAGAATTCTCTCCGATGACGCGAGTGTTTTCGCGCCGTTTGTACCACTGGAGAAGTTTAAATGGAGCGATCTTTAGTCGCATCTAGAACCCCGTGGTGAAATGTATTCAATGTAAGGAAAGTTAACCGCGTCTACGTAGCGGACAGGGAAGGGAGTCCGGGATTCGTCCCGCGCATAGCCATACTAGCAGAGAAAAAGGCTTTTGATAAATGGATTTAAGCTGTATTTCCGAACAGGATGATAAATAATACTGTGTTAGTATCATATCCAGTAATAGATAGTGTGAACACCGCCTGAGATTAAATAAACCGTCAAAACATCGTATTGAATAAACAGGTTTAATATAACATGCCTACCTGCATATATGCAAATCAGTAACAAAGCAATTGATTTTAAATATTCACAGACAGAGCGGGTTTGCCAGGACTACAGTAAGCAACAAAATAAGAGAGACATATCAAAAGTCTACGGGCAGATCTAAATAAGTGGATAGAATCACGGATCCCCATAGAATATCCTGCATATCAAGAAACTTTAAATTGGAGGTAAGTGGGTTTATCTCCCCTCAGATGTAACCTCTATCGTCTGTAATACAAATAGAGATAAGAATAGCTTCTCTTATCAATTTTTCTTGAAGGTTTAACAGTTACATCACAGTGCCTTTTGCATCGCGTCTACCTGAAGGAAAGGAAAGGTGGGCCATTCAGTGGTGACATATAACAAGACTGAGTGCACCCTTTTTATGTTAAGCCTCAGAGGAGGCGGTAAGGGGGAGTTGATACAACGATAGTACTTTCATTTATAAATAAAATAACAACAATTATAGAGACTCTTTTTCTCCCTTTTACCCTCATTTCCAGCCACAGATCTGATGGGGTGTGGGAGCCAATCTTATGGGAGAGCGCACTAATAAGAGATAATATACTTACAGACTCCGTGACAAAATTCATCAACTGTCACGGTTAGTACAATGAGTATGTAGAGACACATCTTGAGTATGAATGGTACACTCTGTATGGATGATAGAAATTTAAATGGGGCATTGTTGAAAAACAAGGCGAATATGTAAAAAGGGAATGGCACCCTTCTGGTTTCTCTCTAAACTGAGATGTAGTGCACCAAGGTATGACACCCCTCAGCATAGTGAGTGGCTGTCTATAGGAATATGATAATGAATACACTTGCTAATATATGGTACATGGATAATTAAAGTGTGATAAGAATAATCCTGTATAATAGCGCATATCAATTGAGGTTGTTCTGACACCTGTCTCTTTTTATATAGATAAGATATTTGTAACGTGGAGAAATCTGACCCTGTTAAAAATATTGTCCTGAAGAAGGTGGTTTCTTAAACAAACTTCAATACCACCGAAACGCGTCAACGCATCTGTTTACAGAGAATCCAACAGACGAGGGATGTTTGGATAAGAATGATATTTTTACCAAAGACCTCTATATAGATTGTATTGTGTTTGGATCAAATTTATCTGTAACAGAATATGATAACTGTCCTTAATGGGTCTCTATTTTTAAATATGTTGTGTTTTTAACGTGTCTAAAAAAAAGGAAAAATATTTATTTTTAAACAGTGTGAATAACATTTTTCACATGATGTATGAAGTACTTCAGGTTTATCTTCCTATGGGGGCCATGAAGGTTTTAACATGTGTATATTTTTAGATACATTTTCATGGATTAATAAAACGTGTTAGCACTACATTTCAGTTTGCGGTTCACAATTGTTATGCCATAGTGTTTGGTTCATTAATGACTAATGATTTTATAACCTTTACGATATAGTATGACAGAATAATTGAGTCAATGTGATTCTACTTCCAGGGTAATCTTCTTTTGCCTACTGGTTATTAGAGCTCGGTTCACTGGAACTGTTGGGCCACCTCTCTTTTTGTTAACCTGCGTGGTTAGAACCCGCCAAGGACTAGGTGGCTTCGTAGATGAGACCGATTTTTAGAGGAAGAACGCATATCGTTATATTCGGATGACATTCTGCTCTATGCCACAAACCCAGTTAAGATGCCCACTCAAATGTTACAGATTTTTTTAGGAATATGGCTGTCATGATGGCTATAAGATTAACTGGAGCAAGTCCACCTTATATCCACTGTGCAGGGTGGTGGAGCCCCAAACCTACCCGAGATGCTTACGACTGTCCACAGTGGGGTTCACCTATCTGGGACTCTATATTACCACCGAAGTAGCAACTAGCTTAGAGCACAATCTCAGACGAGTTCTTTCGATGTTTCAGGAAGACGTCAAGAGATGGAGGAAACTCCCCCTGACGATCATGGGGAGGGCTGCTATGTACAAGATGATTACGCACGCTCAGCTGCTCTATATTTTGCAGAATACCTATTAGAAAATACCGGAAACCGTATTCACCACTCTTAACAGCAAGCTACGCTTGCTTTTGTGGGATGGGGCCCATCCACGAATAGCACTGCAAACGATGCAGCGAAATCCATACAATGGGGGTTTTACCCTAACGGATATTAAAGCCTACTATAGAGCGGCCCATCTCATTTTAATCAATGAATGGGACCATGCGCCAAGAGACCACCCCACTTATAGATTGGAAAGGTTGCAATTCCAAAAGTGCACACAATTACACTACATATATGGAGGTGAAGGCTGTGCAAGGCTTCTACCGGCTACCCAACGAGTGCTGGAGGCGTGGAAAAGTGCTGAAAAGCAAATGAAATGGGACATGAAGCCAACACGGGAAACACCTTTATGGGAGGGTACTAGATTGCCCGAGATCAGAAAACTGAGAGGCTTTAAACAGTGGGATCTAATAGGAATTACCAAAGTAGGGGATGTACTGGAGGCGGGTTCATTGGCTCCGTTTGCCTCGCTCCAAGCTACATACCAGCTTCGCGACACCCAAGCCTATGCCTATCTCAGACTGAAGCATGCCTGGCCAGCAGAGGGACTAGACACAGAGACATTGCTGGAGTATGCCCCGTTAGAAGGGAGACTTTTACAGGAGGAGATTCCGACTCAAGCCATATCATTGACACATAAAACAATAATTAACAATATGCCTGATTAACTCGACCCGCTCCGAGCCAAACAGGGAACTCACCACCTGCCCACTGGAAGACATTGATTGGAAGGCTGCCCTTATGCACCCACGCCAAGTAGCGATTAAACTGAGGCTACAGCTCATACAGTGTAAGATTCTACACATAACCTAATTCGATAGAGCAAGACTACACTCAATGGGGAGAGCAGATAACCCGGATTGCCTACGATGCTACAAAGAACGCGGTACATATATACACACCCTCTGGGAGTGCAGTAGGGTTCAAATGTATTGGAGCAAGATAGTGAAGGAACTAAACAATATACTGGAAGCCCAACTTGAGATGGATGCAAAATTCCTCATATTGGGCAACCCTACAGATGTAGATCTGCCGCGGCATAAACTCCTGGTGGCCAACTTAGGGCTGGTGGTAGCTACGCGAGACATAGCCAAATGCTGGAGTGCCCACCGACTCCCTACACTCAAGGAATGGAGATCATGTATGGATCATTACATGGTTGCAGAGAAGGTGACTTATAAGGCCAGGGGTTGCCTCCGAAAATTCCAACAGATATGGGCGCAATGGATAAAATATTATAGCTTAAATTTGGAGGTTGAGGAAGAGGGAATAGATTTACCCCTGGGAAGATCGAGGTCGGGGCCTTGATGAGAGTGGTGCTTGACCAATTGTTGACGGGCATGGATATGTCAGACGTTAACCTCTATATATGTACGTACATTACACTGGACTCCAGCCCGTGCTCTCTTTCAGGGGAAGTGCTGCTATACTTCTTTTTTTGTACCACATGCTGTCACCCAATAATCAACCTATATTGTGTATTCATTATTTTTCTGATTGTACATTTACATTTTTTTAAATCAATAAAAACATTTAAAAAAAAGTATATATATATATATATATATTCACTGAAAAAACCATAGGTTTCACACATGTTATAGTTAGCTGGACATTTTAATGATAAAAAACCAATGAAATTCCCCCGTTATAGTTACTGTAGGCAACTATAACTCACGCGACCGCAATCCTCTGCTGATGCTAATACTGTATTTAGACACTTATTTGCCCATGTCTTCTTCCATTAAATTTTAGCTATACATATATTACAAATATTTCATAAAGACACATATGTCATCAGCAGAGGATTACGGTCGCGTGAGTTATAGTTGCCTACAGTAACTATAACGGGGGAATTTCATTGGTTTTTTATCATTAAAATGTCCAGCTAACTATAACATGTGTGAAACCTATGGTTTTTTCAGTGAATTTGTACGGTTTTTTAAATGCTAAGTTACTTTACGCCATTTGTGGACGCAGTTCGTTCCATGCGCGCACGGTGCGCTTCGCGCACCGTGCGCGCACAGTGAGCACGCGGTGCGCTTCGCGCACCGCGTGCCCACATTACGCTAGATGGGCCATGAACGCACGATGCGCTTCGCGCACCGTGCGCACATGGAGGACATATGATGAGCAAACTCTTAAATCTGCTTTTCATTTATTTATTTTTATTTTTTTTACCGTACGCTTACCGTAAGCTTACGGTACGCGTACCCCGTGATTTTTTTTAAAATCAATAAATGTTTTTTTTGTACTTTTCTGTCCTTCTTTGACCCCCTTACAAATGTTAGGGGGTCTGTAACTCTCCTCATTGCCCCCTTTCCTTGTTTTCTCTGTTTTTTTTTCTGAGTGAAACACACAAAATGGCGGCCGCCGCTTCCTGGTTTCGGCCGATTCGAATGTTTACTAAGATCTATGGGCCAATCAGAATCTCCTTCGCGCACGCCATGTTTCTTCCGTACGCTTACCGTAAGCTTACCGTACGCGTACCCCGTGATTTTTTTTTAAAAATCAATAAATGTTTGTTTTGTACTTTACAGTCCTTCTTTGACCCCCTCACAAATGTAAGGGGGTCTGTAACTCTCCTCATTGCCCCCTTTTCTTGTTTTCACTCTTTTTTTTTCAGAGTGAAACACAGAAAATGGCGGCCGCCGCTTCCTGGTTTCGGCCGATTCGAATGTTTACTAAGATCTAAGAGCCAATCAGAATCGCGCTCGCGCACGCCACCGTACGCTTACCGTAAGCGTACGGTAAGCGTACCGTAAGCGGGCTCAGATATATATATTGATTTAAAGGCTATTTTCTCAGAATCTACTGAACAGATTTACACCAAACCTACAAAAGGCACTTCCTTGACCTAGGGACTACCTCTCTGCCAAATTTTGAGTAATTCTGTTCAGCCGTTCGGGCTGTAGCTCGTTCTAAAGGTCCTATGGAAAAATGCATGGGAAAAACGCGTTTTGGGACCCCCCTTTTATCTCAGCCCCCGCTTGACGGATCCCCCCGAGACTTTCAGGGTAGGAGCGGAGCGTAGCGCCCCACCTATTTTGAGAAATTCGCGAGGATTCGTCGACCAGCGCCAAAGTTATTCAAAATAGAATGTTGAGGTTTTCCTATGGAAACGTGGTCCTAACTATAACTACCTACTGGCGACCGCCAGTAGGTAATATATATATATATATATATATATATATATATATATATATATATATATATATATATATATATATATATATATATTACTCATTGGTGCAATAGTTACATGTTCCAATCCAAGCACGGTGGTAGGTAAAAAATTGTATCTCCTCTTTGATGCAAGCAACAGATTGGAATTTGGCAGTCTTGTAAGTCAAATTATCTTCTGGGGTAGCCCTTCTAGGTGGTGAAAAATAGAAGGATCATAGGAGTGAAGAGTACAGTTTAATTTTCACTATGTAAGTTTGTAGAGGCCAATAGCCTCCAGCAAAAATGATCACCCATCATTCAGGCACCAAACATTGCAAATCATCTCTATCAAGTTTACAAATTACAGTTGAACACCCTCCTTACCTGTCTGTCACCATATGAATCATCAATCATCACTCACAATAACACGCACACTGTTGCAATAGTTGTAGTTACCTCTTTCAATCCAAGCACGGGTAGGTTAGGAAGTAGGTACACAATTGTATCTTTGACGCAGGCAACACATTTTAATTTGATATTGGCACTCTTGTAAATCAACGATCTTCTGGGGCAGCCCTGCTAAATGATGCAAAAAAGGAAAATCATGCGAGGGAGGCAGGCATTGTCTCAAATGTCATAAAGGAATTGTGGAGGCATCTTGACTGCACACTGATCCAGCTGCAATCCGGCAATATATGTTACTAAAAAAGGGTGGGGCAGTGTAAGCATGACACAAACATAATATTACACTAGCTACCTTTTTGCAAAGAAAGAAATTCAACAAGAAATAATTCAAAGTTCTATGGTGGCACAGGCATACTCCGTTCAGAAGTAGAGTTTGTCCTCAAACTCAGGTGGTTCTTCCAGAAGTTGATCAGCTAACACACTTGATTCTGGCAAATCCTCCTCCTCCTGTGCTGTTTCAGGAACTGTGTAATTGTATGTTATGAAATATTGGCTCATTTTGATCATAGTCAATCTCTCCATGTTTTGAGGTGAGAGACTTGTCCTTCTCACTGTAACAACTTCACCAGCTGCAATGAACACATGCTTAGCAGACACACTGGCTACAGGACAAGCCAGATACTTTATTGTCAGCCTGCTGAGCTCTGGCCATTGGCAAATCTTCCTATACCAATACATCAATGGGTTTTGCTCCACATAGACCTCTTCTGGACCATACCGATACTCCTGGAACATCCTCTGGATGGTCACTGGTGCTGCCACATGCTCGACTTTTTTAGCCATCGCCACTGCACTGGACTTAAGTCTTGCCTATTGATACCAATTCAATGTAGAAGTTGGGTCCAGTCCTTCTGTTACTGTTGTTGCCAGTGTTCTGGTTGATAGTGTTGTTGGCAGCTGTGAGACAGGACTGCCCTCTCTGGAAGTTGAAGTCAGCACTCCAGAACTGCATTGAGGGACTCTAAGTTCCAGCCGTTGTTCTTCCAGGTCTCTGGCTTCCTCAACAATCCACAATCAGAGTGAATGAACGTAAAGTAGCAGGTGTAAGTGACACCAATTGGTGGTCGTCCCACTGGGGGTAGAACCAGGGGTGGGAGAAAGGGGGGGGGATCTCCCTTGTCGGAACTAGGGCTCTCACACACCTAGTTAGCTAGGTGTCATGCTTCAGCATATGAGCCTGCCCCTCGTCAGGTCGGCGCTGCAATACCTGACGGGCACCAAGTATGGGGCTCTTTAGCGGGGATCTTCTGTTCCTGCCGTAGGGTGCAGTGGGGGTAAGAGGCCTAGTTTGTGTAGATGTGGGGTGAGTGGATTAAAACAGGTCAGTTTGTACTAATAATATTTTATTCGGGAAGGTAATCTGCCTGATTAAAACAAGAAGAGTAGCAGTGAACTAGATATAAGGTTTCTAGCTGTGTATGCTCTACTCTTGAAGTACTGGGTTTTTAAAGCCCAGCGGTGCAGGGGAACACACCCTAAGACTTCGAGTTCTTCCTGTTTCAGACCCACAGAAACACAGAGTCTTCTTGGTGAAGTCAAAGATCAATTTATTGGCTGCAGACCAATTACAGGTGTCCGAGAAGTACAGCACAATGTATGTTCTCAGGAGACTGCTTAAACTTACAGAAACGGCCTTCTCCTTATATACAAAATATCATGCTTCAGGCAAACATTCCTTGTTTTACGATATGGTCATTCACATGTATTCATTACAAACGAAAAGGCAGAGTCATGATGATTATCCCACATTCCAGTTAGGCCAGTCCACAATTATTTACCCAGCGAGGCTCAGATCCCACATCAGATATCCACAGACCCCAATAAACACGGGCATCTCCTGTTTGTAAAACAAGCCATAAAGCAGGAAGAGTCAGGTGTGAAAGAGATTAGCCGGAGGCTTGTGTGGGATGAAAAGGCTTTATGGTGTGTCAAACCCTGATGCTAATCACAGGTGGCCGTAGGACGGGGAGCTCGTGGGACGGGACTGACGTGGGGCAGCGAAGCCAAGCTGCACAGGTCACAGAGAAGTCAAACAGAAGGCACATGTGATCTAAAGGCCCGTACTTGTTCGTAATGTGTAGCCTATGTGAGGGCAACCATAAGATGGCCGCCGCTCCAAGATGGAACCCACGAAGTCAATGTAAAATATCGTATACACAGTGCATTTATCGATATAACGTTATACAAAGCACTTGTACATACCGCATTGGCCATTCGCAGTTCGCTAATACCGGAATAGGCAGGGTAGGGTCCTGCCTCCTACACGGTCCCAAATTCTAAAGTACCACAGACCCTCCTTTTGCCCTTACATAGGCAATAACTAGGCTCATTTCAATCAGAGTCCAGGTCTAGATTCATGAAGTCATGGAGTTGTTGCTGTAGCATTATCCTATTACTTAGCTCGTCCCTCGATACAGGTTTCCTTACACATAATGTAGCACAGAGGCCACATATCGCAGGAGCGCACTGTATACACAGACAGAACAGGAAATGGATGGCTAAGATCATTCCAATGACCATCAGAATCTTCCAACCCCAGGCAGATATCAGTTCCCAGAACCACCCCACCAGTGACCAATCTCCTTTATCCACGTGTATAGATTCAGATATTTTATGCAGTTTGGAGATGGCTTGATAAACTGTTGGAGCGTTATCTGGTATGAAAATGCAACAACTAGATTGGATGACCTTACATACCCCACCGCGGTCTGCAAGTATGACGTCTAGAACCATACGGTTCTGCAAAGTCATGAGGCGATCCGCTTGGAGCTCAGCTGTCAAATTACCAAGGGCACCAGCCGTAACATTAACAGTGGATTCAACCACACGAGTCAGTTGTCTCAGGTTCCTATTATTGACCATCGGTTCCCAAAACGGCAGGAAACCCAAAAAGAAGTCTCCTGCTTCCTGACCGGCAGTATCCTCCTTACTAACCACGCCTCTCACAACTCTGGTTTTGTGATAATCAGAGGCGGCAGTAAATGTCGGCGGTAGCAAGTTTGCAATATAACATGTGCCCGAGAAATCAGGGGGCAACCATGTATATGCTCGGTCATTGCAGACAAAATATGTACCCTTGGCAGCCAAAAACGCAGGGGAAAACTGTGATGGAAAAGTGTACGTTTCAGTACAGTCACTTTTCCCCAGTTGAGCTCTTGGATTCTGACCATTACCTTGTAAACAGAACCGACCTATGTGGGGTACGACCCAAATTGGGGATGAGATTTTTCGCTGCCTTTCACCCAGACTAATGCTATACCCCGTCGCGTTCCACCCTACATAAGCTCGCAATTCATCCTTGGGAATAGATGAGTAGGCGTCGATATCTCTGCTCATATCGGCGACTCCTTTCATTAAGGCTTTATTGTTCGTGCTAGGTCTGATGGAACGCGGTTGTCGCGGGAGTAGGCATCTAATGCAAAAAGAAACATGGTCTGGAATGCCCATGACGATCCATTATAGCTAAATGGCAGCACTAGATAAGGAATACCCTTGTTAATGGTATGTGGCATTAAACCACACACCCAACAATTGGTTGTTTTCATGACTAGTTGGTGCTGGTGCAGGAGTTGAATGAATGAATTGTTTACAAACTCAGAACGTCTAGCTTGTTCGTGTTCAGGCAGAGGGTGAAAAGAGTGCAAGGAAGCAGTAGGAGGAGGTATGGGCTGTACAGTGGGTGCAAATGGTACTTGAGAGGAGAAGAATACATAACCTACAGTAAACACCATCATACTAAATAATATAAACAGACATAATAGAAAACGTTTGCTCTTCATTATTCTGCAGATTTTCGTTTTAAAGTTCATTTCCTCAGCGGGTCTCTCCATCTTGAAAAACTCCATCCTCTAATCGGGACGCTCGCAGCGGGTGAGTATTTTCTGCTAAGGAGTACGCCTGTCAGTCCAGGGAACACCCTAGACCAACCAGAACCGTTGACCTAACGTCTTCGGCCTGTACCCCAAAGTCTTGGCACCGCGACCCTGCGGCTGAACCCGGATGGTGGTTCGAAAAACAAAAAATCTAAAAGTTCTTCAGATGGGAGAGCTATAATATTAAAAAATAGTAAGGGAAGGGAATTTTTATTTGTCCATAGGCCTTGGTCTCGGCCTCCAATTATAGCGGTGTCTGCCAGGTACTGTCTGGTCTTGAAACAAGAGTTCAGGCTCGGTGGTGTCCAATCGAATTGACGGTGGCACAGCTTCTTGCAAAATATCGTCACTCTCCTGGTCTGAAGTTGTGCCTCTTACGCGTGCATCACTAAATGGTACAAAACGAGGTACAGTGTCAGTTTCAGAGTCAGCGATACCCTCCTGGACCCACCGGTCTTATGGTAGGGGCAAAGGGATCCGTTTGCAGTGGGTGCCGTGGATCCAATTCTTCTTCCCTTTCACTCGAACCGCTGATCTTGTTGACAGAAGTACGAGGTGAGGGCCGATCCAACGGGGCTCATCGTTGCTCTTTCGCTGAAAGTTTTTCACGAGAACCCACGTGCCAGGGTCGATAGGGTGTCCGGGAGCTTCAGAGGCCTGGGGGAGAGTATCGTGCACCTGTTGGTGTAAAACACGCAATTTAGCCGTCAATTCGTATAGATAATCAAGCAGTACTGGATGTTCGATTTCGCTGAACTTTGTCGGTCTTGGCACACCCCATACATTGGCCGGGCGGCCAAAAACCACCTCATATGGACTAAGTCCCACTCGTAAATGCACAGTCATTCTCGTGGATAGGAGTGCTAAAGGCAGAGCGTCAGGCCATTTAAGACCGGAGCGCGCCTGGATTTTGGCCAGTTTTAGCTTCAGAGTGCCATTGTAGCACTCTACTAATCCAGCTGATTGGGGGTGATTTGCAGCGTGAAATTTCTGCTTTATACCTAATCCCTCACACACATTCTTCATCACTTGACCCACAAATTCACTCCCATTATCACTCCACACCATTCTTGGCATTCCAAACCTAGGGAAAAATTATTTCACAAGGGCTTTAGTTGTGGATAGAGCAGTGTTGTCTTTTAGGGGATATGCTTCTATCCATTTTGAGAAAGCGCAAACAACAACCAGTACATATTTCAAGTTGTTGCACCTTTCCATGTGGATAAAATCTAGCTGCAAAACCTCAAATGGATATGATGGAGGCGCAAAATGACCAGCTGGAGTTGGGGTTCCCCTACCAGGGTTGTATTTCAAACATACCATACAATTCTTGACCACATTCTCTGCACACTTGGGAATTCCAGCGTTCTGCCATACTGGGGCCAACAACTTACAGATTCCTTTCACACTGATATGTGCCATTCCATGTGCCATAGTAACTACTGGAAGCACATATGCATCAGGTAGCAACCATCGCCGATGTTCTGACAAATCAACCCAACAACCATTCTCATCCAATTTACCCGTACTTTCTCTCCACTTGCTCAACTCTTTCTCTGTGGCTTCAGCTTGAAGGGACCTCACACTCTCTATCGTGTCTTCACACATTCCAACATCACCAACCCATCTTGCAGGGCCTGCAACATACATTCGAGTCTTCACATCTTTTGCTGTTTCTTTCGCGATTTCGTCAGCAAATGCATTACCACGACCAACATCATCAGTGACTTTCTTGTGCGCACTGCATTTCATAATCGCAACTTGTAACGGTAAGGTCAGTGACTCAAGGAGATCATTCACCAACTTGCCATTCTGAATTTTAGCTCCATGCGAAGTCAGGAACCCACGTTCTTTCCATAGGCGCCCAAAACTATGGGCCACACCAAAGGCGTACTGGCTGTCAGTATATATGTTCACTTTCATTCCTTCAGACAACACGCATGCTCTTGTAAGGGCAATTAATTCTGCTGCTTGAGCCGAATTATGTGGCACACGTGCAGTTTCTACAATCGTGTGCAAAGTCATGATAGCATATGCAGCAGTCGTATCACCATTCGGAAGCTTGAAGCACGAACCATCCACCCATAAGGTACCATCACACTCAGTCAGGGGAGTATCTTTAAGATCCACTCTCCCTTTTGTCTCTTCTTCTGTTCTGAACAGACAATCATGCTGTTCAATCTCATCTATGTCTGCTGGAATCGGCAATAATGTAGCTGGATTCAACGTGTTGCATCTTTTTATGTGTATATGGTTTGCCAACAGTGTCAATTCATACCCTGACAATCGAGCACTAGCATGTGGAACCATTACAATCAATGTGTTATCCATTACCAGTCTAGCAGACTGTCGAATAGACATAGCTGCTGCGGCTGTAGCTCTCAAACAACTTGGCAATGCCCTCGCTACCGGGTCCAAGGTTGACGAAAAATATGCGCATGGACGCGGTCTGTCGCCAAAGGGCTGTGTTAGCACTGATAATGCGCAACCGTCTTTTTCATAAACATACAATGTAAAAGGCTTACTGTAGTCAGGGGTACCCAACACAGGAGCTGAACATAATGCATTACGCAATTCCAAAAAACTTTTCTGACACTCTTCAGACCATGGGACAGGATTCGGTGTATTTTTACATGTTAATGCTAACAAAGGTTTTGCCAGCAAAGAAAAAATTGGTATCCAGTGCCTACAGTATGAAGTAATGCCCAAGAAAGCACGCACTTCTCTCTGTGTTCTGGGCACACTCAATTGTGCAATGGCTTGAATTCTTTCTGGGGTCAGTTTCCTTCCCTCCTTCGATAAGAGATGACCTAAGTAGGTCACTTCTTGTCGACAATATTGCAATTTGGAGAGAGATACTTTAAGATGATAGGCAGACAAATGACGCAACAATGACAATGTAGCTTCTTTGCAAATCTTTTCAGTATCGGCGGCGATTAGTAAATCGTCAACGTACTGAATAAGGATAGCGCCACTAGGTAAAACAAGTGCATCAAGCTGCGCTTTTAAAGCTTGACTGTATATTGATGGACTTTCACAATAGCCCTGTGGAGCGCGTTTAAAGCGGAAGCTTCGACCTCCTAAACTGAAGCCAAAAATGTCCCTGCTCTCTTCTGCAATTGGGATGCTAAAGAAAGCATTTTTTAAATCGATCACTGAGAACCATGCAGCGGAGGCTGGAATCATGGTTAACAAGGCAGTTATATCAGGGACAACTGGAAACTGTGGCACAACAATCTTATTTACCTCTCTAAGATCAATCACAAATCTGTAAACAGGTGGCTGTGAAGGGTCCGTACGTTTTAAAACAGGTAAAACAGGACTATTGCAAATGTTGCCTCTTGTCTCTTCAATTACACCCTTTTTAATCAAATCACTGACAATTGCTAACAACGCTTTCTGACCTTCATTGGAGATCTTGTACTGGGGAATGCGTGGCAATCTGACATTGGCTTTCAAAGTGACCACATATGGCGGTATTTCCAAGAGACCCACATCATTGGGACCAGTAGCCCAAAGGACATCCGGAAGGGATGACAATTCAGGCAGCAATGTTTTCTTTGACAAGTACATTGGGGAAATCACTTCCTTATCTAATGTCAGTTGCACTCCTGAGGGAGAACAATATAGCGTAGCATGCAATCTTTTCAGCAAATCCAACCCTAACAGATTTTCACCACAACCTGTCGTTAGGATGAGGGGTGCTTTTAGCTCACAAGGTCCAACAGAAAGTGGCATAGGACTAGAAATCGGGTTCCTAACTGGGGCGCCAGAAAAACCTACTGAAACATTCATTTCAGCAGCAAAAGGCGCGCCAGGGAGTTTTGAATGCATAATTGAACTCTTTGCAGCACCAGTGTCCAGCAGAAAGGGCTCTGTTACACCCGCTGTCGGTCACCTTAACATACGGTCCACTCTGATCCACTGGTACTGAAACAACTCCCTCTCTCTGGCTATGGCTGTCCTAGTAATCATTACCTTCCACATTGTCGTCTTCTGCATAATAATCATTATTATAGTACTGAGCTGTATTACCAGATGCATTGGCTTGCTGATCAAAGCTATTTATCGTATTTTGAGGCGGAAGAGGACGCGCGTTCTGGGGAACATTTCCACGCCCTCTACCTCTAGGAGCTTGCTGACCACCTCTACCTCTTGCGCCATACGCATTACTAGTACGCTGCATTAATTTAGGACAACTATACTTAAAATGACCTTCCTCTCTGCAATATGAACATTGATTGGGACCTAGAGGGATACGTGGCTGATAATACCCATTCATTTGCTGGTTATTCTGAAACTGTTGGGGTTGCTGATAGATACCTTGGGTTTGCCTATAATTATTCTGTCCTCCACGTGGCGGATAAGCCTGCTGTAAAAGGACCTTCGTTTTCAATTCTTTCGTTTTCTTGTCTGTTCTATCCTTCTCGTCTTTATCTCTATTTTCGTAATACTGTGCAGTAGCCAGTATTTGCGCTGAAGAGGAAACAGCCCAAGAACTCTCTGAATCTTTTAACTTTTTACACAACTCGGGAAGTAGATTTTGCACAAATTTATCCACAAATAACCGTTCGCCACCTTCAGTACTCATGTCTTGACCACTGTGGTCGATAAACGTTTCTTCAAACCTTGTAAAGAAATCAGACACTGTTTCATCTTTCTTTTGCTTACATGCGGATAGTTTATCCCAATTCACGCGCATCACGGGCATTAAAGTCTTCATGTAAGTGATAATTCTACCAGGGAGTTCTGCTACCAGGGGCTCAGGTTTTGCACCACCAACTTGTCTAGTGTCTGCGGCAACGATATTAGCCCATGTGCTCCCTAGTTCTGCAGCATGATCTACATTACGAATGGATCCCCATAAAGGCTGTGGAACAACATTCCCGAACAACATATCTACATCAGCCAGAATCATGACACATGAGTCTGCAGCTTAAGCGCTAACACCTCAGAACGCTTCCATGGGACATGTACCCAAACACGCTGAAAATGTGCTAAGACAGGTGGAGCAGCATTTGGATCAGCAGGTCTCTAAACTGGGGGAACCTCACGCATCGGATATTGGCGCGCTTTTACCTTTTTCCCCACAGGGAATTCCTGTTCGAACAATGATTGCTGACAATCGCCATTTCTGAAGGACAGTAAAGTCACAACTGCTTTATCTACATCGGGACCCACAATTGTACCTGTTCCAAAATAAAACCGCACTCGACACAACTCCTGCGGGTTTGAGTTTGAACCATGATCCTCCAATTCCTCACAGAGGAATTCACACATTTTGTCAAACACATACCTCTGTTTTGGGGAATCCCATTGGTGAAAAACGTTAACAACTGATTCCACATCATAGAGTGAAGGGAAAACAATCCACCTACGCGCCATATGATCTAGTACCTCTTTCTCTTCAGGATTAGGCAGCTGACTACGCAACTGCTTATGTTGTGAACCAGGGGTCATACTAGATGACCCAAAGAGAGGCGACATTAAACTAGTAACTACATTAGCCAGTCGTTGTCGTGCTGAAGGAGAAGTTGAGGCGAAAACGGGGGGAAAGACAGAGGGAAGAAAAGCGGGTGCAGATACAGGTACCTGGGTAGTGTAAGAAAGAGCGCCAGGGGAGGCAGCTGATGTACTAGGCAAAGTCGCAGGAAGCGCAGGGGCAACAGGTAACAAAACTGGCGGCCCTTGAGAGGGCTGCACTGCAGGGATAGGAGCCAGCAGAGGAGGAGCTGGCGGTTGTGGGAAGGCTTGCGGCACATTAACTAGAGGCTGCACATTTACGAGCTGTGGAGGCGCTGTGGCATTTTGCGCATACGGGGGTGGTGAACTTAGCAAATTGGACATTAGGGAATCTTTCTCTTTCGTCTCATCTTGTACAAGGGGTGACAAAACTGGGTAACATTTATCGATCCCTAGTTTGCGCTGTCTATGTAGCTGCTCATTCATTTGTTCCTCCTCATTATCTTTAAATTGCACAGCTGCTTGCATCATCGACATACCTTTTTCTCTCTTATTCCTTTTCGCTAGCTTAATTTCCTTCTGTTTGGCTTCCTTTCGCCATAGGCGGAAAGAATCAAACATCGCCGGCCGGGCTTTCTTTTTAAATAATTTAACTTCCAAATTATCTAAGATATCTGTGTCGAAACTACCATTTTGGGGCCATTTTAAAACACCGTCCTTTCTGGTGTATCGGATCCATACTTCATTATATGCAATGGGGCCCACGCCATGTTTTACATAAAGCTCATAAGTTGGAGTTCCAATTGGAGGAACCGGACATGAATCCTCTAACTGGGAATCCCTTCTACAACCCAAACAAAACAATCTTCCAAATACACTAGAACCAGGCATCTTCGCTCACTAGTCTAGTTTCAAACTTCAAAGGATTATCGAATACGATAGTCTCGTGAATACACGAGTCCTCTGGCTTTGGCACTTGCAAGTTCCAAATCAAAAGCGATCCCGAAGGATACCAAATTCCCGAAGGATACCAAACAAACTGGGAGACGCTCCACTTATACTTAACTGAATATCGATGATTGATGGCGTCACCAGAAGACTCTCTCGATTGTTTCGCTCTACCAAATTCGTCAAGGGTCCAAAACAGGGCGATTAATCAGGGCAGCAGTCCTTCGTAGCCGTCGGGACGCGGAGAACCTCGCAGAAAAGACTTTCGGACCACGTCGACATGCAGGGGTCGATGAAGTGGCAGCCTTCCTCCGGAATTTCCACACGAAGCTCCTCACGAACCTCTGGCTTGGACTGGTACCGCTGAAATCGCCCCGAGTTGGGCGCCAATTGAAGTACTGGGTTTTTAAAGCCCAGCGGTGCAGGGGAACACACCCTAAGACTTCGAGGTCTTCCTGTTTCAGACCCACAGAAACACAGAGTCTTCTTGGTGAAGTCAAAGATCAATTTATTGGCTGCAGACCAATTACAGGTGTCCGAGAAGTACAGCACAATGTATGTTCTCAGGAGACTGCTTAAACTTACAGAAACGGCCTTCTCCTTATATACAAAATATCATGCTTCAGGCACACATTCCTTGTTTTACGATATGGTCATTCACATGTATTCATTATAAGCGAAAAGGCAGAGTCATGATGACCATCCCACATTCCAGTTAGGCCAGCCCACAATTATTTACCCAGCGAGGCTCAGATCCCACATCAGATATCCACAGACCCCAATAAACACGGGCATCTCCTGTTTGTAAAACAAGCCATAAAGCAGGAAGAGTCAGGTGTGAAAGAGATTAGCCGGAGGCTTGTGTGGGATGAAAAGGCTTTATGGTGTGTCAAACCCTGATGCTAATCACAGGTGGCCGTAGGACGGGGAGCTCGTGGGACCGGACTGACCTGGGGCAGCGGAGCCAAGCTGCACAGGTCACAGAGAACTCAAACAGAAGGCACATGTGATCTAAAGGCCCGTACTTGTTCGTAATGTGTAGCCTATGTGAGGGCAACCATAAGATGGCCACCACTCCA
Source organism: Triturus cristatus (assembly GCF_964204655.1). Lineage (NCBI taxonomy): Eukaryota > Metazoa > Chordata > Amphibia > Caudata > Salamandridae > Triturus > Triturus cristatus. Next base: position 886,658,373 of record NC_140579.1, read on the forward strand.
AGATGGAACCCACGAAGTCAATGTAAAATATTGTATACACAGTGCATTTATCGATATAACGTTATACAAAGCACTTGTACATACCGCATTGGCCATTCGCGGTTCGCCAATACCGGAATAGGCAGGGTAGGGCCCTGCCTCCTACACAGTCCCAAATTCTAAAGTACCACACTCTAATGGTCAACATGTTTCCTGCTGTCAGCGTCAGGAGGATCAAAGCACTTCATCAGGACCAGAGAAACACAACATGATAAGTGAGAGTCTACATACCATTTATTCAGGTAGGTACCCTGTATGTGGGGACAAAGAATATGTAATGAAACAAAACAATTACTCACAATACGTTCAAAATACTCAGATGTAAGTGTACTGGTCAAAAGTGTGCTCGTACACTCATGCTTAGGCTTTCCGGTTTTCAGTTTCTATTTTTGGTAAATTCTGGTGGGGTTTTTTCAGTTTTTTCAATATCTTAAAAAACAGTGGTTATCAGTGGTCAAACATTTTTGCGCCATTAAAAACAACAGAAACAGAGTTTTTCCGGTGTTTATGGAATTTTAATTTATTTTTAATTATTGCTTGCTTTCTGCAATGATAGTGCATGTGTATAGGTAGTGTGTACACAGGGTATATGAGGACCAAATACATATTTACTGCACTTGAATGGACTACTTAGTCAATAGCATTCTTCATTAACTCTGAAGATTGTAAAGATGCTTTCAGCATACACTCTAGCAAGTGACAAGGATCTCTTACAGGGAAGCACTTCAGCTCAGGTATCGATTTTGACAGGCCATCATACAACTTGTTCATATACGTAGCTGAATTACTGCAAATACAAACAATATCACTCCAATCTTAATTGAACTCGGTGGGAACTTTTTTCAGCAGCATTCCAAGTGACACTGTGTTCCATGTTTACCAAACGCCTGGTGTCATGTTTTTACCACTATCTCAGATGCTTGGTGACAACATTCGTTTCACACATACCTGTCACTACATAAAAACTGGACTGTTTGGTAATTCACTTACAATCAATACTGACTCACTAGAAAGGGGGACAGATGTATCAAAGGACTTCACCCATTCTCTATCTGTGGGTAAATGTGATGCTACATATTAGGAAAGATTATAATTTATCCAGCCATTTCACCTATCAGTGAAGTCGAATGTAGCCAAAATTTCAAATATGATTTTGATATTTCCCAATTCTCTACAGTTTATAAAATAACTAAATAAGACTTAAACATGCATCTAAACACTGCATCTTTAGACCAGAGACCACAAACCTAAAAAAAAGCAGAAGGAAGAAGAGACAATGTTTCAGTGACATCCCTAAACAAGAAAACTCAAGCAGAATAATGTTAGCCCAGTCTCTCTTGATACTACCTTGTATAACAAAGTTACATTGTATTGGCCCCTTAAGGACGAAATAAAAATGACTTTCACTCATCTTTTCCTTTCTTTGAATGGCACTTAGTTTGTGGTTGCAAAGGTGTTTTTTCAGTGTTTATATGATTACACCAGTGATGGCTATTTTCCTTTCGGTGGGGTTTGATCAGTTATTATGGGTTTAAACCTAAAACCAAATAGCCTACTCATGCTCTACACCGTGCTCATGGTGTAGTGGTATGGGTAAAAAATCATTCACAGAACGTGATTCCAGGGGTGCCAAGAAGTGCAAGCACACGGTGGTGGGCATGATAAAGTAAACATAAATTACATGCCATGAAAATATAATTTAAAACTAACAGAGAAGCAGGACAACACTCACCAAAATAGCGGTCTAATGAGGCCTGCAACGGTGTCCAGTGGTCTAGAGGACACCAAAAGTGTGTCCTAGTCGGTGAGGTAAAGAAAGAGAGTGGTTATGGACAAGTACTAACCACCACTAAATAAAGGAGGTAATGTGGAACCTTTGGTGGCAGAAAAATACAAGGAGCAGGTAAACAAAGCAGGGAGCGTCGGAGTCCGCTCAAGGCACACACGACCAATGGTGGCAGCTGTCGACCCGTGCAACACAGGGAGTGAGGGTTCACGGGTAAGAGGTAGTGCACCACGGTGTCCAAGCTGGAGGAGCCCAACAAAGAGTGAGGAATACCGTGGCGCCAGCCCTCCGTGAGATACACAGACCAAAGTGAGGAAGACGGGTAGCATACCCCAGGGGCAGTATTGGCTTAGAAACGCCCCTCAAAGCGCCCTCGCCACAGCCACTTACCCTCATAGTAGTCTGATGCGTCGAGGTGATCTGGATTAAAAAAGAGTCACTTACCCATGCTCAGTGAATGCTGGTGATCTGACCTACCCTGGTGCCGGATCCGGGATGGTGAAGTGAGCCCGGTCCGGTATACAGATATACTGACGGTTCGACTAAGTGCCCCTGGTAAATGCGGCGGCCATCTTAGAGTAGTAAAAGTTAAGAGGTGTGTCAATGTGGAATATAGGTCATGCCTAAGGTGATAGCACATATGTGGACATCAGACCGTCTTAGTGTGGTAACAGAGCAAGTCGCAAAGGTGGGTATGGGACAAAGCTCTCACTATAACGCTATATGTGGTTATCAATATTGCTGTGGGTAAAATGGTCTGTGACTGGTGACTTTAGTGGGCTATGGTTTTATAGATAAAGCCCGTCTGTGTCCAGAATTACAGTGTATCTGTCCAAGTCACTGGGACTGTAAGGTGACATCGCGGTGTGAGGAGGGTATACTGATGGGCGTGTGCCAAGGGTTGGTGGGATACAGTATCGCCTAGTCTCAAGTATAGTCAATGGTTGAATCTAAGTAGACTGTCAACGTAAGGTCGTAGAGAGGTAGTTGGCCAATGGTATACAGGTGTATGGGACTGCTCATTATTAAAAATGGGATACTACTTGTGGACCAACCACGAAGTCGTTAATCACACTACTGGTGACAAGGATGTGTTAACTCATTATGTACATATGATGAATAGCAAGAGGGGGATGCGGACTAGGTTAATGAGCCCCAAGGGATGTCATCATTGAGCCCTACATGGTGTGTAGAGAGTCTGTGGACCCATCTAGCAGGTGAGTATTTTCGTTTTCGTTACTCGGCTGATTTTTGGTGAATATTTTAAGTTTTGAAAAGTCCACTCTTTTCAGGAAAAACCAGTCAATTTTTCCCTATAGAGAAAATTGAGTTATCGGCTTTAAGGTAAGTACTCGACTGGCAGAGTTAAGGTTCTGGGCATAGACTCGGGGTCTCCCAGGGTCAGGTAGGCACAGTTGTTACACCCTCAGCGGCTCAGGGGCAGCCGGGTGCAGAGAGAGTTAGGCCCAATGTTATCCTATGGGAGGCAGGGGGGGCTTGGTTGGTGGCTGCTGACTAGCAGGCCACGCGGCTGTGGGAGCTGGGCTCCTGGTCACTTGCTCAGGGCAAATGGGGAAGTAGATAGGTGTAGAGGTTGCACTGCCAGGGCCACTCGGGCGGCTGGGTGCAGGGTGCTTTTGAGCCTTCGGGTGCTCAATTGGTTTCAATGGGAAAGCTCCGGTTTAGAAAAAGACTGCAAGCTCGGGGACAAAGATTCTTCAGGTGCCACCACCACTTCGAGAGGTAAGTTAGGTAGTTGGAGGATAGGTAGGTACCCCGGAGTTGGGCACAGGGGGCCGCGGGGCGCCGGGTGCAGGCGTGCCTTTTGGTGTCAGGAAATCTTACCCTCTGTTGATCGCGGTTGGGGGGCACCTGGTTCTGAGGCTGCAGGCGTCGTCAGGAGCATCAAGGGAAGTCCTTGGGTGCTGGACTCGGGGTCACAGTCGCCGTGGGGTCGTCCTCGTGGTCTTTGTTCACTCTGGCATAGCCCAGGCTTGGAGGGTGCAGAGTGTGAAGGGTTTGCGGTTCCGGGCTGATGCCAGGGATTAGAAGCAGATTTTGAGTAGAGCCTCTACTCATGGGAGTCCCAGGTGCTTAGAGCCAAAAGGTAGCCAGGTCCTCCGGGGTTTGTGAGGTTGCTGGCTACAAGAGATGCCGGGTTGGAGCAGGTTCGAGGGTCGACAGGCCGGTAGGGCTGGGGCCAAAGCAGTTGGTGTCTTCCTCTTCTTAGCAGCTGCAGGGCAGGACTTCTTTCTTCTTGCTCTTCTTTGTATTTCGGAATCTGGAATCTGGGAAAGGAAGGTTTAGGGTGCCCCTAAATACTAGATTTAGGGGCATTAAAGGTAGGTGAAGGACAGGGACCAATGGGTCCCTGTCCTGGGGTGGGTACACCCCCTATCCTGCCTCTCTCCTGTGGGAGGGGGGCAGTAGCCTAGTCCTGATTGGGCAGGGTTTCCCATCTTCAAGATGGCGAGAGCCCGGAGATGTGCTTCACCTCGCCTCCCCCACCTGAGGGGTGGGGTTGGCAGGCTGGCACATCCCCTGTCCTTATTTGAGGTTTCTGGCCAAGGTTCCAGCCAGAGTGGGGGGTTGCAGTGGCCTGGGGAAGCTCACAGAGGCGGCATGCCTTTGAAGCTTCCCCCTGCCCATCCTTGGGGAGGAGATCTAGCACCTCGCCCAGGATGTGCATTGTTGCAGGCCCAGGAGAGCAGGGGCTCTCCTACCCAGGGGTCCAGCAACATGTCTGCTGTGTGGCAGCCTCGGCAGCCTCTCAGACCAGACGTGGATTGTAGGTTAGGTTTCAGGGGGCATCTCTAAGATGCCCTCTGGGGTGCTTGGTACATTAAATCCCACACTGGCATCAGTGTGGGTTTAATGTGCTGAGAAGTTTGATACCAAACTTCTCAGTCTTCAGAGTTGTCATTATGGTGCTGTGGAGTTCGTGTTGACGAGCTATCAGCACCATGTATTCTTAAATGGCAGCACTGCACTTACAGTGCCCAGGAATGGACCTGGGTACTGTAGTGGCACAGGGCTCCTGTTCTGTGCCCACACCACTGGCATAGGGCACCCAGCTAGAGGGGTGGCTGATGTATGCCAGGGCAGTGTAGGTGGTGGGCATGGCACACAAGGATGTGTGCCATGTTGACTCTTTGTTATGTCTTGTACCCAGACACTCAGCCTGCAAGAGCAGTGTGTGTGTTAGGGTACAGGGCCTCTAAGGGTGGCACAATGAGTGCTGCAGCCCTTAGAGGCCTTCCCAGGTCACAAGGCCCTGGGTACCTAGGGTACCATTTACCAGAGGCTGACATGTGGCCAGGGTTTGCCAATTTGGGTTTTAGGTTTTTAGGGAAGGAACATAGGCCCTGTGCATCTGATTGGCGGGAGTCCAGGGCACACTCAGTCAAAGTACATGCAGCAATTCAGCAAAAAGTGGGAGCATACCATGCAAGAAAGACGGCACTTTCTCACACCTCTCTATGACCTGACGTTGACACTCTACTTAAATTCAACCATTGACTATACTTGAGACTAGGCGATACTGTCACAGACCATTTTACCCACAGCAATATTGATAACCACATGTAGCGTTATAGTGAGAGCTTTGTCCCATACCCACCTCTGCGACTTGCTCTGTTACCACACTAAGACGGTCTGATGTCCACATATGCGCTATCACCTTAGACATCACCCATATTCCACATTGACACACTCCTTAACTTTTACTACTATAAGATTGCCGCCGCATTTACAAGGGGCCAGCCAGCCTTTCTGTTTTTACCTCCGATCTCGCGAGGAGTCCCCTTGACCCGCGACAACTCTTGCGGCACTTAGTCGAAACGTCAGTATATCTGTATACCGGACCGGGCTCACTTCACCATCCCGGATCCGGTAACAGGGTAGTTAGTGGCTGTGGCGGGGGCGCTTTGAGGGGACGTTTCTAAGCCAATACTGCCCCTGGGGTATGCTACCCGTGTTCCTCACTTTGGTCTGTGTTCCTCACGGAGGACTGGCACCACGGTGTTCCTCACTCTTTGTTGGGCTCCTCCAGCTTTGACACCGCGGTGCACTACCTCTTGCCCGTGAACCCTCACTGCCCGTGTTGCACGGGTCGACAGCTGCCACCATTGGTTGTGTGTGCCTTGAGCGGACTCCAACGCTCCCTGCTTTGTTTACCTGCTCCTTGTATTTTTCTTCGGCCAAAGGTTCCGCATTACCTCCTGTATTTAGAGGTCGTTATTACTTGTCCATGACCACTCTTTCCTTACCTCACCAACTAGGACACACTTTTGGTGTCCTCTAGACCGCCTGACACGGTTGCAGGCTTCATTTGACAGCTATTTTGGTGAGCGTTGTCCTGCTTCTCTGTTAGTTTTAAATTCTTTTTTCATGTCATGTACTTTATGTTTTACTTTATCATGCCCACCACTGTGTGCTTGCACTAGTTGGCACCCCTGGACTCACGTTCTGTGCATGATATTTTACCCATACCACTACACCATGAGCACGGTGTAGAGCATGAGTATACGAGCACAATTTTGACCAGTACACTAACATCTGAGTATTTTGAACGTATTGTGAGTAATTGTTTTGTTTAATTACATATTCTTTGTCCCCACATACAGGGTACCTACCTGAATACGTGGTATTTAGACTCTCACTTTTCATGTTGTGTAGATAGATTCTCTGGTCCTGATGAAGTGCTTTGATCCTCTTGACGCTGAGAGCACGAAACATGTTGACCATTAGAGTAAAGCAAACATAGCTAGAAACCTTATATCTAGTTCACTGCCAATCTTCTTGTTTTAATCAGGCAGTTTACCTTCCTGAATAAAATATTGTTAGGACTAACTGACCAGTTTTAATCCACTCACCCCACATCTACACAAACTAGGCCTCTTACCCCCACTGCACCCTACGGCAGGAACAGAAGATCCCCGCTAAAGAGCCCCATACTGGGTGCCCGTCAGGTATTGCAGCGCCGACCTGACGAGGGGCAGGCTCATATGATGAAGCATGACACCTAGCTGGCTAGGTGTGTGAGAGCCCTAGTTCCGACAAGGGAGATCCCCCCCTTTCTCCCTCCCCTGGTTCTACCCCCAGTGGGACAACCACCAATGGGTGTCACTTCCACCTGCTACTTTACTTTCATTCACTCTGATTCTGAGGAACTCCACACCCATTTTTCTCACCACCAGGTTGATGCAATGGGCCAAAAACAGGGCACTGAAATAGACACCATCTGCCATGGCCTTAGCTATGTTACTGCCATTGTCTGGTCCAACAAATCCAATTCTGTGCCCTCTGGGTCACAGCCTTTCAAACACCTTGCTGTTAAATTTATCCAGGATGTTTACAGCTATATGTGATTTCTCCATGGCGAACCTGGTCACTGTTGCATGCCGCCAAACGCACTTACAACTATCTTCAGGGCCAAGATCTGAAGATATCTTTTGCAATAACCCCACAATAGAGATGCAGTGTGCAGTGATGCACATGTAATCAGTTGCCTGACAACTGGTCCTCATGTCTGTCGTCAGGTGGATATTATGAACAACACTTTGTTGCAAAGCTTTTCTAACCAACTGTAGTACATAGTGATACAGCACTGCAACAACAACCCTGGCAAAATAGGTCTGACTTGGAACCTTCCATTTCGGGCAGATGGCTGACACAAATTCTTTGAATCCCACTCCCCCCAGAAAAGAAAAAGGTAGGAGGTCAAGCACTAACATTTTTGCCAGCTTCCCATTGTACAAACGTGCCGTTGGGTGGTTGTTTTGGTCGTAGGGCCATTCCTGCTGAAACATGCCCAAAATAGTAGCCTGTACTTTTTTCTTCTTTTCTGGGGCAACTGACGCAGGAGACTTTTGAGAAATAGGTGGTATAAACTCAGTGATCTTCGTGGTGGGGCAGTCACTGTATGCCACGGTGTCCTCATTTAACTCTGAGTCTTCTTGTGCCATTGTGAAGTCGCTGGGGTGGGTGCTTCTGTTGGCACACTGCTGGGGACAGGACAGCTTTGCATGAGGATGTCACCCTCTTATTCTTCATCATCACCTCCCACCGTCATTGGACTTGTAGCTGATGTTCCCCGGCTCTCCTCACCTTCCCCACCATGACTGCGTTCAGAATATTTTTTAAGGTGCTCCTACCACCAAATTGTGGGGTGTTTTCACATATGGGTCATTTGGCCACCCTTACCATAATTTGAAGCAAGCGTACCTCGATTAACATGGGTGCTGCAAATGCTACTTATAACAATGTGCTCCCCCTGTGGGCTAACTGTAAACCATCCCCCAAACTGGGGAAAACAACTTTTTTATTGTGCCACTGCCAAAGCCTGAAGCAGAACTGGAAGTAGGTGGGTGTGAGGGTGTCTTGTCGATTGCCTCTCTGCAGCGTATACTTCTACTGAGGTAGTGGTTAGTGGAGGTCACAGATGGGACTTTGCAAATATGGGAGTTATCTGTGCTATCTGTGCCATATCCATCGGAATACCAATGTCAGGCTCCTCTGTGTCACCTTCCACAATGACCAGCTTGTGGTCATCACCCCTCTCATCATCCCCTTCCATAATTCTAAGGCTTCCAGGAACATTTCTTTTCCCTTGCCTCTCCTGGTGTCTCCTGGACTCTGGCATGGTCCACACCACATCCCCATCATCATCATCTGAAGTGGTGCTTGAAGAAGATGGTGGAGAAGTACCCTTCCTTTTCCTTGCTGGAGATCTGGGAGCCAATGATTCTAAAAGAGGAGGTTCTTGGTTGGCAGGAAGCTTGACCTCCAGTTCTGCTCCAACACTAGGAAGAAGTGCCTCAGTGACAGACATGCTCTTGGGCTTAGGTAGGGGTGGTGCTGTTGATGCAGGAGTGCTGATGCCAGCTTGCTCCTTGGAGGTCGGTACGGCAGGCACACAACATTGTCTGAAAAAGGTTTCCGCCAACTCGCCACTGGTGGAAAGCTACTTCTTCTCACTGACCACTTTCTTGGCAGCAACTTTCTTTGGGGCCATCCTAAAGCTCTGAGTTGGCAGTGGCACTAATCTGCACAAGCGAAAGAGATTGGAGGACTGACATGTGACATCACTGTAGAGGCCTTCGGTTTGGCAGTACTGTGGCTGATGTCTGTGCTTCTCTTGTGCACCTAAAAGGAAGCAAGCAAGGAAAATGTTTTGTGAAATGTGGCATTGTTACAGTTTCAACAAAGGAATTATTAGTGTGGTTGGTTTCTTAGGTCATAAGCACTTTAATGTCAAACCACAACACCATACCATAACATGTAATTCCCCATCAGGATAACACACAGTATACAGATAGAGATCTTTTCTTTATGTCCATATATTCTAAAGGAGACACCTGTGGCACTCAGGGAACTGCATAGGTAAATTGAATAATAATATTTTTTTAAATGGAGGTTAGTGTGCACCTATGGCAGGCAATGTGGGCCATGGTGGACCAGAATAATCCATGGAGAAGGAATTATTCCTAAAAAAACAATGCTGTTGCGTGGCTGTATGCCTATGGTGGGTGGATGGATGGATGGATGGATGGATCGATCGACCAAGGCCAAATGAGAAAAATAAATCATTTAAAAAAACTTAATAAAAATGTAAAAATAACTACAAAAAATTGAAGTAAAAAATGTAACATTTAAAAAATAACAAAGATAAAATAAACATTTCTATTTAAAAATAAAAAACAATAAATAAGTGGCAATGTTTGTATGGGAAGATGAAATAAAACCTACTATGAGACAAAGAGGTGCAAACTTAATAAAATGCAAAAAATGCATGTAATATATAAGCACTGTTCATAAAAATCATATTCTTAATATATATACTTCAATGATCCTCAAGCATAATATTAAACTGATATCACATCCATCCACTAAACCCTATGGCAAAGGTACACTGGCTTGATGCACAAAATGGCTGCCAGCCAGTGTCACATGGTCAAACGACAACAGCAAGCAAGAAGGCAATGGGAACAAAGAAAACATGCAAACCTTTGGCGAAGGCACCCTGGCTGGATGCACAAAGTGGATGCCAGCCAGTGCCACATGGTCAAACAACAGCAGCAACAAAGGAGGAACGAGGAAGAAAGAACACATGCAAACCTAAGGCAAAAGCACACTGGCTAAATGCACAAAATCAAACAACAATAGCAAGCAAGGAGGCAAAGGGAGCAAAGAAAACATGCAAGCCTATAGAAAAGGTGCAGTGGCTGGATGCACAAAATGGCTGCCAGACAGTGCCACATGGTCAAACAATAAAAAAAAGCAAGAAAGGAGGCATAGGGGAACAAAGAACACATGCAAGCCTATGGAAAAGGCACACTGGATGGATGCACAAAATGGCTGCCACCCACATGGCCAAACAACAACATCAAGCAAGTAGGCATGGGCAACAAAGAAAACATATAAAGACCTACGGACACAGATTCTACAAAATGGCCCCTGGCCACATGGCATGGAGAACAAAGACAAATCAATGGTGGGCTATGGCAAGCACACACACACACACACTGAACAGACAAAGGAGGCATGGTAACACTGAAGAAAACACAACCATTGATTCAGCAATGCCAAAAAAGAAAATGAACTGAACTATAAATATTTTACAACAACTCACATTCTCTGGAGGCATCAAATATTACAACACGTATACACTTTTTGAACAGAAAAAAACGTGAAATACAAAAACCCACATTTTTTATTTAATCCCAGCCCTATGTTTAAAAACAACATATACCACAGAAACTGTTGTTTCATGCACCCATGACTAACACTGGCCTGGGCCTACTGGATGGCCCCTTGGTATACTAGGCCACATAGTAAAATAAATAAATATTGCAAATTTAACAAATATGGAGAAAATGTACTGAACTGTGCAACATTGTCCCTTTAGCAAAAACAAACATTAAATACAAAAATATAACTAGGCCCCTACTAAAACAAGCATTTGCAATGCAATAGGTCTCGCATTTGTTAAAGTTAGAGCTCTTGGCGTTGTCTCTTGGCTTTGAAATTGACAATGTTTTTTACTTTTGTTTTTTTATTTGCATGCTTTGTTCTGTTGCTTGCAAATAGTCGGATAGCCATGGAGGCACTGTGAGGAAGAGCAAGGGAGGGAGAAGGATAGAAGGGATCCTAGTATGTGAGAGAAGTGCTTTGAGAGACGAGAAAAGCTGGGATGGGTGATTAGGGAGATGGTGAGGGGAGGGGTTTATCTGCAAAGTGGGAGGGTGTTTCGGGGACAGAAGACAGAACAGGAGCCCTCAGAACTGTGGCATGCCTACAAAAATGCACAACCAGTATTGCTGGAAGGTGCAGTGGTGAAATATGACTCACGACACGTGAGTGGCTGCGGCAGAATAGAGTTTAGATTTTACAGGAGACCGTACCGTGGACTACAGGAAGGCGCGTATGCACTGATAAAAAAAACACAACAATTATTTTGTATAAATGTATCAAGAGCTACAACAGTAGGTAATTATCTCAAACAGCAGGACTGCACCGACCACAAGCAACTGCTTACTAAAACCTTGAAACCCTGCTGTTTCCTTCCCATCCACAATGTGCGGCCTGTCTGAAAACCTCAGGGCTGTGGAAATTCAGACTTTTGTATTTAGAAGCTCAAGCTGTCAAGCGACGTATGTGAGAATGTCACAAAGTGCAGCGGAAGCTAGTTTTAGAAGTTATTTCAGCCAGCATAAAATGAAAAGTATTATCGAGGCCGAGGGAACAGGACAATTTATTGGCAAGAAGTTATATCAAAAGACGAGTTAGGCTGGGGAGGAGTCAGTGAGATTTCAGGACGAATCCTCTTAAAGGATGGTGATGACGGCGGCGTGTGACTAGTTGGGTGTGTGGTTGGGGTCTGTAAATAACTGCAAAGTCAATAACATTTTAGCATGGACCCTGGAAGTCCTGTTGAGCTAGGACAGAATCCGTCACGTCAAGGCACTACCCGTAGCAGACCAGAAGGGCTGGGATAGAGTCAGTCAAATATTAAGCAGAGTCCCCTGAAATGACAGCAGAGCCCATCTAAATGAAACATTTCGGGACAGTTACTGCGAAAATGAGCACAGGCAAGCCAATCTATTGTTCTTTAAAACAGACTGCTTACATCAAGGGTGCATTTATTTTAATGGTGAGAGTGCTGGTATTTTGTTTGGCCCTGTATAACCCTAACAGGGCAGTGCATGAGAGAAGCCAGTATTTCTAGATTCAGCAGAAGGTAGGACTGGCACAGAGTCAGTGACCGCAGCGCCAGCTGGTGTGAACTGAAGCAGACCATGAGAATCATTAATGCACCCCAAGAGATGAGGCCTCGGTTAGAGTCGCCTCGTCTCATGGGCCCGAAATGGCCTAAAGCCCAGTCTGTGGGCGAAATTAAGCAGAGCCTGCGCTGGAAGCCATGGATGGGGGAGGGAGGGGGAACCATGGCACATGGAGGAAACGTCCGCAACGGCGCCCGCTTCATGAACCATGAAGTGCAGGCGTCCGTGGGTGGTGGGGGGTTGTGGGGGTGGGGGAGTGGCGAAGGGGTCAGACCGCATAGTTATATAATGCAAACACTAAAACCACAACTCCCAGAATGCTTATTGCAGCTGACCACAAAAGTAGCGCTTCACTGCAAAGTCTGTAAAGTGAGGCTGATGTGTTTGGATGTGAATAATACCAATATGGCCACTTTGCAACCACTCTGTCTTGCTTTTAATAGTTATGTATTTATTTTTCATATTTAAAACCTTTTATTTATCTCCATCCTGAGGTTGCACATTAGAATAGAAAAATGTCAGAAAAAGGGTATTTCCCCGCAAGAGTGTTTTTCTCTTTTGGATCCATTTCACAGGGAAGCAACTAAATGAAAGAAGGAAAGAGAGGTTGTGAACCATTTCTTCAAGTCAACGGTTTTCAGTAAGTGAGGAGCAAGACAGAAAGAGAGAATAATAGGAAGAGGGGGCTGGGGGGCAGCTGCCAGCACAGAAAAGAAGAGGACATTATCCGTGTCTGCTCTGGGCAGTAAGGAAGAGACAGAGTCCTTTTCCTTCTCTGCCCGTTCCCGAACGTCCACGAAAGCAAGCCAAGCCTTATCTGAATGCCTTTGCTATTTCTGCGGTATACACACAGACAACACCAACACACGCAGATACACAATGTACACAGGCACAGAGACAACACTTACACACGGAGAACGTGCAGTCACAGAGCACACAGAGACCAGTGGCAGGGAGTACTCGAGTCGAAGACGCACGTTACTCACTGATTCAGCACTCCTGGGCAGTCTCCATCGAGGCACAGCTCCGAAACGTGAGCCAGCATTCTTGCTGATAACAGAAACCTGCACAGCACACCTGGAGGCACCAATAGGAACACTGTGTGACCAAAACACCAGATGTTCTCTGTACCACACACGCAGCAGCTCTGTTGGATGAGAGCACTTACGGTGTGCAGCACACACAAGGAGCTCGCTCAGAGCTGTGCTATTAATGAAACTGAAACCGAGCGAGAGACGCAGCATGCAGATCTCGGCACTAAAATCATGGTCTGTGGATAGTTAAGGAAGTTCCCCTCGGACACAGATTAACCTGAAGAGCGGACGGAAACTGTAGTTAGGCGGTGCTGCTTCCGGAATAAACGGAAGTGAAGCACCGCCTCTACAGCCAATAATAAGCCCGATAAGAAAAGCTATGACAACGTTAAACGAATGGGAAGAGGCAGGAGAAATTAAGCGGCAATGGGTGGAATTTCTCCCAATATACTAATTACTTAATGCCTCGTAGAGGCAGCGCAAGCGCTGCCCTATGCGAGACCTAAAAATGCAGGCCACCCCCCACAATAACTTTGAAAACTCCAATAAAACTACTAATACATACTGGTGCATGCCCTCTCTCTAACAAAGAACACCCATATGCAAGAGTTTTTGAACTTACTTGTGAAATCTCAAATACAAAGTACTTCAAACCAATTGTATATATACACCAGACAAGAAGAGTGATCCTTCCAGCTCCAAATCCAAATGAAAAGTGTCCAGGAGATGGGCAAAACACTGGGAGGAGCCTGCTGGACAGGAACAGGAAGCTGAAGTCTCTGGGGCACTTCATTTCTGTTGGAAAAAAAGTAAAGAAAAAAGGTATCTCACATAAAAAAACAACTCCAATAATCCATTGGAGAAGGAAATTCACTAGAAAAGCCTCTTGAGCTGTTTCTCGTGCAAAAAAGCTACTCCAGAGGTGCATTTGCGATCCACACTACACTGGCACTGTGGTGGCCGGAAGCTGTGCGAGTGGGCGCAAAATCTTGTGCGTGCTCTCTAGCAGCCAGAGAGTATTGTGGCACCCATAAGAGAGTGCCAAAACAAATCTAGTGTGCGCAAATGGAAAACACTCCACTTTACACCGGGCAGGTGGAATTCAGGAACTCAGCACTCTTCCGTGGAGTGTCCGAAATCACCAACTCTACAATCAGAGCAGAGTTTACCACCCGGGCCTAATTTTTTGGTATTTCTGAAGTGTGTTAGAAATAAATATTTCAATATGATCAAAATAACTCACTACACTACGTGAGGCAATATCCACACATTTTGGTTTGTGTACTGTATAGTTTTATTAGTGTAGTGTATTACTGTAATGGTCATTTCATTTGAAAATGTGTAGTCTATAATGACAGTGCGCTACCATGGCATTAATACTCCCCTCTACACAACTCCACTCTACTCTGCACCACTTCACACCACTGCACTCTACTCCACTTTACAGCACTCCACGCCACTGCATTTTACATCACTCCACTCTATGCCACTGCACTCCATGTTAATTCACACTATGTCTCTTTACTCTACCTTGTACCACTCTACTCTATGCCAAAGCACTCTTCGCCACTCTACTCTACACCACTACACTCTACACCACTCCCGTCTAGGTCACACCGATCTATTCTGCACAACTCCACCCTACGCCACTGCACTCTATGCCAATACACTCAACACCAATGCACCTTACTCTATAACACTCAATTCTATGCCCCTGCACTCTACAATAATCCACTGTGTGCTACTCTAATCTACTCTGCACCACTGTACTCTATACCACTGCACTCTACATTACTTTACTATACGCCATTATACTCTATGCTACTCTACGCAACTGAACTCTACCCTGTACCACTCCACTCTATGCCACTTCACTCTACTCTGAAACAACCTACTCTATGCCACTGCACTCTATGCCACTTTACTCCACTCTGCTCCACTCTGCACCACTCAACTATATGCTACTGCATTCTACGCCACTCTACTTTCAATCACTGTACTCTATGCCAATACGCTCTACACAAATGCACTACTCTCTACTCTGCATCACTGTACTTTGCACCACTACTCTCTATGCCACTCTACCCCACTGCACTCTGACACTCTACTCTGCAGTACTGCACTCTCCACCACTAAACTCTATGCCACTCTACTCTACTCCACTGCACTATATGACACTCAACACTACTCTGCGCCACTGCCCTTTGCATCACTCTACTTTGCTCCACTGCTCTCTGCACCACTCTATGCCACTCTAATCTATGCCACTGGACTCTACGTCACTGCACTCTACCTCACTCTACTCTGTGCCACTGTACTCTGCGCCACTCCACTATTCTATGCACCACTCTATTCTACGCCACTGCATTGTATGCAGCTGAATTTGATGCCACTGCACTCTATACGGCAACACTCTATGCCAATACACTCTACACCAGTCCACTGTACTCTATGCCACTCAAATGTATGCCACTCTATGCGACACCACACTATGCCACTCGAATAGATGACACTCTCTGCCACTCCACTCCACAACACTCTACTCCACTCCTTGCCATTCCACTCTGACACTCCATTCAACTCTCCTCTATGCCACTAACTTTTAGCCATGCTGAACAGCAGCCACGTTGGTGTACAATATGGCTAAAGCACATTGGCAAAGCCAATAGGTCTTTCATAGACGAGACCTATTGGCTATGCCCATGATTATTTTTTTTCTCTTTGTTGCCTCCTGTCTAGCACCTCACTCACACTAATTCTGATTTGAGATCTCTTCTCTCTCCATTCTACTCCTGATCCCTTTCTTCTCCCCTTCTAGTCACAGCTGCTCTGTCATCCCTCTTTTCTTTCTCTTCTCTAGCCCTCAACAGATCTAACTATCCACTTTACCCTGCTCGTCTATCTTCTCTCCACCCTCCCTATGTGCTTTTTAGGTGTGCAATTAGCCAAGAGCTTTTCATTTGACTAAACTTCATAGTACAATATATCTACATCAAGGTGCTGTCAGTCACCTCTTTTGATCCATTAGTCTGTTCTTGTGTCACTCACATTTTGCTTCCACCCATCACAGAATACAGCATGGGGCAATGGGACAACCTACTTTGGCCACTGGCTACCTTCACTTTGAGTGACTGCATTTAGCCCTTTCACAAGAAGCACGTCCATAAGCATGGTAGTTAGCTTCAATGTCAATGTTTTTGTTTTTACTTTATTATAATACATGGGATTCTGCAATCCCTGTATAACCGTCTGTCTCTAATTTCTTTATAATCAGTGGTCTTGTGATGCACCCAGTTGCCAATTATAAAGAAAAGACTTCAGAAATCAACTGTAATAAGTTGCTGCAGTCGAGTTCTGATGTCACAATGCCTGCGGCCAGCAGACAGGGTGAAAGGCACGTCAGGACACGGAGCAGCTGTTTACAGCAACAAAACTGATTGCTTTTCTTTCTTATGCTCTATTTTTCTAGCTTACAGTGACTAGCAGAAATGACATGTTTAAGCCTTGCACTCCTTAGATAATTATAAAAAAGTTTTAATCTTTCTGCATGTTTTATACATTCTGAGCTACTGCAGCTTTTTTTTAAATTGACTTGTATTGAACCTCTTCTACTGTCTTTTGAGAGAAATATCTAACAGGTTTTTGATGTGTTTAATTTTGCTCTATAGAGGTTCTATGTTTAGTCTTCATGTTTGCAATCATGCTCTCTTTTTCATATGAAAAAAGCTACACACCAAGGTTTTAAGTGGTTTGTGAGAAAGGTGATGTGTGACCTTGTATTATATGGGATAAAGGACCCCCTGCTGCCGTACAAAATAAGGATATTGCAAGTCACCTCGGAGTTCCATAACTTTCTAAAGGAACACGGCCGAAGGTTGTGAAAGTCCTCGGTGACTTGCAATATCTTTATAATGTACGTCAAGCGGTATGTTATCCATTATATTACATTAGTGTTGCTTTTTTTATAGAGCATGATGTGATAGCAGAATTGCCTCTATCATAAGAGAGCCGAGGGCACATTCCAGCTTTATGAATTCCTGTCACCTGCCAATGCTATTGTAAATTCCTTTTGAAGTGGCCTTTTTTATCCATTGCTGCTTTTTCACAGCATACAAGCAGCTCACATGAGCTCTAAATATAAGCTCATAAGTGTGCTCTATCTTTGCAACCCTGTCTGTTGTTCCTTCTTTCTTTTTCATTCTTTCTTACCTTCTTTTCTTTTCTTCCTTTTCCTTTTTTCTTTCTTCTTTTTCATTCTCACTTCTTTCTTGCTTCCATTTTTTGCTTTCTTGTCTTCCCCTTTCTTTTTCATTTTTTCTTTTGTTTTCTTTCTTTATCTCGTTCTTTCTTTTTCTTTGCACTTTCTTTCTTGTCTTCCTCTGTCATTTTCCTTCTTTGTTTGTTTCTTCTTTCTTGCCTTTCTTTCTTTCTTGTCTTTCTCTCATTCTTTCTTTCTTTCAATCTTTTGTCCTTCCTTCTTGGCTTTTTCTTTCTTGCTTCTTCTCTTTTTCTTTCTTTCTTTCTTACTCTTGTCTCCTTCTTTCTTTCTTGTCCTTCTCTCTTTCTTCCTCTTTCTTTCCCGCTTTTCCTTCTTTTTCTCTCTATTTTCTTTCTTTAGCTCTCTTTCCTCCTTCCTTTCTATCTTCAGTTCTTTCTTTCTTTCTTCCTTTCTTTCTTTCTGTGGTTCTTGCTTTTCTCATTCTTTCTTTTTTGCCTTCCTCTTGCTTTCTTTCTTTCTTTCATTCTCAACTTCATTTGATCATCGCTATGGGATCTTATCATGAATCTACCAAAAGCAGATTTGGTGAAAGTGTACGGAAAATTGCCTCCTGGACGACCGTAAATTGCATACAGCTGACATAGATAAGATTGAGATCCTGCTGTTTGGCAAGGCCCTTGCATATTGGTCAGAACACAGGTGGCCTTCTGAGTTAAGCTCGATCCCCCACCCTAAAAAGGTGGTACAAAATCTTGACATTCTGGTTGATGAGAGCCTCTCTATGAGAGAGTAGGTTGGTTTCACCTGTAGTGCCTGTTTTGGGATCGTGTGCATCCCCAGGAAGGTATTTAAGTGGCTCCTGTTACACACTAGAAAACTCTCACTAAGGGCACTCATTGTTAACCGTCTAGATTACAGCAATGCCCTCTGGGTAGCAATTAATGAGTCACTACTCTTCAAGCTGCAAGTGATTCAGAACAGTGCTGCTCGCCTCGTTTGCAAACCTCACCCTTGATTTTTGTCGGAGCCCACACTAAAATTCCTTCACTGGCTCCCAGTCAGAAAACGCTTTCTATTTAAACCCTTGTGCCTGGTGCACAAATCTTTGTTCAGTAAGGTCCCGGTCTGCCTTCAAGAGAAACTTCAGCCATATTTTCCCACTCGGAATCTCAAATCTAAAGACCAACTTTTGCTATGACTTCGCGAATCCGGGAAACCAAATATGGTAGGTGATCCTTTTCCTATCTTGCTCCTCACCATTGGAAGAGACGGCCTTTTCATATTCACTCTTGCTCTGACTTTGCTTGGTTTAAAAAACTACTTAACACTTTGCTCTTCTGAATTTCTCTCTTCTGAATTTTTATGCTCCCTCGCCAACATACTTCTCCTGGGTGATTTATCCTGCGCTATATTAAATGCCTCTAACATAACCTCTATACTTATACTAGTTAAATTTGACTTTAATGTGTATATATCTCTATCAATAGCTGTATATGCAGACTTATATAAACACATACACACAAAGTTAGATGTAAATATTTTCAGCAACAATACTGCTTTGCAGTGAAAGGTATTTGGACAAATTAATGTGTACGTCAAAATTATACTACCACTATGGTGGTGGGGCTAGGACAAACAGAGCTGGGGCACAGGCTCCATCTGGCCCCCCTCTAGAGACAACAGTGGAAATAGGTGATGCTTGTGAGCATAGGCACAAATGAACCTCTGCAAAAGGTGTACAGTAACACATTATTTTAATTCTGTGTGTTTTGATTACTGACTGTGCACTGTTTAAGCAGGTTGGGTACAGCCACTAGGAGATGTGTACTTGTGCAAAAAGGTGGGAACGTGTTCCATGTGTGGGGGATGATGTACCTGACTCACCTGCTCTTGTGTTTCATTGGCTACTTTTCTAGCCAGGAAACCCCCATCGTCTACACACATCTCTTGCACCACAACTCTGCGGCTTTAATAGCAGGTACCAGATTAGCCAGCACAGCTCTAGGATGGATTGCAGTTTGGATTGCTGTCACTTCCTTATCTAAACTTCCTTTCAGAGTGCATTGTCTTTGACTGGTGTCTAGATCTCTATCTCCTTCCTGCCAAGAGACCAGTTTGTGAGTAAACAGTATTTCCTGCAACATTTTGGCGCTCCAGAATGATCTCATCAAACACAGTCAAAATGACAGAGTTCTATGTGAGTTCACAGTCTTTTGAAGTGAATAGATTGGACAGTTGCTCTTCATATGGTGCCACATGACAGATCAGTCTCTATCACATTTATGCAATTGAATGAATGAATGAATATAAGTTTTGTAAAGCACGTACTTAGCCCAGGGACATCAAGGCGCTGCGGAAAGGGGTCAGGATACAGAGCTGCCCATAAATAGCCGGCTTACGGATTTGAAATAGTTTAGAGCCAGGTCTTCAAGGCTTTACGGAGCCAAAGATGGGTTTCCAGAGCCGTGATTGAAAGAGGAAGGGAATTCCAAAGTTTTGCCGCAGCCAGCGAGAAGGCCCTACCCCCCAATCTGGTTTTCCTAAACCTGGGGAATATCAGAAGGTTCTTGCTGGCAGATCTTAGCTGCTTCGCACGGACATCTCCATGGTCTTTGGCATGTCCGTCTTTGTTGGAGGGTACATCTTCACCGTTTACCAATAGAAATGAAGGCACGCTTTGAAACAGCAATAGAGGTTGAACATGGTACTCACATTTCACAACATACATGCAATCACAAACCCCATGTGCTTTCATAGTGTCCCCACCAATTCCTTCAATGGAGCCAGCATCCAGCATGGCAACAGCTTTTCCTTGAATTGACATTGTGTAAAATCTATTGATGGGTCACTACCAATTCCTCTACAGTGTTCTTTCACTGCTGTAATTCTCGTTAATTCTTCTCTTCATGACCCTTTTGTTTACTGCTTTCCTTTTTATTTTCCTTTTATCAGTTACTGCATTGATTTTCCTCAATATTTTAATCTAAATATCACTCTACACAGAATTGTGTGTTAGGTGATATATCAACCCAAACAGCCACGGTTTGCTTTCAGTCACATGGTCTAATTCACAGCTTGTAAACTTGCCTTTCATAATTGTTCCACCAAGCTTAGCTTAGCAAAACAAATAGAATTACACATGGGTGACAGTGACTAATGGAGAGGTTTTTCAAATAGGATTCCAAGTGATATCAAATAGACAACAAGAGGGAAAATTGAGTTATCTATGATGTCACTGAAAACCCTGAGATGTAAAATATACCTGTTAGTCACTTTTTACCCAGGTATAATTTTAGGTTATGTACACTCCCCAAAATATTCTACCCCTTCTTTTAACTGCTTACAGGTTCAGGGGAGTAAAGAGAGAACATTTGATAATATGGATTCTCATCCCTATGACAAAAATATCTGGTGGCCTGCCACCCAACCTCGCCATCCACTGTACCGCTCCCCCTATCCTGAAGCTGTGCTGTCTGTCAGAGAAGGCTGCAATTTCCTTATGGTGTAGCAATGCTTAAAAATAACCAGATTTAAAAACTATTATTTAGGCTAGTGGCTTTCAGTGAGAGTGTACACAGCAAATAGTGTAACTGGAGAAACTGGAGAAATAAAAGCTCACATTACCTGACATACAAATCACATTTAACGTACATAGCCCAATGCCTATATGTACAAAATCATGAATTACATTGACATATCAATGACAAGATGACAGGGTTATCCTGAAATGTATTATTTTATATAACTATTTGATACTGGATATTTCAGTGGAAATGTTTTTTCCATGCACTTGTGCGGAAACATTGCTTTCCAAGTTCTATGCTTTGTGTTCCATTATAGACACTACCCCTGTTAAGTCCTGTTAGGGACTGAAGGCAGAAATTGGGCTGGCATGGAGCCTGAGACTCCTACTACCAAGAAGGATGTCTTGAGCCTCCAGTTACATTTACTCACTATGGGGCTGATTACGATGGCGGCGGTGGTGACTGTCACGCCATTGTAACGTGAATTACCCACCACCATATTACGATGGTGGTAGGTATCGCGGCAGATGGAAAGTCTGTCCGCCGCTTTTCCGCCGGTCGGCAATCGTAACAATTGCCGGCCGGGTGGAGCTGGGGCTCCAATATGGTGGCGGTGCCTAGCAGGCACCGCCATCCATATTAGGATGTAAAGAATTTAAGGCCTTTCCATGGCAGCCATGGAAAGGCTGGCGGGGATTTGCTTTGGGGGCCCATTGCAGGCCCCTGGGGGTGGGGGTGCACTTGCCCTACATGTCCATGCACGAGGTGACATGCAACGAGCTGTGCCTTCCACATTGTGCATGGAAATGAAGAACATGGCATTTCACCATTGTGGCGGGTGCTGCAGCCAGCAGCACCCGCCGCAGAGTTAAAATGCCAGATGCGACTGCCACGGTGGCGGTTGCATCTTGATCAGGGGTGCATGACCGCCGCATGGCAGGCGGGCGGTCCCGTTCCCGCAAGGATGGCAGGCAGACTCAGGTCCGCCCTGCCATCCTAATAGACCCCTATGTGTCTACATGCTCCGTTGACACTCAATGAATGAGGGTTCAGGTACACTGAAGGTGGAGGTGTAAGCAGGAAACAGGGGCTGGTATTCGATCTGTGCTGCTCTTGCAGTCTAGAATCTCCTATAATGTCTTTCTACTCTCCCTTGAACATGAAGACACACACAATGGGACACAGGGATAGTGAGAATCCTGTGCATCTAGACCAGTGTTTCCGAAACTGTGGGTCAGGAATCACTGGTGGGTTACGAGCTGATCATTTAAAATGATTAGCCCTCCTGTGTAAAGGTGCTGAACAGTGTCCTTAAGCCCAGTTTTAAAACAAACCTTTGAAATATTGGCAAGCAAAACTGTGGGTAGACCTTCCAGTATTTGTTGCTTCTGTTTTTTTTCTTCTTAGAAAACCCATATCAACAGAGATTATGCTCACTATCCATGATCATGCACAACCATACCACTTGTGTATAACTTTCACACATAAATTTAGGTTTGAGTCGCAGTGTTGGCTCATCAGCTTTTGATTCTGGGCAAACCATTTAATCTCATGTGCTTATAATAAAATGAATCTGACCTTTGTTTATGTAATCTGGCCCTCATGTAAAGTACACACAACAAGATGCAGGCCCAGGATCCTTGTTTCCGGTCCAGGGAGGACCTGGCCTGGCAGTTAGGGCTGGCCTGTTCCCACGAGGAGCTGGGTCAAGACAGATTTGTATATGGCTGGGTCCAAACTGGGGAGCCATAGTGAGAAAAAGAACGATGGATTCAACCCAGATGTCTTGACTGGGGGGTGAGTGGTTGAAACGTTTCAGCACTCCATCCAACATCTTGTTTTGTTTCCTCATGTAAAGTACTCCAATGGTCTAATGCTCTTGGGCTGGGTTGGTGCTATGTAAAACTATTATATATATATATATATATATATATATATATATATATATATATTATATATTTATATTCACTGAAAAAAACATAGGTTTCACACATGTTATAGTTAGCTGGACATTTCTCTCATACAAAACCAATGAAATTCCCCCGTTATAGTTAGTTCAGCTAACTATAACTCGCGCCCCCGCAATGCACTGCTGATGACGTCACATATTACATCACTCATGACATGGTCAGTGACATCACTCATGACATCACTGATGACATCTCAAATGACATCACTGATGACATCACTGATGACATCCTCCAGTGAATGTCTGCTTTTCTGAAAATTACATATGTTTTATATATGTATATCTCAAGGTCGATGGAAGAATAAATGGGTATATAAGTGTCTAAATGGATGATTTGTTTTTGAAAAATTGATTGTATAACTGACTGATTAAGTGTATGTTAGTGAATACATGGCTTAGTGAGTAATGTTTAAATATGTAAATATCATTATCAGTCTCTCACTTTGTGTATAAGTGGCTGCATGGGTTGGTGAGTAGCTACATGGGTGTTTATATAGGTTATTAGTTGGTTTTTTGAGTATCAGTGTGAGTGTGTGTATGGTTCGGTGGGGGATATTACGTAGTGCATAGGTGCATGAATGAGTGACTCACTGTTTGTATGTGTTGAAGACAGCATGTCTGCAGGACTGTATGGGTGGATGAGTGTGTGTATGGGTGTGTTCATGAGTGAATGACTGTCTCAATAGTGTCTTTATGAGTAACTACATATGTTTTAAACTAGTATATGTGACTATTGGTGTATATAACTGAGTATATGTGAGAGTGAGAGATTGAAAGAGTTCCTGTATGAATAAGTATGTGTTTCTATAAGTGATTGTTTAAAAGACTAAGTATGTGTAAGTTCCCGTAGAAGTAAGTGTGGTGGTGTGTGTATAACTGTATATGCAAGTAAATGTATGTTTGTTTCTTTATTTTCATGAGTGACTATGTGTGTCAGTAACTCTGTGGATGAGAGGCATTGTGTAACAGGATGTATAGGTGTATGAGTACATATGATGAGTGAGTACATGTATCAGTGACTGTACAGGACTGTTGGTGAATGAGTGGATGTGTATGTGGATCTTAGAATTACTGAAGAGGTTGTTGTAACTGGTATTGGTATGTCCATTGTTTTGAAAATTTTATTCTCTATTTTTGAATGTGTGTATCAAAGGTTATATTAGGGTGAGAGGAGGTCTGCCACTCTATCACAAGGATGATGTCATTTGAGATGTCATCAGTGATGTCATTTGAGATGTCATCAGTGATGTCATGAGTGATGTCACTGACCATGTCATGAGTGATGTAATATGTGACGTCATCAGCAGTGCATTGCGGGGGCGCGAGTTATAGTTAGCTGAACTAACTATAACGGGGGAATTTCATTGGTTTTGTATGAGAGAAATGTCCAGCTAACTATAACGTGTGAAACCTATGGTTTTTTCAGTGAATTTGCAAGGTTTTTTAAATGCTAATTCCTAACTTTAACGTGTGTGAAACCTTTGGTTTTTTCAGTGAATTTGTACGGTTTTAATGCTAATTTTTAATTATTTAATTAAAAAAAAAATGTATTTTAAAAATAAAATTCCTATGTATCCATTTATATATTATCTGTATCCTTTTATTTGTTTTTGCTTTTTAAAAAAAATTTCAAATAGGATAAAGTTGAACAGTTTTTTTAATTTTTGCAATTAATTTTTCTCCACTTTTTTTTTTTAACATAAATTCTTGGGGTGCGCGCTCAGAGCGCGCACCTAGTACGGTTTCGTTATTTTTTTATGAATACCGTCGTACGTTATTTACGTACGCATACATACGTTCT
Source organism: Triturus cristatus (assembly GCF_964204655.1). Lineage (NCBI taxonomy): Eukaryota > Metazoa > Chordata > Amphibia > Caudata > Salamandridae > Triturus > Triturus cristatus. The sequence continues at coordinate 886,683,028 of NC_140579.1, forward strand.
AGTGCGCGCTGGGAGCGCGCACCCAGTACGTATGCGTGTGTGCGTCATACGCGCTCCACGCGGTTCACTTCCGCATACGCTAAAATTACGCGCAATAACGTTCGCGTATACGCGTGTTCAACGTATGCGCATTACGTGCGCGCATATGACGTATGTACATGCGCTCCTACGCGTTCGCGCATGCGTAATCACGAGGTGCGCGCTCGGAGCTTGCTCAGTGCGCGCACCTCGGGTTATATGCATAATAAAACAACACTTCTTAGTGGTTATCATTACTTTCAGTTTCTGATTGTTTCAACACCACACCCAATCCCCTCATGGCAAGTCATGTGATCAAGAATCATCACTTTTGATTGGTTTGAAGTACTTTCAGTTCCAGATTCTTCCCAAACCACACCTACTCCCCTCATTATTAGTTCTGATTCCTTTGGAGAAGGAGCTATTCTGTTGTTGAGAGACAATGGCTGAACAGCAACCATCTTCAGACAGTGACCAGGACACTCTTGAGAGGCAGAGGAGCAGGAAGCAGAAAGACAGCTTTATATGGCAGTTTTTCACTTTTCCAGAGGGGCAAAAAAAGGTAAATGCACCTAAAGTTACATGTGTAATTTGTCAAAAAGTCTTGTCACGTGGGAATCCTAAAAAGAAGTATTCTTTTAGCATTCACACTATGTTGAGGCATGTTGACAAAATGCATCCAGTGACTTTTCGTCGAGCTTCTGGAGCAAACCCTCCACCTGCTCAACCGACGACATCTGCAGCAGCTCAGCCGAGCACATCTTCGGCAGCTCAGGCGAGCACTTCTTCTGCAGTGGTGCCTTTGCCTTCTTCTACACCTCGTTTTGGACCACCTTGTTTTGCGAGGTTGTCCACACGCTGCACTGATTGCGGTAAACTTATTTCTGTGTGTGAGACCAGTCTTGATCTCATTCAGAGAAAATTTGATGCCCATGAGTGCAGAAGGCCATAGATGTTTTTTTCTTTTTTTTCTTTTTTCTCTTCCTGTTTCGCTCCATTAACTCAAGGGCTCTTTTAATAGCCACTTAAAAACTAAATCCCCAAAAATTTTGGGGGGATTTTTTTTTTTTTTTTTTTGGGGGTGCGCGCACCCTGCGCGCACCCAAGGTTTTTTTTTTTAAATTTAATGCACAAAAAGAGGTGAAGAAATGGAAGCATGAAAAGGGAGGATTGAGAAATACAAATATTTTTCACTTATTTTTTAAAAAAAAAAAATTTGGGGGAAAAAATGTTTTTAAAGTATTTTGCAAGGGAACAATTTTTTTTTTTTCTTTCCAGTTCTGCAAAAAAAGAAAAAAAGTATTAATATTCAATCATACATTACAAAAAGCATTACATGTTTTTACATATTTTACAAAGCAATTTTTTGCCCTTTTTTTGCTGTTTTCAGAATTTTTTAATTTTCACTTAAAATAGTGAAAACAATTGTATTCATCATTTAACAGCGGGCAAAAAAAAAACAATCTGAAAGATTGTTTAAAAAAAGCCCTAAAACTTTCCTCACTAAAATATACCTTGTTAGAAATATTACATATATATTACAAGTACTTTTCTAGATGAATAAAAATTTTCTAGACAAACCGTCTTTAAACCTTGTCGCAAAAGCACACATGCCAAAATATTTTCTGTCAAAGGAGTCCACAATTGTTGTTTTTATTACTTTTCCTTTAGGCCAAATAGTAATTTCAAAATCCTTTTTAAGTGATATCTTCAATTATAATCCTTTAAAATTACAAAAAATGCTTTGTTCAGATGCAGTTTTTAGTTTTCAAAATTTAGGTTTCAGAAAAATTAAATAAGAATTGGGTAAATCATAAGGCAAACGTTGCTTGAAAATCAATTGGGAATCATTACACAGTGTCCAGCCTTTTTCACATTTAAGATAAATTGTGTAATGTCCAGAAGTTACAGTAGGTCCTTCATGAAAAATTATTGCAACTGTAACAAAAGTTTTTCCAGAAATTGATAATTGTTGTCCTGTAAACTTCTTTATTAAAGTTTCCAATTTTGAACCATCTGCTCTACAACGTTGCATCATTAAAATTACATACTGACCATATTTCTGTAAAAATAACGTGGAAAACATGTCAGATTTGCATTCAGAACATTCCATGTTGTGATTGGCATCTTTAACTAATTTACTAAAAGTCACTGATTTACTCTCTGGTAATGGTAAAAATATGAACCTTTCTGATTCAACATGACTACTACATGTGTTCATACAGTTTTCACAGCAATGTTCCCATTTGTAAGAGACACCAAATAAGTTTTCTACTTCTACTCCTTCATCTTCAAGTACACTCAAAATATATATTAAGAATTCCTGTGCATCTTGCTGGACATTTTCTTTAAACTGTGTAGAACCACAACATACATCTAAAAGATTTCTAACATCAGTAGCACTTTCTATTTCAGTTTTATCAGTACTCAGCTTCTCAAAAAGGAGACTCAGCAGAGAACACAATCTTTTTCCATGATTTACTATTATCTGTTCTAGCAACTTTTCAAGATAAAATACAACATTCAGCACTACATTTGCATAGCAGTTGACACCAGAGCTATTTTCAAAATAGCAACCAACAACCTCTTCAACACTGTCCTTTTTCTTTTTCCTTGCTATCACATCAGTGTCCTTTTTTTTTTGTTCTGTTCATCCACATTACAGATATTTTCAAATCTCATTTTCCGAGAAGCAACATGTTTTTCAATCACAGGATACTGACCTAAATGAGGAGCATAGGTTCTTCTTAATCTATTATACTCCTTTACACAGTTTGTATCAGCACTAACTTTTGAGTCATCAAAGTCTATCATAAATAAACCAGATAATGTTTTCACTTGTGACAAAGCAACATATGCCATACCTTCTTTGAACACAGTAGAACCAATGTTTACAAAAGCACTATCTACAGTCAATCCTTGAGACTTGTGAATAGTTACAGCATATGCTAGAGAAAACGGAAATTGCTTCCTACGTACATACAAGTCTTTCACAAGCATGAAACGAACTGAACAACGACAAATGTCTTTAACTTCTTCTATCTGATCAAATTTTATTTTTAAACATTCAATTCCTTCTTTTTTCTGATAATTAATAAAACCCACAACTCTTCCCATAGCTCCATTCACTAAACCTTTTTCTACATCCAAATTTCTCCTTAAAATCACTCGACAATTCATGCAAACATATAGATTTTTTTCTAATCCAGCTGTTTTGGAAATGTTCTTCTCTAGTGAATCCAATTTATTTTTCAGTTTGCCTGTTAATGTAAAAGTAATTCTTTCATGCTGAATTTTGTCCTCTGCTTCCATTTTCTTAATCTCTTCCTTTTCCAATTTCAAAAGTTCCTCATTGAATATTGAGCACTCACGTAGTGTTGGCATTAAGCAGATTACAGTATTTTTTTCTGCAATGTTCTGGTATATTTTCTCTGCAACTATTTCTTCATTTGGAAATAAATTATGTAGCAACCGACTCTGTAATGCTTTTTTACCAACTTCTGTGAGTAGTCCAATTCTGATATCTTTCAGAATACTTGCATAATCTTCGTCGTTTGCTTGTCTCATATTGGTAGTGAGTTCTTTGTACTCAAAGAACGACCAAATATTCGCATTACCAATGCTTCCTAATGACTTCTTCGTGTCTTCATGTGTCACAGTATTAAACACTGGTTGTCCTTTAACTGGAGTGAGCTGTAAAAGATCTCCAAAAACTATGACGTGTTTACCTCCAAATAACACGTCATAGTCTCTCTTAAGAATTTGTTGCATTCTTAAATGCACAAAGGCAAGCATTAAGTTTGAAACCATGCTCACCTCATCAATAATGAGAACTTGCATCTCCTTCAACACTCTTGAAACTTCGAAGCATGCTTCTCCAGTTAGCTTGTGGTATTCTATTTTGTTCTCATGCTCCACTGGTAACATTAGCAAGCGATGTAAGGTAATTCCTTTTATGTTATAGGCTGCTAACCCAGTTGGAGCAGTTACCACACAAGACAAATTTGAAGCTTTTTTTTGCTGTAGGTAGCTTCTGATGACTTTTATTAAGAAACTTTTACCAGTTCCAGCTTGTCCACTCACATACATCCTGATTGGTTCAAATGATGTGCATGAGCACTCTTTCTTTTCATGTAGTAATCCATGATCAATTTTTTTGGTGACTTCTTCATAAATTTCTTTTTGTTCTTCATTCAGTTGTTGTTCCAGATTTAGTAAGTCGATTGAATCTTCCTGTGCTTGATTCATAGCCGTTTCTACTTCAGTCATGGCTACTGCAGCTTCATTTTCTACGATTGGTTGTCCTAGGGGATCTTGACTAAGTGTTCCTGAACTTTGGCTGTCTTGAGAACTGTCTCTAGCTACTTCAGCTGCAATTTTTGCTTCCTGTTCATCTTCTTCATTTAACATTTGGAAATAAGTTGTGAAAGTACTGCATTATATGCTGTCTTTGCTAGCATTAAAAGAATCTTCATAGCTTTAAAATTCTCCCAGTAGTTCATCCTCTGAACGCCATGGTTTAAACAGCTGTAAAAGAGCCAAGTAGTAAAATTCCTTTTTGTCAGTAGTGTCGCAACTCAGCTTCCTGTGATTTATCAAACTTCCTTTTGTTTGCTTCACCAAACATCCTTCCTCATCAATGACTTTATATTTTCCATTGTTGATGTCTTCTGTGGCTTTCCGTGAATAAATGTAGTTCTGCAGCACTTCATAGAGACACATGTTCTCAAGATGATGACTTCTTTTTGGGTAATATGTGTCCAACATGTTTGTTTTCAAAATATCTGTACTTTCTGGGTCATTCTCGGCCAAATATTCAATTTCTCCAACAGATTTCAGTACCCGATTTCTCATTCCTGCAAGGCCTAAGCTTACCCAAATTATTCTTCTGGATTTCGAGTAAAGACTTGCAGATGATAACCTATCTGAGCATTCGTAGGATCCAATTTCTCGATGCGATAACATCTTTAAACTGAAACTGTACAGCTTCTTACTGACAGTCTTCTCGTGAGAAATCTCTTCCCACATTTCCTTCAATTCTGTTTTCTCAGATTTAGTGATGTAAGATGTGACATACCGAGCAACAGCAATAGAATTGTCTGCCACATACCGAATATCCATGTTAGCATTCCACATGGATAAAATGACTGGGTTGAAGTCATTTATAAATTTTGACTCTTCTTTTCTTCTTAGGTTGTATGTATTTTTGGGAGATTTTCTGGTTATAGTATGTCGCACAGCTGACATAAAACTGTTGACTCTTCCTTTTGAAAGAACAGGTCTAGGAAATCCAAATCGACACTTTGTGCAGAATTTATCTTTGGTCTTGTACTTCCGTCGACAGTATTTTCCACACCGATGACTTTGGAAACGTAAAACTTGTTCTTTTAACTTTTTCTCTTCTGTGCTTTTAGGTATAGCACATGTTGCATATTCTTCAATGAAAGATAACACTGCTTCATCAGCATCTGTTCCAAACTTTGGGGCATCCTTGATCCACAACAGCATATGAATATGAGGAGCACCTCTTGCCTGGTACTCTTTTCTCCAAAAGAAATCCATTACTTCTCCAAGAGGTGGATTTTTTTTATTGCAGATGAAGGACATCATAGCCTCAAATCTATGATTGAAATATCTGCAAACATTAACTGGATCCAATGAGCACAGTTCAATGTTTTTAATGTTTGAATTTACCTTTCGTAGAAAATCCAGTAAATCTTCCCAAGCGTACTCGGCACAGCTTAGGGTTAGAAACCATGTAGGAGTTCCTAAATTCCGTAACATGCATTTTAATTCACCATGGCGTCGGTACCAATATTCATTTGTCCCACGCTGACAAGCCATCAGATTGATCAGTTGTGTTTCCAAATGATCATCTCGGTGCTGCACTTTCTCCATAAAATCCTTAGCAGACACATTATGTAGATGTACTCCACTTTTTAAAATGTGATTTACTGCATAAGATAATGCAGACAAGTCGCTTTCAAATAAAAGATGGAACAAATAAGGAATACTTTGACGAAATCTTGGATCTTCTGCATATAATCTTGTAGTCCGATACTCAGAAGCAGGTATCTGTACTGGACGTTCATCATATCGTCCACCTTTTCCTGTAGGAAACAGCTGAGGAAAACATCGAGCTTCCAAGCTCTTCTCCCATACACTCACGGGAGTTCCTTTTGCTTTCTTCATCTGAAACAGATCAATAGTGTCTCCTATAACTTCTTTTGAATGAAGAGGATGTATGCTAAAATGTTCATAAATTTCTTCTTCCTTTGACTTGTCCACTTTTTCAATTTGACCAGTTGGTGTTTCTGTGTCTTCTTGTACATCTTCTTCTTCTTCATCTATATAAATTGATTCATACCATTTATTATTCCTTTTCAAATATAAATTTGCTCTTTGTACTTTCCGTACATCTACCAGCTCCTGCCAAATCTTCTTATTCTTTGTAGGTACACCATTAACCAGAATTACTAATGGTTCAGTTTCCAAAGTATCTGCATCAGTAGTTTCCATATTTTTTTTCAAATCCAAGGGCAAATACACCACTCTTCCTTTTAAACCTCTCAGTAAATCAGAAGGAGGTAATTTACCAGTTTTGGGCTCCATACGTACTATGGTCTGGAACGGATGAACACATTGAATGAGTATAGACTCATATGGATTTAATTCAGAAAGTTCGGCAGGAATAGCATCCAAATCTAAATTATTATGTACAGCTCTGGTCGGCATTCTATTTTCTTCTAACTTGTTATAACAGTATTTACAAATACGCTGATCTTCACCCAATTCAAAACAATTTTCAAGAAATATATATGTTGCAAAATCCTTCCACTTATAATTATCTTCATTTTCACTTTTTTTATACAGATCAACATTCCTTGTTTGAATTTTATAATGACTTCTGCGGCAACAAATACAAGTAATATTTGGTCTTTCATTAGAGGTGATAGTACATTTTGTCATTTCATCCTCAAAATTTTTAGTAATAATGAGTTCTACATTCTGTTCCTCATTTTCCTCATTTACTGTGTCCTTTTCTGCACTTTCTTGTTCTGGACCAAAGTAACAAAACTGAATCTCATCAGTAACCTTCACTACATCTGATACAGATCCACGGAACAGAGCATTATTCAACTCATTCAACTTTACTGCTGGACTTTTAGCAAAATACAATGTTCTCACAAACTTTCTCATTTCAGTATGATGAACAGCCAGCATCCTAAAATGATGAAAAACACTTTTACACACTTTTCTAGATAAACAAGCCAGAGAATGTCCCTGCAAACCAGTATTTTCTCTCACTCTGCATGGATCTAGTGTTTGAAGCACCTTCATCTTCTGTTTTACACTCTTTTTACTATATTCTCTTAGAAAGTCACGTAATTTATCAATAGATTCCTGACGCACAGTACAAATACTACTACAGTTCCAAGTGTACACTGGGGCTTTTGGACGTCTCCCCATAGCCTCAGCAGCCATTACTTCTTCCTCATTTCTTGGGACCATTTTCTCTTTTTCCATCACACAACCATCCTTAACTTCATATGCTCTACCATTGGTGTCAACTGCATGCAACAAACTATTACTTTGAAGATAACTCTCTTCATTAAAAAATGGTTCAGTACTTGAACTGTGTTTCCATTCTCCCAAGAACACTTTACTAAAGTTACTTTTTTTCACTTCTCTTTTCCTTTTGCTTTGTGACTTCATTGCATTCACTAATTTATCTAATCTACGCATCCTATTCAAAATTAGAATAAAAAGTTCTTTTTATTTCCAAAGCCTTACTTACAATATTTTCTATAAAAAAATTCTCTTTATAAATTTTGTTTTTTTTCTTATATTTTTTCACATCTTTTAGCAAATTTAACATGACTCTTCTCTGAAACATTTTTCGAGGAATGTTTTTAAAATCTAATTTTCGTGTTAAATCAGTTTGACATACTTCTGATTGTACATTAGCTTTTTTTTTTTGCTGTTGACTGTGTTGTTGCTTTGTACATAAAACACTGTTTGTTTTACAGTTATTTTTGCCATTTTTTTGTTTTTTGAAAATCTTTAAGAAATCTCTGCTCTGCTTACCAGTAGACTTTTTCTTTTTGCCATCACCAGCTTCTCCTCCTATTTTTTTTTTCCCAGTTTTGTCCAGATATACTTGTTGTTGCTTTTCTTTCCTCTTTCTTGTCCTTAAAGGCATTTTTTTTTCACTGTTGCTCAGCAATACCTGCAAGGAACTTAACAAAAAATCCTTTTTGTAATTATAATTCATTAAAATATTTTTTTTTACTTTTCATTAATTGAAATGTTTTTACATTTGCCTCTCATTTGTGATTTACTAATTTGTGCACAGTGCTAACCACCACAGTTGAAAAAAAACAAGCTGCCCCTTTCCTACAAGTGCATGTTTCACAGAACAACTGCAACACAAATTATATCTGTGGCCACTATTCCTGTGCGCACACAGCCTCATGGTGTGCTTCTAAGCAGAAAACAGAATTTGATTTGCAAATTCAAAGCACATTTACTACTCTGGTAGATCAAGTGATAATTGCTGTTACAGCCTTACACATTTTCCTTGTAGATCACAGAGGCAGAAAAGAGCACATTTCCTAACAGCTACTTCATACCATAAGCATCTGCAACCTGGGTGAGTGTTTAGAGTAGAGCAAAGAAAATGAGGCCTTGGTGACGTTGAATGTGTTTGCATCACACACAGACCTGAGTAGTATGCATGGGAGTGTTGGAGAAGCTGCTGCGTGTGTGCCAAGAGTGTGTTTCTGCAGACTATGTATTGTCAGCTGCAAGAGAGATGAGCAAGGAGATTTCCAGAACTGCATGAAGACTGCAGGGATGTATGTAACAGTGCATGTGTGCTAAGGGATAATTTGTGTAAACACAACAGGCTGCCCCTTTCCTGGGACTGCAATTCTTACTGAACAACAACTTCACAAATTAAATCTCTGCCCACAATTCCTGTGCGCACACAGACTCATGCCATCATTTTAGGCACATAACACAGGCTGCCCCTTTCCTGGGACTGCATTTCTTACTGAACAACAACTTCACAAATTAAATCTCTGCCCACAATTCTTGTGCGCACACAGATTCATGCCATCATTTTAGGCACATAACACAGGCTGCCCCTTTCCTAGGACTGCATTTCTTTCAGAACACAAACTTCATAAATTAAATCTCTGCCCACAATTCCTGTATACACACAGACTCATGCTATGTTTTTTGGAACAAAACAGTGTTCCTGAATAGTACCAAATTACTGTTACAGCCTGACACATTTCCCTTATCATTTACAGAAGCAGAAAACAGCACATGTCCTAACAGCTCCTTAAGACCATGACCATGTGTTACAGGGTGAGTTATTAGACTAGATCAATTTAAATGAGGCCTTGGTGACGTTGAATGTGTTTGCATTACACAGTGCTATCTCAAACAGCACACAGAGCTGAGTACTACACATGAGAGTGTTGGAGAAGCTGCTGCGTGTGTGCCAAGAGTGTGTTTCTAGACACTGTGTATTGTCTGGTGCAAAACAGATGAGCAAAGAGACTTCCAAAACTGCATGAAGACTGCAGGGATGTATGTAACAATGCATGTGTGCTAAGGGATAATTTGTGTAAACACAACAGGCTGCTCCTTTCCTGGGACTGCAATTCTTACTGAACAACATCTTCACAAATTAAATCTCTGCCCACAATTCCTGTGCGCACACAGACTCATGCCATCATTTTAGGCACATAACACAGGCTGCCCCTTTCCTGAGACTGCATTTCTTACTGAACAACAACTTCACAAATTAAATCTCTGCCCACAATTCCTGTATACACACAGACTCATGCTATGTTTTTTGGAACAAAACAGTGTTCCTGAATAGTACCAAATTACTGTTACAGCCTGACACATTTCCCTTATCATTTACAGAAGCAGAAAACAGCACATGTCCTAACAGCTCTTAGACTAGATCAATTTAAATGAGGCCTTGGTGACGTTGAATGTGTTTGCATTACACAGTGCTATCTGAAACAGCACACAGAGCTGAGTACTACACATGAGAGTGTTGGAGAAGCTGCTGCGTGTGTGCCAAGAGTGTGTTTCTAGACACTGTGTATTGTCTGGTGCAAAACAGATGAGCAAAGAGGCTTCCAAAACTGCATGAAGACTGCAGGGATGTATGTAACAGTGCATGTGTGCTAAGGGTTATTTTCAGTTTTGAACATATGGCATCTACATGTGCCTTTGCTATTTTGAAAGGGAAATCTACCCTGTTGGTTTCAATTTTTTTAGCTTTTGCCTCCAATTTGCGATTAAGTGATTTCTGCTGAGTGCTAACCACCACATTTGAAGAAAACAAGTTGTCCCTTTCCTGCAAGTGCATGTTTTACAAAACAACTGCAACACAAAATACATCTCTGGCCACAATTCCTATATTCACACAGACTCATGCTGTGTTGGTAGGCACAAAACACAGGCTGCCCCTTTCCTGGGTCTGCAATCCTTACAGAACAACAACTTCACAAATTAAATCTCAGACAACAATTCCTATATGCACACAGACTCATGCTGTGTTGGTAGGCAAAAAACACAGGCTGCCCCTTTCCTGGGTCACCAATTCTTACAGAACTAATGCTAATTTCAAATGTGCTGCCATTTTCCTCTCTTTTCTTTCAAAGTGATTTCTGCTAAATCTTAACCATCACAATTAAAAACAAGCTGTCCTTTTCTTTCAACTGCAAGTCGTACTTTTCAACAGCAACACAAATTAAATCTCTGTCAACAATTCTTCTCTGCACACAGACTCATGGTTTGATGGTAGGCACAAAACAGTATTACTCATTGTTACCAGTACACATTAACTTATGGTGAAAACATAGTCCTTAATATCTTACAAGTTCAAGACAGTTAAATATCTCCCAAACCTCAAAATGTAAAACATAACTTTTGAAGAAGATTCACAATTCTAATATTTATCTAAAAAATCACCACATACTTTCCCTCTCAAACTCATAACTCACCTTTAAAATTAGTTAGTTGTTTAAGAAATGTGCCACTCAAACAGCAGACTATCAGAGTCAGAATATCAGAGCTCTACACCTCTCTCCTCTCTGCAGAACCAGTAAATGGCAATTTTTCCCTCTCTTTTTTCACACATATACATGTTAATTTCAAATCTCAGTGCTTCCCACTTTTTTTCAAATGAAATCACACATTTCTATTGGTTGAAAACGTGAACCCCTTTCCAAATGTACCCTTCCCCCAACTTGTCTCCTGCCTGCTACCATAGCAACAGGTCATGGAACACTGCTGTGAGGAGAGAGGTCAGAAGTTCAGCAGACAATGTTTGATATCCAAAGAGCAAGAGTGCTTGACTTTTCAAACCTAACAGCCAATCCATAGTAATGTTCTTTGGTAACACATTTTTCTGTACCAATACAAAACATGCTTTTTAAAATTTAAACACACAGCCTAGTTTTTAGTGTAGAATGGTTTCAAACAGCCAATGAGTTCTTTTTATAAAAAAAAACTATGTTTTCCCCCATTTTTCAACTGTCTTTCATTTCATATTGCCTTTCTACTGAAAGACACCTCCTGAGTGCATCCAGATCTCCTTGGAAGATGTTCACAGTGTGGATTGTAGGTCACAGCTATGTCTTCTGGAGTGAAAAATTTGCAGAAAAAAAAGAGGTATGGTGAGAGACCTTGCTTTGCCAAATGTAGACATTAAATGGATTGGTCAGAGAGGGTTAAAGTGGCACCAATTAATGCCTTTGGTGAAAACCTTTCTACATCTCCCACAGCCTAACCTTATTATTGTGCACTGTGGTGGAAATGACCTAGGCACTTTAACTGGGGTAGGTCTGGAAATGCTTATTAAGGACACCTTTGTGCAATTGATGTCACTTTTTCCACAAACTGCCTTTGTATATTCTAACATATGCCAAAGGCAAAAGTGGAACTGGTCCAACCAACATTGTCCGCAGATTGACAAAGCAAGGAAGCACGTCAACAAATCTATTTCTGCTTTCCTCAGAGACTTTGGTATGGGTTCTATATACCACAACAACTTGCGTTACAACATGCAAGACATTTATAGAGGAGATGGTGTACACTTCACTGATGAAGGGAACAGAGTCTTCCTCTTGAACTTTAGACTCTGCATCGGTACTTACTTGTAGGTACCAAAAAACACACAAACACAAGGGCTCTTTTTAGAGCCACCTAATATCTAAACACTTAAATGCGATTTTTTATTATTTTTGTTGTTTTTAAAAAAATTTCGGGTGCGCGCTGGGTGCGCGCACTCGGCAATATTTTTTTTCAAAATATAAATCTTTTTTTTTGCCCTACAAGGTCCTACTGTGACCCCCCTACAATGCCTAGTGGGTCAATATCTCCCCACTCTGCCCCCTTTTCACGTTCTCCCCTTTATCACCCCCTCTTTATGCGAGAGACAAAATGGCGGCCGCCGCTTCCTGATTTCCACCGATTCGAATGTTTACTGACATCTAACAACCAATCAGAAGTGCTCTCACGCACGCCAGGGTGCGCGCACAGTACTTGCTCAGTGCGCGCACGCTGCGCGCGTACAGATATATATATTGATTTAAATGCTAATTTCTCAGGAAATACTGAACAGATTTACACCAAACCTGCAAAAGGCACTTCGTGGACTTTATGGCTACCTCTCTGCCAAATTTCACATAATTCTGTTCAGCCGTTCGGGCTGTAGCTGTGACTAAAGTCCCTATGGAAAAATGCATGGGGAAAACGCGTTTTAGGACCCCCCTTTTTTCTCGGCCCCCGCTTGACGAATCACCCCGAAACTTTCAGGGTAGGAGCTGAGCGGAGCGCCCCATTAGTTTTGAAAATTTCGCAAAGATTCGTCAACCGGCGCCAAAGTTATTCAAAATAGAATTTTGAGATTTCCTATGGAAACACGGTCCTAACTATAACTACCTACTGGCGACCGCCAGTAGGTAATAAATATATATATATATATATATATATATATATATATATATATATATATATATATATATATATATATATATATATATATTCACAGAAAAAACCATAGGTTTCAGGCGCGTTATAGTTGGGAATTAGCATTTAAAAAACCTCAGAAATACACTGAAAAAACCATAGGTTTCAGGGGTGTTATAGTTAGCTGGACTTTTCGCTTGTACAAAACCATTGAAATTCCCCCGTTATAGTTAGTTCAGCTAACTATAACTCGCGCGCCCGCAATGCACTGCTGATGACGTCACATATCACATCACTCATGACATGGTCAGTGACATCACTCATGACATCTCTGATGAGATCACTGATGACATCACTGATGACATCATCCAGTGAATGTGTGTTTTTCTGAAAATTAAATATGTTTTATATATGTATATCTCAAGGTCGATGGAAGAATAAATGGGTATATAAGTGTCTAAATGGATGATTTGTTTTTGAAAAATTGATTGTGTAACTGACTGATTAAGTGTATCATAGTGAATACATGGCTTAGTGAGTAATGTTTAAATATGTAAATATCTGTATCAGTCTCTCACTTTGTGTATAAGTGGCTGCATGGGTTGGTGAGTAGCTACATGGGTGTCTATATAGGTTATTAGTTGGTTTTTTGAGTATCAGTCTGAGTGTCTGCATGGTTCGGTGGGGGGTATTACGTAGTGCATAGGTGCATGAATGAGTGACTCACTGTATGTGTTGAAGACAGCATGTGTGCAGGACTGTATGGGTGGATGAGTGTGTGTATGGGTGTGTTAGTGAGTGAATGACTGTCTCAATAGTGTCTTTATGAGTAACTACATATGTTTTAAACTAGTATATGTGACTATTGGTGTATATAACTGAGTATATGTGAGAGTGAGAGATTGAAAGAGTTCCTGTATGAATAAGTATGTGTTTCTATAAGTGATTGTTTAAAAGACTAAGTATGTGTAAGTTTCCGTAGAAGTAAGTGTGGTGGTGTGTGTATAACTGTATATGCAAGTAAATGTATGTTTGATTCTTTATTAGCATGAGTGACTATGTGTGTGAGTAACTCTATGGATGAGTGGCATTGTGTAACAGGATGTATAGGTGTATGAGTACATATGATGAGTGAGTACATGTATGAGTGACTGTATAGGACTGTTGGTGAATGAGTGGATGTGTATGTGGATCTTAGAATTACTGAAGAGGTTGTTGTAACTAGTATTGGTATGTCCATGGTTTTGAAAATTTTAGTCTCTATTTTTGAATGTGTGTATCAAAGGTTATATTAGGGTGAGGGGAGGTCTGCCACTCTATCACAAGGATGATGTCATCAGTGATGTCATCAGTGATGTCATTTGAGATGTCATCAGTGATGTCATGAGTGATGTCACTGACCATGTCATGAGTGATGTGATATGTGACGTCATCAGCAGTGCATTGCGGGCGCGCGAGTTATAGTTAGCTGAACTAACTATAACGGGGGGAATTTCAATGGTTTTGTACAAGTTAAAAGTCCAGCTAACTATAACACCCCTGAAACCTATGGTTTTTTTCAGTGAATTTCTGAGGTTTTTTAAATGCTAATTCCTAACTATAAGGCGCCTGAAACCTATGGTTTTTTCTGTGAATTTAAAAGGTTTTTTAAATGCTAATTTCTAACTATGCCTACAGAGATAGGACATGTAAAGAAAGAAGAAAAAATGCACAGAAAGAAAAAAAGAAGTGCAGAAAGAAGCAACAGAAGTCCTCAAAGACGAAGAAAAGTGCAGGAAGAAGGATAACGTGCAGAAAGAACAAAAAGAAGAGCCTAAAGAAGCCTTGTTGCAAAATCATCCTGTACCCTCAACTTTTTCAGACGGATACTGGTGGTAACTGAGTCTGACTAACCAGTCCTAGAGCCAGTGCTATGTTAAAAGACACTTAGAATACAGTGAAAACACCTACATACACTAGGGAACATTATGCGTTGGGGTCCCCCTGTGATTAGCATGACCTCCTCTGTAAGCCCCTAGTATATAATAGGACAGGGGGATTAAAAGTACCTCTTAAAACAGGCCACAAGGCGTTTTTGCACACGTTAACTCAGGCCCCGTCCCCTCCCTTCACCACTGTGTAAACACGCCCTGTGTCCGTTTTTAGTTGGGAGATTAAGTTCATTTGAATCCTGAGGGTCCCTAGGGTCCAACTAGCCCACTAGGTACCTCCAGTAAGTGCCACAGAGCTGCGTTGCAGAGAGGTGTAAAAAGTGGCACGGCCTGGACCACCTCTCTGAAATGCAGCTCAGTGGCGCTTACTAGAAGCACTTGGTGGGCTAGTTAGCCCCCAGGGGCCCTCAGTATTGAAGGGAAATTATATCCCCAATTTAAAACGTGCCATAGTGCGTGTTTGCACACGTCACCTCAGGCCCCGTCCCCTCCCTTCACCACTGTGTAAACGCGCCCTGTGGCTGTTCTAAGTTGAGAGATTAAGTCCCCTTGAATCCTAAGGGTCCCTAGGGTCAAACTAGACCACTAGGTACCTCCAGTAAGCGCCACAGAGCTGCGTTGCAGAGAGGTGTAAAAAGGGGCTGGGCCTCAGAACACCTGTCTACAGCGCAGCTCCCTGGCGCATACTGGAGATGCCTGTTGGGCTAGTTGGCCCTCAGGGACCCTCAGTATTGAAGAGGAATTAATTCCCCAACTTACAACTCGCCAGGGGGCGCGTTTGCAGAGTGCTGCAAGGAGGGGGCGTGGCCTCCGGCACGATGCCAGTCTTTTATTTATTTTAATTTTTTAAGAAGGGGGGCTGTGTGGTTCCCCTTCTTATTCTAATTTATTGGCCCTGATGACCCCATCCCTCAGGGCCCGTCTCCTAATTATATTTTTTTGACCCCAATCCCCAGGGCCGGCCACTGTTTTTTATTATTTAAAAAAAATATATATTTATAGACACACCTAGGACATGCTGGACAAACCGTACGTACCTATCACCATGACGAATTGCGTGATATTCATTAAAAGGCGACTATGCATACAATGAATCCACGTGGAATGTATTTACACCACTAGTGAAGCTCTGACATGTCTGATGCACTACCGTGCCTAATCCCGGTAGACACCCTTGTCGTTTCTCTATACAAACATGGGTAGCTATTGACGGGCACATTTAATACACATGCACACCAAGCCATTCAAAGGGGATTCGACAAAAATTCGACCAAAACTATGCAAGAAACCCCCCTCACGGTTAATAAAACACACATCCAATGCCGGATGTGTAATACTTTTTATTTTACTCTCTGGAAAGGGGACGAACATCACTTGAGAGTCACAGCGCCCTCCTGGCAGAGCCCAATGCTGTGTTACACCGACCATTGCCTGCTGAGTGCCACACACCTCTGTGTTGTATTCCACTAGCTAGTGCATATGCTATGACACTCTCTAGCCCATGTGCACTGTAACACCACCCCGTGAATATGTCATGCCACACTTGTCTTCGCACGGGTTATATTGCCCCATATAACGTGCCTTCCTCGATGCCTATGTTATAACGCACAGTGCTATGCCATACATATTACAATCTGGGATCCATATCTTTGTCACAGTGCATATGCAACGTTACACTCCCCAGCACATATTTTATATTACAACTTTAGAGACTAGTTAGGTTACACAACACTGCCCTGTGCATATTACACTCCAAGGCGCATATCGCATAGCACGCGCTAGTGCCTGTGCTATCTCGCGCTCTCCAATGAATCTGTCATTGGGTACAATGTATTGCATATTATATTTCACGCCCGGTTCATCTTATATCACACTTTTTGGTGCATAGTTTATACCATACACTATATCTAGTTTTCATTTTCAATCGTGCTCTCAGGACTATGTTCTATATAACACTGTGTTCACCTACCCTTTTCACGGGCATTAAATTTTGCGATAGGGGGTGGAGGGTCAGGGGGTGTTTCTGCCAAGTGAGCCCGGAGTCACAGTCACAAACGTCCTCTTCTTCCTGAATAAAAATGAGATTATGCTGCATACTTGTTCACATTTTAAGTAGTTCGCACAGACACACGTTTTAAAAACAATAAAGTTCCTAATACCCGCCTTCTCTGAACAGTTAGCTTGCTGCCCCATCCCCCTCCTCCCTATCCTCTGTTGTGTGAATCCATGGACAAGCCTCCTCCCTCCTGCCATGCATGGTCTGATGTGCTGCCACTGCCTCAATTTAGTATGATGAACCAGTCCACTCCTCCTGCCATCCTATGCCCCATCATTGACCTCCTGCTTAAACTCTGTGCTTAGCGTGCTGCCCCTATTATCCTTCCCCCTGCCCTCCGATGTCTTTGTGCATGCCCCTGCTCCATTCTTTTTGCCCACCATGTTCCATGGACCTGCCACTCCGATCTACTCTGAGTGTTCTGTTGAGCTGCCACTCCCCTCCCACCTGCCTAGCATTGTCAGATGACTGTAACCTGTCCCTGCCACCTCCACCCTGCCTGTCCACATGCCATGCCCCTATCCTCTTCCTCCTGTCCTACATGGTCCATTGTACTGCCACGCCCTCCCGTCCTCCCTGGTCTGTTGTGCTGCAACTGCTCCTCCGTGCGGTCTGTTGTGAGGCCCCTTCCCCTGAACTTTGTCTGTGCACAGGTCCTGACCCTCCCTTCTATCCTCCATCGTCCTTTGTGCATGCCCCTGCACCCTCCTTCTTGCCCATCATAGCCATTGTGCTGCCACTAACCCTCCCACTTGCCATGCATGGTCTTCTGTGCTGCCATGGCCCCTCCCACCTTCCCTGTGTGGTCAGTTAGCTGCCCCTGACCCCCTCCCACCTTCCCTCCATGGTCTGTGTGTATGCCATCACAGTCTCAGTGTTGCTCTTCATGGTGTGTCTTGCTTCTAGTGCCCATCCTGCCTGACCTCCATGGCTATCTTGCTGCTCCTGCCCTGCCCCCTTGCCCCCAGCCCTCTGTTTACATGTGCAGACCCCTACTCCCTCCCTCCTGGCTTGTCTGTTCCATTGTAATGCCCCTGATCCGTCCCTCCTGCCCTTTATGGTCTGTTATGCTGCAGCTTTCTCTCCTGTCTGTCCATTATAGTCAGCTAGCTACCATTGCCTCTTGCCCCTCTGTTCTCTGTTGTCCATGTGCATGGTCCTGTCCCCTCCCTCTTGCTTTCTATGGATTGTTGTGCTGCACTCCCGTCCCGCATGCCCTGTGTGGTGTATTGTGCTGCTGCAAACACTGATGCCTGCCCTGCAGGGTCAGTTTGGTGCACCTATCCATGTCCCTCCTGTCCTCTGTTATCCAAGTCCATGTCCCTACCCCATTTCCATGATCCAATGTACCATACTTGCGAACATTTTGAACTTGGTAAGAGGGAGATTTTGAAAAAAAACTGGGGTATTGATTTTCCCCTTTGAGTTACATTGAAAAAGAGGAGATTGTAGACAGGAGACAGATCAAATAAAGCCCATTTGAGCTTAAAACCATTGGACGTTTCCTGGCTGAATCGGGTCTGTTGGCATGTATGGTTGTACTACCATTGCCTCTTCCTTCTGCCCACAATGGTCTATTACATTGCCACAGCCTCTCTTGCAAGTCCTGTATTGTTGGTTTGTTGCCCCTGCCCCCCTTTCCACTGCCCTCCATAGTCTGTTGTGCTGCCACGGCCCTTCCTGCCTGCTCAGTGTGGTTAAATTGTTGCCTTTGCACCCTCCTACCTGCCTTCAATTTTCAGAGTCCGTGCCCCTGGCCTCTGCCTCTCAACAGTATCCTAATGAACAACTAGATTGCTAACATTCTATATTTATTACAAAAGTGTGGAACGCCTGACGTCATCTTGATGTAATCAAAACTGTAATACCTAGAGCATTTCCTTTACAAATTACATATATGAGAGGGTCTTATTAGCATCAAAATTATGGTTAGTGCTCCAAAAGACTAAAATAAGGACATATTTTCTGAGTTTTCAAATAGCGACAAAGCACTTTTGAATTATTTGTTATCTTTATGTTTTTTTATCCAGTTGACCACTTGATTAAATGTTGCACTTAGGGGAGAGGATGTGGTGTTACTTCCAGAACTGCAGACTTTGCAACTGGGGAACCAGGTTGGAGTTTCTGCTTCAGCTCGACATTCTGTGATTCTGGTCAAATCACTTAGTCTCCCCATGTCTACAACCAAAAAGAATTTGTTCTTGTGTGATGTAACCACTGCTCATGTAAAGCACTCCAATACCTGACAAGTCTGCACTATATAACACTGCAAAAACACAAAATAATAAGTGTTTTGCACACTTCTGTCATTGGGCTATATTTGGGCTACATCTGGGTGATTTTGGGCTACATTTGGGCTCCTTTGTCTCCAGTGGCCATCTTGGGAGATTTATTTGTTTTGAAGTTTCCTACTTTCCTCATGTACTGCAGTCTCCTCAGTAGGAAATGCTTTCAGTTTTTTACTTTGATTCCATCATGAAGGTATTCAGATATGTCACACATTTGCCATAAATTCTGAATGTTAGCACTATAGTTGCTCATTAGATCACTGTAGTAAAACTACTGTTCAACATGGAAGTCTGCTCCTGGTAATAAAAGTGCATGTTTCAGTCTGCATGTCAGAATTTTTTAATGAAATAGAAGAGGATTTGAGAAGTCACTCAAAATGTGCCCTCATTTTCTTTCTTCAGCATCAATCATAATTTCTATGGCAAAATGAACCCCCTCATTGTGTTCCTTTTTAAATTAAATGTTTTAAGTGTTACCAGTTTATTCCAATCAAGATGGCTTCAGGTGTGCCATACTTTTGTCATAATGAAGACAGTAAGCGCTCTAGTTGTTTTTAAGAACACTCTGGGACATTCTGTCATTGGGCTATACTTGGGCTACATCTGGGTGATATTTGGGCTACATTTGGGCTCTTTTGTCTCTGGTGGCCATCTTGGGAGACTTATTTGTTATGAAGTTTCCTAATTTCCTCATTTACTGCAGTCTCCTCAGTAGGAAATGCTTTCAGTTTTTTCCATCAAGAAGGCATTCAGATGTGTCACACATTTGCCATAAATTCAGAATGTTAGCACTATTTTTGCTCATTAGATCACTGTAGTAAAGCTACTGCTCACCAGGGAAAACTGCTGCTGGTATTGAAAGTGCATGTTTCAGTCTGCATGTCAGAATTTTCTAATGAAATAGAAGAGGATTTGAGAAGTCACTCAAAAATGTGCCCTAATTTTTCTTTCTGCAGCACTAATCATACTTTTTATGGAAAAATTAACCCCCTCATTTTGTTCCTTTTTAAATTAAATGTTTTAAGAGTTACCACTTTAATCCAAGCAAGATGGCTTCAGGTGTGCCATATGTTTATCATAAGTAGGACTGTTAGCGCTCTAGTTGTTCTTTGGAACACTCTGGGAAGCTGCAGTAGAACACAAAGGAATCAACTGACAGTCTCTGCCCTTGTTGGATGTACATGTTTTACTGAGAATGTCAGACTTCATTCTCACATGACTGAGAAAGATAATGTGAATTTACAAAGGCCAGTCGTTGGTGTTGTGGGATGTCTGCAACCGTGGTCATCATGGATGAGATGCCCAGCATGTGGCACATGGTGGAGTTCACTGTGTGTTATGTTGCCAAACGGCTGCTCCTCCCTCCCACGAGCCCCCACAATTTTTTTGCAGAAGGCACCACGCCCACAACGTTTTTCTTCAGTGGTGAGGAAATTTCTTACTTTTCCCAAGGAGCAAACAAAGACCAATGCCACCTTGGTCATGTGCAAGATTTGCAAAAGAGTTCTGTCACGAGGGGATCCTAACAAGAAATACTCGTACGGCACGGCAAGTATGATGAAACACCTAAGGACCCTTCATCCGAACAATCTTGCACAAGAAGAGTGCAAACAGATGAGAAACACTCCTATTCTGTATCTGTAAAAAAGAATCACAAATAAATGTATATTAATAACTTTCAAAATTATACTATTCCATTACTGTACAAACACATTTTATATAAATACTGACTAAGAAACTATGTCCCTGAACCACAAGTGTGACGATGGTTAAAACACTACATGCATAGTGCATACTACTTTAAAGCAGTTCATGCCCTAAAGCCTACCTCACTAAAGCTCTACATGCTAACTGACTAAATGATTACAGTACTATAAGGAGACACACTGGGTGAGTGACAGGGTGTTTGCTAGAAGAGTATGAATACTAACTAGGGAATTGAAGGTGTGAAACACAACTGTGTAGGTGATTAGAGGACTGCATCCATACTGCATAGGCATTTAAAGCAGTCCATGTGCTAAGGCCTGGCTCACTGCATGACTACTTGGGTACTGACTGAATGATTAGAGTACAGCAAGGAGAGTGCCTAGGTGAATTTATAAGTGCTAGGCTTTTCGCACAGGGAATGGATTAGTACTTGGTACTGAATGGGTCACTAGAGGAGTGCAAAGGCAGTGACAAGATGTTTGCTGAACTGTATGGATACTGACTAGGAAATTGAAAGTGTGAAAGACAAGTATCTAGGTGGTTAGAAGACTGCATGCATAGTGGATAGGGGTTTGAAGCAGTCCATGTGCTAAGGACTGGCTCAGTGTATGAATACTTAGGCACAGACTGAATGATTAGAGTACTGCAAAGATAGTATCTTGGTGAATTTATAAGTGTTTGAGTTTTCGCACAGTGAATGGATTAGTACATGATGCTGAATGGGTCACTAGAAGACTGCAAAGGGAGTGACAGGGTGTTTCCTGGAAGTGTATGGATACGGACTAGGGAATTGAAGGTGTGAAAGACAATTGTGTAGGTGGTTAGAGGACTGCATGCATAGTGGATAAGGGTTTGAAGCAGTCCATATACTAAGGCCTGGGTCACTGGATGAGTACTTGGGTACTGACTGAATGATTAGAGTACTGCAAGGAGAGTGCCTGGGTGAATTTATTAGGGTTTGGCGCAGTGAATGGATTAGTACATGATGCTTAATAAGGTCACTAGAGGAGTGCAAGGAGAGTGACAGGGTGTTTGCTGGAAGTGTATGGATACTGACTGGGGAATTGAAGGTGTGAAAGACAAGTGTGTAGGTGGTTAGAGGACTGCATGCATAGTGGATAGGGGTTTGAAGAAGTCCATGTGCTAAGGCTTGGCTCAGTGCATGAATACTTAAGCAGTGACTGAATCATTAGAGTACTGGAAAGAGAGTGTCTTGGTGAATTTATAAGTGTTTGGGTTTTGGCACAGTGAATGGATTAGTACATGGTGTTGAATGGGTCACTAGAGGACTGCAAAGGGAGTGACATGGTGTTTCCTGGAAGTGTATGGATACTGACTAGGGAATTGAAGGTGTAAAAGACAAGTGTATACTATGTTAGAACACTACATGCATACTGCATAGACATTTGAAGCAATCTATTTGGTACTTAAATAATCAGACTACTTCTAGGACAGTGTTTAGGTAAAACTTAAATTTTCAGTTCTGCCACAGTGAACAGAATAGTACATGGTACTGCACCTTAGTGTCAAACCCTGACTCATTTTATCAATGCATAAGCAAAGACTAGCTTCTAATGCTACTAAAACTTGACAACATGACAGGTATTAAAAGAGTTATCTGCTAAAAAATACACAATGTTACCAAATGCTTCTCTCACAGTGGTTCCCAAATGCACACAGGCTCACAGTGTGATTCTAGACAACAACCACTATACCTAGGAGTTTACCAAAAATCATTCACTACTGTGGAAGTGGTAAGGGAACTGCATACAATCTTCATATATCAGGACTGCACTTCTGTGTCAAAGCCTGACTCATTTAATCAAAGCATAAGCAAAGACTGGCTTCTAATGCTACTAAAACTTGACAACATGACCGGTTTTAAAACAGTTATCTGTCAGCAAATACACAATGTTACCAAATGCTTCTCTCACAATCCTTACACAAATGCACACAGACTCACAGTGTGATTTTAGACAATCAACACTATCCTAGGAGTTTACCAAAACTCATTCACTAGTCTAGAAGAGTTAATGGTACTGAACACAATCTACATATTTAGGTACAGCACATCAGTGTCAAAGCATGACTCATTTAACCAACGCATAAGCAAAGACTGGATTCTAATGCTACTAAAACTTCACAACATGACAGGTTTTAAAAAAGTTATCTGTCAGCAAATACATGATGTCACCAAATGCTTCTCTCACACTGATCCCAAATACACACTGACTCACACTGTGATTCTAGACAAGCACCACTATCCCTAGGAGTTTACCAAAACTCATTCACTACAGTGCAAGTGGTAATGGAACTGCACACAATCTACATATTTCAGGACTGCACTTTTCTGTCAAAGCCTGACTCATTTAATCAAATCATAAGCCATAACGGTCTTCTAATGCTACTAAAACTTCACAACATGACAGTTTAAAACAGTTATCTGTCAGCAAATACACGATGTTACCAAATGCTTCTCTCACAGTGGTTCCCAAATGCACACAGACTCACTGTGTGATTCTAGACAAACAACACTATCCCTTGCACTATTGAAAAAAACACATTTCTTCATCTAGAAGTAGTACTACATTTTAGTATAGAAACATAACATAACTCATTTCACAAATTCATAAACAATGACTGGTTTCAAATTCTACCAAAATATAAAAACAGCACAGTTATCTGTCTGCAAACACATGAAAAACACAAATGCTTATCACAGAATGGTTTCTACATGCACACACACTGTCAATAAGATTGTAGAGAAGAAAAGTACTCCCTACACTTTAGCAGGAGAAATACATTAGTCTGATTAAAATCAAAATAGTCTACATACATCCCCTCACAATTAAATAACTCATCTTTCAAGTTCTTTTGTAGATTAAGAAGTATTTCAGTCACTCACCATATTTTCTTTTACAGAATGTCTGCACTGTGCACCTCTCAGCAAAAAAAAAGAATGGAAAAGTTTCCCTTTCATTTTCCACACATATACATGTAAACATCAAATCACAATCCTTCACACATAAACTCAAAAGCAAACACACATTTCTATTGGTTAAACATTTCAACCCTTTCCGACTGAAAGACATTTCAACCCTTCCCCCAATCTGCCTTCTACCTGTTACCATAGAAACAGGTCATGGAACACTGCACTAAGCACACAGGTCAGAAGTTCAGCACACAATGTTCCTACACAAGAGAGGAAGTGTGCTTCACTTTTCAACATATCAGCTAATCATATATAATGTTCCTTACAATCTGTTTTTGTTAACCAATAAGAATCATACCTTTAAAAAACAGAAATATACACCCTACCTTTCAGTGTACAAAGTAGTCATACAACCAATGATTTCTTGTCTTTTTTAAAAAAAAAATCTGTGGATCCGCGTACCCAACGCGATAGGATGCGCGCATTTTGCCGTTTTTAAAAAAAAAAAAAAAAGGAGGCCCCAGGGGGTCCTTCTGGGACCCCCTAAGCACATCTAGAGGGTCAGAGTATTTCCACTCTGCCCCTTTATATCTTTTACACACTTATTCCCCTTGCTTCTTCAGCCTCGCTTCTACCGAGGCAGAAAATGGCCGCCAACAGTTCCTGGTTTCGAATGTAGAGAGACACTCGACAGCCAATTAGCATTCAGCGCGTGATCGGGAGGGTGCGCGCTCGGTTCAGGGAGGGTGCGCGTACGGTCCGCGGAGCCTCCGAGGCCATAGATATTTATGTACATTTAACTCTAATTTTCTCAGGAACTGCTGAACGGATTCACACCATTTATGCAAAAGGCACGAGTCTGAACTGAGGACTACCTCTTTGCCAAATTTGGTGTCATTCCGTTCAGCGGTTCGGGCTGTAGCTGCGACAACAGATCCTATGGGAAATTGCATGGGGAAAATGCGTTTTGGGACCCCCCTTTTTTCTCGGCCCCCGCTTGACGAATCACCACAAAACTCAGGGTAGGAGCGGAGCAGAGCTGGCCAAAAGTTTGGAAAATTTCGCGAAGATTCGTCAACCGGCGCCAGACTCATTGGGAATAGAATGTTGCAGATTTCCTATGGAAAATAGGTCCTAACTACAACTACCTACTGGCGACCGCCAGTAGGTAATATATATATATATATATCACTGAAAAAACCATAGGTTTCACACACGTTATAGTTAGGAATTAGCATTTAAAAAACCTTGCAAATTCACTGAAAAAACCATAGGTTTCACACATGTTATAGTTAGCGGAAATTTTACTGATAAAAAACCAATGAAATTGCCCCGTTATAGTTAGTGCTGGCAACTATAACTCACGCGACCGTAATCCTCTGCTGATGCTAATACTGTATTTAGACACTTATTTGCCCATGTCTTCTTCCATACATTTTTAGCTATACATATATTACAAATATTTTTTTTTATAAAGACACATATGTCATCAGCAGAAGATTGCGGTCGCGTGAGTTATAGTTGCCAGCACTAACTATAACGGGGCAATTTCATTGGTTTTTTATCAGTAAAATTTCCGCTAACTATAACATGTGTGAAACCTATGGTTTTTTCAGTGAATTTGCAAGGTTTTTTAAATGCTAATTCCTAACTATAACGTGTGTGAAACCTATGGTTTTTTCAGTGAATTTGTACGGTTTTTTAAATGCTAAGTTACTTTACGCCATTCGAGGCGTGCGCGCCCAGTTAACGCAGTGCGTTCCGTGCACGGTTTTTATCAACTTTAATAAGCCCTGTACATTTGGTGGCCTTCGGCCACCAAAAGCACAGGGGGTGGGGTCAATGTGGATAGTGTTTTTTTTATTTCGATTTTATAATTTCATGTTGCCAAAATATAGTTTTTTTACTGATTTAATAAGCCCTGTACATTTGGTGGCCTACGGCCACCAAAAGCACAGGGGGTGGGGTAAGTGTGGATAGTGTTTTTTTTATTTCTATTTTTTACCGTACGCTTACCGTAAGCGTACGGTAAGCGTACTCGGCGAAATTGCCGAAAAAAAAATAAAACCGTTTTTGCTCTTGGGGGATGTTTGGGGACTCCCTCAACATGACTATGTGGGAGGGAGTTGTCAAAACAGCCCCGTAACATGTTTTTTGGCATCATGTTTGATAAATAACACTCAGTGCGAGAGACAAAATGGCGGACGCCGCTTCCTGGTTTCGGCCGATTCGAATGTTTACTAAGATCTAAGAGCCAATCAGAATCGCGCTCGCGCACGCCACCGTACGCGTACCGTAAGCTTACCGTAAGCGTACGGTAAGCGTACCGTAAGCGGGCTCAGATATATATATTGATTTAAAGGCTATTTTCTCAGAATCTACTGAACAGATTTACACCAAACCTACAAAAGGCACTTCCTTGACATAGGGACTACCTCTCTGCCAAATTTCTAGTAATTCTGTTCAGCCGTTCGGGCTGTAGCTCGTTCTAAAGGTCCTATGGAAAAATTCATGGGAAAAACGCGTTTTGGGACCCCCCTCTTATCTCAGCCCCCGCTTGACGTATCCCCCCGAGACTTTCAGGGTAGGAGCGGAGCGTAGCGCCCCACCTATTTTGAGAAATTCGCGAGGATTCGTCAACCGGCGCCAAAGTTATTCAAAATAGAATGTTGCGGATTTCCTATGGAAAAGGGGTCCTAACTATAACTACCTACTGGCGACCGCCAGTAGGTAATATATATATATATATATATATTCACTGAAAAAAACATAGGTTTCAGGCACGTTATAGTTAGGAATTAGCATTTAAAAAACCTTAGAAATTCACTGAAAAAAACATAGGTTTCAGGGGCGTTATAGTTAGCTGGACTTTTCACTCGTACAAAACCATTGAAATTCCCATGTTATAGTTAGTTCAGCTAACTATAACTCACGCGCCCGCAATGCACTGCTGATGACGTCACATATTACATCACCCATGACATGGTCAGTGACATCACTCATGACATCACTGATGACATGAAAAGTCCAGCTAACTAGAACGCCCCTGAAACCTATGGTTTTTTCAGTGAATTTCTAATCTGTTTTAAATGCTAATTCCTAACTATAACATGCCTGAAACCTATGGTTTTTTCAGTGAATTTCAAAGGTTTTTTAAATGCTAATTTCTAACTATGCCTACAGAGATAGGACATGTGAAGAAAGAAGAAAAAACGCACAGAAAGAAAAAAAAGAGATGCAGAAAGAAGCAACAGAAGTCCTCAAAGACGTAGAAAAGTGCAGGAAGAAGGATAACGTGCAGAAAGAACAAACAGAAGAGCAGAAAGAAGCCTTGTTGCAAAATCATCCTGTACCCTCAACTTTTTCAGACGGATACTGGTGGTAAATGAGTCTGACTAACCTGTCCTACAGCCAGTGCTATGTTAAAAGACACTCAGAATACAGTGAAAACACCTACATACACTAGGGAACACTATGCGTTGGGGTCCCCCTGTGATCAGCATGACCTCCTCTGTAAGCCCCTAGTATATAATAGGGCAGGGGATTAAAACTACCTATTAAAATGCGCCACAGGGCGTGTTTGCACTCGTCACCTCAGGCCCCGTCCCCTCACTTCCCCACTGTGTAAACACGCCCTGTGGCCGTTTTAAGTTGGGAGATTAAGTCCCCTTGAATCCTGAGGGTCCCTAGGGTCCAACTAGACCACTAGGTACCTCCAGTAAGCGCCACAGAGCTGCGTTGCAGAGAGATGTAAAAAGGGGCACGGCCTAGACCACCTCTCTGCAGCGCAGCGCAGTGGCGATGGCTGAAAGCACCTGGTGGGCTAGTTGCCCCCATGGTCCCTTAGGATTGAAGGGGAATTATTTCCCCAACTTAAAACGCGCCACAGGGCTTGTTTGCACATGTTAACTCAGGCCCCGTCCCCTCCCTTCACCACTGTGTAAACACGCCCTGTGGCCGTTTTTAGTTGGGAGATTAAGTTCATTTGAATCCTGAGGGTCCCTAGGGTCCAACTAGCCCACTAGGTACCTCCAGTAAGCGCCACAGAGCTGCGTTGCATAGAGGTGTAAAAAGGGGCGTGGCCTCAGAACACCTGTCTGCAACGCAGCTCCCTGGTGCATACTGGAGATACCTGTTAGGCTAGTTGGCCCTCAGGGACCCTCAGTATTGAAGGGGAATTAATTCCCCAACTTACAACTGGCCAGGGGGCGCGTTTGCAGAGTGCTGCAAGGAGGGGGCATGGCCTCCGGCACGATGCCGGTCTTTTATTTATTTTATTTTTTTAAGAAGGAGGGCTGTGTGGCCCCCCTTCTTTTTCTAATTTACTGGCCCTGGGGACCCCATCCCCCAGGGCATGCACCCTAATTTTTTTTGTTGAAAAAAATACATTTGGCCCTCCCAAGGCCTTAATCGGCCCCGGGGACCCCAAACCCCGGGTCATGGCCTTTATTTAAAAAAAATTCTTTAGGAGGGAGCTGCGTTGCCCCTCTCCTCAGGCCTTTGTTTTTTATTATTTTAAAAAAATATATATTTATAGAAACACCTAGGACATGCTGGACAAACCGCATGTAGCTATCACCATGACGATTTGTGTGATATTCATTAAAAGGCGACGATGCATAGAATTAATCCACATGGAATGTATTTACACCGCTAGTGAAGCTCTGATGTGTCTGACGCCCTACCGTGCCTAATCCCGGCGCCACCGCCGGTGGGTACTCTCCAAGTAGACACCCTTGTCCTTTATTTATACAAACATGGGTAGCTATTGACGGGCACATTTAATATACACGCACACCAAGCCATTCAAAGGGGATTCGACAAAAATTCGACCAAACTATGCAAGAAACCCCCCTCACGGTTAATAAAATACACATCCACCGCCGGATGTGTAATACTTTTTATTTTACTCTCTGGAAAGGAGACGAACCTCACTTGAGAGTCACAGCATGCTCCGGGCTGAGCCTAATGCTGTGTTAGACCCACCAGTGCCCGCCAAGTGCCTCACACCTCTGTGTTGTTTTCCACCAGCTAGTGCGTATGCTATGACACTCTCTAGCTCATGTGCACTGTAACACCACCCCGTGAATATGTCATGCCACACTTGCCTTCGCACGGGTTATATTGCCCCATCTAACGTGCCTTCCTCAATGCCTGTGTTATAACGCACAGCGCTATGCCATCCATATTACAATCTGGGATCCATATCTTTGTCACAGTGCATATGCAACGTTACAATCCCCAGCACATATTTTATATTAAAACTTTAGAGACTAGTTAGGTTACACAACACTGCCCTGTGCATATTACACTCCAAGGCGCATATCGCATAGCACGCGCTAGTGCCTGTGCTATCTCGTGCTCTCCAATGAATCTGTCATTGCGCACAATGTATTGCATATTATATTTCACGCCCGTTTCATCTTATATCACACTTTTTGGTGCATAGTTTATACCATATACTATATCTAGTTTTCATTTTCAATCGTGCTCTCAGGACTATGTTCTATATAACACTGCGTCCACCTACCATTTTCACGGGCATTACATTTTGCGATGGGGTTGGAGGGTCAGGGGGTGTTTCTACCAAGTGAGCCCGGAGTCACAGTCACATTTTAAGTAGTTCGCACAGACACACATTTTAAAAACAATAAAGTTCCTAATACCCACCTTCTCTGAACAGTTAGCTTGCTGCCCCATCCACCTCTTCTCTATCCTCGGTTGTCTAAATCCATGGACTAGCCTCCTCCCTCCTGCCATGCATGGTCTGATGTGCTGCCACTGCCCTCCATTTAGCATGATGTACCAGTCCACTCCTCCTGCCTTCCATTGCCCAATTCTATGGCCCATCATTGACCTCCTGCTTAGCCTCTGTGCTTAGCTTGCTGCCCCTATTCTCCTTCCCCCTGCCCTCCGATGTCTTTGTGCATGCCCCTGCTCCATCCTTTTTGCCCACCATGTTCCATGGACCTGCCACTCCTATCTACTCTGAGTGTTCTGTTGAGCTGCCACTCCCCTCCCACTTGCCTAGCATTGTCAGATGACTGTAACCTGTCCCTGCCACCTCCACCCTGCCTGTCCACATGCCATGCCCCTATCCCCTTCCTCCTGTCCTCCATGGTCCAGTTTACTGCCACACCCTTCTGCCCTCCCTGGTCTGTTGTGCTGCAACTGCTCCTCCTGCCTGCCCCGCGCGGTCTGTTGTGAGGCCCCCTTCCCCTGAACTCTCTTGTCTGGGCCCAGGTCCTGACCCTCCCTTCTATCCTCCATGATCCTTTGTGCATGCCCCTGCTCCCTCCTTCTTGCCCATCATAGCCATTGTGCTGCCACTAACCCTCCCGCTTGCCATGCATGGTCTTCTGTGCTGCCATGGCCCCTCCCACCTTCCCTGTGTGGTCAGCTAGCTGCCCCTGACCCCCTCCCACCTTCCCTCCATTATCTGTGTGTATGCCATCATAGTCTCATTGTTGCTCTCCATGGTGTGTCTTGTTTCCAGTGCCCATCCTGCCTGACCTCCATGGTCATCTTGCTGCTCCTGCCCTGCCCCCTTGCCCCCAGCCCTCTGTTTCCATGTGCAGGCCCCTATTTCCTCCCTCCTGGCTGGTCTGTTCCATTGTAATGCCCCTGATCCGTCCCTCCTGCCCTTTATGGTCTGTTATGCTGCAGCTTTCTCTCCTGTCTGTCCATTATGGTCAGCTAGCTACCATTGCCTCTTTCCCCTCTGTTCTCTGTTGTCCATGTGCATGGTCCTGTCCCCTCCCTATTGCTTTCAATGGATTGTTGTACTGCACTCCTGTCCCGCATGCGCTGTTTGGTGTATTGTGCTGCTGCAAACCCTGATGCCTGCCCTGTAGGGTCAGTTTGGTGCACCTCTCCATGTCCCTCCTGTCCTCTGTTATCCGAGTCCATGTCCCTACCCCAATTCCTCCTGCCTACCATGATCCAATGAACCATACTTGCGAACATTTTGAACTTGGTAAGAGGGAGATTTTGAAAAAAAACTGGGGTATTGATTTTCCCCTTTGAGTTACATTGAAAAAGAGGAGATTGTAGACAGGAGACATATCAAATAAAGCGTATTTGAGCTTAAA
Source organism: Triturus cristatus (assembly GCF_964204655.1). NCBI lineage: Eukaryota > Metazoa > Chordata > Amphibia > Caudata > Salamandridae > Triturus > Triturus cristatus. The sequence goes on from NC_140579.1 coordinate 886,714,053, forward strand.
AACATTGGACGTTTCCTGGCTGAAACGGGTCTGTTGGCATGTATGGTTGTACTACCACTGCCGCTTCCTTCTGCCCACAATGTTCTATTATATTGCCACAGCCTCTCTTGCCAGTCCTGTATTGTTGGTTTGTTGCCCCTGCCCCCCTTTTCACTGACCTCCATAGTGGGTTGTGCTGCGACTGCCCTTCCTGCCTGCCTAGTGTGGTAAAATTGTTGCCTCTGCACTCTCCTATCTGCCTTCAATTTTCAGAGTCCGTGCCCCTGGCCTCTGCCTCTCAACAGTATCCCAATGAACAACTAGATTGCTAACATTCTATATTTATTACAAAAGTGTGGAATGCCTGACGTCATCTTGATGTAATCAAAACGGTACTACCCAGAGTATTTCCTTTAGAAATTACATATATGAGAGGGTCTTATTTGCATCAAAATTATGGTTAGTGCTCTAAAAAACTAAAATGAGGACATATTTTCTGAGTTTTCAAATAGCGACAAAGAACTTTTACATTATTTGTAATCTTTATGTTTTTTTATCCAGTTGACCACTTGATTAAATGTTGCACCTAGGGGAGAGGATGTGGTGTTACTTCCAGAGCTGCAGACTTTGCAACTGGGGAACCAGGTTGGAGTTTCTGCTTCAGCTCAACATTCTGTGATTCTGATCAAATCACTTAATCTCCCCATGTCTACAACCAAAATGAATTTGATCTTGTGTGATGTAACCAATGCTCATGTAAAGCAGTCCAATACCTGACAGGTCTGCACTATATAAAACTGCAAATACACAAAAAATAAGTGTTTTGCACACTTCTGTCATTGGGCTACATGTGGGCTACATCAGGGTGATATTTGTGCTGCATTTGGGCTCTTTTGTCTCTGGTGGCCATCTTGGGAGATTTGTTTGTTATGAAGTTTCCTAATTTCCTCATTTACTGCAGTCTCCTCAGTAGGAAATGCTTTCATTTTTTACTTTGATTCCATCAAGAAGGTATTCAGATATGTCACACATTTGCCATAAATTCTGAATGTTAGCACTCTAGTTGCTCATTAGATCACTGTAGTAAAGCTACTGCTCACCACGGAAGTCTGCTGCTGGTTTTAAAAGTGCATGTTTGTCTGCATATCAGAATTTTTTAATAAAATAGAAGAGGATTTGAGAAGTCACTCAAAATGTGCCCTAATTTTTCTTTCTTCAGCACTAATCATAATTTCTATGGCAAAATGAACCCTCTCATTGTGTTCCTTTTTAAATTAAATGTTTTAAGTGTTACCAGTTTATTCCAATCAAGATGGCTTCAGGTGTGCCATACTTTTGTCATAAGTAAGACAGTAAGCGCTCTAGTTGTTCTTAAGAACACTCTGGGACATTCTGTCCTTGGGCTATACTTGGGCTACATCTGGGTGAAATATGGGCTCTTTTGTCTCTGGTGGCCATCTTGGGAGATTTATTTGTTATGAAGTTTCCTAATTTCCTCATTTACTGCAGTCTCCTCAGTGGGAATACTTTCAGTTTTTTATTTTGGTTCCATCAAGAAGGCATTCAGATGTGTCACACATTTGCCATAAATTCTGAATGTTAGCACTCTAGTTGCTCATTAGATCACTGTAGTAAAACTACTGCTCACCAGGGAAGTCTGCTGCTGGTATTCAAAGTGCATGTTTCAGTCTGCATGTCAGAATTTGTTTATGAAATAGAAGACGATTTGAGAAGTCAAAATGTGCCTGTTACAAATGGGGGTCTCTAGTTGGCAATGGTTGGCCACTGTCCAAGTAGGGACCCTTCTTCCTAAGTCAGAGTAAGCCGCCTACACCCTTGGACAACCCCTGCTCAACCCTGTGGTAACGTAGCACGAGCAGCTAGGCTTATCTCAGAGGCAGTGTGTGAAGCATTTATGACCATACACAGTAATATAATGAGGAACACTACAAATGGACACCACTCAAGTAGTTATAAAAAAATAGGTATATTTATATAGACTTAATCACAAGACCAATAACAGTAAAAATCCACAATACTAGAAAAATATAGTTACTTTAAAAATGCTGCAAAAATTGTTCAAGATGCACAAAATGATGTTCAGTTCAATGCAGTGGTCTCTGCGACCCTTTTACTCACAAAGTATCTGGATTCTGTAGCAAAGCAAGCAAAATGTCGCTAAGGAGTTGTAGCGATAAATTTCCTCACGCTAACCAGCGATGCGTTGAATCCTTACCGCAAGGGAGGATGATGCGCTGGGTTGCGGGCAGGAGAAAGCGATAAACTTCTTCACGCTAAGCCGGTGATGCGATAAAATCCTTGCCGCTAAGGGAGGATGATGCACCGAGCCTGTTGCGTGTGCGATCTTGCTGCAATGGAAGACAATGGCGCTCCGCGAGGGAGCGACGATCCTTATGGGATGTGGGGAAAATGGCGAACGCTCGGCGTCCGCGCTGCGATGAGCTTGATGCGATGATTTGGGGTTAGCGAGCGCTTTGGGGCCCGCTAACAAGCAATGCGACGATCTTCGGGATAGCGGCCGTTTTCAGGCCCGCTGACGGGTGATGAGATATTCTTCGGGGTTAGCGAGCGCTCGGCGGCAGCAGAGCGACGGTTTTTCTCATGCTCACCAGCTGCAGCGGCTCGCTAACGGAGGTTAGCGACGATTTTCAGCACTCTCTTCTCAGCAGTAGAACTAGAGGCCCTGGAACTCACAGGAGCCTCACCTGCAGATAGAAATCCTCGCTAGGAGGAAACAGGAGGCTGGTGGTGGAGTCTCATGTGCCTGAGACTCCTACAGGAGGCTAGCTCTCTTCTAGCCCTTGGGTGATTGCTGTAGCCACAAAATAAAAGTTCCTTCAAAGTCCTTTTCCTCTTCTTCCAAGTCCAGTAGTAACCACTGCAGGCCAGTCTCAGAAACAGCACACAAGCACAAGGACAGTCCTTCTCCTGCAGTTTCCTGTAGTTACACGGACAGAGGTTCTTCTTGTTGTCCAGGAGCAATACAAATTGTAGGGGTTTGGGCACAAATATTTATACCCCCAAAGTCTTTGTTCTTAGGGGTCACAAATCTCTGAGCCCAGCCAGAACCAGTTCTGCCCAGCCCTGGAGCACTTGGTTTACCAGGCTGCATCCTTCCTTTCAGAAAGAGCGGGTCTGCCCTCAGATGCACAGTGGGAGGTGGAGCCAGCATTCACCTTGCCAGGCACAGCCCTATTCAGGTGCAGGAGCTACCCCTCCCCTCACTCCAAGGCAGATCTCTCTATTCAACCCAGGTCTGACTCAGCCTGCCCTGTCCCTCCAAAACCAGACAGCCAATACACATAATAGCAGAGCAACTGGAAGGCTTAGGCAAGAAAGTACCTATACTCTAAAAGTGGTAGTTTCAAACACAGAATATAAAAATAACCTTCACTAAAAGATGTATTTTAATATTCTGAGCTCAGGCATACTAAATTCGTTTTTCTACCATGTTCTGTGGGTCAGTTAGGACTATAGAATTTAATAGCCCAGGCCTCCCATTCTGGCCTATGGAGAACAGGTAGCCTTACAGTAGTGAAAAACGAAATTGGGTGTAATTCACTACTAGGACATGCTACACACATCAGGGCATGTCCTACCTTACACATACAATGCACCCTATCATAAGGGGGGCTTACAGGATGCCAAGGGAAGGTTTAGGGGCTGGGAAGTGGGGGCACTTCACAGCCAAGCTGGCAGTTCTGGACTGCACGCAGACACTGCAGTGGCAGGTCTGAGACACACTTTACAAGCTGCTTCTGTGGGTGGCACAAACCAGTGCTGCAAGCCCACCAGCAGCATTCGGTTTACCAGCCCTGGGCGCACACGGGCCACGCTACTAGGGACTAACAGGTAAACCAAATAAGCCAATTATGGATGTACCAATTTACATGTCATCTTTACAAAGGGAGCATTCGCGTTGTGGCACTGAATGGCAGTGGCACGGCGCCCAGAGCATCTATAACCAGCAAAAACAGAGGAGACACAGCGAAAAATGGAAGGGAAACTCACGCCAATGGTGCCAGGTCTAACAGTGCCCTAATTTTTCTTTCTGCAGAACTAATCATAATTTCTATGGCAAAATGAACCCCCTCATTTTGTTCCTTTGTAAATTAAATGTTTAAGTGTTACCACTTTATTCCAATCAAGATGGCTTCAGGTGTGCCATACTTTTGTCATGAGTAAGACTGTTAGCGCTCTAGTTGTTCATTAGAACACTCTGGGACATTCTGTCATTGGGCTACATCTGGGTGATATTTGGGCTACATTTGGGCTCTTTTGTCTCTGGTGGCCATCTTGGGAGATTTATTTGTTATGAAGTTTCCTAATTTCCTCATTTACTGCAGTCTCCTCAGTAGGAAATACTTTCAGTTTTTTACTTTGGTTCCATCAAGAAGACATGCAGATGTGTCACACATTTGCCATAAATTCTGAATGTTAGCACTCTAGTTGCTTATTAGATCATTGTAGTAAAGCTACTGCTCACCAGGGAAGTCTGCTGCTGGTATTCAAAGTGCATGTTTCAGTCTGCATGTCAGAATTTTTTTATGAAATAGAAGAGGATTTGAGAAGTCAAAATGTGCCCTAATTTTTCTTTCTGCAGCACTAATCATAATTTCTATGGCAAAATGAACCCCCTCATTTTATTCCCTTGTAAATTAAATATTTTAAGTGTTACCACTTTATTCCAATCAAGATGGCTTCAGGTGTGCCATACTTTTGTCATAAGGAAGACTGTTAGCGCTCTAGTTGTTCGTTAGAACACTCTGGGACATTCTGTCATTGGGCTACACTTGGGCTACATCTGGGTGATATTTGGGCTACATTTGGGCTCTTTTGTCATTGGGTGGCCATTTTGGGAGACTTATTTATTATGATGTTTCCTAATTTCCTCATTTACTACAGTCTCCTCAGTAGGAAATACTTTCAGTTTTTTACTTTGATTCCATCAAGAAGGCATTCAGATGTGTCACACATTTGCCATAAATTCAGAATGTTAGCACTCTAGTTGCTTATTAGATCATTGTAGTAAAGCTACTGCTCACCAGGGAAGTCTGCTGCTGGTATTTAAAGTGCATGTTTCAGTCTGCATGTCACATTTTTTAATGAAATAGAAGAGGATTTGAGAAGTCACTCAAAATGTGCCTAATTTTTCTTTCTGCAGCACTAATCATACTTTCTATGGCAAAATGAACCCCCTCATTTTGTTCCTTTTTAAATTAAATGTTTTAAGAGTTACCACTTTATTCCAACCAAGATGGCTTCAGGTGTGCCATAGGTTTGTCATAAGTAGGACTGTTAGCGCTCTAGTTGTTCTGTAGAACACTCTGGGAAGCTGCAGTAGAACACAAAGGAATCAACTGACAGTTTCTGCCCTTGTTGGATGTACATGTTTTACTGAGAATGTAAGACTTCATTCTCACATGACTGAGAAAGATAATGTGAATTTACAGAAAATATGCTCTCAGTTTAGCTTATAGATCACCTTCCAAACCTCTGTGGGAAAAGCATGAGAAAATAGTTATGATTCATGATATCCCAGCAGAAGGCTTTTTCACATGGTAAAATCAACTTAGAACACACCACAATTCCTAAAATGAGTATGGTACCATCAACAAATGATTTATAATGTAACTAAAGTCTTAAAACCTTCTATTAACTGCAATGCTTTTTAATGAGGTGCTATCATGTATATTGGTCCCAAGATGGCTGCCAACACTTCTTGGATGAAGTGCTGACAGCCAATCAGATCTCACGATGAGATGTGTGGTTAGGCTCCGCCCAGATATATATGTGATTTTACTTTTGATTTTCTCAGGAACTACTGAACGGATTTACACCATTTAAGCAAAAGGCACGAGTCTGAACTGAGGACTACCTCTTTGCCAAATTTGGTGTAATTCCGTTCAGCACTTTGGGCTGTATCTGCGTCAACAGGTCCTATGGGAAAATGCATGGGGAAAGCGCGTTTTGGGACCCCCCTTTTTTCTCGGCCCCCACTTGCCGAATCACCATGAAATTTTCAGGATAGGAGCGGACCGGAGCTGGCCAAAAGTTTGGAAACTTTCGCGAACATTCATCAATCGACGCCAACGTTATTCCAAATAGAATGTTGCGGATTTCCTATGGAAAATAGGTCCTAATTAGAACTGCCTACTGGAGACTGCCAGGGCGTAATATATATATATATATATTACCTACTGGCGGTCGCCAGTAGGTAGTTATAGTTAGGACCCCTTTTCCATAGGAAATCCGCAACATTCTATTTTGAATAACTTTGGCGCCGGTCGATGAATCCTTGCGAATTTCTCAAAATAGGTGGGGCGCTACGCTCCGCTCCTACCCTGAAAGTCTCGGGGGGATCCGTCAAGCGGGGGCTGAGATAAAAGGGGGGTCCCAAAACGCGTTTTTCCCATGCATTTTTCCATAGGGCCTTTAGAACGAGCTACAGCCCGAACGGCTGAACAGAATTACTCAAAATTTGGCAGAGAGGTAGTCCCTAGGTCAAGGAAGTGCCTTTTGTAGGTTTGGTGTAAATCTGTTCAGTAGATTCTGAGAAAATAGCCTTTAAATCAATATATATATCTGAGCCCGCTTACGGTACGCTTACCGTACGCTTACGGTAAGCGTACGGTGGCGTGCGCGAGCGCGATTCTGATTGGCTCTTAGATCTTAGTAAACATTCGAATCGGTCGAAACCAGGAAGCGGCGGCCGCCATTTTGTGTATTTCACTCTGAAAAAAAAGAGTGAAAACAAGGAAAGGGGGCAATGAGGAGAGTTACAGACCCCCTAACATTTGTAAGGGGGTCAAAGAAGGACAGAAAAGTACAAAAAAAACATTTATTGATTTTAAAAAAAATCACGGGGTACGCGTACGGTAAGCTTACGGTAAGCGTACGGTAAAAAAAAATAAAAAAAAATAAATGAAAAGCAGATTTAAGAGTTTAGATATTAGGGTGCTCTAAAAAGAGCTGTTGTGTTTATGAAGTCATTTTTTTAGTGGTACCTACAAGTAAGTACCGATGCAGAGTCTAAGGTTCAAGAGGAAGACTCTGTTCCCTTCATCATTGAAGTGCACACCATCTCCTCTATAAATGTCTTGCATGTCATAACGCAAGTTGTTGTGGTAAATGGCACCCATACCATAGTCACGGAGGAAAGCAGAAACAGATTTGTTGACGTGCTTTCTTGCTTTGTCAATCTGTGGACAGAAATGATTGGACCAGTTCCATTTTTGCCTTTGGCATATGTTGGAAACACAAAGGCAGTTTTAGGGAAAAGTGTAAACAGTTGTGCAAAGGTGTCCTTCATAAGCATTTCCAGACCTACCCCAGTCAAAGTGCCTAGGTCATTGCCACCACAGTGCACTATTATGAGGTCAGGGTGTTGGATTTGAATGAAGGATTTCACCAATGGCATCAATTGGTGCCACTTTAACCCTCTCTGACCAATCCATTTAATGTCTACATTTGGCAAAGCAAGGTCTCTCACCATACCTGTTTTCTCTGCAAACGTTTCACTCCAGAAGACATAGCTGTGCCCTACAATCCACACTGTGAACATCTTCAAAGGAGAACTGGATGCACTCAGGAGGTGTCTTTCAGTAGAATGGCAATATGAAAAGAAAGACAGTTTGGAAATGGAGGCATACATATTTTTTTCAAAACAAAAAGAACTGATTGGCTGTTTCATACCATTCTAGAATAAAAACTAGGCTGTATGTGTAAATTAATAGAAGCATGTTTTGTATTGGTAAAAAAAAATGTGTAACCAAAGAACAGTACTATGGATTTGCTGTTAGGTTTGAAAAGTCAAGCACTCTTGCTCTGTGGAATTGAAACATTGTTTGGCGAACTTCTGACCTAACTCAACACAGCAGTGTTCCATGAGCTGTTGCTATGGTAGCAGGCAGAAGTCAAGTTGGGGGAAGGGTACTAGGCAGAAGTCAAGTTGGGGGAAGGGTACTTTTGGAAAAGGGTTGGTTTTCAACCAATAGAAATGTGTGATTACATTTGAAAAAAAGGGGGAAGCACTGAGATTTGAAACTTACAAGTATATGTGTGGAAAAATAGAGGGAAAGTTTGCCATTATCTGGTTCTGCTGAGAGGAGAGAGGTGAACACAACAGAGATCCTGGCTCTGATAATCTGCTGTTTGAGTGTCACATTTCTTTCACAACTAACTAATTTTAAAGGTGAGTTTACAGTTTGAGAGGGGATGTATGTGGTAACTTAAGAAATGAATAATAGAAATGGAAATTGTTTTTGTTGTAGTTACACATGGTGGTTTCATAATGTGTCAGTCTGTAAAAGTGATTTTCACTTGCCCCGAAAAAAAAAAGAGCAGTAAGTGTGCTTTCAAATTGGCAAAGAAATTTCGTTTTGGGACTAATGTGAAATCATGACTCTGTGTGCAGAGAGGAATTATAGGCAGAGATTTATTGCGTATTGCTCTGGTGATTTCACAGTTGCATTAGATGGAAAGGGGGAGCGAATTTTTGGGGGAAGAAGCAGAGTCTTAGCACACACCCATGTGCTTGCCATGTATAGTCATGCACAGTATTTACAAGCGAGTGGGGTTTTCAGGTTTCAGTCTGTAATGCAAATACATTCAGCATCACTAAGGCTGGTTGCCCTTGCTGGAGTGTAGGCAGTCACCGAGAATACACATGGTGGTGGTCTGAAAAAACAGTTTGGACATGTGCATTTAAAAAAAAGAAAAAAAGTGGTTTCATAATGTGTCAGTCTGTAAAAGTGATTTTCACTTGTAAAAAGTGATTTTCACTTGCCCCGAAAAAAAAAAAGAGCAGTAAGTGTGCTTTCAAATTGGCAAAGAAATTTCGTTTTGGGACTAATGTGAAAACATGACTCTGTGTGCAGAGAGGAATTATAGGCAGAGATTTAAAGCGTATTGCTCTGGTGATTTCACAGTTGCATTAGATGGAAAGGGGGAGCGAATTTTTGGGGGAAGAAGTAGAGTCTTAGCACACACCCATGTGCTTGCCATGTATAGTCATGCACAGTATTTACAAGCGAGTGGGGTTTTCAGGTTTCAGTCTGTAATGCAAATACATTCAGCATCACTAAGGCTGGTTGCCCTTGCTGGAGTGTAGGCAGTCACCGAGAATACACATGGTGGTGGTCTGAAAAAACAGTTTGGACATGTGCATTTAAATAAATCAAAAAAAGTGGTTTCATAATGTGTCAGTCTGTAAAAGTGATTTTCACTTGCGCCGAAAAAAAAAAGAGCAGTAAGTGTGCTTTCAAATTGGCAAAGAAATTTCGTTTTGGGACTAATGTGAAAACATGACTCTGTGTGGAAATAGGAATTACAGGCAGAGATTTATTGCGTATTGCTCTGGTGATTTCACAGTTACATTAGATGGAAAGGGGGAGCGAATTTTTGGGGGAAGAAGCAGAGTCTTAGCACACACCCATGTGCTTGCCATGTATAGTCATGCACAGTATTTACAAGCGAGTGGGGTTTTCAGGTTTCAGTCTGTAATGCAAATACATTCAGCATCACTAAGGCTGGTTGCCCTTGCTGGAGTGTAGGCAGTCACCGAGAATACACATGGTGGTGGTCTGAAAAAACTGTTTGGACATGTGCATTTAAATAAATCAAAAAAAGTGGTTTCATAATGTGTCAGTCTGTAAAAGTGATTTTCACTTGCGCCGAAAAAAAAAAGAGCAGTAAGTGTGCTTTCAAATTGGCAAAGAAATTTCGTTTTGGGACTAATGTGAAAACATGACTCTGTGTGGAAATAGGAATTACAGGCAGAGATTTATTGCGTATTGCTCTGGTGATTTCACAGTTACATTAGATGGAAAGGGGGAGCGAATTTTTTGGGGAAGAAGCAGAGTCTTAGCACACACCCATGTGCTTGCCATGTATAGTCATGCACAGTATTTACAAGCGAGTGGGGTTTTCAGGTTTCAGTCTGTAATGCAAATACATTCAGCATCACTAAGGCTGGTTGCCCTTGCTGGAGTGTAGGCAGTCACCGAGAATACACATGGTGGTGGTCTGAAAAAACAGTTTGGACATGTGCATTTAAATAAATCAAAAAAAGTGGTTTCATAATGTGTCAGTCTGTAAAAGTGATTTTCACTTGTAAAAAGTGATTTTCACTTGCCCCGAAAAAAAAAAGAGCAGTAAGTGTGCTTTCAAATTGGCAAAGAAATTTCGTTTTGGGACTAATGTGAAAACATGACTCTGTGTGCAGAGAGGAATTATAGGCAGAGATTTATTGCGTATTGCTCTGGTGATTTCACAGTTGCATTAGATGGAAAGGGGGAGCGAATTTTTGGGGGAAGAAGTAGAGTCTTAGCACACACCCATGTGCTTGCCATGTATAGTCATGCACAGTATTTACAAGCGAGTGGGGTTTTCAGGTTTCAGTCTGTAATGCAAATACATTCAGCATCACTAAGGCTGGTTGCCCTTGCTGGAGTGTAGGCAGTCACCGAGAATACACATGGTGGTGGTCTGAAAAAACAGTTTGGACATGTGCATTTAAATAAAAAAAAAAAAGTGGTTTCATAATGTGTCAGTCTGTAAAAGTGATTTTCACTTGCGCCGAAAAAAAAAAGAGCAGTAAGTGTGCTTTCAAATTGGCAAAGAAATTTCGTTTTGGGACTAATGTGAAAACATGACTCTGTGTGCAGAGAGGAATTATAGGCACAGATTTATTGCGTCTTGCTCTGGTGATTTCACAGTTGCATTAGATGGAAAGGGGGAGCGAATTTTTGGGGGAAGAAGCAGAGTCTTAGCACACACCCATGTGCTTGCCATGTATAGTCATGCACAGTATTTACAAGCGAGTGGGGTTTTCAGGTTTCAGTCTGTAATGCAAATACATTCAGCATCACTAAGGCTGGTTGCCCTTGCTGGAGTGTAGGCAGTCACCGAGAATACACATGGTGGTGGTCTGAAAAAACAGTTTGGACATGTGCATTTAAATAAATCAAAAAAAGTGGTTTCATAATGTGTCAGTCTGTAAAAGTGATTTTCACTTGTAAAAAGTGAGTTTCACTTGCCCCGAAAAAAAAAAGAGCAGTAAGTGTACTTTCAAATTGGCAAAGAAATTTAGTTTTGGGACTAATGTGAAAACATGACTCTGTGTGCAGAGAGGAATTATAGGCAGAGATTTATTGCGTATTGCTCTGGTGATTTCACAGTTACATTAGATGGAAAGGGGGAGCAAATTTTTGGGGGAAGAAGCAGAGTCTTAGCACACACCCATGTGCTTGCCATGTATAGTCATGCACAGTATTTACAAGCGAGTGGGGTTTTCAGGTTTCAGTCTGTAATGCAAATACATTCAGCATCACTAAGGCTGGTTGCCCTTGCTGGAGTGTAGGCAGTCACCGACAATACACATGGTGGTGGTCTGAAAAAACAGTTTGGACATGTGCATTTAAATAAATCAAAAAAAGTGGTTTCATAATGTGTCAGTCTGTAAAAGTGATTTTCACTTGTAAAAAGTGATTTTCACTTGCCCCGAAAAAAAAAAGAGCAGTAAGTGTGCTTTCAAATTGGCAAAGAAATTTCGTTTTGGGACTAATGTGAAAACATGACTCTGTGTGCAGAGAGGAATTATAGGCAGAGATTTATTGCGTCTTGCTCTGGTGATTTCACAGTTGCATTAGATGGAAAGGGGGAGCGAATTTTTGGGGGAAGAAGCAGAGTCTTAGCACACACCCATGTGCTTGCCATGTATAGTCATGCACAGTATTTACAAGCGAGTGGGGTTTTCAGGTTTCAGTCTGTAATGCAAATACATTCAGCATCACTAAGGCTGGTTGCCCTTGCTGGAGTGTAGCACTCTGGACATGGGCTTTTTAAAAAATCTGAAAAGTGGTTTCATAATGTGACAGTTTGTAAAAGTGATTTTCACTTGCCCAAAAAAAAGAGCAGTTTGTGTGCATTCAAATTGGCAAAGAAATTTCGTTTTGTGACTATTGTGAAAAGAAATGTAGTAATATATTTAAATACAATAAAGGATTTTTTTTTTAGTTTTTTTCAGGTATTGCTGAAGAGCAGTGAACAAAATTTAAGATGCCTACAAAATCCAGAGTTCAAAAAACGCTAAAAAAAAAACTATATTTGAAGACAACTGGAGGACCAAAGTTAGTAGAAGATGCTCATGTTGGGAAAAAGAAAAAATCTTCTGGTAAGCAGAAAAAACAATTTCTTAAAAATATATTCAAAACAAAGAAAAATGTACAAAATGTCTGTACTGGAAAGAATGTTACAAAAGGAAGAGAACAGGAAAAAATTGAGAATTTAGTTAATGCAAATATACCTTCTGCAACTGAAAAGATTTACATAAACAGAAAAACAGCGTTTAAAGAGATAAGTAGAAAAATGTTTTTGAGAAGAGTTATGTCCAATTTGATAAAGGAAATATAAGCAAAAGGCAAAATATTACAAGAGAAAAAAAGAAATTGAAGCCATTGCAGCAAAGGCATTAGAATTAAAAAGGAAACTATTCATATTAATTTTGAATAGGATGCGTACATTAGACAAAATGGTTAATGTACTGAAATCACATAGCAAAAGGAAAAGAGTAGTGAACAGAACAAACTTTTGTAAAGTGTTTTTAGGAAAGTGGATGCATAGTTCAAGTAGTGAACCTTTTTTTTATGAAGAGAGCTATTTTCAAAGTAATAGTTTGCTGCATGCAGTTGACACCAGAGGTCGTTCATACGAAGTAACAAATGGTTGCATAATGGAGAAGGAGATAATGGTTCCAAGAGATGAGGTACAAGTGATGGCAGATGAGGCAATGGGGAGACGTCCTAAAGCCCCAGTGTACACTTGGAATTGTAGTAGTATTTGCACTGTGCGTCAGGAATCTATTGACAAATTTCGAGAGTTTCTAAGAGAATATAGTAAAAAAAGTGTAAAACAGAAGATTAAGGTGCTTCAAAGTCTGGATCCATGCAGAGTGAGAGAGAATACTGGTTTGCAGGGTCATTCTCTGGCTTGTCTATCTAGAAAAGTGTGCAATAGTGTTTTCCATCATTTTAGGATGCTGGCTGTTCATCATACTGGAATGAGAAAGTTTGTGAGACGGTTGTATTTTGCCAAAAGTCCAGCAATAAAGTTAAATGAATTGAATAGGGCTCTGTTCCGAGGAACGGTATCAGATGTAGAGAAGGTTGTTGATGAAATTCAGTTTTGTTACTTTGGTCCTGAACAAAACAGTGCAGAGAAGGACACAGTAAATGAGGAAGAAGTGGAAGAGAATGTAGAACCTTCTGTAAGTAAGACATTTAATGATCACATAACAAAATTTGCAATAGTCTCTAATGAAAGACCAAATGTTACTTGTATTTGTTGCCGCAGAACTCATTATAGAAAACAAACTAGGAATGTTGATCTCTACAGAAAGAGTGAAAATGAAGATAATTATAAGTGGAAGGATTTTGCCACATATATATTTCTAGAAAATTGTTTTGAATTGGGTGAAGATCAGCGTATTTGTAAATACTGTTACAACAAGTTAGAGGAAAATAGAATGCCGACCAGAGCTGTACATAATAATTTAGAATTGGATGCTATTCCTGCTGAACTTTCTGAATTAAATACATATGAGTCTATACTCATTCAATGTGTTCATACGTTCCAGACCATAGTACGTATGGAGCCCAAAACTGGTAAATTACCTCCTTCAGATTTACTGAGAGGTTTAAAAGGTAGAGTGGTGTATTTGCCCTTGGATTTGAAAAAAAATATGGAAACTATTGATGCGGATACTTTGGAAACTGAACCATTAATTATTCTGGTTAATGGTGTACCTACAAAGAATAAGAAGATTTGGCAGGAGCTGGTAGATGTGCGGAAAGTACAAAGAGCAAATTTGTATTTGAAAAAAAATAACAAATGGTATGAATCAATTTATATAGAAGAAGAAGAAGAAGAAGAAGATTTTCAAGAAGACACAGAAACACCAACTGGACAAATTGAAAAAGTGGACAAGTCAAAGGAAGAAGAAATTTATGAACATTTTAGCATACATCCTCTTCATTCGAAAGAAGTTATGGGAGACAATATTGATCTCTTTCAGATGAAGAAAGCAAAAGGAACTCCTGTGAGTGTATGGGAGGAGAGCTTGGAAGCTCGATGTTTTCCTCAACTGTTTCCTAAAGGAAAAGGAGGACGATACGATGAACGTCCAGAACAGATTCCAGCTTCAGAGTATCGGACTACAAGACTATATGCTGAAGATCCCAGATTTCGACAAAGTATTCCTTATTTGTTCCATCTTTTATTTGAAAGCGACTTGTCTGCACTGTCTTATGCAGTAAATCACATTTTAAAAAGTGGAGTACATTTACAAAATGTGTCTGCTAAGGATTTTATGGAGAAAGTGCAGCACCGAGATGATCATTTGGAAACACAACTGATCAATCTGATGGCTTGTCAGCGTGGGACAAATGAATATTGGTACCGACGCCATGGTGAACTAAAATGCATGTTACGGAATTTAGGAACACCAACATGGTTCCTTACCCTAAGCTGTGCCGAGTACGCTTGGGATGATTTACTGGATTTTCTACGAGAGGCCAATTCAAACATTAAAAACATCGAATACAAGACAGCAGGAGAACTGTGCTCATTGGATCCGGTTAATGTTTGCAGATATTTCAATCATAGATTTGAGGCTATGATGTCCTTCATCTGCAATAAAAAAAATCCACCCCTTGGAGAAGTAGTGGATTTCTTTTGGAGAAAAGAGTACCAGGCAAGAGGTGCTCCTCATATTCATATGCTGTTGTGGATCAAGGATGCCCCAAAGTTTGGAACAGATGCTGATGAAGCAGTGTTATCTTACATTCAAGAATATGCAACATGTGCTATACCAAAAAGCACAGAAGAGAACAAGTTAAAGGAGCAAGTTTTACGTTTCCAAAGTCATCGGTGTGGAAAATACTGTCGACGGAAATACAAGAGCAAAGAAAAATACTACACTAAATGTCGATTTGGATTTCCTAGACCTGTTCTTTCAAATGGAAGAGTAAACAGTTTTATGTCAGCTGTGAGACATACTATCACAAGAAAATCACCTAAGAATACCTACAACCTTAAAAGAAAAGAAGAATCAAAAAATATAAATGACTACAACCCAGTCATTTTATCCATGTGGAACGCTAACATGGATATACAGTATGTAGCTGACAATTCCATTGCTGTTGCACGATATGTAACGTCTTACATTACGAAATCAGAAAAAACAGAATTGAAGGAAATGTGGGAAGAGATTTCTCACGAGAAGACTGTCAGTAAGAAGCTGTACAGTTTCAGTTTGAAGATGTTATCGCATCGAGAAATTGGATCCTACGAATGTTCAGATAGGTTATCTTCTGCAAGTCTCTACTCGAAGTCAAGAAGAATAATTTGGGCAAGTTTAGGCCTTGCAGCAATGAGAAATCGGGTACTGAAATCTGTAGGAGAAATTGAATATTTGGTCGAGAATGACCCAGAAAGTACAGATATATTGAAAACAAACATGTTGGACACATATTATCCCAAGAGAAGTCAACATCTGGAGAACATGTGTCTCTATGAAGTGCTGCAGAACTACATTTATTCAAGGAAAGCCGCAGAAGACATCAATAATGGAAAATATAAAGTCGTTGGTGAAGAAGGATGTTTGGTGAAGCAAACAAAAGGAAGTTTGATAAATCACCGGAAGCTGAGTTGCGACACTACTGACAAGAAAGAATTTTACTACTTGGCTCTTTTACAGTTGTTTAAACCATGGCGTACAGAGGATGAACTACTGGGAGAATTTCAAAGCTATGAAGATTCATTTAATGCTTGCAAAGACAGCATACAATGCAATACATTCACAACTTATCTGCAAATGTTAAATGAAGAAATTGAACAGGAAACTACAATTGCAGCAGAAATAGCTAGAGACAGTTCTCAGGACAGCCAAAGTTCAGGAACACACAGTCAAGATCCCCTAGGACAACCAATCATTGAAAATGAAGCATCAATAGCCATGAATGAAGTGGAAACGGCTATGAATCAAGCTCAAGAAGAATTTATAGACTTAGAAAATTTGGAAAGACAACTGAATCAAGAGCAGCAACAAATTTATGAAGAGATCAAAAACAAAATTGATCACGGATTTCTACATGTAAAAAAAGAGTGCTCATGCACATCATTTCATCCAATCAGGATGTATGTAAGCGGACAAGCTGGAACTGGAAAAAGTTTCCTAATAAAAGTCATCAGAAGCTACCTACAGCAAAAAACGGATTCTACTTTGTCTTGTGTGGTTACTGCTCCAACTGGGTTAGCAGCATATAACATAAAAGGAATCACCTTACATCGTTTGCTAATGTTACCAGTGGAGCATGAGAACAAAATACAATTCAACAAGCTAACTGGAGAAGCATCCTTGGAAGTTTCAAGAGTATTGAAGAAGATGCAAGTTCTCATTATTGATGAGGTGAGCATGGTATCAAACCTAATGCTTGCCTTTGTGCATTTAAGAATGCAGCAAATTTTGAAGACAGACTATGACATGTTATTTGGTGGAAAACACGTCATAGTTTTTGGAGATCTTTTGCAACTTACTCCAGTTAAAGGACAACCAGTGTTTAATACTGTGACACATGAAGACACGAAGAAGTCATTGGGAAGCATCGGAAATACAAATATTTGGTCCTTCTTTGAGTACAAGGAACTTACTACTAATATGAGGCAAGCAAACGATGAAGAATATGGAAGTATTCTGAAAGATATCAGGATTGGACTACTGACAGAAGTTGGCAAAAAAGCATTACAGAGTCGGCTGCTACATAATTTATTTCCAAAGGAAGAAATAGTTGCAGAGAAGATATACAAGAACATTGCAGAAAACAAAAGTGTCATCTGCTTAATGCCAACTCTACGTGAATGCTCAATATTCAATGAGGAGCTTTTGAAATTGGAAAAGGAAGAGATCAGGAAATTGGAAGCAGTGGACAAAATTGAGGATGGAAGAATTACTGTCACAGTAACAGGCAAACTGAAAAATAAATTGGACTCACTAGAGAAGAACATCTCCAAAACAGCTGGATTAGAAAAAAATCTATATGTTTGCATGAACTGTAGAGTGTTTTTAAGGAGAAATTTGGATGTTGAGAAAGGTTTAGTTAATGGAGCGATGGGAAGAGTTGTGGGTTTTATTAATTACCAGAAAAAAGAAGGAGTTGAATGTTTAAAAATAAAATTTGATCAGATAGATGAAGTTAAAGATATTTGTCGTTGTACAGTTCGTTTTATGCTTGTGAAAGACTTATATGTACGTAGGAAGCAGTTTCCGTTTTCTCTAGCATATGCTGTAACTATTCACAAGTCTCAAGGATTGACTGTAGATTGTGCATTTGTGAACATTGGTTCAACTGTGTTCAAAGAAGGTATGGCATATGTTGCTTTGTCACGAGTCAAAACATTATCAGGTTTATTCATGATAGACTTTGATGAGTCAAAAGTTAGTGCTGATACAAACTGTGTAAAAGAGTATAATAGATTAAGAAGAAGCTATGCTCCTCATTTAGGTCAGTATCCTCTGTTGGAGAAACGTGTAGTTTCTCGTAAAAGAAAAAATGAGAATATCTGTAGTGAAGATGTAGAGAAGAGGAAAAAAAAGAGGAGTGATGTAATTGCAAGCAAAAAGAAAAAGGAAAATGAAGAACAGGTTGTAGGATGTCATTTTGAAAATAGCTCTGGTGTCAACTGCTACGCAAATGTAGTGCTGAATGTTGCATTTTATCTGGAAAGTTTGCAAGAGCAGATAATAGTAAATCAGGGAAAAAGATTCTGTTCAGAGCTGAGTCTCCTTTTTCAAAAGCTGAGTAAAGAAAAAACTCAAATAGAAAGTGCTACTGACATTAGAAAACTTTTAGATGTATGTTCAGGACGAACACAGTTTTCTCAAAATGAACAGCAAGATGCACATGAATTTTTGATGTATTTTCTTCAGGTAGTGGAAGAAGAAGGAGTTCCCATTGACATTTTTTTTGGTCTCTCTTATAAATGGGAACATAGTTGTGATAATTGTTATAATATATGTGGCTCTATTGTTGATAATGAAAGGTTTATTTATTTGACATTGCCAGAGAGTAAAACAGTCACTTTTGCAAAATTAGTTAAAGATGCTAATCATAGCATGAAATGTGGTGAGTGTAATTCTGACATGTTTTCAACATTAATTTTAAAGGAATACGGACAGTATGTAATTTTAATGATGCAACGATGTAGAGCTGATGGTTCAAAATTGGATACTTTAATAAAGAAGTTTACAGGACAGCAATTATCAATTTCAGGAAAAACTTTTTTAACTGTTGCAATAATTTTCCATGATGGACCTACTGTTACTTCTGGACATTACACAGTTTATCTTAAATGTGAAAAAGGCTGGACACTGTGTAATGATTCCCAATTGATTTTCAAACAACGTTTGCCTTTTGATTTAGCAAATTCCTATCTAATCTTCCTGAAACCTAAATTTTAGAGAGACTTGGCAAGATCTGGACAAAACAATTTTACCATTTTACTGGATTACCATTGCAATTTTGTAAAAAAAAGATTTTTTAAATTATCATTTGGCCTAATGGAAAGATAACCAATTGTAATGTGGACTTTTTTAATTTTTAATGAAACTTTGAAAAACCAATAATTTAGAGATTATCGGTAACTTCTGCACATTTTAAATTTTGGAATGTTATTGGACTGCCATTGGAAATTTTTTCAAAAATGTTTTAAAAAATTACTATTTGGCCATGTGGAAAAGTAACCAATTCTATTGTGGACTTAATAAATTATTCAAAAAATTTTCGTGAACCAAAATGTTACAGAGAATCGGTGAGATCTGGACAAATTAAACTTTAGAATTTTATTGGATTACCGTTGGAAATTTATTCCAAAAAAAAATTTAAAATTACTATTTGGTCTAAAGGAAAAGAAATCAGATGTATTTTGGAGTTATTTAAGATATAATATTGTGATTATACTTCTGAAACAAACATATCAGACGGTATTTTAAAGAAATAACTATTGGTATTAGATGATATTTTTTTACAATATTATGCATTTCTATAATGTTAAGTTTAAGTAAAAAAAGAATCAGGGCATTTTTAATACAATCTTTGTGATTGGTATTTTTTTTTGCCCGCTGTAAAATGATGAATGCAATTGCTTTCACAATTTATAGTGAAATGCAATATATTCTGAAAACAGCAAAAATAAGGCAAAAATATTTTTTGGAAAAAAATGTAAATATGTGTACTGTATTATAAAATGTTTTAAAAATATTAATACTTTTTTCTTTTTTTCCAGATAGATATAGAACATTTTCGAAAACTACAAACATTTTTAAAACTATTTTTTAAAAAAACAAATGAATAAATATTTTTTCAGTGAGTATGGTAAGTCAATAATAATAATTGTAGTCTCTCAAGGACAATGTAATGTGATAAATGATTTTTAGTGTTTTTTTAAAAAAATAAAAAAAAAGTACGCGCACCGTACGCGTACGGTAAAAAAAAAATAAAAAAAAGTTTTTAAAAACATATGTAAAAAAAAGATGAAAGATAAGGTTGGCTCTTAAAAGAACCGTTGTGTTCATGCAGGGACAGAGGAAAGGAAGCATGGGAAAATTATTCAAAGCGACAAATGTGCTGATCTATTTTGTTGTTCACTAGGGAAACACTGGTCTCCCTATGGCAAATTAGATCTTTACAAAATGTGCAATGAATATCAACCTTCCGAAATCGAGGGTTCATTTCCAGAGGGCCAGCAAAAGGAGATTCTCCCCCCACAGATGAAGGGCTCACCTGACCTGCAGAAGAAGGAGTCAGCCCTGCAGATGATGGTCCAGGCTGAGCTACTGTGGATGTACTGGCTCGTCTTTCTGAAGAGTTACCTCCAAAAAGATGACCATGTGTCCTTCTGTGTACATCCTGGAGGTGTCTCTTCATGGTGTGATTCCCAAAGGAATACTTCCTGTTAGGATTACCTCTAGAAAGTACACGCTTACACAGCTTACAAGTCACTAAGGGTGCATTTACCTTTTGCTGGCCTTCAGGAAAAGTAAAATAATCCCATACATAAGAGGGCTTTTGTTTCCTCGATCTCTGCCTCAAGACAGTGCTGCTAGTGCTAGCCTCACTCTCAGAAGAGCTCTGCTGTTCTGCCATCGTATCCCAAAGACAAACCAGCTCCTTCTCCCAAGGGATCACAAGCAGAAATGAGGGGAATGGGTGTGGTGTAGGAGAGTTCTAGAAGTGAAAGTAGTTTCAACCAATCAAAAGTTGTGTTTCATGATCACATGACCTACCGTACGCTTACGGTACGCTTACGGTACGCTTACGGCAAAAAGTACGCATGCGCGTAAAAAAGACACGCGCTTGCGCGCATGCGCATAACAGTCACTACCCGACACTTCCGCGTAACGTGCGCGTGTGGCGTAAGCGCGCACGCGTCCCACGCGCAGTACGCGCGGCTACGCAAAGTGCGTAACTATACGCAAGCAGCGTAGATAGATTACGGACGTTGCGTAAACCGTACGCTTACCGTGAGCTTACGGTACGCGTACTAAAAAAATATTTTTTTTTATAAAAAAGTACTGCAAAAAAATTTTACAGGTTTATTTTAAAAAATATATTTAAAAAAACATATTAAAGAATTTTAAAAATTTAATCATAGTCTTTATAAAAGGTAAGATAATTAAATCTATTTTTGAATGTGTGTGTCAAAGGTTATATTAGGGTGAGAGGAGGTCTACCACTCTATCACAAGGATGATGTCATCAGTGATGTCATCAGTGATGTCATTTGAGATGTCATCAGTGATGTCATGAGTGATGTCACTGACCATGTCATGAGTGATGTAATATGTGACGTCATCAGCAGTGCATTGCGGGCGCGCGAGTTATAGTTAGCTGAACTAACTATAACGGGGCAATTTCATTGGTTTTTTACGAGTAAAATGTCCAGCTAACTATAACATGTGTGAAACCTATGGTTTTTTCACTGATTTTCTAAGGTTTTTTAAATGCTAATTCCTAACTATAACGTGTGTGAAACCTATGGTTTTTTCACTGAATTTCTAAGGTTTTTTAAATGCTAATTCCTAACTATAACGTGTGTGAAACCCATGGTTTTTTCAGTGAATATATATATAGATATATATTCAGTGAAAAAACCATAGGTTTCACACACGTTATAGTTAGCTGGACATTTCACTTGTAAAAAACCAATGAAATTTCCCCGTTATTGTTAGTTAAGCTAACTATAACTCGGGCGCCCGCAATGCACTGCTGATGACGTCACATATTACATCACTCATGACATGGTCAGTGACATCACTCATGACATCACTGATGACATCACTGATGACATCATCCAGTGAATGTGTGTTTTTCTGAAAATTAAATATGTTTTATATATCTCAAGGTCGATGGAAGAATAAATGAGTATATAAGTGTCTAAATGGATGATTTGTTTTTGAAAAATTGATTGTATTACTGACTGATTAAGTGTATCTTATTGAATACATGGCTAAGTGAGTAATGTTTAAATGTGTAAATACCTGTATCAGTCTCTCACTTTGTGTATAAGTGGCTGCATGGGTTGGTGAGCAGCAACATGAGTGTCTATATAGGTTATTAGTTGGTTTTTTGAGTATCAGTATGAGTGTCTGAGTGTCTGTATGGTTCAGTGGGGGGTATTACGTAGTGCATAAGTGCATGAATGAGTGACTCACTGTTTGTATGTGTTGAAGACAGCATATGTGCAGGACTGTATGGGTGGAAGAGTGTGTGTATGGGTGTGTTAGTGAGTGAATGGCTGTCTCAATAGTGTCTTTATGAGTAACTACATATGTTTTAAACTAGTATATGTGACTATTGGTGTATATAAGTGAGTGTATGTGAGAGTGAGAGATTGAAAGAGTTCCTGTATGAATAAGTATGTGTTTCTATAAGTGATTGTTTAAAAGACTAAGTATGTGTAAGTTTCCGTAGAAGTAAGTGTGGTGGTGTGTGTATAACTGTATATGCGAATAAATGTATGTTTGATTCTTTATTAGCATGAGTAACTATGTGTGTGAGTAACTCTATGGATGAGAGGCATTGTGTTACAGGATGTATAGGTGTATGAGTACATATGATGTGTGAGTACACGAATGAGTGACTGTACAGGACTGTTGGTGAATAAGTGGATGTTTATGTGGATCTTCGAATTATTGAAGAGGTTGTTGTAATTGGTATTGGTATGTCCATTTTTTTGAAAATTTCAGTCTCTATTTTTGAATGTGTGTATCAAAGGTTATATTAGGGTGAGAGGAGGTCTGCCACTCTATCACATGGATGATGTCATCAGTGATGTCATCAGTGATGTCATTTGAGATGTCATCAGTGATGTCATGAGTGATGTCACTGACCATGTCATGAGTGATGTAATATGTGACGTCATCAGCAGTGCATTGCGGGCGCGCGAGTTATAGTTAGCTTAACTAACTATAACGGGGAAATTTCATTGGTTTTTTACGAGTGAAATGTCCAGCTAACTATAACGTGTGTGAAACCTATGGTTTTTTCACTGAATTTGCAAGGTTTTTTAAATGCTAATTCCTAACTATAACGTGTGTGAAACCCATGGTTTTTTCAGTTAATTTGTATGGTTTTTTAAATGCTAATTCTTAGCTATAACATATGTGATTCCCATATTTTTTTTTATTGATTTTTTATGATTTTTTTATTATAAATTCTTATATTAAATGTGTTTTTTTTTTTTTTAAAAACAAACTTTTTATTCTCTTAAAACACTTTTTTTTCTAAAAAATCTGCAATATTTCAAGTTCTCTTTGTTTTTTTACCAAACAGGTAAGATAGATTAGTATAACTTTGAAAATATTTTTTTTTTTTTTTTTTAGTGCGCGTACGGTAAGCGTACGGTTTACGCAATGTCCGTAATTTATCTACTCTGTTTGCGTATAGTTACGCAATTTGCGTAGCCGCGCGTACTGCGCGTGGGCGTGTACGCTACACGCGCACATTACGCGGAAGTGTTGGCGAGTGACTGTCTTTTTTACGCGCATGCGTACTTTTGCCGTAAGCGCACTGTAAGCGCACCGTAAGCGTAACGTACGCGCACGGTGGGTCATGTGATCATGAAACACAACTTTTGATTGGTTGGAACTACTTTCAGTTCTAGAACTCTCCTACACCACACCCATTCCGCTCATTTCTGCTTGTGATCCCTTAGGTAAGGAGCTGGGTTGTCTTTGTGATACAATGGCAGAACAGCACTCTTCTGCTGAGAGTGAGGCTAGCAGCACTACCTTGAGGCAGAGAAGGAGGAAACAAAAGACCTCTTTCATATGGGAGTATTTTACTTTTCCAGAGGACAAGAAAAAGGTAAATGCACCCTTAGTGACTTGTAAGCTGTGTGGCCGTGTACTTTCAAGAGGGAATCCCAACAAGAAGTATTCCTTCGGGAATCACACCATGTTGAGACACCTTAAAGATGTACACAGAAGGACACATGCTCGACATACTGAAGGTAACCCTTCAGTAAGTCAACCAAGCACATCCACAGCAGCTCAGCCTGGTCCATTATCTGCAGGGCCGAGTCCATCTTCGGCAGGTCAGGTGAGCCCTTCATCTGTGGTGGGAGCATCTCCTTTTTCTTCTCCTCTGGAAACAAACCATCGGTTTGTGAGGGTTGAAATACGGTGCGCCACTTGTCATGATCTAATTTGTCATAGGGAGACCAGTGTTTCCCTAATGAACAATAAAATAGATCAGCACATTTGTCGTACCGACTAATATTCCCATTCTTTCTTTCCTCTGTCCCTGCATGAACACAACGGCTCTTGTAAGAGCCAACCTTACCTTTCAACTATTTTTTATATATGTTTTTAAAACTTTTTTTTGATTTTTTTTTTACTGTACGCGTAATTTATTTATTTATTTATTTTTTTAAAAAAACACTAAAAATCAATTACCACATTACAAGGTCCTTGAGAGACTACAATGAAAAACTGAAAATGTGATTGTGGAGAAGTGGAAAAAAGGGACTTTTCTTTTTTTTGGCAAGTGATAAACACTTTTACAGACTGACACATTTTGAATCCACTTTTCAGATTCTTAAAAAAGCACATGTCCAAACAGCTTTTTGAGACCAGCAACATCTGTAACCTGGGTGACTGACTACACTCCAGCAAGGGCAACCAGCCTTAGTGATGCTGAATGTATTTGCATTACTGACTGCAACCTCAAACCCCACCCGGTTGTGAATACTGTGCATGATTCCACAGGATAAGCAGCTGGGTGTGTGCTAAGAGTCTGCTTCTGCACAAAAAAATGGCTCCCCCTTTCCATCTAATGCAACTGTGAAATCACCAGAGCAATACGCAATAAATCTCTGCCTGTAATTCCTATTTACACACAGAGTCATGTTTTCACATTAGTCACAAAACGAAATTTCTTTGCCAATTTGAAAGCACACTTACTACTCTTTTTTTTGGCAAGTGATAAACACTTTTACAGACTGACACATTTTGAATCCACTTTTCAGATTCTGAAAACAGCACATGTCCAAACTGCTTTTTCAAACCAGCACCATTTGTAACCTGGGTGACTGCCTACACTCCAGCAAGGGCAACCAGCCTTACTGATGCTGTATGTATTTGCATTACTGAGTGCAACCTCAAACCCTTAAAGTATTCCTTATTTTTACCAGTACACCTTAATTTGTCGTGAAAACATAGTCCATATTATTTTACATGTTCCTCACATTTAAATTTCTCCCAAAACAGAAAATGATAAACACAACTTCAACAAAAGGAATTCCATTTCTATTATTCATTTCTTAATTTACCATATACATCCCCTCTCAAACTCTAAACTCACCTTTAAAATTAGTTAGTTGTGAAAGAAATGTGGCACTCAAACAGCAGATTATCAGAGCCAGGATCTCTGTTCTTTACACCTCTCTCCTCTCAGCAGAACCAGATAATGGCAAACTTTCCCTCTCTTTTTCCACACATATACATGTTAATTTCAAATCTCAGTGCTTCCCCCTTTTTTTCAAATGTAATCACACATTTCTATTGGTTGAAAACCAACCCTTTTCCAAAAGTACCCTTCCCCCAACTTGACTTCTGCCTAGTACCCTTCCCCCAACTTGACTTCTGCCTGCTACCATAGCAACAGCTCATGGAACACTGCTGTGTGGAGTTAGGTCAGAAGTTCACCAAACAATGTTTCAATTCCACAGAGCAAGAGTGCTTGACTTTTCAAACCTAACAGCAAATCCATAGTACTGTTCTTTGGTAACACATTTTTCTGTACCAATACAAAACATGCTTCTATTAATTTACACATACAGCCTAGTTTTTATTCTAGAATGGTATGAAACAGCCAATCAGTTCTTTTTTTTATAAAAAAAAATATGTATGCCTCCATTTCCAAACTGTCTTTCATTTCTTTTTACCATTCTACTGAATTTCACCTCCTGAGTGCATCCATTTCTCCTTTGAAGATGTTCACAGTGTGGATTGTAGGGTACAGCTATGTCTTCTGGAGTGAAAAGTATGCAGAGAAAACAGATATGGTGAGAGACCTTGCTTTGCCAAATGTAGACATTAAATGGATTGGTCAGAGAGGGTTAAAGTGGCACCAATTGATGCCATTGGTGAAATCCTTCATGCAAATCCAACACCCTGACCTCATAATAGTGCACTGTGGTGGCAATGACCTAGGCACTTTGACTGGGGTAGGTCTGGAAATGCTTATGAAGGACACCTTTGCACAACTGTTTTCACTTTTCCCTAAAACTGCCTTTGTCTTTTCTAACATATGCCAAAGGCAAAAATGGAACTGGTCCAATCATTTTTGTCCGCAGATTGACAAAGCAAGAAAGCACGTCAACAAATCTGTTTCTGATTTCCTCAGAGACTATGGTATGGGTTCCATTTACCACAACAACTTGCGTTACGACATGCAAGACATTTATAGAGGAGATGGTGTGCACTTCAATGATGAAGCGAACAGAGTCTTCCTCTTGAACCTTAGACTCTGCATCGGTACTTACTTGTAGGTACCACTAAAAAATCAAATCACTTCATAAACACAACGGCTCTTTTTAGAGCCCCCTAATATCTAAACTCTTAAATCTGAATTTCATTTCTTTTTTTTTTCTTTTTTTTTCTACCGTACGCGTACGTTGAGCTTACCGTATGCGTACCCCGCGATTTTTTTTTTAAATCAATAAATGTTTTCTTTGTACTTTTCTGTCCTTCTTTGACCCCTTTACAAATGTTAGGGGGTCTGTAACTCTCTCCCTTGCCCCCTTTTCAAGATATCACCCTTTTTTTCCTGAGTGAAACACACGAAATGGCGGCGGCCGCTTCCTGGTTTCGACCGATTCGAATGTTTACTAAGATCTAACAGCCAATCAGAATCGCGCTCGCGCACGCCACAGTACGCGTACGGTAAGCGCACCGTAAGCGCACCGTAAGCTGGCTCAGATATATATATTGATTTAAAGGCTATTTTCTCTGAATCTACTGAACAGATTTACACCAAACCTACAAAAGGCACTTCCTTGACCTGAGGACTACCTCTCTGCCAAATTTCAAGTAATTCTGTTCAGCCGTTCGGGCTGCAGCTGTGTCTAAAAGGTCCTATGGAAAAATGCATGGGAAAAACGCGTTTTGGGACCCCCCTTTTATCTCAGCCCCCGCGACTTTCAGGGTAGGAGCGGAGCGTAGCGCCCCACCTATTTTGAAAATTTCGCGAGGATTCGTCGACCGGCGCCAAAGTTATTCCAAATAGAATGTTGCAGTTTTCCTATGGAAACAGGGTCCTAACTATAACTACCTACTGGCGACCGCCAGTAGGTTATATATATATATATATATATATATATAAATTCACTTAAAAAACCATAGGTTTCACACATGTTATAGTTAGGTGGATATTTCACTCGTAAAAAAACAATGAAATTCCCCCATTATAGTTAGTTCAGATAACTATTACTCGCGCACCCGCAATCCACTGCTCATGACGTCACATATTACATCACTCATGACATGGTCAGTGGCATCACTCATGACATCACTGATGACATCATCCTTGTGATAGAGTGGCGGTCGCGCGAGTTATAGTTATCTGAACTAACTATAACGGGGGAATTTCATTGGTTTTTTACGAGTGAAATATCCAGCTAACTATAACATGTGTGAAACCTATGGTTTAAGTGAATTTGTACTGTTTTTTAAATGCTAATTTATTTATGTATTATTATTTTTTTTTATATATTTATTTTACAATAAACTACGTATTCAAAAGTTATTTTAATTTTTTTGGGGTTTTTCACCATGCGCGCACGGTGCGAGCACCCCCGTGATTTAAAAAAGTTTGCCTTCTGGGTCATTCAGGGACCCCCTGACAAAGGCTAGGGGGTCAGGAACTCTCTACCCTGCCCCCTTTTCACGTT
The DNA here is from genome assembly GCF_964204655.1 of Triturus cristatus. NCBI lineage: Eukaryota > Metazoa > Chordata > Amphibia > Caudata > Salamandridae > Triturus > Triturus cristatus. The sequence goes on from NC_140579.1 coordinate 886,741,562, forward strand.
CGCCACCTTCCTTTTTCACTCTCGCACTGAAAACAAACAAAATGGCGGCCGACACTTCCTGATTTCGACCGATTCGAACGTTGACTAACATGTAACCACCAATCAGAATTACGCTTGCGCACGTTAGGGTGCTCGCACGGTGCGCACTTATAGATATTTATTTATTTTGACATTTATTTATTTTGACATTTGTAAAGCGCGAAACGAAGGCCCGTGGGCATCTCGGCGCTAAGTATCTGCAATGTTTAGCCAACAAGGGGACTGGGAGATCAATGATTAAAAAGCCAGGTTTTGAGGTTTTTTCGGAAAGACCAGAGGGACATGCTGGTCTTGATGGGATGAGGCAGTGTGTTCCATAATTTTGGAGCAGCCACAAAAAATCTTCTGTCACCCCAGTTGACAGATTTAGTTCGGGGGATCACCAGGTCCAGGGAGCTGGAAGAGCGCAGTGCTCTGGATGGACAGTAGGGGGTAAGGTTCTGAGTGAAAAACGCTGGGACAGCGTTGTGTAAAGCCTTGTATACCAGGCACAAGGTTTTGAACATAATCCTCTTCCTCACCGGAAGCCAATGAAGTTGTTTCATGGTGGGTAAAACCGGATGGAATTTGGGGATTCGCGCTAGGAGCCTGGCGGCCGCGTTCTGTATGGACTGCATTTTTGTTAACACTCTCTCCTGGGCCCCTAGAAACAAAGCGTTACAATAGTCTAGGGTGGAGAGCACCAGGGAGCTTACCAGCGTTTTCGCCATGTTTTCAGGTAAAAAGGGCAGAATTTTTTTGATGAGCCTAAGTTTATGAAAGGCTGAAGAGGATATCTGATTGGCGTGTGGTAGGAAGTTCAGACGGTTGTCAAACATGACTCCCAGGTTCCTCACTTTATCAACCGGGACTGGGGGCTGGCCCATGGATGACGGCCACCAACGGGGGGACCACTCCGGAGAGAGATTGCCGAAGATTACAACCTCCGATTTGTCGGAGTTTAGCTTCAGACAATTGTGTGACATCCAGTTCCCGATAGCCGACATGCCCTGGTTGAACATGTTGGCTTTCTGAAGGCCGTCGTTTTTGACGGCTAGGACCAGTTGAGTGTCATCAGCGTATGAAGTGAGGCTCATCCCGTGTGCCCTGATGACATTGGCAAGGTCCGACACATAAATGTTAAATAGTGTCGGACTAAGGGATGAGCCTTGGGGAACTCCACACGGTAGTGACAGGGGGGAGGATTCAAAAGGTCCCACAGTGACGACCTGGGTCCTGTTGGCCAGGAAGGAGGCAAGAAGATTTTTGGCGTTACCTTGGATGCCTATGCTCTCGACACGGTCGACCAAGGTGGTATGGTCGACCGTGTCAAAGGCCGCCGACAGGTCTAGTAATATCAGGACGGCGGTACCTCCCGCATCCCGGATAGATCTAATGTCGTCCGCCGCTTTGACCAAGGCCGTCTCGGTTCCGTGGAAGCGACGGAAGCCAAACTGTGATTCATCTAGGCATTTGTTATCCTCGATGAAGGAGGAGAGTTGGGCATTCATAATTTTTTCCACAATTTTTACTAATAGTGGGAGACTGGCGATGGGGCGGTAGCTTTTGGGTTCTTCTTTATTAAGGGTAGGTTTTTTGAGCAACGGTTTTATTAGGGTTTTCTTTAGTGTCTCGGGATAGATGCCGGTGCTAAACATGGAGTTGCAGATATTGGTTATAGAGGGTAAGACTGCATCCATGATAAGTCTCAGGACCTTCAAGGGACAAGGGTCGAGGGCCGATCCCGATTTGATGGTAGATATCGTTTTTAGCACCTGCGGACACGTGACCTCGCTGAACTGCGAGAGAATGGGTCCTTCAGGTTGAATTGATGGGCTGTGGAAGAGTGACGTTATTGGCGAAAACCCTGTAAATGTCATCAACTTTGCTGAAGAAGAACTTAGATAAAGCGTCGCAAAGGGTTTGGGACGGGGGAGGTGTGAGATCCACAGAGAAACCCGCCAATTGTTTGGTGGTCTCATATAGACATTTATTAGAGTTTTGTGCTGTTTCAATTTTATTGCAATAATACTTTTTTTTTGCGTCCAAGATAAGATGTTTGTATTTTGCTACCGACTCTTTATATAAGAGTTTGGCTTCGGGTGTGTAGTCCTTCCGCCAGTGTCTCTCTCTATTTCGGCACTTTTGTTTTTGGGTACGCAGTTCCTCTGAGTACCACGGGGCCGAGGGGGTAAATCTATTGCGTGACCGTTGTTTAAGTGGGACCAGATCTTTTGCTGCTGAGCTCACCCAGTTGTAAAATTGGGACGTGGCGTTATTGGGGTCCGGAGATAACGTAGGGAGGGTATCATTAAGCAAGGTTTCCAGCCTGCGTACATCTAAGTCATCCCATGCCAGGTAGGGGAGACAGGGATTAGGGTGGGGCTTGTCGACCAGGGGGTCGCCCACTGGAAGTGAAGCCAGGATGAGATGGTGATCCGACCAAATTAGAGGGAGTATTTCTGTAAGTTTGAGGCCCGAGGCATTAGAAAAAATGCCGTCTAGTGTGTGCCCTCCTTCATGCGTAGGGGAATGAACCAAAGGGGATAGACCAAAAGTGGACATGTCAGCTAAAAGCGTGGCTGTGTCAGGATTGTCGGGCACATCAAAATGGAAATTAAAATCACCTAGAATGGTGAAGGAGTTCTCCAGTGCGGATGTTTCCAGGAAGGATCTGTGAGCCCCCAGGAAGTCACACCTGGGTCCCGGTGGTCGATAAAGGAGGATCCCTTTGAAGGTATAGGAAGGGGTCAGTTTTATTGCGAATTCTAAGGCTTCGCAGGAAGTCTGGGGAATTAGCGTGTGCCTTACAATATAGGTGTCACGGGCAATGATAGCAATGCCGCCACCTTTTTTCTTGGTTTGCCTGTCCAATCTAAAAGTGGCAAACCCAGCAGGAACGGCTATGACAAGATCCGGATCAGATGCTTGGCCCATCCAAGTTTCCGTCATGAACAGGATATCTATTTTATGGTCCTGTATCAGTTCATGGATGTCCTGGCTATGTTTGCCAAGCGAGCGGACGTTTGTGAGCGCAATGGTGTAAGATTTCATCGGATGGTGCTTACCAATCTGAAAAGATTTGCGAATGGACGGTAAAATGGCGTGACAGCCAGGGCAGTCTGCTGCAAGCTCTGTGAGCAGGGCATTAGGGTGGGATATGCAACATAAATGACTGGTCGGGGGGCGAAAAGACTGTAGCTGAGCGGCTGAGTAACAGATACGAGGGGTAGGATGGGACAGACCGGGGGGGGTGGCCCTGGGCCCGGGCCGGGCGCAGACGGGCTTGCCTTTGGCATGCCTTCGGCGCGCCCGCTGCGCGGTCGGGCGGCTCTGTTGTTAATATACATAGCGGGGCGGGCGAGAGGAGGGTGGGAGGGGCGCCGAGCAAACCGGGCAGCCTTCCCAACACAAGATGGCGCCCAAAGTCAAGCTGATAGCTCCCCAGCGCGTGAACAGCGTCGCTGAGGGAAGAAAATGAACCCGAGCCTCGGCGAATTAGTCTCGCCCATTATATAAAACAGAACCTGTTTAAAATATTTACAGAGGTTAAAAACGAATATAGTAATCAATCGTTTTTAAATCATCAAAAGCACACAGAGCAAACCTCCGGCTTCCGCCTCAGAGGGAAAACATTGTCAATTACTGGCTGAGCGAGGGAACGCCTATTAAATACCCTGGGAGGGCGGGAGGGGCGCCGAGCAAACCGGGCAGCCTTCCCAACACAAGATGGCGCCCAATGTCAAGCTGATGCTTTTAAATGCTATTTTCTCAGGAACTACTGAACAGATTGACACCAGACCTGCAAAAGGCACTTCCCTGACCTGAGGACTACCTCTCTGCCAAATTTCAAGTAATTCTGTTCAGCCGTTCGGACTGTACCTTCGACTAAAGGTCCTATGGAAAAATGCATGGGGAAAACGCGTTTTGGGACCCCCTTTTTTCTCGGCCCCCGCTTGACGAATCACCCTGAGACTTTCAGGGTAGGAGCTGAACGGAGTGCCCCATTAGTTTTGAAAACTTCGCGAGGATTCGTCAACCGGCGCCAAAGTTATTCAAAATAGAATTTTCAGATTTCCTATGGAAACTCGGTCCTAACTATAACTATCTACTGGCGACCGCCTGTAGATTATATATATATATATATATTCCCCATCAAATGCCACTCACTGCCGAACAACTCACGGGCGGGTGCCGTTATCGTGAAAGTGGCTTTCACGCAATTATTGTTCACCAAATTCCTAAAAGGAAAATAACGCACTCGCGGGCTTTTGCATGCTTTAATGGATTTATTCAGGCAGACCGGTTTCAGCGTTCCGCCTTTTTCAATGCCTCTAGATATTTTCCAATCGCATTGCCCCCATTTAAATATCCATGTGTGCTTCCCCATTGGTTGTGAGAAGCAATGTCAGTGATGACGGACAATAGTAGTTCCATTTTCGTAATGTTCAACCCTAAGTGCCTGAACCGTTAGGTGGAGTACGGCAGGGCGAGGAACATTCTTCCATGAGCCCCCGTGTGGTGAGAGAAATCCAGCGGAACGTGTGAAAGAGAACTGCATGCCCGTTCCCACTTAGGGTTGAACATTACGAAAATGGATATGCGAGCATACAGCTAAGCTCACTTAGAGATGAACAAAACTTTCATGCTAACATGGCCGACATAAAAACAGATAGAACTACTATTGTCCGTCATCACTGACATTGCTTCTCACAACCAATGGGGAAGCACACATGGATATTTAAATGGGGGCAATGCGATTGGAAAATATCCAGAGGCATTGAAAAAGGCGAAACGCTGAAACTGGTCTGCCTGAATAAATCCATTGAAGCATGCAAAAGCCAGCGAGTGCGTTATTTTCTTTTTAGGAATTTGGTGAACAATATATATATATATATATATATATATATACACACATATATATTCACTGAAAAAACCATAGGTTTCAGGCACGTTATAGTTAGGAATTAGCATTAAAAAAACCTTAGAAATTCACTGAAAAAACCATAGGTTTCAGAGGCGTTATAGTTAGCTGGACTATTCACTCGTACAAAACCATTGAAATTCCCCCGTTATAGTTAGTTCAGCTAACTATAACTCACGCACCCGCAATGCACTGCTGATGACGTCACATATTACATCACTCATAACATGGTCAGTGACATCACTCATGACATCACTGATGACATCACTGATGACATCATCCAGTGAATGTGTGTTTTTCTGAAAATTACATATGTTTTATATATGTATATCTCAAAGTCGATGGAAGAATAAATGGGTATATAAGTGTCTAAATGGATGATTTGTTTTTGAAAATTTGATTGTATAACTGACTGATTAAGTGTATCTTAGTGAATACATGGCTTAGTGAGTAATGTTTAAATGTGTAAATATCTGTATCAGTCTCTCACTTTGTGTATAAGTGGCTGCATGGGTTAGTGAGTAGCTACATGAGTGTCTATATAGGTTATTAGTGGGTTTTTTGAGTATCAGTATGAGTGTCTGTATGGTTCGGTGGGGGGTATTACGTAGTGCACAGGTGCATGAATGAGTGACTCACTGTTTGTATGTGTTGAAGACAGCATGTGTGCAGGACTGTATGGGTGGATGAGTGTGTGCATGGGTGTGTTAGTGAGTGAATGACTGTCTCAATAGTGTCTTTATGAGTACCTAGATATGTTTTAAGCTAGTATATGTGACTATTGGTGTATATAACTGAGTATATGTGAGAGTGAGACATTGAAAGAGTTCCTGTATGAATAAGTATGTGTTTCTATAAGTGATTGTTTAAAAGACTAAGTATGTGTAAGTTTCTGTAGAAGTAAGTGTGGGGGTGTGTGTATAACTGTATATGCAAGTAAATGGATGTTTGATTCTTTATTAGCATGAGTGACTATGTGTGTGAGTAACTCTATAGATGAGTGGCGTTGTGTAACAGGATGTATAGGTGTGTGAGTACATATGATGAGTGAGTACATGTATGAGTGACTGTATAGGACTGTTGGTGAATGAGTGGATGTGTATGTGGATCTTAGAATTACTGAATAGGTTGTTGTAACTGGTATTGGTATGTCCATTGTTTTGAACATTGTAGTTTCTATTTTTGAATGTTGTATCAAAGGTTATATTAGGGGAAGAGGAGGTCTGCCACTCTATCACAAGGATGATGTCATCAGTGATGTCATTAGTGATGTCATTTGAGACGTCATCAGTGATGTCATGAGTGATGTCACTGACCATGTCATGAGTGATGTAATATGTGACGTCATCAGCAGTGCATTGCGGGCGCGCGAGTTATAGTTAGCTGAACTAACTATAATGGGGGAATTTCAATGGTTTTGTACGAGTGAAAAGTCCAGCTAACTATATCGCCCCTGAAACCTATGGTTTTTTCAGTGAATTTCTAAGGTTTTTTAAATGCTAATTCCTAACTATAACATGCCTGAAACCTATGGTTTTTTCAGTGAATTTCAAAGGTTTTTTAAATGCTAATTTCTAACTATGCCTACAGAGATAGGACATGTGAAGAAAGAAGAAAAAACACACAGTTAGAAAAAAAAGAAATGCAGAAAGAAGCAACAGAAGTCCTCAAAGACGAAGAAAAGTGCAGGAAGAAGGATAACGTGCAGAAAGAACAAACAGAAGAGCAGAAAGAAGCCTTGTTGCAAAATCATCCTGTACCCTCAACTTTTTCAGATGGATACTGGTGGAAACTGAGTCTGACTAACCAGTCCTAGAGCCAGTGCTATGTTAAAAGACACTCAGAATACAGTGAAAACCCCTACATACACTAGGGAACACTTTGCGTTGGGGTCCCCCTGTGATCAGCATGACCTCCTCTGTAAGCCCCTAGTATATAATAGGGCAGGGGATTAAAACTACCTCTTAAAATGCGCCACAGGGCGTGTTTGCACACGTCACCTCAGGCCCCGTCCCCTCACTTCCCCACTGTGTAAACACGCCCTGTGGCCGTTTTAAGTTGGGAGATTAAGTCCCCTTGAATCCTGAGGGTCCCTAGGGTCCAACTAGCCCACTAGGTACCTCCAGTATGCGCCACAGAGCTGCGTTGCAGAGAGGTGTAAAAAGTGGCACGGCCTGGACCACCTCTCTACAACACAGCTCAGTGGCGCTTACTGGAAGCACCTGGTGGGCTAGTTAGCCCCCAGGGGCCCTCAGGATTGAAGGGGAATTATTTCCCCAACTTAAAACGCGCCATAGGGCGCGTTTGCACACGTCACCTCAGGCCCCTTCCCCTCCCTTCACCACTGTGTAAACGCGCCCTGTGGCCGTTCTGAGTTGAGAGATTAAGTCCCCTTGAATCCTAAGGGTCCCTAGGGTCAAACTAGCCCACTAGGTACCTCCAGTAAGCGCCACAGAGCTGCGTTGCATAGAGGTGTAAAAAGGGGCGTGGCCTCAGAACACCTGTCTGCAACGCAGCTCCCTGGCGCACACTGGAGATACCTGTTGGGCTAGTTGGCCCTCAGGGACCCTCAGTATTGAAGGGGAATTAATTCCCCAACTTACAACTGGCCAGGGGGCACGTTTGCAGAGTGCTGCAAGGAGGGGGCGTAGCCTCCAGCGTGATGCCAGTCTTTTATTTATTTTATTTTTTTAAGAAGGAGGGCTGTGTGGCCCCCCTTCTTATTCTAATTTACTGGCCCATCCTCCAGGGCTTGCACCCTAATTTTTTTTGTTGAAAAAAATTAATTTGGCCCTCCCAAGGCCTTAATCGGCCCCGGGGACCCCAACCCCCGGGTCATGGCCTTTTTTTAATTTAAATTCTACTGAAGCTCTGACGTGTCTGACGCCCTACCGTGCCTAATCCCGGCACCCCCGCCGGTGGGTACTCTCCAAGTAGACACCCTTGTCGTTTATTTATACAAACATGGGTAGCTATTGACGGGCACATTTAATATACACGCACACCAAGCCATTCAAAGGGGATTCGACAAAAATTCGACCAAACTATGCAAGAAACCCCCCTCACGGTTAATAAAAAACACCTCCACCGCCGGATGTGTAATACTTTTTATTTTACTCTCTGGAAAGGAGATGAACCTCACTTGAGAGTCACAGCGTGCTTCTGGCTGAGCCCAATGCTGTGTTACACCCACCAGTGCCTGCCGATTGCCTCACACCTCTGTGTTGTATTCCACCAGCTAGTGCGTATGCTATGACACTCTCTAGCCCATGTGCACTGTAACACCACCCCGTGAATATGTCATGCCACACTTGCCTTCGCACGGGTTATATTGCCCCATCTAACGTGCCTTCCTCGATGTGTATGTTATATCGCACAGCGCTATGCCATACATATTACAATCTGGGATCCATATCTTTGTCACAGTGCATATGCAACGTTACACTCCCCAGCACATATGTTATATTACAACTTTAGAGACTAGTTATGTTACACAACACTGCCCTGTGCATATTACACTCCAAGGCGCATATCGTATAGCACGCGCTAGTGCCTGTGCTATCTCGCGCTCTCCAATGAATCTGTCATTGCGCACAATGTATTGCATATTATATTTCACCCCCCGGTTCATCTTATATCACACTTTTTGGTGCATAGTTTATACCATACACTATATCTAGTTTTCATTCTCAATCGTGCTCTCAGGACTATGTTCTATATAACACTGTGTCCACCTACCCTTTTCACAGGCATTACATTTTGCGATGGGGGTGGAGGGTCAGGGGGTGTTTCTGCCAAGTGAGCCCGGAGTCACAGTCACAAACGTGCTCTTCTTCCTGAATAAAAGTGAGATTATGCTGCATACTTGTTCATATTTTAAGTAGTTCGCACAGACACACATTTTAAAAACAATAAAGTTCCTAATACCCACCTTCTCTGAACAGTTAGCTTGCTGCCCCATCCACCTGTTGTCTGAATCCATGGACTAGCCTCCTCCCTCCTGCCATGCATGGTTTGATGTGCTGCCACTGCCCTCCATTTGGCATGATGTACCAGTCCACTCCTCCTGCCCTCCATTGCCCAATTCTATGGCCCATCATTGACCTCCTGCTTAGCCTCTGTCCTTAGCTTGCTGCCCCTATTCTCCTTCCCCCTGCCCTCCGATGTCTTTGTGCATGCCCCTGCTCCATCCTTTTTGCCCACTATGTTCCATGGACCTGCCACTCCTATCTACTCTGAGTATTCTTTTGAGCTGCCACTCCCCTCCCACCTGCCTAGCATGGTCAGATGACTGTAACCTGTCCCTGCCACCTCTACCCTGCCTGTCCACATGCCATGCCCCTATCCCCTTCCTCCTGTCCTCCATGGTCCATTTTACTGCCACACCCTTCTGCCCTCCCTGATCTGTTGTGCTGCAACTGCTCCTCCTGCCTGCTCCGCTCAGCTCCTACCCTGAAAGTCTCGTGGTGATTCGTCAAGCGGGGCCTGAGAAAAAAGGAGGGTCCCAAAACGTGTTTTCCCCATGCATTTTCCCATAGTACCTTTAGTCGAAGGTACAGCCCGAACGGCTGAACAGAATTACTTGAAATTTGGCAAAGAGGTAGTCCTCAGGTCAGGGATGTGCCTTTTGCATATATGGAGTCAATCTGTTCAGTAGTTCCTGAGAAAATCAAAAGTAAAAATCACATATATATCTGGGCGGAGCCTAACCACACATCTCATCGTGAGATCTGATTGGCTGTCAGCACTTCATCCAAGAAGTGTTGGCAGCCATCTTGGGACCAATATACATGATAGCACCTCATTAAAAAGCATTGCAGTTAATAGAAGGTTTTAAGACTTTAGTTACATTATAAATCATTTGTTGATGGTACCATACTCATTTTAGGAATTGTGGTGTGTTCTAAGGTGATTTTACCATGTGAAAAAGCCCTCTGCTGTGATATCATGAATCATGTTTGAGAGAAAACTATTTTCTCATGCTTTTCCCACAGATGTTTGGAAGGTGATCTATAAGCTAACTGAGAGCATATTTTCTGTAAATTCACATTATCTTTCTCAGTCATGTGAGAATGAAGTCTGACATTCTCAGTAAAACATGTACATCCAACAAGGGCAGAGACTGTCAGTTGATTCCTTTGTGTTCTACTGCAGCTTCCCAGAGTGTTCTAAAGAACAACTAGAGCGCTAACAGTCCTACTTATGACAAACGTATGGCACACCTGAAACCATCTTGGTTGGAATAAAGTGGTAATTCTTAAAACATTTAATTTACAAAGGAACACAATGAGGGGATTCATTTGCCATAGAAATTATGATTAGTGCTGCAGAAAGAAAAATTAGGGCACATTTTGACTTCTCAAATCCTCTTCTATTTCATTAAAAATTTCTGACATGCAGACTGAAACATGCACTTTTAATACCAGCAGCAGACTTCCGTGGTGAGCAGTAGCTTTACTACAGTGATCTAATGAGCAACTAGAGTGCTAACATTCAGAATTTAAGGCAAATGTGTGACATATCTGAATACCTTCTTGATGGAATCAAAGTAAAAAACTGAAAGCATTTCCCACTGAGGAGACTGCAGTAAATGAGGAAATTAGGAAACTTCATAACAAATAAATCTCCCACGATGGCCACCAGAGACAAAAGAGCCCAAATGTAGCCCAAATATCACCCAGATGTAGCCCAAGTAAAGCCTAATGACATAATGTCCCAGAGTGTTCTTAAGAACAACTAGAGCGCTTACTGTCTTACTTATGACAAACATATGGCACACCTGAAGCCATCTTGATTGGAATAAACTGGTAGCACTTAAAACATTTAATTTAAAAAGGAACACAATGAGGGAGCTCATTTTGTCATAGAAATGATGATTAGTGCTGAAGAAAGAAAAATTAGGGCAAATTTTGAGTGACTTCTCAAATCCTCTTCTATTTCATTAAAAAATTCTGATATGCAGACTGAAACATCAATCAATCAATCATTCGCATTTATAAAGCGCGCTACTCACCCATAAAGGGTCTCAAGGCGCTGGGGGGGGGGGGGGGCAGTGCTCGAAGAGCCAGGTCTTGAGCTGCCTTCTGAAGGAGAGGTGGTCAGGTATGGCGTGGAGGTGGCTGGGCAGCGAGTTCCAGGTCTTCGCTGCCAAGAAGGAGAAGGATCTTCCTCCGGCGGTGGCTTTGCGGATGCGGGGTACAGCTGCCAGGGCCTGACCGGCGGAACATAGAGTGCGCGGAGGGGTGTAGGAGACGCGGCTGTTGATCAGTTTGGGTCCGATGTTGTGGAGGGCTTTGTGTGCGTGGGTCAGGAGTCGGAATGTAATCCTCTTGTTGATGGGGAGCCAGTGCACTTTTAATACCAGCAGCAGACTTCTGTGGTGAGCAGTAGCTTTACTACAGTGATCTAATGAGGAACTAGAGTGCCAACATTCAGAATTTAAGGCAAATGTGTGACATATCTGAATAACTTCTTGATGGAATCAAAGTAAAAAACTGAAAGCATTTCCTACTGAGGAGACTGCAGTAAATGAGGAAATTAGGAAACTTCATAACAAATAAATCTCCCAAGATGGCCACCAGACACAAAAGAGCCTAAATGCAGCACAAATATCACCCAGATGTAGCCCACATGTAGCCCAATGACAGAATTGTGCAAAACACTTATTTTTTGTGTATTTGCAGTTTTATATAGTGCAGACTTGTCAGGTATTGGAATGCTTTACATGAGCATTGGTTACATCACACAAGATCAAATTCATTTTGGTTGTAGACATGGGGAGATTAAGTGATTTGACCACAATCGCAGAATGTTGAGCTGAAGCAGAAACTCCAACCTGGTTCCCCAGTTGAAAAGTCTGCAGCTCTGGAAGTAACACCACATTCTCTCGCCAAGGTGCAACATTTAATCAAGTGGTCAACTGGATAAAAAAACATAAAGATTACAAATAATTTAAAAGTTCTTTGTCGCTATTTGAAAACTCAGAAAATATGTCCTCATTTAAGTTTTTTAGAGCACTAACCATATTTTTGATGCAAATAAGACCCTCTCATATATGTCATTTCTAAAGGAAATACTCTAGGTATTGCAGTTTTGATTACATCAAGATGACGTCAGGCGTTCCACATTTTTGTAATAAATATAGAACGTTAGCAATCTAGTTGTTCATTGGGATACTGTTGAGAGGCAGAGGCCAGGGGCACGGACTCTGAAAATTGAAGGCAGGTGGGAGAGTGTAGAGGCAACAATTTGACCACACTGGGCAGGCAGGAAGGGCAGTGGCAGCACGACAGACTATCCAGGGCAGTGGAAAGGGGGAGGGGGCAACAAACCAACAATACAGGACTGGCAAGAGAGGCTGTGGCAATATAATAGACCATTGTGGGCAGAAGGAAGAGGCAGTGATAGTACAACCACACATGCCAACAGACCCATTTCAGCCAGGAAACGTCCAATGTTTTTAAGCTCAAATAGGCTTTATTTGATCTGTCTCCTGTCTACAATCTCCTCTTTTTCAATGTAACTCAAAGGGGAAAATCAAAACCCCAGTTTTTTTTCAAAATCTCCCTCTTACCAAATTCAAAATGTTCGCAAGTATGGTACATTGAATTATGGTAGGCAGGAGGAATTGGGGTAGGGACATGGACTCGGATAACAGAGGACAGGAGGGACATGGAGAGGTGCACCAAACTGACCCTACAGGGCAGGCATCAGGGTTTGCAGCAGCACAATACCCCACACAGCGCATGCGGGACGGGAGTGCAGCACAACAATCCATAGAAAGCAATAGGGAGGGGACAGGACCATGCACATGGACAACAGAGAACAGATCGGAAAGAGGCAATGGTAGCTAACTGACCATAATGGGCAGACAGGAGAGAAAGCTGCAGCATATCAGACCATAAAGGGAAGGAGGGACGGATCAGGGGCATTACAGTGGAACAGACAAGCCAGGAGGGAGGGAATAGGGGGTCTGCACATGGAAACAGAGGGCTGGGGGCAAGCTGGCAGGGCAGGAGCAGCAAGATGACCATGGAGGTCAGGCAGGATGGGCACTAGAAAAAAGACACACCATGGAGAGCAACAATGAGACTATGGTGGCATACACACAGACCATGGAGGGTAGGTGGGAGGGGATCAGGGGCAGATAGCTGACCACACAGGGAAGGTGGGCGGGGCCATGGCAGCACAGAAGACCATGCATGGCAAGCGGGAGGGTTAGTGGCAGCACAATGGCTAGGATGGGCAAGAATGAGGGGGCAGGGGCATGCACAAAGGACCATGGAGGATAGAAGGGAGGGTCAGGACCTGGGCACAGACAAGAGAGTTCAGGGGAAGGGGCCTCACAACAGACCACGCGGGGCAGGCAGGAGGAGCAGTTGCAGCACAACAGATCAGGGAGGGCAGAAGGGTGTGGCAGTAAAATGGACCATGGAGGACAGGAGGAAGGGGATAGGGGCATGGCATGTGGACAGGCAGGGTGGAGGTGGCAGGGACAGGTTACAGTAATCTGACAATGCTAGGCAGGTGGGAGGGGAGTGGCAGCTCAACAGAACACTCAGAGTAGATAGGAGTGGCAGGTCCATGGAACATAGTGGACAAAAAGGATGGAGCAGGCACAAAGACATCGGAGGGCAGGGGGAAGGAGAATAGGGGCAGCAAGCTAAGGACAGAGGCTAAGCACGAGGTCAATGATGGGCCATAGAATTGGGCAATGGAGTGGACTGGTACATCATGCTAAATGGAGGGCAGTGGCAGCACATCAGACCATGCATGGCAGAAGGGAGGAGGCTAGTCCATGGATTTAGACAACAGAGGATAGGGAGGAGGTGGATGGGGCAGCAAGCTAACTGTTCAGAGAAGGTGGGTATTAGGAACTTTATTGTTTTTAAAATGTGTGTCTGTGAGAACTACTTAAAATATGAATAAGTATGCAGCATAATCTCACTTTTATTGAGGAAGAAGAGGACGTTTGTGACTGTGACTCCTGGCTCACTTGGCAGAAACACCCCCTGACCCTCCACCCCCATCGCAAAATGTAATGCCCGTGAAAAAGGTAGGTGGACACAGTGTTATATAGAACATAGTCCTGAGAGCACGATTGAAAATGAAAACTAGATGTAGTATATGGTATAAACTATGCACCAAAAAGTGTGATATAAGATGAACCGGGGCATGAAATATAATATGCAATACATTGTGCGCAATGACAGATTAATTGGAGAGCGCGAGATAGCACAGGCACTAGCGCGTGCTATGCGATATGCGCCTTGGAGTGTAATATGCACAGGGTAGTGTTGTGTAACATAACTAGTCTCTAAAGTTGTAATATAAAATATGTGCTGGGGAGTGTAACGTTGCATATGCACTGTGACAAAGATATGGATCCCAGATTGTAATATGTATGGCATAGCGCTGTGCGATATAACATACACATCGAGGAAGGCACGTTAGATGGGGCAATATAACCCGTGCGAAGGCAAGTGTGGCATGACATATTCACAGGGTTATGTTACAGTGCACATGGGCTAGAGAGTGTCATAGCATATGCACTAGCTGGTGGAATACAACACAGAGGTGTGAGGCAATCGGCGGGCACTGGTGGGTGTAACACAGCATTGGGCTCAGCCAGGAGCACGCTGTGACTCTCAAGTGAGGTTCGTCTCCTTTCCAGAGAGTAAAATAAAAAGTATTACACATCCGGCGGTGGAGGTGTGTTTTATTAACCGTGAGGGGGGTTTCTTGCATAGTTTGGTCGAATTTTTGTCGAATCCCCTTTGAATGGCTTGGTGTGCGTGTATATTAAATGTGCCCGTCAATAGCTACCCATGTTTGTATGAATAAACGACAAGGGTGTCTACTTGGAGAGTACCCACCGGCGGGGGTGCCGGGATTAGGCACGGTAGGGCGTCAGACACGTCAGAGCTTCACTAGCGGTGTAAATACATTCCATGTGGATTCATTCTATGCATAGTCGCCTTTTAATGAATATCACGCAAATCGTCATGGTGATATGTTCATACGGTTTGTCCAGCATGTCCTAGGTGTTTCTATAAATCTATATATTTTTAAAATAATAAAAAACAAAGGCCGGCCCCGGGGGATGGGGTCCCCGGAGCCATAAGTGGCCTGAGGAGGGGGGCAACGCAGCCCCCTCCTAAAGAATTTAAATTAAAAAAAGGCCATGACCCGGGGGTTGGGGTCCCCGGGGCCAATTAAGGCCTTGGGAGGGCCAAATGTATTTTTTTCAACAAAAAAAATTAGGGTGCAGGCCCTGGGGGATGGGGTCCCCAGGGCCAGTAAATTAGAAAAAGAAGGGGGGCCACACAGCCCTCCTTCTTAAAAAAACAAAATAAATAAAAGACCGGCATCGCGCTGGAGGCCACGCCCCCTCCTTGCAGCACTCTGCAAACGTGCCCCCTGGCCAGTTGGAAGTTGGGGAATTAATTCCCCTTCAATACTGAGGGTCCCTGAGGGCCAACTAGCCCAACAGGTATCTCCAGTGTGCTCCAGGGAGCTGCGCTGCAGACAGGTGTTCTGAGGCCACGCCCCTTTTTACACCTCTATGCAACGCAGCTCTGTGGCGCTTACTGGAGGTACCTAGTGGGCTATTTTGCCCCTAGGGATCCTCAGGATTCAAGGGGACTTAATCTCCCAACTTAAAAAACGGCCACAGGGCATGTTTACACAGTGGGGAAGGAAGGGGACGGTGCCTGAGGTGACGTGTGCAAACACGCCCTATGGCGCGTTTTAAGTTGGGGAAATAATTCCCCTTCAATCCTGAGGGCCCCTGGGGGCTAACTAGCCCACCAGGTGCTTCCAGTAAGCGCCACTGAGCTGCGTTGCAGAGAGGTGGTCCAGGCCGTGCCACTTTTTACACCTCTCTGCAACGCAGCTCTGTGGCGCATACTGGAGGTACCTAGTGGGCTAGTTGGACCCTAGGGACCCTCAGGATTCAAGGGGACTTAATCTGCCAACTTAAAACGGCCACAGGGCGTGTTTACACAGTGGGAAGTCAGGGGACGGGGCCTGAGGTTACGTGTGCAAACACGCCCTGTGGCGCGTTTTAAGAGTTTGTTTTAAACCCCTGCCCTATTATTTACTAGGGGCTTACAGAGGAGGTCATGCTGATCACAGGGGGACCCCAAGGCATAGTGTTCCCTAGTGTACGTAGGTGTTTTCACTGTATTCTGAGTGTCTTTTAACATCACACTGGCTCTAGGACTGGTTAGTCAGACTCAGTTACCACCAGTATCCGTTTGAAAAAGTTGAGGGTACAGGATGATTTTGCAACAAGGCTTCTTTCTGCTCTTCTGTTTGTTCTTTCTGCACATTATCCTTCTTCCTGCACTTTTCTACGATTTGAGGACTTCTGTTGCTTCTTTCTGCATTTCTTTTTTTTCTTTCTGTGCGTTTTTTCTTCTTTCTTCACATGTCCTATCTCTGTAGGCATAGTTAGAAATTAGCATTTAAAAAACCTTTGAAATTCACTGAAAACACCATAGGTTTCAGGGGCGTTATAGTTAGCTGGACTTTTCACTCGTACAAAACCATTGAAATTCCCCCGTTATAGTTATTTCAGCTAACTATAACTCGCGCGCCCGCAATCCACTGCTGATGACGTCACATATTACATCACTCATGACATGGTCAGTGACATCACTCAAGACATCACTGATGACATCTCAAATGACATCACTAATGACATCACTGATGACATCATCCTTGTGATAGAGTGGCAGACCTCCTCTTCCCCTAATATAACCTTTGATACACACATTCAAAAATAGAAACTACAATGTTCAAAACAATGGACATACCAATACCAGTTACAACAACCTATTCAGTAATTCTAAGATCCACATACACATCCACTCATTCACCAACAGTCCTATACAGTCACTCATACATGTACTCACTCATCATATGTACTCGCACACCTATACATCTTGTTACACAACGCCACTCATCCATAGTTACTCACACACATAGTCACTCATGCTAATAAAGAATTAAACATCCATTTACTTGCATATACAGTTATACACACACCACCACACTTACTTCTACAGAAACTTACACATACTTAGTCTTTTAAACAATCACTTATAGAAACACATACTTATTCATACAGGAACTCTTTCAATCTCTCACTCCCACATATACTGACTTATATACACCAATAGTCACATATACTAGTTTAAAACATATGTAGTTACTCATAAAGACACTATTGAGACAGTCTATCACTCACTAACACACCCATGCACACACTCATCTACCCATACAGTCCTGCACACATGCTGTCTACAACACATACAAACAGTGAGTCACTCATTCATGCACCTATGCACTACGTAATACCCCCCACCGAACCATACAGATACTCAGACACTCATACTGATACTCAAAAACCAACTAATAACCTATATAGACACTCATGTAGCTACTCACCAACCCATGCAGCCACTTATACACAAAGTGAGAGACTGATACAGATATTTACACATTTAAACATTACTCACTAAGCCATGTATTCACTAAGATACACTTAGTCAGTTATACAATCAATTTTTCAAAAACAAATCATCCATTTAGACACTTATATACCCATTTATTCTTCCATCGACCTTGAGATTTACATATATAAAACATATGTAATTTTCAGAAAAACACACATTCACTGGATGATGTCATCAGTGATGTCATTTGAGATGTCATGAGTGATGTCACTGACCATGTCATGAGTGATGTAATATG
The DNA here is from genome assembly GCF_964204655.1 of Triturus cristatus. Taxonomy (NCBI): domain Eukaryota; kingdom Metazoa; phylum Chordata; class Amphibia; order Caudata; family Salamandridae; genus Triturus; species Triturus cristatus. The sequence continues at coordinate 886,759,263 of NC_140579.1, forward strand.
TGACGTCATCAGCAGTGCATTGCGGGCGCACGAGTTATAGTTAGCTGAACTAACTATAACGGGGGAATTTCAATGGTTTTGTATGAGTGAAAAGTCCAGCTAACTGTAACGCCCCTGAAACCTATGGTATTTTCAGTGAGTATATATATTACCTACTGGCGGTCGCCAGTAGGTAGTTATAGTTAGGACCCCTTTTCCATAGGAAATCCGCAACATTCTATTTTGAATAACTTTGGCGCCGGTCGACGAATCCTCGCGAATTTCTCAAAATAGGTGGGGCGCTACGCTCCGCTCCTACCCTGAAAGTCTCGGGGGATTCGTCAAGCGGGGGCTGAGATAAAAGGGGGGTCCCAAAACGCGTTTTTCCCATGCATTTTTCCATAGGACCTTTAGACAGGGCTACAGCCCGAACGGCTGAACAGAATTACTAGAAATCTGGCAGAGAGGTAGTCCTCAGGTCAAGGAAGTGCCTTTTGTAGGTTTGGTGTAAATCTGTTCAGTAGATTCTGAGAAAATAGCCTTTAAATCAATATATATATCTGAGCCAGCTTACGGTACGCTTACCGTAAGCTTACCGTACGCGTACGGTGGCGTGCGCGAGCGCGATTCTGATTGGCTGTTACATCTAAGTAAACATTCGAATCGGTCGAAACCAGGAAGCGGCGGCCGCCATTTTCTCTCTCGCACTCTGAGGGAGGGGGCTGTAAACAAAGGCAAAAAACATATAAAGGGGCTGTTTAGACAGCGCCCATGCACATAGCCATGTTAGTTGAGTCCTCAAAGATCCCCCAAGGCCAAAAACGGTACATTTTTTTTTTTTGAAAATTTCGCCGATTACGCTTACCGTACGCGTACGGTGCGCTTACGCTAAAAATTTTAATAAAAAAAAAAAAAAACACTCTGTGCATGGCATATTATTGTCATCACTTACAAATTAAATTTAACAGATTACCTATCACAAGGAAGCGCATAATAGGTCCTCAAGGTGCGCACGGTGCATAACGTGGGCACGCGGTGCGCGTAGCGCACTGCGTGCCCACCTTGCGTGTACGGCACTAACTGCATAAAGTGGGCGCGAGGTGCGCGAAGCGCACCGCGTGCTTACTGTGCGCGCACGGTGCGCGAAGTGCACCGTGCGCGCACGGAACGAACTGCGTTAAGTGGGCGTGCACGCCGCGAATGGCGTAAAGTAACTTAGCATTTAAAAAACCGTACAAATTCACTGAAAAAACCATAGGTTTCACACACGTTATAGTTAGGAATTAGCATTTAAAAAACCTTGCAAATTCACTGAAAAAACCATAGGTTTCACACATGTTATAGTTAGCAGAAATTTTACTGATAAAAAAACAATGAAATTCCCCCGTTATAGTTAGTGCAGGCAACTATAACTCACGCGACCGCAATCTTCTGCTGATGACATATGTGTCTTTATGAAAAAAAAATATTTGTAATATATATATAGCTAAAAATGTATGGAAGAAGACATGGGCAAATAAGTGTCTAAATACAGTATTAGCATCAGCAGAGGATTGCGGTCGCGTGAGTTATAGTTGCCTGCACTAACTATAACGGGGGAATTTCATTGGTTTTTTATCAGTAAAATTTCCGCTAACTATAACATGTGTGAAACCTATGGTTTTTTCAGTGAATATATATATATATATATATATATACGTTTGACAAAGGCAGCTGGGGCTGTTGAAAAGCGTTACCATTGTTTGCCTTTGCATGTTTTTGTGCTTTGTATTTTAATCCACACTCTCAGTGCGAGAGAGAAAATGGCGGCCGCCGCTTCCTGGTTTCGGCCGATTCGAATGTTTACTAAGATCTAAGAGCCAATCAGAATCGCGCTCGCGCACGCCACCGTACGCGTACGGTAAGCGTACCGTAAGCGCACCGTAAGCTGGCTCAGATATATATATTGATTTAAAGGCTATTTTCTCAGAATCTACTGAACAGATTTACACCAAACCTACAAAAGGCACTTCCTTGACCTGAGGACTACCTCTCTGCCAAATTTCTAGTAATTCTGTTCAGCCGTTCGGGCTGTAGCTGTGTCTAAAGGTCCTATGGAAAAATGCATGGGAAAAACGCGTTTTGGGACCCCCCTTTTATCTCAGCCCCCGCTTGATGAATCCCCCCCGAGACTTTCAGGGTAGGAGCGGAGCGTAGCGCCCCACCTATTTTGAAAAATTCGCGAGGATTCGTCGACCGGCGCCAAAGTTATTCAAAATAGAATGTTGCGGATTTCCTATGGAAACGTGGTCCTAACTATAACTACTAGTAGGATATATATATATATATATATATATATATATATATATATATATATATATATATATATATATATATATATATATATAAAAATATAACCTACTGGTAGTCGCCAGTAGGTAGTTATAGTTAGGACCTATTTTCCAGAAGAAACCCGCAACATTCAATTCCCAATAAGTCTGGAGCCGGTTGATGCATTTTCGCGAAATTTTCCAAACCTTTGTCCAGCTCCGGTCTGCTCCTATCCAGAAAGTCTCGGGGTGATTCGTCAAGCGGGGGCGAGAAAAAAGGGGGGTCCCAAAACGCATTTTCCGATAGGACCTTTAGCCGCAGCTACAGCCCGAACTGCTGAATGGAATTATACCAATTTTGGCAAAATGGTAGTCCTCAGTTCAGACTCATGCCTTTTGCTTAAATGGTGTTAATCTGTTGAGTAGTTTCTGAGAAAATTACAGTTAAATGTACATATATATCTATGGCCTCGGAGGATCCGCGCACCCTATGCGCACCCTGAGCACACCCTCTGCGCACCGTGCTTGTCCCTCCCGATCACGCGCTGAATGCTAATTGGCTGTCAAGTGGTTGTCAACATTCGAAACCAGGAACTGTTGGCAGCCATTTTTTGCCTCAGTAGAAGCGAGGCTGAAGAAGTAAGGGAAATAAGTGTGTAAAACATATAAAGGGGCAGGGTAGAAATACTCTGACCCTCCGGACTTGCTTAGGGGGTCCCAAATGGCAAAATACGCGCAGGGAGCGCAGATCCGCGCTTCCTTAATAATTAGCCCCCGGGGGGCCACATCCCGGGGGCAAACACTGTACCATTTAATCGGGGGCCCAGGGGGGTCCCCCAAGCCCCGGGGACCACCACCCCCTGGGGCTTTATTTATTTAGGGAGGGGGGGCTGCGTGGCCCCCCTCCTGGAGCCCTCGAGGGGCCTGGGGACTGCCACCCCCCACGGCCGGCTCCTGCAGTGTCCTGGGGTGCCCAACCCCAGAAACTGTTGTTTGCTATGAGAGGGCGGGAGTCTCCCGCCCTCCCATAGCAAACTTTGTTTGGATTTTGAAAGAGCTCTCACTTTCAAAATCCAAACCATATTGCTTTTCCACACGGGAGCTGCATGTCAGCAGCTCCCCATGTAGAAAAGCAATGCCGGCTCCCGAAGGACGCGGGGAGCCGGCTGGGACTGTGGGGGCGTTGGGGCTTCCCCCACGGTCCCCAATGTTTTTTTAATAATAAATAATAAAAGGAATAATAAAAGTTAGTGATAGGGGAAATTTATTTTTTTACGGTAAAATTAGGAGTCGCGCATCCTATCGCGTTGGGTGCACGATTTCTCTCACGTAGGGTGCACGGTTCCTAGCACGTTGGGTGCGCGACTCCAAGACAAAAAAACCTTACATTTTTGGGAGATAAACATCAAGCTTATGTGTTTCGTTCTTGAGTGGCTCTAAAAAGTGCTGTTGCGTTCATTGAGAGTTTTTGGTACTTATAAGTAAGTACCTATACAGAGTCTAAAGTTGTTGAGGAAGACTCTGTTTCCTTCTTCAGTAAAGTGTACTCCATCTCTCCTATACATCTCTTGCATATGAAAACGCAGATTGTTATTGTAAATGGACCCCATTCTATAGTCTCCGGGAAAAGCAGAAACATATTTATTCACATGTTTCCTAGCTTTCTCAATCTGTGGACAAAAATGATTGGACCAGTTCCATTTCTGCCTTTGGCATATGTTAGAATAGACAAAGGCAGTTTTGGGAAAAAGCGAAATCAATTCTTCAAAGGTGTCCTTGAGAAGCATTTCCAGACCTACCCCAGTCAAAGTGCCTAGGTCATTGCCACCACAGTGCACTATTATGAGGTCAGGGTGTTGGAGATGCATAAAGGGTTTTACCAATGGCATCAATTGGTGCCACTTTATCCCTCTCTGTCCAATCCATTTAATGTCGACATTTGGCAAACCTAGGTCTTTGTGAATGCCTTTGTTTTCTGCATACCTTTGGCTCCAGAAAATATAGCTGTGTCCCACAATCCACACTCTAAGCATCTTGAAGGGAGGTCTGCATGCACTCAGATGGTCTCTGTAAATGAAATGGCAGTTTGAAAAGTAAGACTTTTCTAAAATGGTGGATAAGATGCAGTTTTGAAAAAAGAAAAGAAATGATTGGTTGTTTGACAACCTTCTACACTGAAAACTAGGGTGCATGTTTCTGTTTTTTAAACGCATGATTCTTATTGGTTAATGAAAACTGATTGGAAGGAACATTATATATGATAAGCTGATATGTTGAAAAGTCAAGCACACTTGCTGTTTTGATTAGCAACATTGTGTGCTGAACTTATGACCTGTGTGCTCAGTTAAGTGTTTCATGAACTGTTTCTATGGTAACAGGCAGAAGGCAGATTGGGGGTAGGGTTCAAATTTATGTCATTTGGAAAGGGTTGAATTGTTTAACCAATAGAAATGTGTGTTAGCTTTTGAATTAATGTGGGAAGGAATGTGATTTGATGTTTACATGTATATGTGTGCACAATGAGAGAGAAACTTTGCCATTCTTTGGTTTTGCTGACAGGTGCACAGTGCAGAGATTCTATATAAGAAAATGTGGTGTGTGACTGACATACTTCTTAATCTACAAAACAACTTGAAAGGTGAGTTATTTAATTGTGAGGGGATGTATGTGGTCTATTTTGATTTTATTCAGACTAATGTATTTCTCCTGCTCAAGTGCAGGGAGTACTTTTTTTGTCTACAATCTTATTGACAGTGTGTGTGCATGTAGAAACCATTCTGTGATAAGCATTTGTGTTTTTCATGTGTTTGAAGACAGATAACTGTGCTGTTTTCATGTTTTGGTAGAATTAGAAACCAGTCATTGTTTATGTATTTGCAAAATGAGTCACGTTTCTACACTAAAATGTAGTACTCCTTCTAGATTAAGAAATGTGTTTTGGTACAGTGCAAGGGATAGTGATGTTTGTCTAGAAGCACACAGTGAGTCTGTGTGAATTTAGGAATCATTTTGAGAGAAACATTTTGGTACTAATGTGTAGTAGAAAGTTTTCTGCAATGTGTGCAGTCACCTTACATCTTGTAGACTAGTAAATGTATTTTTTACAAGGGATAGTTGGTTGTCTACAATTACACTGTGAGTCTATGTGCATTTGGGCAACTATTGTGAGAAAAGCATTTGGTAACATCATGTATTTGCTGGCAGATAACTGCTTTAAAACCTGTTTTGTTGTCAAGTTTTAGTAGCATTAGAGGCCAGTCATTGCTTATGCAATTGCAAAATGAATCAGGCTTTCACAGTAGTGTGCAGTATTGAAATATGTAGAATGTGTGCAGTCACCTTACCCCTTCTAGACTAGCGATTGTGTCTTGGTAAAGTACAAGGAAGAGTGTTGCTTGTCTAGAATCACACTGTGAGTCTGTGTGCATTTGGGAACCAATGTGAGAGAAGCATTTGGGTACTTCATATCTTTGCATACATGTAACTGCCTAAAATCCTTTCCTGTTCTCAACTTTTGGTAGAATTAGAAGCCAGTCATTGCTTATGTATTCGGAAAATGAGCCAAGCTTTGACACTAAAGTGCAGTACTAAAATATGTAGAATGTTTGCAGTTACTTTACTTCTTCCTGAGTAGTGAATGTGTTTTGGTAAAGTACAGGGGATAGTGTTGCTTGTCTAGAATCACACTGTGAGTCTGTCTGGATTTGGGTAACCATTGTGAGAGAAGCATTTGGTAACATCGTGCATTTGCTGACAGATAACTGTTTTAAAACCTGTCATGTTGTCAAGTTTTAGTAGCATTAGAAGCCAGTCATTGCTTATGCTTACATAAAATGAATCAGGCTTTCATAGTAGTGTGCTGTATGGAAATATGTAGAATCTCTGCAGTCACTTCAGCCCTTCCACACTAGTGAATGTGATTTGGTAAAATAGAAGGAATTGTGTTGTTTGTCTAGAATCACACTGTGAGTCTGTGTGCATTTGGGAACTAATGTGAGAGAAGCATTTGGGGGTTTCATGTTTTTGCAGACACATAATTGCTTAAAAACCTATCCTGTTATATTTTTGCAGAAATAGAATCCATTTATTGTTTATGTGTTTGAAAAATGAGTCAGGTTTATACACTAATGAGCAGTAGTAATATATGTGGAATGTGTGCACTCAAATGACCTCTTCAAGAATGGTAAATGTGTTTTTGTAAAATTCAAGGGATTTTGTTTGTTTTGTAGAATCACACTGAGTCAGTGTGCATTTAGAAACTGTAGTAAGAGAAGGATTTGGGTATTTTATGTGTTTGCGGATATATAACTGGTTAAAAACCTATCCTATTCTCATACTTTGGTAGAATAAGAAAGCAGTCATTGGTTAGGTATTTGTAAAAGAGTCAGGGTTCTACAATTATGTGCAGTAGTACAATATGTGGATTGTGTGTACTCTGTTTACCAATTTCAGAAAAGAAAATGTGATTTGGTAATATGTATGGGATAGTGTTTGTTGTGTAAAATCACACTGAGAGTCTGTATGCATTTAGGAACCATTTAGAGAGAAGGTTTTGGGTACTTTATGTCTTTGCATACATAAGTACTTAAAAAACTCTAATCATTTAGTCAATACCAAAGTACTCCTACACTGAGCCAGGCCTTAGCTCATGGACTGTTTCAAATGCCTATCCACTATGCATGCAGGCCTCTAACCACATACACACTTGTCTTTCACACCTTCAATACCCCAGACAGTATTCATACAGTTCTTGCAAACACCGTGTCACTCCCCTTACACTCCTTCAGTGACTCATTCAGCACCATGTAGTAATCCATTTACTGCGCCAAAACCCAAACACTTATAAATTCACCCTTGCACTCTCCTTGCAATACTCTAAACATTCAGTTACTATCCAAGTACTAATGGAGTGAGGCAGCCCTTAGCACATGGATTGATTGAAACGCCTATCCACTATGCATGCAGGCCTCTAACCACATACACACTTGTCTTTCACACCTTCAATACCCCAGTCGGTATTCATACAGTTTCTTCAAACACCCTGTCACTCCTCTTGCACTTCTCCAGTGACTCATTCAGCACCATGTAGTAATCCATTTACTGCGCCAAAACCCAAACACTTATAAATTCACCCTTGCACTCTCCTTGCAATACTCTAAATATTCAGTTACTATCCAAGTACTAATGGAGTGAGGCAGCCCTTAGCACATGGATTGATTGAAACGCCTATCCACTATGCATGCAGGCCTCTAACCACCTACACAATTGTCTTTCAGACCTTCTATTTCCCAGTCAGTATCTATAAACTCCAATAAACACTCTTTCAGTCCACTTGCACACCTCTAGTGACTCATCCGGCACTATGTACTATTCTATTCACTGCGCCAAAACCCAAAAACTTAAAAAGATTAACCCAGGCACTCTCCTTACAGTACTCTAATGATTCAGTCAGTACCCAGGTAATCATACAGTGACCGAGGCCTTAGCTCATGGACTGTTTCAAACGTCTATCCACTATGCATGCAGACCTCTAATCACCTACACACTTGTCTTTCACACCTTCAATACCCCAGACAGTATTCATACAGTTCCTGCAAACACCCTGTCACTCCTCATACACTCCTTCAGTGACTCATTCAGCAACATGTAGTAATCCATTTACTGCGCCAAAACCCAAACACTTATAAATTCACCCAGGCACTCTCCTGGCGATACTCTAAACATTTAGTTACTATCTAAGTACTAATGGAGTGAGGCAGGCCTTAGCACATGGATTGATTCAAACGCCTATCCAGTATGCATGCAGGCCTCTAACCACCTACACACTTGTCTTTCACACCTTCAATACCCCAGACAGTATTCATACAGTTCTTACAAACACCCTGTCACTCCCCTTACACTCCTTCAGTGACTCATTCAGCACCATGTAGTAATCCATTTACTGTGCTAAAACCCAAACACTTATAAATTCACCTTTGCACTCTCCTTGCAACACTCTAAACATTCAGTTACTAACCAAGTACTAATGGAGTGAGGCAAGCCTTAGCACATGGATTGATTCAAACCCCTATCCACTATGCATGTAGGCCTCTAACCACCTACACACTTGTCTTTCACACCTTCAATACCTCAGTTAGTATTCATACAGTTCCCGCAAACACCTTGTCACTCCCCTTACACTTCTCCAGTGACCCATTCAGCACTATGTACTAATGCATTCACTGCGCCAAAACCCAACCAGTAATAAATTTACCCAGGCACTCTCCTTGAAGTACTCTAATGATTGAGTCAGTATTGAGGTACTTATGTAGTGAACCCAGGGTTAGTACATGCACTGCATCAAACGTCTAGGCACTATGTATGCAGGCCTCTAATCACCTACACACTTGTCTTTCACACCTTCAATACCCCAGACAGTATTCATACAGTTCCTGCAAAACCCTGTCACTCCCCATACACTCTTTCAGTGACTCATTCAGCACCATGTAGTAATCCATTTACTGCGCCAAAACCCAAACACTTATAAATTCACCCAGGCACTCTTCTTGCAATACTGTAAACATTCAGTTAGTATCCAAGTACTAATGGAGTGAGGCAGGCCTTAGCACATGGATTGATTCAAACGCCTATCTACTATACAAGTAGGCCTCTAACCACCTACACACTTGTCTTTCACACCTTCAATTCGCCAGTCAGTATCCATACACTTTCAGCAAACATCCTTTCAATCCCCTTGCTCTCTTCTATTGACTCATACGGCACCATGTACTAATCTTCACTGCACAAAAACCCAAACCCTTAAAAGATTCATTCAGGTACTCTCCTTGCATTACTCTAATGTATGTAGTTTCACACTTGTGCATCAGGCCTACATTTCCACAGTCACTATGCATACACTCCAGCAAGCACACTGTGACTGCTGTTGCAAACCCATAGTGAGTCTTTCAGTAGCATGTAGTGATCTATTCGAAAGTAAAATTCAAATAACTGTGAATTCACCCAGTGTCTGTAATCATTCAGTCAGTAAGCATGTAGTCTTTCAGTGAGGCAGGCTTTAGGGCATGAACTGCTTCAAAGTAGTATGCACTATGCATGTAGTGGTTTAACCACCGTCACACTTGTGCTTCAGGCCTATAATTTCTTAGTCAGTATTTATATAAAATGTGTTTGTATAGTAATAGAAAAGTATAATGTATAAAGATATTAATATACATTTATTTGTGATTCATTTTTACAGATACTGTTTATCACCATTAAAATAGAGAAGTCATGCCGGACAAAGTAAGAAAAAGAAAAGAACAGAAACAGGACAGTTACGTGAAGAAAAATCAACCACAAGTATTGAATGAACAACATAATGTGGCTAAAAAGAAAAAATCTTCTGGTAAGATCACAAAGCAATTTATCAAAAATGTTTGTAGGATGAGAAAGAATGTACAGAATGCTGAAACCTCTGAGAATTCTTCAACTAGAAAAAATATTCAAAAATAATAGGAAAAGCAAAAAAGCAAATGGACAGTCAAAGGAGACGAAGTATGGTAAAAGAAGGCAAAATCAGTATAAAGAAATACGCAAAAAAATATTTTACAAGAGAGTAGTACATAATTTGCTGAAAGATGTGAAGAAATATAAAAAGTGAGCTCTATTTTATAAAAAGAAGAAGCATATTGAAACCATTGTTGAAAAGGCTTTTGAAGTAAAAAGGAAACTATTTATTTTAGTTTTAAACCGAATTCGATCACTAGATAAACCAATCCATTTAATGAAGGCCAAAAGTAGGAGGAAAAGAGTAATTAACAGAACAAATTTTTGTGATTTTTTTTGGGAGAATGGAAACACAGTTCAAGTTCAGAGCCTTTCTTTAATGAAGAGAGTTATTTACAGAGCAATAATTTATTGCATGCAGTTGACACCAGTGGTTGAGGTTATGAAGTTAGAAATGGTTGTTCAATTGACAAAGAGAAAATGGTTGAAAGAAATGCAGAAGAAGTGATAGCTGATGAAGTTCTAGGGAGACGTCCTAAACACCCTGTGTACACTTCGGAGTGCAGTAGTATTTGTAGTGTACGACAAGAATCTATTGATAAATTATGTAGTTTCTTACGAGCATATAGTAAAAAAAGTGTTAAACAAAAGATTAAGGTGTTGCAAGGACTAGACCCTTGCAGAGTGAGAAAAAATACTGGTTTGCAAGGTCATTCTCTGGCTTGTCTTTCTAGGAAAGTTTGTCAAAGTGTATTTCACCATTTCAGGATGTTGGCAGTGCATCATACTCAAATGCGGAAGTTAGTGAGAAGATTGTATTATGCAAAAAGTCCAGCACTAAAGTTAAATGACAGGAACAGTGCTCTTTTGCGTGGGTCAGTATCAGATGTGAAGAAGGTTTGTGATGATATTGAGTTTTGTTACTTTGGTCCTCAGCAAGAGAGTGCAGAAACTGACACATTAGTAGAACAAAATGTTGAAGACAATGTAGAAACCATGATTACAAAAAATGTTGAAGATCAAATCACAAAGTTTAAGGTAATTTCAGGTGACAGACCACATGTTTCTTGTATTTGTTGTCGGCGAACTCACTATAAAAATCAGACTAGGAGTGTCAATCTGTATTTAAAAAGTGAAACAGAAAATAATGATAAGTGGAAGGAATTTGCAAATATTGTTATAACAAATTAGATGAGAATAAAATGCCTGCTAGAGCTGCTCATAATAATCTAGAGTTGGTTGCTATTCCTCCAGAGCTGTTAGATTTAAATACCTTAGAGTCTATTCTCATTCAATGTGTGCACCTGTTTCAGGCTATTGTTCGTATGGAGCCTAAAACAGGTAAATTGCCTCCATCAGACTTACAAAGAGGATTGAAAGGAAGAGTTGTGTATTCACCATTAGATTTAAAGAAAAACATTGAAACTATTGGTGTAGACCATGCAGAAAATGACCCACTAGTCATTCTAGTTAATGGTGTTCCTACTAAGAATAAGAAAATCTGGCAAGAGTTAGTGGATGTTAGAAAAGTGCAAAAGGCAACATTATATTTGATAAAAAATAAATAATGAGTACTACAAAAATGTGTTTGTAGGAGAAGAAGAAATAGATTTAGCAGAAGATACTGAAACATTAAGTGGACAAATTGAAAAAGTGGACATGTCCAGATGTGAAGAAATCTATGAACATTACAGTGTACATCCACTTCATTCCAAAGAAGTGATGGGGAATACGATTGAGTTGTTCCAAATGAAAAAAGCAAGAGGAAGTCCCATGAGTGTATGGGAAGAGAGCTTGGAAGCTCGTTATTTCCCGCAGTTGTTTCCAACAGGAAAAGGTGGACGATATGATGAACGTCCTGTGCAGATTCCTGCATCTGAATATCGGACAACAAGATTATATGCAGAAGATCCAAGATTTCAACAATGTATCCCTTATATGTTTCATCTTCTGTTTGAAAGTGACTTGTCTGGACTTTCATATGCAGTAAAATACATTTTAAAAACTGGAATGCATCTGCAAAATGTAACTGCAAAGGATTTTATGGATAAAGTGCATCAGAGTGATGATCATTTAGAATCTCAGTTGATTAATCTGATGGCATGTCAGCGTGGGACTAATATATTGGTACCGTCGTCATGGAGAACTGAAATGTATGCTACGGAACTTAGGAACTCCTACATGGTTCATTACACTAAGCTGTACTGAGTATGCTTGGGATGATTTACTTGAATTTCTTCGAGAGGCAAATTCCACTATAAAAAATATTGAATACAAGACACCTGGAGAATTGTGCTCTTCGGATCCTGTTAATGTATGCAGATATTTCAATCATAGATTTGAAGCTATGATGTCTTTCATCTGCAATAAAAAGAATCCTCCTCTTGGAGAAGTTGTGGATTTCTTTTGGAGAAAGGAGTATCAAGCAAGAGGTGCTCCTCATATACATATGTTGTTATGGATCAAGGACGCCCCCAAATTTGGAACAGATTCAGATGCGACTGTTTTGTCTTTCATTGAAGATTATGCTACATGTGCTGTACCAAATAGCAGAGAAGACAAAAACTTAAGAGAACAAGACTTACGATTTCAAAGCCATAGGTGTGGAAAATACTGTCGACTAAAGTACAAGTCAAAGGATAAGTTCTATACCAAATGTCATTTTGGATTTCCACGTCCTGTATTATCCAAAGGAAGAGTGAACAGTTTTATGTCAGCTATGCGACATACCCTCACAAGAAAGTCTCAGAAAAATACCTACAACTTAAGAAGAAGCGAAGAGTCAAAATACATAAATGACTACAATCCAGTTATTTTATCCATGTGGAATGCTAGCATGGATATTCAGTATGTTGCGGACAATTCCATTGCTGTTGCTATGTAACGTCCTACATTACTAAATCAGAAAAGACGGAATTGAAAGAAATGTGGGAAGAGATTTCTCATGAGAAGACTCTGTAAGAAATTATACAGTTTCAGTTTGAAGATGTTATCGCATCGTGAAATTAGAGCATATGAATGCTCAGATCGGTTTTCATCTGCAAGTCTATACTCCAAAAGTAGAAGAATCATTTGGGTGAGTCTAGGTCTTTTAGCAATGCGAAATCGGGTACTGAAATCTGTTTAAGAAATTGAATATTTAGCAGAAAAAGAACCAGAAAGTACAGATATTTTGAAAACAAATATGTTGGACACATATTACCCAAACAGAAGTCATCACCTTGAGAACATCTGTCTCCATGAAGTGCTGCAAAACTACACTTTTAAACGGAATACTACAGAGAACATCAATGATGGAAAATATGCAGTGATTGGTTCCGAAGGATGTTTGGTGAAACAAAGGAAAGGAAATTTAATTAATCATAGGAATCTGAGTTGCGACACTGCTGATAAAAGGGAATTTGACTATTTAGCCCTTTGGCAAATGTTCAAACCATGCCGTTCAGAACTGGAATTACTTGGAGATTTTCAGAGCTATGAAGATTAATTTAATGCTTGTAAAGATAGCATACAATGCAGTGCTTTTGCAAATTATATGAAAATGTTGAATTATGAAATTGATCAAGAACCTACAATTGCAGCTGAGATTGCTAGAGACAGATCTCAAGACAGTCAAAGTTCTGCTGCACTGAGTCAAGATCCACTAGGACAACCAATTGTTGAAAATGAAGCAGCAATTGCCATAAATAAGGTGGAAACAGCAATGCATCAAGCTCAAGAAGATGTAATGCAGTTAGGAAATTTGGAAGAACAACTAAGGGGTCGATTTCGATCCTGTATTTTTTTTTTCCGTACGACTCGTATCCGTAATTTTACCCGCACGAATCGTACAAGTCCCGTACGACCCCTTAAGTACGATTCGTATGGGAAAAATACATACGGATCGGCCCGATCTGTATGAATCGTAACGGGAAAAGTTGTACGAGATGGACCCGGACACTTTTCCGTACGAATCCTAAAAATACTGTCCGACCGTACAAGTACGATCCGGACCGGATTTCCGATTTACGAATCGTACGGAAAACGTCCCGTACACGGGGAATGACTTTACCCGCTACGAAGCGAACTTTGTACGAATCGTATCCTGGGAAAAGTTGTTCCCGGGGTGCGTGTCGGACAGGGGTATGAGTCGTGCAGACACCCCCGTGCATATGTACGCACCTTACAACAACACCGCGTATGTACGCACCGTACATACGCAATGTTGGTGTACGCACCGTACATATGCAATGTTGGTGTACGCACCGGACATACGCAATGTTGGTTACGCACCGTACATACGCAATGTTGGTTACGCACCGTACATACGCAATGTTGGTGTATGCACTGTACATACGCAATGTTGGTGTACGCACCGTACATACGCAATGTTGGGGTACCACCGTACATATGCAATGTTGGGGTACGCACTGTACATACACAACGCATGGGGGTGTATGCCTGTACAACTCGTACCCCTGTACGAGTCGCACCCCTGGGAACGTGTCAAAGTACGACTCGTACTGCGGAGAACATCGGACACACAAAAAAACAGAAGCAAATACAACGAAACAAATCGTACTGAACCACGGACACTGTAAAACAGCACAAGGAGGGTCTATTCGACTCGCACAACACCACAAAACACGTCTACAGTGCACAAAACATGGAAATGACTGACCTGGCCACTTCCAAACAGGCAAACAGAGGGGCAAACTCACAACCACCCCTTATAACACACCCACCAAAAATTCAAACTGAGGCCCACCCACAAATGGACCAATAAAAAGGAATCACACACACAAACCATGAGCCTTTGCAACAGACTCACTGTAGCTAGAGAGCACACACCAACTGCACCCATCCACCTTAACATATACACCTTCACACAACCTCCTTCACACATACCCCTCTTCACATTCCGACCCACACCTTCACATTCAGACCCACACACCCACAACCATCCCCACCCTCACCCCACACCATGCCCACAGACAAGAATCCCAAGTTCACAAGGGAGGAGCTAGAGATCCTTGTCTATGAGGTCATCAGAGTCGAGCCACAGCTGTTTGGAACATTGGTCAGACAGACCAGCATAGGCGAAAAATCATGCCTGTGGCAGAGGATCGTTGATAGGGTGAATGCTGTTGCACCCATCAGAAGGACCTGGACTGAATGCCAAGCCAGGTGGTACGATCTGCGGAGGTCAGTCAAGCGAAAAATGAATGATGACTATGCCCAGAGCAACATCACTGGAGGTGGTGGGCCCCGCAGACCAGTACATTTCCATCCCTGGGAGGAGAAGGTGATGGCCCTGCTTCCGCCGGTGGGAGTACATGGACTTCTAGGAGTTCCAGAGCCTGGTGGGTACACAAACAACTTATGTAACATGGGGGTAATGGCATCCACACCCCAACTACACAAAATGCACGCAACTACCCCCAAGCCCTCACCGGCCAGAACCACAGTCAAAAACAACGCTAATGCCACTAACATGTGTATGCCCCATTGAGAAAGCAAGGCCATGCTATGTCCCATGCTACACAAAGCACTAACCCAAGAACGGATGCCGGCATGCTGGGAGGGTGGGTGTCACAAAACGCATTGTTGAACTCCAAATCAGACACAATTGCCCTCATCCCATATGGCCCAGGTACATACCCATGCACCATGCGCAATGCACAGGGACTGGGAAAGTACTGACAAGATAGCGGACACTTGGCCCTGGTGTACGCAGCACAAGGCCCTCCTGTGACCAGTGCAAACACAAACCCCAAGACAACAAGGTCAGATATCTAGGACAGGAACTCACACTCACTGTCATGGCAGCATGCTCCATGGGGGGACAGCTACATCACCTGGGAGCCCCAGTGCCAAATCACACTACACCCACCAGCAGGCCCTGTCGCACACACCCCTTACACAAGCAGACACCCCCGGGACAGGCAATGGATTTACCCACTGTCACAATGGACATGTAACACAACAAGACCAATACATAGCCGAAGAAGCATCCAAGCCAAAAATCTACATGTCAAAGACTCAGGAGAACATATCAATCTGTCCCCCGCAACATACCCATCCACAAGTGAACATTGAGGAGAATGCTAGGCACACACAACTACCTGGAGGAACAGTGCCAACTTGAATGTGTATGAAACATGGATGTTGCATGAAACAGCATTAACATTGTCTGTCTCTCACACACAGGGCAACGTGATGAATCTCCCTCCAACAATGGGGGTGAAGAATCACAGTCCCAGGCTTGGGAGGAACCTCATCCCACCAGCAGCGACGCCTCTCAACACTCCGCGGATGACCCCAACCGACCTGGACCCTCTGCTGTCCAAGCCCCTGCAGCACCTGGTTCAGGAACATCTGTGCCAACCACCACCCCCATTCCTGCCACATCCCAGGAGACATGAAGGAGCCGTGCCCGCAGTGAACAACTGAGCCAGTCTGACCAGGAGGGACAAGGTGCGCCGGGCACCCAGGAGGAGGCAGACAACACCACCACTGCCCTCCCTCAGGGGTCCCGTAGACCTGATGTGCCCACAACGGCAGCCCAGGCTCGTGTGGGCAGGGGTGGTGGGAGTGTAGGCAGGCGGAGTCGAGAACCTGACCAGCCAGCTGAAGGGACCGGTATGTCACACATACACAACATCATGGACGCATACCAGCGTGACACCAGGGAGTTCAGCCAGGTAGTGGGGACCCTCACAGAGATAAAAGGGGACCATTACAGAGATGAAGAACCAGCAGGCCGAGCAACACGCCAGTCAACAAGAACACCAAGGATGGATGGAGGCAAGACTGGTTGAGCTCCTGGCGGTGCAAAGGGACATAAGCCATTCACTCCGTCGGATCGCCGACAACATGGGCAACCCTCCCTGTGCCACCAGGCAAAGACCACCACCAGCCACAGGGAGGGAGGAGGAAGGGGATTCGTCTGACGGAGCGTCCCAAGCATCGTCAAGGCCTGCATCTGAGGGTCCCCCGAGGAAGGTGGGTTGTTCACGGAAAAGACCGTGAGAGGCAGTGGCCCATCCACATCTCCCAGGTCACCTGGCCTGGCACCTGGCCTTCATGTGCGACAGCATCACCTCATTGACTGACATTATCTGCCACATGGACTTGCTGGTCACAGTCTGACCAATGATGACAAACACTTTGGTCTGGACTCTGCTGACTTCAAATGCCAAGGATCCCATCTGAACTTTGGATTCTATGGTCCCTGTATTGCACCTTTTTCTTTGCACAAATCACGCACCAGACCTATAATATAAAAAAGAATAACTGAAATTTTATGTTGCAGTCATTTAGCATGAGTCCACAACATACGTGTGGGGATATGTCAAAGTATGCCTGAGTGTGGAACTAACTCCAGTCATCCATACACTGGGATCTGAGTCCAGTCGAGGACACACATGGGTCACAATGTATCATCAATACAGACATGGAGCCCAATACTCACCCGTGATGGCCTCAAGCTGCTGAGGAGGGGCTGGCAATACTGCTCGGACAGACCAATTTGGAAGAGTATCATGAAGGCGTAGAGGTCATGGGTCATGTGGAGGTGCCCGGGGAGGGAGTCCCAGGTCTGTTTGGCGAGGTGGGAGAACTATCTCCTGCATGCAGTTGTTCTGTGGATGTGATGAATGGCGGCCAGGGCAAGGTTGGCTGCACGGAGTTGGGCCAACGGGGTGTTGGATGACAGACGTCCAAGGTAGGTTTTGGGTCTGGGGTTGTGGACTGCCTCCTGAGTGTGGTTGAGGAGTCTGAAGGTGATCCTGCAGCAGACAGTGAGCCATTGTAGCTATCTCAGGTGGACAGTGATGTGGCTGGGGCGGGGGATGTTGAAGGTGAGGTGTGCGGATGCACCCTGGATGTGGACAACTTCTCCTGCAGTTTTGCTGTTGTTCCTCCGTAGAGGGCGGTGCTGTAGTTGACCCGGTTGGTGTCGTGGACCTGGGGGACGGTCTGTCTTGCCTTGGAGTGGATCTATCTGTGGATCATTTGGAGCATGCGGAGGATGTTGCAGCATGAGGTACAGATGGTGTTGAGTTGCATGGTAATTGAGAGCGATGAGTCCATGATGAACACCAGCTTGCGTGCGTGGCCACTGGGTGCTGGTGCGGTGCCCATGCCGGTGGGACACAAGGAGTTGGCCCAGCCGTAAGGGGACAAGCCTCAGATGATGACCTCAGTCCTGTCCAAGTCCAGCCTCAGGTGGCTGATGTTCAGCCATTCGTCAACGGATCTCATGCCTTCTTGAAGGTTGGATCTGGCAATGGCTGGGTCTTTGGTGAGGGTGAGGAGCAGCTGGGTGTCAATGGCATACGAGATGATGATGAGGTCGTGTGCGCATGTGATGGTGGAGAGGGGGGTCATGGAGACATTGAAGAACGTCACGCTGAGAGATGAGCCCTGGGGCATGGGCCAGATGACCCCAGTGTACTACATGCTGAAGGGTGGAGGCCGACTCCCTGGGCCTTGCTGGTGAGATACTTGTTGATTTAATCCTGGGCCCTCCTCTGGATACCAGTGTTGGAGATGTGTGAGCTGACAGTGTGGTAGCACATGGTGTAGAATGCCGTTGAGAGGTCAAGGGGGTGGTCTCACCATTGTTGAGCAGGGCAAAGTTGTCGTTGGTGGTGGCAATGATGACAGTTGCAGTGGTGTGATTACTGTGGAAGATGGTCTGGTGCCGGTTGCCTGGAGCTGTTCGCGTGGAGGAAGTTTGTCAGTTGCTCGTTGAGTGTCTTCCTGATGACATTTGCTGGGTAGGGAAGCAGGGTGATGTTCCAGGAGATCCTGCGGTACTGCCGTCCGTTGTTTAAGAAGGGCCTGGGTCTCTGCATGCCTCCAGCTCCCATGGAATGTGGCAAACTCAAAAGAGACATTCATGACGTGCTGGACGTGGGCTTCAAGGATGGGGAATGATGTGGTTGAGATGTTGTGTGGGAAGGGGCCTGATGGAGAGCCATAGTGGATGGTGCACATGAGCCAGATGGTGTATTTGCTGCTGACGGGAGTCCAGAACCTGAGGGGGGTTTGTCCCGGGGATATTAGTGCTGTTTGCCTCTGTGTGCCAAGGCTGTCGTGTATGTCCATGAGCTTGCAGTGGTAGAAAGTTGCAAGGGATTTGATCTGCCTTGCAAGGGTGGGGTGTCTTTTGGATGGAGAGCTGCTGTCAGTTCACTCACAATGCTGATGAGCTCCTTGATGTCGTGTGTTTTGGTGCCTCTGCCCTATCTGAAGGATCTCCACTTGTCCTTGCTGATGATATGGTGGTGGCTGTGTGTGGCGTTTTCCAGGGCTGTAAGGTAACTGATGGTTCTTTGTGTTGCAAGGTTTGCACAAGAGTCCGGCTAGATCTGTATGAGTCCAGTAGGTCTGCCTTGTCCCAGGTGGCTTAACTGTTGTTGTGCTTCACAGAAAATTCCGTCAATGTGGCAAGATTGTTGGATCAGTTGCTGATCCAGTGTGTGAGGTTGCAGGGTGTGGCGGTGTTGTTGGTTCGAGTGTCCCACACAACTTGTCTGTGGTGACTTACATCAAGCATCTTTGGGGGATCGGTAGCAGGGTGTGGGGCAGTGTGTTGCTTGTTGGAGACGTGGATGCAAATGTTGATGGCCCAATGATGGATGGTGGTGTGGTTCTCCTCCAGCAAGAAGTTACTGGCCCCCAGCCACATTTAGCCTGTGGAGGTGAGAGCGTGCATGCAGATGTTCGTGTTGATGGCTTTGCGGAATTGTGGATGTAGGCCTGGAGATCTGTAGAGGAGTGTTACTCTGAGGGTTGCCAGGGGGTTGGTGCGAAACCGGATTTGTGACTCTGAGGGTGTACTTGTGAATAAATTGCAATTCATCCTCCGGGATTGTTGGTGCCGTCCCTGCGGGTGATCTTGTATCCATCAGAGATGGCAATGAAGAAGTTGTGTGCTGAGGATGCTTTTATCCAGGTTACTGTCATGAAGGTGATGTGTGGGGCTGTTGTGTTGAGGAAGTAACAGTGTCCAATGGCGTGCTGGTGGACGGAGCGGGTGTGGAGTAGGAGGCACATGACCTGGTTTTTCTGACAGGGTCTGGTAGGCGGGGCAGCGCTGTGTAGGCAGTTGGAGTTGCACACTCAGCATGCGAAGGTGTCGTGTGTGCGCTTAGGGGTTGCCTGATAGCAGGCGGTTGATTGTCTGGTGGACATTGCTTGGAGGGTGGCTGCAGCATGAGCCTGTTGTGTGACGTGGGTCATGCAAGGACCAGAGGGTCGTGCACTGTGCACGTTGCAGGCACCGACAGTCCTGCCTTTGGCACGGCGTTGGCGCAATAGTGGCACAGACAAGCTGCTGGCCGCATTAAGAATGGGTGGAGGGGGGGAAGGGAGGAGCATTTTGGAGGCGTGTGGGTTGCAGAATCAGGGCACTCGGTGGGGCGGTGCCGCAGGTGAGGCAGCAGCAGGCGGAAGGGGTGAGAAACTAGGCAAAAAGTAGCACACAAAGACAAGGAGGTCAGAAAGGCACAGTGCAACAGGTGTATGTAAAGGAAGGAGTGTCAGGTTACTCATGGGTCACTCCGAGAAAATGTATGAACAATCACCAAAAATGACGGCCACAGGATCAGGCAAAAAAAATGGAGCTGCGCACAGGAGACACAACGTCAGCAGGCGTTGACGTCCCGTTGTGGGGAGCAACCTGCACAAATACAGACACAACCAGGTACTTTATGCACAATAGAGATTATTAGCCATGAAGAACTGCATGCATGTTGCCGAAGTACACATACACTCATATGCTCAATCTTTGACAATTATGCCATAGATGACGCATGCAAACTGGCAAGAGATCTGCAGTGACAGAGATGAGGCACTTTGGATTGTGCTGAACACCTTTATTACACAAACTCACACAAAGGGAAATGCATCCATATGAACAGACTCACAGGTCAGTTGGCATAACATGTGGGACATACGCTGGACCCCCCTTCACAACACGGATGTTGTGAATCCCAATGAACTGGCACACAAGTTAAGGGGATGAGCCAAACACATCCTGCTGCACACGGAGAGGCTGCAATTCACCATAGAGCCTGTTGTTGTGATGTCCCACACTATGTCCACCCGTAGCATCCGCAATGTTTCAGAGGCAAGGTTTACGCACATTGATGCCTTCATCAGACTCCACACTCCACTACAGAGGACTGTCAAGAAGGGTGACTATCATGTCATGGGAGTGATGCTACATGTTATATGCTCCATGGTGAGAAGACATGTATGCATGGTACCACAACCTGCACAGAAGCAGTCCCCACACATTCCCAACCCGTACCACCACCAAAAAACCTTGCTGCAATTCTTACCCAAACTGACATTTCCACATGTCCGTGCATGGAACGCTGATTCAGCACACGTTGTAATCCTCATGACGAATAGCAGGAGGACAAAGATGACATGAGCAGACAACAGGCGCAAAAACCTGGGAATGACAGACACACAAGAAGTCACCTAAAACAATTTTCGTCGCACACATGGTCAGTTACGAAACATGAACAATGTTGGACAAATGCAAATTTCAAAGAAAGTCTCTCCTCAAAACTGTGTGGCATGATATCATCACTCGAGTGACACATCAGAACACACATCAAAGTCACTTTGCATTCAGTCAGCTGGACACACACATTGTAACACATGCCACTCAATGCTACAAGCTTGCACACTCATACCAATTGACTCACCATTATGAGAAGAAGTTGCTTATGAGCTGACTCCGGATATCATCCTCCTCCTCCTCATCACTTGCCTCGTGACCAAGCCCTGGATCCTCCACGGGTGGATGTTCCTGCTCATCCGGATCCAGGATGAGTGGCAGTGCCTTCTCAACTGCCATGTTGTGCAGCATGCAGCACACGATGAAGATTTTGCAGACTTTCTCCGGTGCATATGGGAGGGACCCGCCTGTCTTGTCAAGGCACCGGAATCGGCTCTTCAGGAGGCCAAACGTCCTCTCAATCACTCGCCTGGTCTGCCCGTGTGCATTGTTGTACCGGTGATCTGCAGCTGTTCTTGGGTTGCGGAGAGGTGTCAGTAGCCATGGCATGTTGGGATATCCAGAGTCCCCTACATGGAAACATTATGTAAATAAGTGGATCAGGAGATGCCGTAAGAGCCAAAGATACCGCAACACACAGGACAAACAGAGTATACCCACCAACAAGACATGCTCGTTCGTTGTGCAGCTGCAGCATCATTTGTGGCACCCTGCTACGCCTCATGATGTAGGCATCGTGTGCTGATCCTGGAAAACGTGCACAGACATGGGAAATCAGCATGTTAGCAAGACACACCACAAGGGCATTTATTGAGTGGTAATGTTTACGGTTGCGATAGGCTTGCTCCTGTGCCTGTGGTGGTACCAAAGCCATATGTGTCCCATCATTGGACCCAATGACATGGGGCATCCCTCCCAGGGCATAGAAATCACCCTTGACATCTGTCAACTCCTCAGGAGTAGGAAATTTGATGAATTCATGAAGGTGCTCCAACATGGCTGCCAAAACATCACGCAGGACACGGCTGAACATTGTCTGCGACACCCCACCAACATCAGCTATGGTCAATTGAAACGTACCTGTGGCAAACAAATGTAGGGCTGCCATCACCTTCATCTTGGGGGTCAGCGCAGTAGGATACCTGTGTCGCGGTTGGAGGTGTGGTGCCAGCTTGTTAGTCAAGTCCTCAATCAACTGTCGAGTGAATCTGTAACATCGGATGCAGGCACGTTCCCTCATGGCAGCCAAGTCTGGCATTGGTCTTGGGACAGGCGGTGCCCTGCAGGACATTGTTAGGAATAATGAAGATTGAGAGTCTGCCAACATCAATGTCAATGAACATAGCACATGCTAAACTTCTACTAAACATGAGGTAACTATGGAGTCTGGTGTGTGCAATACATCCAGGACACATATGCCAGCTTGCTGGCACTCCTACGAAAAGCCAGATACACCTGTTGACTGTCAAGTCTATATGACATGCCCTGAAATGAGCTGGGGGCAAGTCTGACTGAACAGCCAGCGATATCACGGGAGTGACACACATCCACATAGCTGCATTGGAAGGATGTCCTCTCATTCAGACAGCTGACTGCAAGGCACACACACAGGTCACATGGAATGTCAAATGTACATATCAAACACATTGCGATGAAGGGGTACACATGACAACAAAAAAACACAGCCATTGAGACGACGCAGACATGTATGCCTGGGAAAATATGATGTCCGATGCACACAGACCCTACAGCCGTGGGAATTCACATGTGGCATGGTGTGCGTAGATGTGTGCCATGCCCATCTCAACACAGACCCATGTTGGATGCACCAACAGCAGATGCAGTTGACGGAACACTAACAGCAAGCTCATGGGAACACATGACACACACCTGACATAGTCACATAGGGGCGCGCTGATCGTGACATGTCAGTTGATAGAGTGTCCCTGTCCCTGGCATCAGGAGACAGGTGCGGGTGGTGATGACTGTGCCATCCCACTGCTGCTGTGCATGACACAGTTGGACTACAGACACACGTGGCAAGTTGCAAGGTGATGTGTGCCACATAGTGCCCCATCACACATGACATGTATACACAGGTCATCACATATCAATTGTGCAACTAGATGAGATGACCTGTGCAATATCACTGGCTGACACACCTAGGGCCTGCACATGAAAGTATGCAATGACATGTACTTGATGGACATCCTTGTGCGACTCGTAGCCCTCCATTCCTGGCATGTGTATGCCTCGTATCACCATTGTACTGGTGCCGTAGGAGTACGTGTGAAACGCACCGTACCCACGCATTCATTGCGTGTGTACGCCCCGTATCACTATTGTAGTGGTGCCGTAGGGGTACGTGTGAAACACAGCGTACCCACGCATTCATTGCGTGTGTACGCCCCGTATCACTATTGTAGTGGTGCCGTAGGAGTACGTGTGAAACGCACCGTACCCACGTATTCATTGCGTGTGTACGCCCCGTATCACTATTGTAGTGGTGCCGTAGGGGTACGTGTGAAACGCACCGTACATGTGTGTGGATTTCAAAATTACATAGGGGACACATAGGGGACAAGTATTAGGCCCAAAATGCATGCTGGTTGTCATGGATACAGAGTTTTCAGTTGCAATGTGTCCATCAGGTGTCCTGGAACAGTCAGTTGGCAAAAAATACAATGTTGCAAAGTGGTTGTTGACTTGACATGGTGCTCAAAATTTGAACGATGCGAATGCGTGTGATTGGTGTATGTTTAAAGGGATTGGAGTAAACGTACGAAGCAAATGAGTCTTACCAATCACTATGCACTCCGCTAAATGAATGCCCCTCAGCAAGACAGATATTAGGCAGCCAGAACCCATGAGAGGGCACTTGCCTGCACAACTTTCAAGTCGACCACACTGCTGCTGTCTCTGCTTCCTCTGGACCATGTTGCCTACTGTGGAGAGGGCCCAGCCATTCACCCTAGAGGAGAATGAGGCGTTGCTGGACTGCCTCCTCCCACAGCACCCCAAGCTGTATGAGAGACCAGGGGAGCAGGTGAGTGCTGACTCCACTACCTTTGCCTATGCACCTGCTGTGTGACTGTCAATATTGTGTCCAGGTGGGACAGACATGCTATGTGAAACGAAGCGTACACCTGCATTCATTGCGTGTGTACGCATGTACCCATGGTGTTGGTTAGAATCGTATCACTGTTGTAATGTTGCCATAAGCGGTGTAAAACACTACCTTTGACTGTGCACCAGTTGTGTGACTGTCACTTCTGGCATTGTGTCCAGGTGTGACAGACATGCAATGCTGTCTAGAGTGGGTCCCGGGGGGGGGGGCATGCTTATGTCTCTCATGCAGAGCATGATGTAGTTCCTGTGTGCACTCCTCACCTGCATTGTGCTTACTGTGACATTCACTGCATAGTGCATGACACATTCAGCCTGGCAAATCCTTGGTGGCTTTTTTCCCTATAGGTGATTCAGTGCTCCCCCCGGTGTGACAGGTGACTGTACCCACAGATGTGTATGAGTTGAGTGGACCTGTGGTGAGAGTGTCCAAATGATGTGTACGGCCTCATGGACATTGATGTGTGTGAATGTTCCTTGTCATGTGGGTGGGTGTCTATGTGAAGTGTTGCACTACAGCTGCATGGAGGAGGCAACAGCTCAACCCATCTGATGTGACAAGTAAGCCTTGCTGTCTGTCTGACTTGCAGAGCTAGCACGACACATGTGACACCCCACAGGCAAGTGGCACATGTGCAGAGTGAGGGTTGTATCCGCTGTTGTGACTGACAGGTGAGTGATCTATGCCTGGGTGTGTCTGTCTAGTCTGCTGAGGGTGCATCAGTGGAGTGGGACATGTGACTGCTTGGGACATGCTCTCCATCAGCCTGCTGTTGCATGTGCTGCACAGTGTGTGCCATGATCAGTGAGTGTGTCGCACCCCTTATGCCACCTGTTGACTTTCAATGCCATGTAGTGCATTGGGGCTTGCACACAGACCAATTTCTCACGAATGATGCAATTCCTTAGTATACATAAACAACTATGAGTCTCATACAATTGAAGACCTTGACACAATAGTAAAGGTGATGCTAAAAGTAGTGGGGCTGCGAATTGATGTATGCATATATGTGTGTATGCATAGGTGTAAAATTCCCATCATCCACCCGAAGTGGTTTGCTTCATCATCTGGGAACCAAGGACTTATTAGAGAACCATCTTCTACTTGCCAAATTGTAGATCTTGGTCTCCTAAGCGTCCCAAACTGGTAGCTGGTATACTGTTGTTGTTGGATGATGATAGGGTGTGATGGTTGCAGTGCTAGTGATAAGTGATAGTGTATAGGTGCTATTTAAAAATTGTCTAACAAGGCACTAAGAACACTTTATTAGATCGCTACCTTGTTGACAAAATCTAAAAACAGTGCTATAACAGTTTCCAAAATATAATAACTGTGTTGAAAAAAGGTCTACATGTTTCTGCTATCGGATGAAATTCATCCAAGCTTTCGTCAGGACCAAACAAAGCTACTGCAAAAGTAATTAATGCTCAAGTAAACAGTGAAGTGGTAAATACAACCTGGACCCAAATGGAGGGCCAAGAAGCTCCGTGGGAAGTAGTTTCACTTCACTGACCTACACAGGTGAAAAAAAAAAGAAAAGAGAAAACACAACATAGCAAAAACCCTTAACATAGTGGTATTTTCAAGGTCAACATTTAGCATCCAGAAAATATGTCCAGTATGCAAATACTCATAAGTGTATTGAGACTGTAATAAGTCTATATAGTTAAGTATGGTAAAGTGAATTTATAGCACTTACCCAATTTGTGATGGGCGTGCACCTCACCTGGCCACTGCTCAGGTTTAAGGAGGCCCCGCTCTGTAAAACAATCAGAGGGTTCGAAAGTATTACCAACTGTGTCATCAGGTAACGGATGGCCATGTGACAACTGACATAATTCAAGTTGTTAGTCAAAATATATTGTACCTTGGCACTCACAGCACTTGTCAACAGTTCTTCATGTTTTAAATGTGGTAATTTGATGATTTGTGTTAAGAACACTAATGTGCCTGCATGAAAGATGTCTCCCAAGGAAGTGCACACCAAACGACATTTCCACTTTCATGGAACACGCTAGCACCTTTTCAAAGAAGCCACTGTTAGAATTAAATGGTGTTGCAGATTCTCCATATACAGGTTCCCATAGTGGACTTGATTTTGTCAAGAGATCAAGACCTCCGTGGGCCCATGTATATGTACTTTCTGCAACACCATTTATTTCTAACAGTGGCTTCTTTGAAAAAGGTGCCAGCTTCTTCAATGATAGTTTAGATGTAGTTTTGTGTGCACTTCCTTGGGAGACATCTTTCATGCAGGCACATGAGTGTTCTTTTCACAAAATGGCGAATTGCCACATTCAATACATGTCGATTGTGTAAAGTATTGTGAGTCCCAAGGTACCAACATTTTTTCGTTTTGTGTTCCAAAGTACTTACAGGTCTCTGAGTGTGGTGACACCTTGAGTATTGAGGTGTGTTAGTTTACCTTGGGTGCACCCCTACTGTTTCTTTGAGGGTAAACAAGAGGTGGCATGACTTCATTGTATTGCTGTGCTCACCTGTTCACAGACACTAGCTTCTCAGTGTATTTCTCATTCAAGTTGTGGCCTGGTGTGTTTTTTTTTTCCTTGTGTCCAAGTGGCATAGTGGGTCTACCAACTGGGCAGTACAGGGCTTACATATGTGCGGAGTAATCTAGCTGTTACTCATGATGCATTGCCTGATATGCACTGTGACCTATTGTTTTCATGCTCATGTGTCAGATGTATACAGGTGACTGATGCATGTCGGTTTCTTCTCCTTGCCCACAGCATCATCATCCCAAACAGATGGAGACACCTGCACGGACCTGGAGAGGGACCCAGCGACAGTGCCACCATTGCTGTCGAGTCCGAGGGAGCCAGTGGCACGGAGGGCGAGTGGAGTCAGTCCGAGGACCTGTCTGGAGTCGATACCACCTACGACGCCGACGGGTCCGACGCTGACTTCCTTGAGGAGGCGGAGTCTGCTACAACACCTGGCAGCAGCCCCACATCTGCCCCCGCCTCCTCCGTTACCATCTCCGCCCTCCCAGTTGCTCCCGTCACTTCTGTCCATGCAGAGGCCCACCATGTCTCCTTCGGCCCAGGCACTGCACCTCCTGCCCCTGTCACCCCTGCTTCCCTCAGTGAAGAGTCTGTGGACATACTGCGGCAGTAGCAGGTTGGGCAGGCATCGGTGCTGACTGTCCTCCATGGCCACACTAAACTGCTCACACAGATGTTGTCGTTCATGGAGGGCATGTCAGCAACGATGTTTGACCAACACAAGATTCTGCGTTCCATGGACTCTTCCCTGATTGCAGCAGTTACTCTCCTGCAGCGCTCCGTCCCCCCCTACCCCAGACCCATCCACACTTCCCTCTCCCATACCTGTCCAACGCACACCCAGACAGTCACGAGCACGCACCCTACCAGACACAGGCAGCACACCCTCAAGTAAGGTGAAGCGCACACCTCCTGGCGCGCACACTCAGGGGGATGTAGGCACACCCACTGGGTCTGGGGACAGACGACATATACGCAGCCACAGTCACAGTCTGCAGTCCTCACAACCCTGTCCCTCCAAAACCACTCCCCTTGGCTCCCCTGCCAAACGCTCACCCAAGCAGCTCTTTCTGGCTGAGCTGGACCTCGCCCCGGTTGAGCCACCACCCCACAAGCGGGAGAGGAAGTCCCCGGGCACGGGAGTTGAGTCCCCCACCACGTCGACCCCCCTCCCCCAATTTTTTTTTTTTCCGGATACTTATAGAGCGCAACGAATCACCCGGGGGCATCTCGGCGCTATGCCTTGTCGAGTCCTGAAGGGGTGAGGAGAGGGGAAGTGGGCAAAAAAGAGGTAGCGAGGCCCACGATGATCAGTGCTGTATGGATAACCGGTCATAGATGTTTAAAATAGAAAAGTTTTCAGTTTTTTTCTGAAAAGGATGAGAGAGGGGGAGGAGCGTATGGATGTAGGGAGCATATTCCAGTAGCGGGGGGCAAGATATGAAAAGGATCTTACCCCTGCACGGACAAGGCGGATACGTGGGATCTGCAGGAGTCCTAAGGAGTTTGACCTAAGGTGCCGGATTGAACTTTGTTTCGTGAGTTTATGTAAAAGATATTGAGGTCCTTTCCCATTTAGGGCCTTGTAGGTGAGACAACAGGTCTTGAAGAATGACCGTTTCTTTATCGGGAGCCAATGAAGGTCAGATAGTAAGGGGGCTGATGCTGTGCCCGTAGGGCGGTTCATTATCATACGTGCCGCTGTATTTTGGATGGTCTGCAGTTTCCTAACCAAAGTCGGGCCCAGGTCAGCCAATAGTGCATTGCCGTAATCAAGACAGGAAATTACCATGGCCTGAACCAGGGTTTTCCGGTGTGTGATGGGTAAGTAGGGAAGGATTCTCCTTAGAAGCCGGAGGCTGTAGTAGCATGAACTAGTCGTTGCTGCAATATGGTCCTTCATAGAAAGCACTTGATCAAGTTTAAAACCCAGATTTTTTACCACTTGTTTGGCGACAGGGGGGGACCCTAGGTTGGTGGGCCAGCAGCCCTGTGACCAGCATACCGAAGCTTTCCCGATAAGCATGATTTCCGTTTTACTGGGATTTAATTGGAGGTAATTTCCTGTCATCCAATTTGCGATGTTACGCATTCCTGCTGCAAAGCGCAGGTGTTCAGATTTTTCTGCAGGGTTGATCTTAAAAATGAGCTGCGTATCATCTGCGTACAAGATTATCTCAAAGCCTGATGATTCAGCAATCTTTGCTAGGGGGGCCATATATAGATTAAATAGTGTGGGGATGAGGCAGGATCCCTGCGGAACCCCTTTGTCCACAGAGTACTTATCAGAGTGGTGTGGCCCTAGTATGATAGTCTGGGTCCAGTCCGAAAGGAAGTTCCGTATCCATTTCAGGGCCTGCTCTCGGATCCCACATGAGTACAATCTCTCCAATAGCTTAACATGAGAGATGGTATCGGATGCTGCAGATAAATCTAGGAGGACCAGAATAGCTGATCCTCCAGCGTCCATTACCAATCTCAATGAATCCGTCACTGCTAGGATTGCAGTTTCAGTACTGAATCCTGGAAGGAAACCTGATTGTGATGGGTCTAGATGATTGTTGGACTCTAGGTGGAGACTTAGCTGTTTGTTGATAGCTGATTCCAGGAGTTTGCCTAGTAGGGGTAGCAGAGATATAGGACGGTAATTGTCCAGTATGAGAGGGTAAGCAGCTGGTTCCTTAAGAATGGGGCGGACAAGCGCTTCCTTCCACGCTTGGGGAATGATACCTGATCTAATGGAAGAGTTGAAGATTTCTTGTATTTCTAAGGCGCAACTAGGAGCGATGCACCCCATCCCTCGCCCACCACACCCTCCCGTGACCCTGGGGAATCCTCAGGAGCAAGGGGTGTGCTGGGCGTACGTGCAGCAGTGTGCAGCGCCGAGCTCGCCTCCACCTTCGGCACTGACCCACCCCCTGTGGTGGAGATGTCCACCCCTGCACCCACCACACCTACCCTTCCCCCTCCTGTCCCTGCGGTGCCTGATAATGCCCCAGATGATGCCCCACCCCCGTCCGATGAGCCTGAAGGTTCATTTGTGCAGGCAAGCTAGGGGTAGACGCGGTCCCCTACGTCCCCCCTTGGACTTTACATATGGACTGGCCATTGGCCTGTGTAAATAGTCTATTTGTTGAATTGTTTTTTTTTGTGCTGCATAAAGCCTTTTGTTTTACTTTCAACACTATTGCATTTCAGGTACTTGATGTTGGTGATGAGGCTCCTGGAGTTGGTGTTCTGGTAATGTGTAAGGGTTCTGAGAAATGTTTTTGTATGATGGTCATGAGGTGGACCATGGTATCTGTGTGCCATCAAAATGTCTCTGCAAAGAATCATTGGTAGCGTGTGTTCATTTTGTTTTGAGACATTGTCCCAAGGAGTGTCCTCTGTGGCCCCTGACATCTTCCCTGCAAACAGTTGCACAATTGTTGTGCTGACCTGTGTCAACATTTCCTTTGTTGGTGACGGATCCCTTCATCAATAGCCATGCCTGCTCACCGATGTCTCCTTCTGAATCGTCTGTGCCATCCTTGCTAGTCACTGTACTTGTGTTTTGAGTATGTAGAAATGCCTTCAGGGACAAATTCACCTTTTTCAGCACTATGCATGTGTGTAATCATGGCCTACCACACAAATGGTACTTATTATGCAGGGTATTTGGGCACCTGACTCACAATTGTGGGCATTGTATCTAGGGGAATTCCGCCCTATTCCTTCCATGAGAGACAACATCTTGGTGGCTGGACCAGCACCTGGACATTCCTATCGCTCCTGGGATGTGCGTGACAGTGTGTGTTCCCTTTGGCTATCTTAGTTTTGTAGGCAGTTACATGACTATACAGTCTTGTGGCATGACATCAGGGTGTGTATTGTGCTGCATCCGCCATGGGTGGGTATGCATGTGTTATTTGTCCTCACACCCACATGTGGTGTGTCATGCAGTGGGTGAAAGACATTCATCCTCCTGGGAGTGGGACACTGCTGTCAGTGATGTGTTGTTATAGCACTATCATGGCGTGTGTATGCCTCGTATCACTATTGTACTGGTGCCATACCTGTACGTGTGAAACGCACCGTACCCCCTCATTCATTGCGTGTGTACGCCCCGTATCACTCTTGTATTGGTGCCGTACCTGCACGTGTGAAACGCACCGTACGCACGCATTCATTGCGTGTGTACGCCCCGTATCACTATTGTACTGGTGCCATAGGGGTACGTGTGAAACGCACCGTACCCACGCATTCATTGCGTGTGTATGCCCCGTATCACTATTGTAGTGGTGCTGTAGGGGTACGTGTGAAACGCACCATACCCACACATTAATTGTGTGTGTACGCCCCGTATCACTATTGTAGTGGTGCCGTAGGGGTACGTGTGAAACGCACAGTACCCACGCATTCATTGCGTGTGTACGCCCCGTATCACTATTGTAGTGGTGCCGTAGGGGTACGTGTGAAACGCACCGTACACACGCATTCATTGCGTGTGTATGCCCCGAATCACTATTGTAGTGGTGCCGTAGGGGTTCAAGTGCAACGCAACGTACCCCCGCATTCATTGCGTGTGTACGCCCCGTATCACTATTGTACTGGTGCTGTATGGGTACGTGTGCAACGCAACGTACACGTCCACTTCTGTTGTTGCGGTACGCAGGGGTTGCTGGCCACGCCCCCCAAGTGACCAGACCCTGGTGGTAATGTATGGGCTACGAGGGTAACTGTTCCTAGGGAAAAAAGAAAAAAATCTAATGATTAGGTATGTGTGTCTGGTAAATCAGGTCGGGTGAAGAGTGGATGTGGGGAATTTCTCCTTCATAATATAGTGCCCTCACACACCCTTTCGAGTGTCATGCTTCATCATCGGGCATTGCTCCTCGTGGGGGTGGCGCTGCAGTCCCTCAAAAAAAATATATATAAGAGAAGATATTCTGAAGACAAGGTTTCCAGGGAAGTACAGTACTGTGAACCTATGGTACCTTATTATTAAAGGGATATAGCGTCCTCGCGCTGATAGGAACTCCTTCTTTTAGGAACCTATACCCAACCCTTCAAGTACAGGGAATGGGCTCCGTCGGCGCCTCGGAGTTGGCAACCAGAGAGAAAGTGCTCGATTGACCAAGTTGTGGAAACCTACCCCTCCTCCGTGGTGCGCCGGGATTGATCAGTCATAGGTTCACAGTACTGTACTTCCCTGGAACCTTGTCTTCAGAATATCTTCTCTTATATATATATTTTTTTCTCTCACCTTATACCCGGTCCTGACGAAGCGCAAACGGATCCCTTAAGGACCAGCTTTTATGCGCGAAACATGTTGACCCTATATTCGTAGGATTCCCACTCACTCATCCTGAGAGCAGCAGTTATCAACACACCTGCCCTCATCCATTTTTTCCAAAGAGGAGCTCCAGGATTATTTTTAATCTTTGCTACACGGGGCTGTGAATAAAAACTTAGGTTCTGGGCTCCACATAGCATTTTTTAACGCACCTACTCACCTCCCTTTTAATAGGCCCACACACCCGCATGCACATTTGCGGCGTCTCCATAAAAGATCTCCGATAAAGAGCCCTCTCGCGGGGCCCGTGAGGGACTGCAGCACCACCCCCACGAGGAGGAACGCCCGATGATGAAGCATGACACTCGAAAGGGTGTGTGAGGGCACTATATTATAAAGGAGAAATTCCCCACATCCACTCTCCACTCGACCTGATTTACCAGACACATACCTAATCATTAGATTTTTTTCTTTTTTCCTAGGAACAGTTACCCTCTTAGTACTTACATTGTAGTCTGAGGGAGCACGGGTACTGGACCTCTCTCTATTAACGCTCCCGGTCCCCCCTTCTATTTGTATTACGGGTAATGTATGGGCTCCATATTATAGGTTTGGCTTTGGGTATGGGGTATGTTTCCTGCCCCTCACCCCCACCCTGGCCCCTGGGTGTTGTTCTCACCTTCTGGGGCGTGTGCGTCGGTTTTGGTATACCAGGTCGTAGGCTAAGAGGACCGGGATGACACATACGATGGGGTTCATGGTGTGTTTGTCGCGTACCGGGGCTCCGTTTGTAGGACTCTGCTTTTACGGCGGTTTTTGGCTCCCGTAAGAAAAGAGCCGTACGGAGTGCCGTAGGGACGAATCGTACTTGCTGGGCCAGAAACCGCTGCTTAAATACATCCGGACGTTGCGGACAGGCTGTTCCGGGTCCTATTCATTGTTTTTTTTTTACCCGTACGGTCTTTTGTACGATTCGTATGGAAATAGGCTTTCTGTACGAATCGTACTTCCTAGGTTGTACGGAAAGTTTACCGGGTACGAGTCGTACGGAGAAAACGCTCCGTACAACGATTTGTACAGCCTTTTTCCAGGATTGGAATCGGCCCCTAAATGTTGAACAGAAACAAATATATCAGCAAGTGAAAGAACAGATTGACCATGGATTACTTCATGAAAAGAAAGAGTGCTCATGTACATCATTTCAACCTATCCGAATATATGCGAGTGGTCAAGCTGGAACAGGAAAAAGTTTCTTTATTAAAGTAATTACAAGTTATCTGCAGGAAACAACTGAGTCGCATTTGTCTTGTGTTGTCACTGCTCCAACTGGGTTGGCAGCACATAACATTAAAGGAATTACTTTACATCGTTTACTAATGCTACCAGTAGAGCATGAGAACAAATTGGAATACCACAAGCTATCTGGAGAAGCTTGTTGTGAAGTTTCAAGAGTCCTGAAGAAAATTAAACTTCTCATTATTTTGATGAGGTAAGCATGGTCTCAAACTTGATGCTTGCCTTTGTGCATTTAAGAATGCAGCAAATTCTTAAAACAGAGTATGACGTGTTATTTAGAGGAAAACACGTCATAGTTTTTGGAGATCTACTGCAACTGACACCGGTAAAAGGACAACCAGTATTTAAAACACTTGCGCATGAAGATACCAGAAAGTCTCTGGGTAGTGTTGGAAACGTGAACATTTGGACATATTTTGAATACAAAGAACTGACGAAAAATGTGCAACAGGCAAATGATGCTGAATATGGAAGTATTCTTCAAGATATAAGAATTGGACTTCTGACAGAACATGGCAAACAAGCTTTGCAGAGTCGATTACTTTCCAATTTGTTTCCAAATGAAAATGTAGTTCCTGAGAAAGTATACATGAAAATTGCAGAAAATAAATCAGTGATCTGCTTAATGCCAACACTGAGCGAGTGTTCTATATTTAATGAAGAACTATTGAAACTGGAAAATGAAGAAATTATAAAAATGGAAGCAATCGATAAAATAGAGCATGAATGAATCACTATTATTTTGACGGGAAAATTGAAAACAAAACTGGATTCTTTAGAAAAAAAGATATCTAAAACGGCTGGTTTAGAAAAGACTATATGCATGCATATACTGTCGGGTAATTTTAAGGCATAATTTGGATGTAGAAAAAGGTTTAGTTAATGGAGCAATGGGTAAAGTGGTGGATTTTGTAAATTATCAGAAAAAAGAAGGAATTGAATTTTTAAAAATTAAATTTGATCAGATTGAAGAAGTTAAAGAAATTGGTTGTTGTTCAGTTCGTTTTTTGCTTGTTAAAGATTTATATGACCGTAGGAAACAATTTCCATTTTCTCTGGCATACGCAGTGACTATTCAGAAATCTCAAGGATTAAGTGTAGACAGTGCATTGGTGAACATTGGATCTACCGTGTTTAAAGAGGGTATGGCATATGTTGCTTTGTCGCGATTCAGAACATTATCTGGTTTGTTTTTGATTGATTTTGATGACACAAAGGTTACTGCAGATGCGAACTGTGTAAAAGTGTATAATAGGTTAAGAAGGGCGTATGCTCCCAATTTAGGTCAATATCCTGTATTTGAAAAGCGTGTGGTTGGTCGAAAAAGAAGGTATGAGAATATCTGTACTGAAGGTGTAGAGAAGGGAAAAGAACAAGATAATGTTGTGATTGTAAGTAAAAAGAAAAAGGACACTATTGAAGAGATTGTTGGTTATCAGTTTGAAAATAGTTCAGGTGTCAACTGCTATGCTAATGTAGTGGTCAATGTTTTTTATCTTGAAGGTTTGCAAGAACAAATTATGTAGAATCGGGAAAAAAGATTTTGTTCCTTGTTGCATTCTGTTTATGAAAAATTGAGAACAGATACAAGTAAAATACAAACTGTTTCAGATGTTCGTAATCTTTTGGATGTGTATTCTGGTTCTACACAATTTACGCAAAATATCCAACAAGATGCTCAGGAATTTTTAATGTATATGCTTACCATTTTTGAAAATGAAGGTGTAGAAATAGAAAATATTTTTGGCCTTTGTTACAAATGGAAACATCATTGTGTCAATTGTATGTATGCATCTAGCACTAATGTAGACACAAAGATTTCTATATTTAACATTACCGGACTGTAAATCAGTGTCTTTCAATAAATTAGTTAAAGGTGCAAATCAAAACATGGAGTGTAGCCAATGTAAATCATAAATGTTATCCACATTATTTTTTTTAAAATAGGGGAAAATATATAATTTTAATGATGCAACGTTGTACAGCTGATTAGATACTTTAATAAAGCAATTTGTAGCAACACAACTATAAATATCAGGAAGGACTTTTGTAGCAATTGCAATAATTTTCCATGTTGGTCCTTCCACAACTTCTGGACATTACACTGTCTATCTAAAATGTGACAAAGGCTGGACACTTTGTAATGATGCCCAGTTGGCTTTCAAACAACGTTTGCCTAGTGAATTACCAAATTCCTACCTAATATTTTTAAAGCCAAAGTTTTAGGAAGATAAATCACTCTCTGAGGAATTTATTATTATAATTTATTAGGATTACGATTGGACAATTTACATAAAAAACATTGCAAAAATACCATTTGGCCTCAAGGAAAGATATATATTTGAATTATGGACTTTTTCTTACTCATTGACTCAGTGAATATTTTAAAGTGACAACATTTACAGTTTTTATAAATTGAAGTTATAAAATTTTGTTAGCAATAAGCATTTTATATATGTGTGATTTGTATTTTCTGGTATTTTACTGAGAATAGCATGTTTTAAACAATCTTTTTGATTGTTTTTTTTGCCCGCTCTTATGTGATGAGTACGATTGAAATCATTTCTAGTGAAATTCAATATATTCTGAGAACAGCAAAAAAGGCAAACAAATTACTTTGTTTAAATTATGCTGTGTTGTTAACAATTTATTACTACATGTTATAACTATTTTTTCTTTCATTTCACAGATCCTAATTCTAAAATAAGCAATTTACCACAATTTAAATTACAAAAAACAACTGAAAACAATGTGTACCATTTTTTATTTCTAATACTGTGAAGGTAAGTTTAACTAAGTATTAATATTCACAATGGGCAGGTCTGCAAGAAGCTACAAAGTGTTAATATGTTTTTCAAAATACCCTGTTTATACCTATGTAGTTTTGGAATCTCTCTGTCATAGGATATCATATGACCTCCAAAAAAACAGATTTGAGTGGTTCATAATATTTCCCATTCTACGTATTGAAGGACTTCAATCATTTCAATCATTCTTCTTTGAGCATCTTTGCAGACAAACATCGGTGCTTAGCTCCTATCATTCACAAGCAATTTTCCAAACAGAAATATGTTACTTTTTGTAACATAGTTATAGTGCAAGACACTCTTTTATATTTACAAATAGAGGAAAAGGCACTCTGTACCTTTTTTTCTCAATGTAAATACGACCTCATCATACACACCACTTTGCGTTGAAAGGGTGTTCTATAAGTGTTGCTGTGCATGATTGCACAGAATACACATAGAACAAGACACATCTCCAGATTTATCAAAAATAATGAATCTGGGCATGTGTGTGAATGCTGCACCATTCTTCAATTGGTGTAGCAAAGCACAAGGAGAATTGTTTTCATTCCTCCTCAATTTTTAACCTGCAATACATGCTAAAATGCTCAGCATACATTGAAGGAGAAAAATGCCTTTACTGATTGTTTTTGTGCAGGAAGGTGTGTCTTCCTGCACAAAAACAAACACCACATGACACAGATATCCTTGCACCGTGGTGCAAGGGTGCCTGTGTCACCATATGGCTGCAGTTTAAGCAGCCGTGCAGAGAGAAGCATAGATTTGCAACATATTTATGTACATATGTTGCATCCCTGTGCTTCGGAAGAACTACAGCACACTGCAGTTAAAGAGGTTACTGTGTGATGCTGCAGCACTTCCTCATAGTTCTGCACTTTATACATTCACCATACGCTACTAATGCATTCGTTCAGTCAATTACGCACTACACATACATTTATCTAAACTTTCACACACTAACAAACAAATATAGCTCTTTTTTTTTAAACCAGGAAAGTTAGTTCTTAGAAGAACTTTTTTTTTTCCCTTTTTTCTTTTACATTTTTTTTCTTGGTTTTCTGAACAATTTTTTAATTTGTTTTGTTTTTCTGGGGAAAAAAAGGAAAAAACAGAACTGGAGGAACAAAACAATGAACTTCAGGGAAAAAAACAAAAAAAAACTAGCAATAATGGTTTTCTTGCTTCCTGCAAATTAGGTCAATGGACTGCTCTCCGTAGCAAAGGACGGCGTTGCATTTTATGCAGAGCACTTTCAATGTGGCAAACTGTGGACGGATGTCCAAGTGTTGGACAGATGAATCCACACACGAAGTACTCGGCTGTGATGCCTCTGAAGGACCAGGAAGAACTCGCACTCTTCGGCACTCTTCACGTGCCCGGTTGACTGGATGCATGGTCTTCAGGTGCTTTTTCATGCTGGCTGTACCACATGAATACTTTTTGGTTGGATCGCCACAGGAGAGCACTCGTTGACATATCTTGCATGTCACTAAGGTGGCATTAGTTTTGGTTTGCCCCTCTGGAAAAGTAAAAAATTTCCATACCACAGATGAGTACCTTTCTGGGTGTGGTAGTTCTACCAGAAATTCATCTTCAGATGAATGAGCAGATGCTGGAGATGCCTGCTGCCCTGAAGCCATTGTTTGGGAAAAAAGTTTGATCTAAGTGCAAACATAGTCAAAAAAAGTTCTTCTCAGCAGAGAGACGCTCCTCCAAAGAAGGTCTAAGAAGAATGATTGAAATGGGTGGGGTCTTTCAATAGTTAGAATAGGAAGTCTAATGAATTATCAAATCTCTTTTTTTCAGGTCACATGGGATCCACGCACTGTGCGTATAGGCAGCATGCACCGAGCGCGAATCTGCGATATTGCATTTAAAAGCAATATAGGATTAAAAGTAAAAATATATTAATTTTATGAGTAGCTTAGATTATGTCTTCCCTTAATATTTACATGAAATACATATATATGTTTTTTGACATTTAAAATATTTCGGGGGATTCGCGCACCCACCACGCACATGACGTTTTGCGGAAGCGCGCGAGCGGCGCGTAACATACTTTGTACGTGTTGCGTATCGGCTTGGAGTTGCGTACCGGTCGCATAGAAATGGCACACGAAAATACGTACCCAATGCACACCGTACGTGGATCCTACACTACAATCGTAAAATGGCAACTATGTTCCGCGCAGGGATCGAGAAAGGTGCACATAGGTTGTGTGAATCCAAAAAATAATAAAGTATTACAAATATAGTTTAAAAAATACTTTTACAAAATATAAAAAATATTTTAAAAATATTTACAATTTTTTTTTTTAATTCATTAAAAACAAATAATATTTTTAAAGTTTTTAAAGAAATAAGTAAAAAAACTTTTTAAAATGGTGAAAGACAATATAAAAAAACATGAATAAAGGAATTGATACACTGAAAAATAAAGATTTAGAAATCCTATGAAAATCATTAAAAATCATAGGTTAGAGAATTAGCATTTAAAAAACCTTTGAAATTCACTTAAAATACCATAGGTTTCAGGTATGTTATAGTTAGGAATTAGCATTTAAAAAACCTTTGAAATTCACTGAAAAACCCATAGGTTTCAGGGGCGTTATAGTTAGCTGGACATTTCCCTCATACAAAACCATTGAAATTCCCCCGTTATAGTTAGTTCAGCTAACTATAACTCACGCCCCCGCAATGCACTGCTGATGACGTCACATATTACATCACTCATGACATGGTCAGTGACATCACTTTTGACATCACTGATGTCATCATCCATGTGATCATCTGATGCATCTTCTCACAATCTAATATAACCTTTGATACACCCACTCTAAATTACATACTGCCACTCTCAAAACCATAGACACTCCAACACCAATAAGTACATACCCCAACACAGAGTCTTAGGTCTACACACCCATCCACTCACTCACCCATACAGTCACTCATACGTATGGTCACTCAGTACAGGACTATCATATGCACTCATAGACCTATATAGACACTCACACACCGCTACTCATCCATGGAGGTACTCACACACATATTCAGTCATGCAAATAATTAATCACACTGCTATTTACAAATACTAGCACATTCTTATGCTCTTATAGAATCAATGATACAAGCACACACTCATCCATACAGCCACTCACACTATCACACACTCTCACTTATAGTCATTTCTGTACTCCAACATACATATATACTGCCGTTCACATATGTACTAAATTACACATGTACTAATGAAATATATATTCACTCACAACACAACCATACACATATTCACCCACCCATACAGTCCATCGCAGACCTAGTCTTGAAACCATGCACCCAGTGAATCACCCACTCACACATCTATGCACAGTTACACACATCCCACCCACACAAACACTCAGGCACCCATACAGATACTCATACAACCAATCAATAACTTATATAGACACTCATGTACCTATTCACAAAACCATGCATCCGCTTACACACCAACAGACAGACGCATACAGACAGTCACCCGGTTTAGTCACTAACCCATGCATTCAGTAAGATACGTTTAATCACTCATTTATACAGTCCAGTCACGCACTTAATAAAATCCTCCAAACAGACACTTATACACCCACTCATTCCCCAATACAGCTTGGCACATATATAAAACAAAATTAAACTTTACAGAAACACACAGTCACTGGATGATGTCATCAGTGATGTCATTTGAGATGTCATCAGTGATGTCACTGACCATGTCATGACTGATGTAATATGTGACGTCATCAGCAGGGCATTGCGGGGGCGTGAGTTATAGTTAGCTGAACTAACTATAACGGGGGAATTTCAATGGTTTTGTACGAGGGAAATGTCCAGCTAACTATAACGCCCCTGAAACCTCTGTTTTTTTCAGTGAATATATATATATATATTCTACTGGCGGTCGCCAGTAGATAGTTATAGTTAGGACCGTGTTTCCATAGGAAATCCGCAACATTCTATTTGGAATAACTTTGGCGCCGGTTGACGAATCCTCGCGAAATTTTCAAAATAGGTGGGGCGCTCTGCTCCTACCCTGCAAGTCTCGGGGGGATTCGTCAAGCGGGGGCTGAGAAAAAGGGGGGTCCCAAAACGGGTTTTCCCCATGCAATTTTCCATAGGGACCTTTAGTCCAAGGTACAGCCTGAACGGCTGAGCAGAATTACTTGAAATTTGGCAGAGAGGTAGTCCTCAGGTCAGGGATGTGCCTTTTGCAGGTCTGGTGTCAATCTGTTCAGTAGTTCCTGAGAAAATCAAAAGTAAAATCATATATATATGTGGGCGGAGCCTAACCACACATCTCATCCTGAGATCTGATTGGCTGTCAGCACTTCATCCAAGAAGTGTTGGCAGCTATCTTGGGACCAATATACATGATAGCACCTCATTAAAAAGCATTGCAGTTAATAGAAGGTTTTAAGACTTTAGTTACATTATAAATCATTTGTTGATGGTACCATACTTATTTTAGGAATTGTGGTATGTTCTAAGGTGATTTCACCATGTGAAAAAGCCTTCTGCTGGGATATCATGATTGAGAGAAAAATATTTTCTCATGCTTTTCCCACAGAGGTTTGGAAGGTGATCTATAAGCTAAACTAAGAGCTTATTTTCTGTAAATTCACATTATCTTTCTCAGTCATGTGAGAATGAAGTCTGACATTCTCAGTAAAACATGTACATCCAACAAGGGCAGAGACTGTCAGTTGATTCCTTTGTGTTCTACTGCAGCTTCCCAGAGTGTTCCAAAGAACAACTAGAGCGCTAACAGTCCTACTTATGATAAACGTATGGCACACCTGAAGCCATCTTGCTTGGATTAAAGTGGTAACTCTTAAAACATTTAATTTAAAAAGGGACAAAATGAGGGGGTTCATTTTTCCATAAAAAGTATGATTAGTGCTGCAGAAAGAAAAATTAGGGCACATTTTGAGTGACTTCTCAAATCCTCTTCTATTTCATTAAAAAATTCTGACATGCAGACTGAAACATGCACTTTCAATACCAGCAGCAGTTTTTCCTGGTGAGCAGTAGCTTTACTACAGTGATCTAATGAGCAAAAAGAGTGCTAACATTCTGAATTTATGGCAAATGTGTGACACATCTGAATGCCTTCTTGATGGAATCAAAGTAAAAAACTGAAAGTATTTCCTGCTGAGGAGACTGCAGTAAATGAGGAAATTAGGAAACTTCATAACAAATAAGTCTCCCAAGATGGCCACCAGAGACAAAAGAGCCCAAATGTAGCCCAAATATCACCCAGATGTTGCCCAATGACAGAATGTCCCAGAGTGTTCTTAAAAACAACTAGAGCGCTTACTGTCTTCATTATGACAAAAGTATGGCACACCTGAAGCCATCTTGATTGGAATAAACTGGTAACACTTAAAACATTTAATTTAAAAAGGAACACAATGAGGGGGTTCATTTTGCCATAGAAATTATGATTAATGTTGAAGAAAGAAAATGAGGGCACATTTTGAGTGACTTCTCAAATCCTCTTCTATTTCATTAAAAAATTCTGACATGCAGACTGAAACATGCACTTTTAATACCAGGAGCAGACTTCCATGGTGAACAGTAGTTTTACTACAGTGATCTAATGAGCAACTAGAGTTCTAACATTCAGAATTTATGGCAAATGTGTGACATATCTGAATACCTTCATGATGGGATCAAAGTAAAAAACTGAAAGCATTTCCTACTGAGGAGACTGCAGTACATGAGGAAATTAGGAAACTTCATAACAAATAAATCTCCCAAGATGGCCACCGGAGACAAAAGAGCCCAAATGTAGCCCACAATCACCCAGATGTCGCCCAAATATAGCCCAATGACAGAAGTGTGCAAAACACTTATTATTTTGTGTTTTTGCAGTGTTATATAGTGCAGACTTGTCAGGTATTGGAGTGCTTTACATGAGCATTGGTTACATCACACAAGAACAAATTCATTTTGGTTGTAGACATGGGGAGACTAAGTGATTTGACCAGAATCACAGAATGTCGAGCTGAAGCAGAAACTCCAACCTGGTTCCCCAGTTGCAAAGTCTGCAGTTCTGGAAGTAACACCACATCCTCTCCCCTAAGTGCAACATTTAATCAAGTGGTCAACTGGATAAAAAAACATAAAGGTAACAAATAATTTAAAAGTGCTTTGTTGCTATTTGAAAACTCAGAAAATATGGCCTTATTTT
Organism: Triturus cristatus; assembly: GCF_964204655.1. Lineage (NCBI taxonomy): Eukaryota > Metazoa > Chordata > Amphibia > Caudata > Salamandridae > Triturus > Triturus cristatus. Next base: position 886,801,816 of record NC_140579.1, read on the forward strand.
AGTCTTTTAGAGCACTAACCATAATTTTGATGCCAATAAGACCCTCTCATATATGTAATTTCTAAAGGAAATGCTCTAGGTATTACAGTTTTGATTACATCAAGATGACGTCAAGCGTTCCACACTTTTGTAATAAATATAGAATGTTAGCAATCTAGTTGTTCATTAGGATACTGTTGAGAGGCAGAGGCCAGGGGCACGGACTCTGAAAGTTGAAGGCAGGTAGGAGGGTGCAAAGGCAACAATTTAACCACACTGAGCAGGCAGGAAGGGCAGTGGCAGCACAACAGACTATGGAGGGCAGTGGAAAGGGGGGCAGGGGCAACAAACCAACAATACAGGACTTGCAAGAGAGGCTGTGGCAATGTAATAGACCATTGTGGGCAGAAGGAAGAGGCAATGGTAGTACAACCGTACATGCCAACAGACCCGATTCAGCCAGGAAACGTCCAATGTTTTTAATCTCCCTCTTACCAAGTTCAAAATGTTCGCAAGTATGGTACATTGGATCATGGAAGGAAATGGGGTAGGGACATGGACTTGGATAACAGAGGACAGGAGGGACATGGAGAGGTGCACCAAACTGACCCTGCAGGGCAGGCATCAGGGTTTGCAGCAGCACAATACACCACACAGGGCATGCGGGACGGGAGTGCAGCACAACAATCCATAGAAAGCAAGAGGGAGGGGACAGGACCATGCACATGGACAACAGAGGGGCAAGAGGCAAATGGTAGCTAGCTGACCATAATGGACAGACAGGAGAGAAAGCTGCAGCATAACAGACCATAAAGGGCAGGAGGGACGGATCAGGGGCATTACAATGGAACAGACAAGCCAGGAGGGAGGGAGTAGGGGTCTGCACATGTAAACAGAGGGCTGGGGGCAAGGGGGCAGGGCAGGAGCAGCAAGATAGCCATGGAGGTCAGGCAGGATGGGCACTAGAAGCAAGACACACCATGAAGAGCAACAGTGAGACTGTGATGGCATACACACAGACCAATTGAGGGAAGGTTGGAGGGGTTCAGGGGCAGCTAACTGACCACACAGGGAAGGTGGGAGGGGCCATGGCAGCACAGAAGACCATGCATGGCAAGTGGGAGGGTTAGTGGCAGCACAATGGCTATGATGGGCAAGAAGGAGAGTGCAGGGGCATGCACATAGGACGATGGAGGATAGAAGGGAGGGTCAGGACCTGTGCAAAGACAAGAAAGTTCAGGGGAAGGGGCCTCACAACAGACCGCACGGGGCAGGCAGGAGGAGCAGTTGCAGCACAACAGACCAGGGAGGGCAGAAGGGTGTGGCAGTACAATGGACCATGTAGGACAGGAGGAAGATGATAGGGGCATGGCATGTGGACAGGCAGGGTGGAGGTGTCAGGGACAGGTTACAGTCATCTGACAATGCTAGGCAGGTGGGAAGGGAGTGGCAGCTCAACAGACCACTCAGAGTAGATAGGAGTGGCAGGTCCATGGAACATGGTGGGCAAAAAGGATGGAGCAGGGGCATGCACAAAGACATCGGAGGGCAGGGGGAAGGAGAATAGGGGCAGCAAGCTAAGCACAGAGTTTAAGCAGGAGGTCAATGATGGGGCATAGAATTGGGCAATGGAGGGCAGGAGGAGTGGACTGGTACATCATACTAAATTGAGGGCAGTGGCAGCACATCAGACCATGCATGGCAGGAGGGAGGAGGCTAGTCTATGGATTCACACAACAGAGGATAGGGAGGAGGGGGATGGGGCAGCAAGCTAACTGTTCAGAGAAGGCGGGTATTAGGAACTTTATTGTTTTTAAAATGTGTGTCTGTGCGAATTACTTAAAATATGAACAAGTATGCAGCATAATCTCACTTTTATTCAGGAAGAAGAGGACGTTTGTGACTGTGACTCCGGGCTCACTTGGCAGAAACACCCCCTGACCCTCCACCCCCTATCGCAAAATGTAATGCCCGTGAAAAGGGTAGGTGAACACAGTGTTATATAGAACATAGGCCTGAGAGCACGATTGAAAATGAAAACTAGATATAGTGTATGGTATAAACTATGCACCAAAAAGTGTGATATAAGATGAACCGGGCGTAAAATATAATATGCAATACATTGTGCGCAATGACAGATTCATTGGAGAGCGCGAGATAGCACAGGCACTAGCGCGTGCTATGCGATATGCGCCTTGGAGTGTAATATGCACAGGGCAGTGTTGTGTAACCTAACTAGTCTCTAAAGTTGTAATATAAAATATGTGCTGGGGATTGTAACGTTGCATATGCACTGTGACAAAGATATGGATCCCAGATTGTAATATGTATGGCATAGCACTGTGCGTTATAACATAGGCATCGAGGAAGGCACGTTAGATGGGGCAATATAACCTGTGCGAAGACAAGTGTGGCATGACATATTCACGGGGTGGTGTTACAGTGCACATGGGCTAGAGAGTGTCATAGCATATGCACTAGCTAGTGTAATACAACACAGAGGTGTGTGGCACTCAGCAGGCAATGGTGGGTGTAACACAGCATTGGGCTCTGCCAGGAGCGCGCTGTGACTCTCAAGTGATGTTCGTCCCCTTTCCAGAGAGTAAAATAAAAAGTATTACACATCCGGCATTGGATGTGTGTTTTATCAACCGTGAGGGGGGTTTCTTGCATAGTTTTGGTCGAATTTTTGTCGAATCCCCTTTGAATGGCTTGGTGTGCATGTGTATTAAATGTGCCCGTCAATAGCTACCCATGTTTGTATAAATAAACGACAAGGGTGTCTACCGGGATTAGGCACGGTAGTGCATCAGACATGTCAGAGCTTCACTAGTGGTGTAAATACATTCCACGTGGATTCATTGTATGCATAGTCGCCTTTTAATGAATATCACGCAAATCGTCATGGTGATAGGTACGTACGGTTTGTCCAGCATGTCCTAGGTGTGTCTATAAATATATATATTTTTTTTAAATAATAAAAAACAGTGGCCGGCCCTGGGGTTTGGGGTCAAAAAAATATAATTAGGAGACAGGCCCTGGAGGATGGGGTCATCAGGGCCAATAAATTAGAATAAGAAGGGGAACCACACAGCCCCCCTTCTTAAAAAATTAAAATAAATAAAAGACTGGCATCGTGCTGGAGGCCACGACCCCTCCTTGCAGCGCTCTGCAAACGCGCCCCCTGGCGAGTTGTAAGTCAGGGGATTAATTCCTCTTCAATACTGAGGGTCCCTGAGGGCCAACTAGCCCAACAGGCATCTCCAGTATGCGCCAGGGAGCTGCGCTGCAGACAGGTGTTCTGAGGCCAAGCCCCTTTTTACACCTCTCTGCAACGCAGCTCTGTGGCGCTTACTGGAGGTACCTAGTGGTCTAGTTTGACCCTAGGGACCCTTAGGATTCAAGGGGACTTAATCTCAACTTAGAACAGCCGCAGGGCGCGTTTACACAGTGGTAAAGGGAGGGGACGGGGCCTGAGGTGACGTGTGCAAACACGCACTATGGCACGTTTTAAATTGGGGATATAATTTTCCTTCAATACTGAGGGCCCCTGGGGGCTAACTAGCCCACCAAGTGCTTCCAGTAAGCGCCACTGAGCTGCATTGCAGAGAGGTGGTCCAGGCCGTGCCACTTTTTACACCTCTCTGCAACGCAGCTCTGCGGCACTTACTGGAGGTACCTAGTGGGCTAGTTGGACCCTAGGGACCCTCAGGATTCAAATGAACTCAATCTCCCAACTAAAAACGGACACAGGGCGTGTTTACACAGTGGTGAAGGGAGGGGACGGGGCCTGAGTTAACGTGTGCAAAAACGCCCTGTGGCCGTTTTAAGAGGTAGTTTTAATCCCCCTGCCCTATTATATACTAGGGGCTTACAGAGGAGGTCATGCTAATCACAGGGGGACCCCAACGCATAATGTTCCCTAGTGTATGTAGGTGTTTTCACTGTATTCTAAGTGACTTTTAACATAGCACTGGCTCTAGGACTGGTTAGTCAGACTCAGTTACCACCAGTATCCATCTGAAAAAGTTGAGGGTACAGGATGATTTTGCAACAAGGCTTCTTTCTGCTCTTCTTTTTGTTCTTTCTGCACGTTATCCTTCTTCCTGCACTTCTCTTCGTCTTTGAGGACTTCTGTTGCTTCTTTCTGCACTTCTTTTTTTTCTTTCTGTGCATTTTTTCTTCACATGTCCTATCTCTGTAGGCATAGTTAGAAATTAGCATTTAAAAAAACCTCAGAAATTCACTGAAAAAACCATAGGTTTCAGGGGTTTTATAGTTAGCTGGACTTTTCACTTGTACGAAACCATTGAAATTCCCCCGTTATAGTTAGTTCAGCTAACTATAACTCGCGAACCCGCAATGCACTGCTGATGACGTCACATATTACATCACTCATGACATGGTCAGTGACATCACTCATGACATCACTGATGACATCTCAAATGACATCATTGATGACATCATCCTTGCGATAGAGTGGCAGACCTCCTCTCACCCTAATATAACCTTTGATACACACATTCAAAAATAGAGACTAAACTTTTCAAAACAATGGACATACCAATACCAGTTACAACAACCTCTTCAGTAATTCTAAGATCCACATACACATCCACTCATTCACCAACAGTCTTATACAGTCACTCATACATGTAATCACTCATCATATGTACTCATACACCTATACATCCTGTTACACAATGCCACTCATCCATAGAGTTACTCACACACATAGTCACTCATGCTAATAAAGAATCAAACATACATTTACTTGCATATACAGTTATACACACACCACCACACTTACTTCTACGGAAACTTACACATATAGTCTTTTAAACAATCACTTATAGAAACACATACTTATTCCTACAGGAACTCTTTCAATCTCTCACTCTCACATATACTCACTTATATACACCAATAGTCACATATACTAGTTTAAAACATATGTAGTTACTCATAAAGACACTATTGAGACAGTCATTCACTCACTAACACACCCATACACACACTCATCCACCCATACAGTCCTGCACACATGCTGTCTTCAACACATACAAAGAGTGAGTCACTCATTCATGCACCTATGCACTACGTAATACCCCCCACCGAACCATGCAGACACTCAGACTGATACTCAAAAAACCAACTAATAACCTATATAGACACCCATGTAGCTACTCACCAACCCATGCAGCCACTTATACACAAAGTGAGAGACTGATACAGATATTTACATATTTAAACATTACTCACTAAGCCATGTATTCACTATGATACACTTAATCAGTCAGTTACACAATCAATTTTTCAAAAACAAATCATCCATTTAGACACTTGTATACCCATTTATTCTTCCATCGACCTTGAGATATACATATATAAAACATATTTAATTTTCAGAAAAACACACATTCATTGGATGATGTCATCAGTGATGTCATTTGAGATGTCATCAGTGATGTCATGAATGATGCCACTGACCATGTCATGAGTGATGTAATGTGTGACGTCATCAGCTGTGCATTGCGGGCGCGCGAGTTATAGTTAGCTGAACTAACTATAACGGGGGAATTTCAATGGTTTCGTACAAGTGAAAAGTCCAGCTAACTATAACACCCCTGAAACCTATGGTTTTTTCAGTGAATATATATATATAGCTTCAACTGCAATACACCATCTGCCACTTATTATGGCCAGATCAATTTATTGTCCACAGTCCGATATCGAAGGGTGTGGGTAAGGTTGTGAAGTTTACAACCAGTTGCTATTATAAAATTTTAAATCACCGCACCTCATGTACATTAAAGCTTGGTAAGTTGCAGAGGATTGTCGTTCTAAAACTTGTGTCATGGTTCTAAAAGGTTCGGAAGCACTGATCTAGACAGTGGAACAGGGAAACAGACACTGCAATAGGGGAATACAGAGATTGAGGCAGCAAAATGATCACTGTAGTCTAACTTATGTAAATGTATCTTATGAGATCCTGAAAAGATGGCATCTAGCCCTCTTGTTCGAAGCCTTTGTTAGAGAGTTGTCTTTAGTGGTCCCTGTACAAAGCTCTGGAAAGTCAGGTGGGAGTGAGATCTACAAGGGACAGACTAGAAAATCTTCTGAGAGTCCATAAATTCCCAGGGCTGATATCCTGCAAGCCCTTACGTCCAGTCCAGGGCAGTATCTTAACCCCTCAATGTTGACCAGTGAGTTAGATGTCCTTTCATAGGCCTTCTTCCATAGGCTAGAGCGGGCTCTGTGAACTCCATATTACTGAAAGGTCCTGCTAGTCTGTAATGCATTCTCTGCGTCATGTATTGTATTGAAATTGTACCTTATGTAGTGCTTACTACGCCTGGCGAGCAATCAAAGAGCTTTCGGCAAGTAGCACGCTACTCCGGAACCCAAAAAGGATTAGTGGTTGATTAGTAAAGTGAAATCTGAGTTAATTTGAGCTGTGGGCATGTGAGTCTGTTAGTTGGATAGAAAAGGATAATAGGGGGATTGAAGGGGGTAGAATCTAGAAAATGTTTGTTCATAGTAGTAAGATGAGGTTTGGGATGAGCATGAGGAGAGATGGAAGAGGGAGACATCTCTAGAAATGGATTAGAGAGATCATGGTAGTAAAATGAGTTTTGGGATAAGTCAAACGAGTGATAGGTAAGGGAACAATTTAGATGGGTTGTTTGGGAGATCATAGTATAAAAAAGAGGTTTAGCGTTATCCACGGAGGACGGAGGGATGAGTCCAGAAAGGCCTATTTTGGAGATCATAGTACTGGAATGAGGATTGGGATGAGTCAGAGAGTAGAGGAAGAGGATATATTGAGAGAGGTATAGGGTAGTGCATTAGAGACGACATGGCTGAAACACATTCGCAAAGACAGTATCTCTTGCATAGGCGAGACCTATTGTTTTTGCCAGTGCTTGTTTTAATTTAACTTTATGGTCCGCTGGTATTATGGCGAGAGCATAGGCCATTTTTACTTCACTCTCAATTGTGCCATTTTAGAGGTGTTGTATTTGAAGTGCGTTCTCTAGTCTTTGCTTGTTGGGATATGTCATCCATACACGCCCAATTTCAGACTAGCAGCAGAGAGAAGCGTGCTAAAGGCAAGCCTTTCTGTGTCCCTCTATGCCCAGACCGTGGCCAGGGCCCGGGACACAGCCAAGTGTTTGTTCCACAAAGACTTAATATTACTGTTAAATGATTTACACCTGTGCAGCATTAAACCTGTTAGTTTGAAGTGCCTCACTAGTGCAACTGAATACTTAAGGCACAGCACACACATTTCATCTTTACCCCTACCCCTTTATCTTCTAGAATTTCTAATCGAGCTGAATATCATACTTGTCGGAATCGCAACATAACATGCATTCTAATCAATGTCTGTTTGATGGTTAAACCTGTGACTGAGGGGAGGAGTCTGGAAGGCTTATTTTGATTTTGTATTCATAACATGAACCTGCTTAAAGCAGACTCGTCCCCTAATATTACATTCCTTCTGGTTATCTTTTCAAATTAGCCAACTGGCCCATGAGATTATTTTCAACAAAAATAATTGTTGTCTCCTCATGGACTATCAAGTCACTTTCCTTTACAGAATATATTCTCAATATTTCTCATTCAAAATTTCAATTAATAAAAATGAATCCAATAAAATGGTATTAATTTACAGACTCTCTGGCCTTGTGAAGAATGTTATTACTTCAGTACTGGGGTTGATCTCTCTAGTCTCACAACTAAAAGTGTTATCTTGCTTTAGGATTTTAATTTCCATGTAGGCAGGGAATATCACACAGAAGTCACAGAGTTGTTATTTATTTGGCCTTTGATGAGTTGTGACGTGTACAAGGAGCCGTGTCTGATGGCTTAGAAGACCAATGCGTCCACTGGAGGGGCCTGTGTTGACCACAAGGGGACAGGTTCAAATCCTGGTGGGTCTACTCAGCCTTTCATCCTTCTGAGGTTGATAAAAATGAGTACAGTTGGGTAACAAAAATCATCTATTGTTCAGCACCAAGATGCTGACAGGTGAACATGTGCTTTACAAAATAAACATGTTATGTTAAGGACCAACTTACCTGGCAGGCCATGTTCTTGCCCATATCTAGTCCTTCCAAGCTTTAGTCAACACTCTTTCTAATTTAGAACTGACATAGGTGGACCATAAAGCGATTTTTTTGTCAATCAAGGAGAGAGGCAAAAATGAAAACCAATGAGTCGTCCAAACATTTCTGATCCCTCATGGTCATAACAGGACCATCCTAAAATGATCACCTGCTTAGAGCATACTGTGCCTGAGCCTCCTGGTAGTATCGACAACTATGTAGATTAGTTTAATAAATTTATCACCAATGCTCTATATGCTACCCTTCTTGTGCCTTCCTTTATTACCCTTCCTAAGAAGTCCTTTTTTTCCGATTGAAATAGAAGAACTAGCAGCCAGGTTATAGAGAGCTGCACAGCCTGGACATGTCACATCAGTGTAATAAGATATTGCCCACCTCAAATGGCCAGCTGCTAAATGACCATAAATTGTAGAGTTTTAGCGCGGGGTATGAGAGGCAACATACAGTAAAACGTAAGGATAAGGTACAAAACACATGAATGTTGGGTAGAGAGTGAGTCCACGACGTTGCTTGTATTTCTAACGTGATCTTTATTCAAGATGATGTCAAGGTTCAGTACAGCCAACGCGTTTCGCCCAAGCATGGGCTTTTTCAGGGCTGTAATATTATACAATGAAGATCACTTTAAATCACATGAAGTACGGAGGCAAATCCGAGCCAAGAACCAGAAAGCAGTGATAAGAAAAAAGTGAAAGTAGTGCAAAATTAAAAATGCCAATAGCTCTAACTTTACCAATGCCGAGACCATTGCATTGTAAATGCTTGTTCATATTTTGCTGAGCCTCATGAATCGGACCTTCTTTAACTCTGCACGAGAAGTCGGGCGCGCATTGATTTCTTTTCCAAATTGACCTTTGCCCTTTGTCGCAAACAGAGTCGTAGATCCCTCTCTTTCAAAGTCACAACAAACCACTGTTTAACCCTGCTAACCATGCGCAAAAACTGATATTGTACGAAACTCGTCCGATGGTTTTGTAAAAGGATGTCAAAAAACAGAAAGGAACCCCACTGAATGCCTTAGAAAGCTTCAGCCTGAGACTGCATTTCATTAGTCCTGGCTGGAAGCAGGGGGCGTTCTCCAGCAGTCAATACTAAATTGGGTTCATCCACTTAATGTGTAACTAATCCGGTCTGCAGACACATGGGGTTTCCAAATCTGTCTTGTTTATGCACCACGGGAGAGAGCTTCACCTTACCGCAGGAAGCTGGAAAAGATGCGCTTCCTTTTCGTTTCACATTCCCCAGAATGTCCAAAGATTGACGGCCCATCCGGGACACTTTCATCGCACCAGAAGCAGACCGGGGCCTCCGCGTGGGTCACCCGGGAGGCACCGAGATAAACCCCCCTCCTGCTCTTTTCAGAAACCTAAGTCCATGAAATACCTCGGAATGAGAGATGCGCCGGAGGTATGTCAGAATGCTTTTCTGCGAATGTCTTTGTGCTGCGGGTATATCGGGAACGGAGCGCGCCTGCTTTAATTCCCTGTTAACGCCCTGCTGTTTTAGAGCGGAGCGGAGACTCCGGGTTACGGAATGAGCACGGACGCTGCCCATGACGCGGGTCCGTCACCTCAGCAGCCAAGCACAGAGCTCCTGCCGTACAGTAGGAGATCAGGTGAGGGAGCAACGCCGGGACACCACCGCCTTTCTCCGAGGCACAGCAGAAAATGCCTCGGAGAAAGGGAGCGTCCTTTTCGGATTGGGGGGCGTGTTTTGCTGTTGTCTCCTCCCTGAGACTTCTCGCAAAAAACACGCCCCCCGATCCGAAAAAGACGGGGCTTCAACGGAGTGACTGGACCTCTTCTCCAGTGGCTGGCCAGCATTTAAGAGGCCAGCCAATGGAGAACAGGGCAGAAGAGGGGCGGGTGCAAGCCCCTCTTCTCAATGACATTAAATCTCCGGACTTCCGGTCTGCCGACCGGATGGTCCCGAGACCTAAAAAGCGTTTAAAGTTAAATCAGCGCTCGTAAAAATAAAAACTACCCTAGAGCCTCGTTAGGAAGAGACGTCCTGTCTTACTTGAATATGACGATCCGTGTTCGGATGAGGTGCCGGTTCTCCCTTCTTCCGTTGTGTGTGTGGGCAGTAGGTCAGCTACCCTTATTAAAAAAAAATGGAAGTGAAAAACTTCCGGGTTAGATTCATGATAGGTAACTAGGATAATTAGTTCCGGGTGAGGGTTGATGGGAAGATGTAGAGACTAGAACGGCAACCCTGTGCTGAAGTCTATACTTAGTTAGAGCCAGAGGGCTCGTGGCGTGGGTCCCATGATGACTTGGACTGCGTAAGCCGCGTATGTCCAAATATAAGAGTAATGAAAAGGAAAGAGACAGAAAACAACGCGAGTGACGATCAGAATTAAGAGTCTGTAAATTGTGTTTATGAATGGTGGAGAAAAACGTGCAAAGGAATTTGAGAGAAGACAGTGAGGAGCACAAAGAAGCAAACAAAAGCGCCCGAGTTTAATTAAAGAGATAGAGATGAGGTTACATACAAAGGAAGGGTTGTCAATCAGTAATGGAAGAAACAAGGGTCATGTGGACCATGGAATAAGTATTGTTTGTCCATTTACTGGTTTAACAGTATATTGAATATACAGATTTACAGTAAGGCATATCTGCGGTACAGTTAACAATTCAAATATAAACACAAAATATAAATAATCAATCAGTGTGTAGACCCTAGAGCTACTACAGATATACAAAGGAAAAGGAAATATGGTACATATTCAGGTACGAATTATTAGTTGAAGAATAGACTGGACAATGAAAGGAAGCACGACCGTGGTCAGACAAAATATTCAAATAAGTAATTTAGATCAGAGAGACAAATTGGAAAAGTAATGCTAAGGACGGGCATCGTCCTTGAGCGAACAATGGTAGGGTAATTCAACAAAGTAATGGAAAGATAAATGAGACAAAAAGGTGACATCAATTGAGTAAAAGAGGCAATGTGTGCAGACTGATTAGAAAGTGTAAGGCCATACAGTAAAGGCGCATTGATATTACTAAGGTTTAAGGATTTATACATTGCATATTTAAAAAGCCAGGTATATATATCCATTAGATTGGTAACAATAGCGATAAAGTAACTGAGGAGCATTTATACGAGATAATGTATTTCCCTCTGGTCTTAAAACATACGCTACTCAGATGCGTAAAACAACACATTACTGTAAAAAGCAGATTTCAAATGCATATTCATGGCACAGTAACAGTTTTTGAAGAAATATATCCAAAGAAGAATGTTATAAAAAATAGTGCATCTCATTATCGCTATTGAGTCCCAAGGTAGAAGATCTCAGAGTACAGATCCATCTGGCTTCCAATTGTCTGAGGGACAGTTCACGGTTTCCCCCCCTTTTGTTGGGCAGTGCCAGATCAATGCCAAGAAATTGGAATTTGGCTCTGTCTACACCTTCCCTGCATTTGTGTGAGACTAAGGCATATGTGGTGTCACCTTTCATGATTGCTCTACGGTGTTCCTGAATGCGGGTTTTGAGTTGCCTCACTGTGCTGCCCACATAAATTTTGTTGCAGCCACAGATCAGTATGTATACAACAAAGGTAGTTAAACAGATGATGAAATGCCGTATTTTGTACTGTGTGCCTGTATTGAACTTGAACATAGTGGTTCTGTTGCGACCATGATGGCAAATGTTACAAGTGGTGCAAGTATAGAATCCCAGTGGTTTAGTCAACCAGCCCTGTGGTTGTGATGTTGTAGAGTGTGTGTAACTAGGGCTCAAACTGTCCCTGAGAGTTCTACTCCTCCTGAAAGTCATTGAGGGTTTCTGTGAAATGATGTTATGTATTCCAGGTGCACCTTTGAGGAGTTGCCAATGTTTGTTCAAGATTTTGAATACCTCATGATTGAGTCTGGAATGTGTCGTGATGAATGAGAGTCTCTCTTTGCCTGTTGTTATGGTGTTCTTATTTTGTTTCAGGATATCTGCTCTCTTAAGTTTCCTAGCCCTGTTCCTAGCTGTGAGAAGAATGTCCTCTTCGTAGCCCCTCCTGTGTAGTCTGTCCATAGTGAGAGTGGTAAGGGACTCAAAGTTGTCCACCTCACTACAATTCCTGCGTATGCGCACCATCTCTCCGTACGGGATTGCTTTTTTGGTGGATGTGGGATGGGAACTGCTGTAGTGTAGAATGCTGTTTACAGCCGTATCCTTTCTGAACAATGTGCTGTGTATCTTATTGTCCCGTACATATAGTTCCAGATCAAGGAAATGTATGGATGTAGGTGACATTTCAATGGTAAAAGTAACATTTAATGTGTTGAGGTTCGGAAAGTTGAAGTAGTTTGTCAGTTCTAGTCTATTTCCTGTCCAAATGATGATAATGTCGTCAATGTAGCGGCCCCAGAACTGGATATGTCCAGTCCATTCTGAGGCCGCACGTGACCATGCATGGGTATGTTCCACCTTTATTACCCTTCCTAAGAAGTCCTTTTTTTCCCAGCATTCTGCTCCATCTGCTCCTTGGTATACAACAGACATGACTCTGGCCAAGAGGAAATGTGAAGAAAAAAAAAAAAGGATTTTGCTCATGAGCTTCTAGGAATCCAGTCACCAATTGGATGCATTTTCTTCACTAATAAGGGCCTTTTCCAGGCCACAATCTAAAGGGAAACTCAGACGGCTTTTGAAAAACAGCATTTCCCTTCTAAGGCAATTGTTAAATCCAAGAATATACAAACAATGATCCTCAGCAGTGATTCAAATTCACAAGTAACCTCCTTTTTAAGTTCAAAAGGTTTTTATTGGATAAGTAAAGGTGTCAATACATGAGAAAAAAGAAAATACAAACATGTCTTCAATTAGAGGAGAAAAGTAAAACACGGTAATGAAAATATACAATTGATCAGAGGATAACAGAAGTTTAAGGCTGGGTAACAAAAATCAGCACTGGTACTAATGAGCAGTAAAGTAGCTTATATAAATAGAATAGTACAAATGAAAATCAATGTCAATCAGGGGGGTTTAGGGACCTCTTGCTGAATAGGTGAGACATGAGAGGAACGTTTAGCACAGGTATCTAGATACAAGGTTACAGGAAGCCATAAATCCTGTCGTTTAGCAGCTAGACTAAGGGGATGTACAAAAGCAGTATCTAGCCTGTGATTATAACAAACATTGTACCACCATGCTTTAAAAGAAATATTCGTAAAGTCTTTCCAGTTGACGGTGATTTGCTGGAAAGCAACAGCTAACAACAAGTCAACAATTTGCGTGTTAAGGTCAATATTATCCCAACAAGGTGAAAGGCTTCCTAAAAAAATATTGACAAGAGAGAAGGGAAATGTGGTGTGAAATATGGCATTGATTTGGGTCCAAACTAGTGTCCAGAAATTTTGCGTGAAAGTGCAAGAGAAAAGCATGTGGAAAAGAGTGGCCTTAGGAGCAGAACAGGACCAACAAAGGTCTGGTGTAGAGGAGAATCTCTTGTTCAACACCTGGGGAGAAAAGAGAAGCCTGTTGTATATGAAAAAGAGGGTTTGTGTAAGAGAAGCAGCTCTAGATGTCTTGCGAAGTTTGGTCCATAGTTTATCCCAAAGGGAGGTGGGCCAAGAGATGGCAAGGTCAGACTCCCACTGTTCCTCAACTTTGGACTTCGGCCTAGGTGTGAGAATCGTGTGAAATGAGTGGTATATTGAGGAAGCTGTAGGGTGAGTGCGCAAGAAGGAGTGAAGCTGCGAGGTATGATTTGGGGGATGAGCATGCGTGAGGGGGTTGGAGAGAAGAGCATAAGTGGACATGACTGCATTTTTAAGCGCAAGATACTTACAAGCAAAAGAACGAGGGAGATGGAAGTGCTGGCTGAGAGTGGAGAAGGATAAGAAATCAGAATTAGAGAAGAGTTGAGAAACCCAGATTAGACCCCTCTGTCTCCAGGTTTTCCAATAAAAGGGCTTGCGATTGATGGTAATGCTATTATTGTGCCAGATAGTGGAATTAAGAAACTCTGCTGTAGAGGAAGGGGGGTCTGGAGAGGTGGAAAGAAGCAACTTGGCTGTGAACTTGTGGATAGGAATGGAGGAAAAGTGAGGTTTACGGGAAAATGAGAGATATTCAGCAAAAGTGAAAGGGGCTAAAGAAAGCCGCTCAGTGGTAACCCATAAGGGGGATGGCTCAGCAGGGTCTTGCAACCAATGGGAAGCTTGCCGCAAAAGGAATGCTTTGTGGTAAGCGGGGAAATTCGGGAAATTAACTCCACCCTCGGATTTGGGGAGTTGCAATCTAAGCAGGGACATGCGTGCTTTTTTGCCGGACCAAAGAAAGGAGGAGAGAATGGTGTTAATTTTCTTGAAGAACTTAGCAGGGATAGGAATTGGGATGTTGGAGATGGTGTAGAGGACTAATGGGGAGAGCATCATTTTAATCGTATCAAGACGACCCCACCAGGAAAGGTATAATGGATGCCATCTGGAAGTGAGGTCGGATAGTTTCTGGGTGCATTTGGTGAGACACAGCGAAACAGTGTCGGAGAGGGAGGGAGTTATGTGTAGGCCTAGGTATTTGATGTGTGAGGGGCTCCAAGTAAAATTGGACGCCACAAAGTCCGGTTTAAAAGTGAACTTAGTGAGGGGTAGAATCTCACACTTGTCATTGTTTAGCTTATAACCAGAAATCTGGGAATATTCGTGAACTTCAGCTAAGAATGCGGGAATGGAAGTTGCGGGATTAGACATGAATAATAGGATATCGTCAGCGTAGGCAGCAAGTTTAATATTAGTGTGGGAGATTTGGAAACCGTGTAAGTTGGGATTTTGACGAAGCTTTGAAAGAAAAGGTTCCAGGGCCAAATTAAAAAGAAAGGGGGAAAGAGGACAACCCTGACGAACACCCCTACCTAGATTAAAAAAAGAGGAGACTAGACCGTTGGCGCAAACCGCCGCTCTAGGACTGGAATAAAGGAAGGAGATAAAAGAAATAAAACGTGGACCAAATCCAAACCATTTGAGGGCGGAGAAGAGGAAAGTCCACTCCACCCTATCGAATGCTTTTTCTGCGTCTAGGGCAATGGCCGTTAATGAGTCTTGGAACTGTGGAGATTTGGAAAGGACATTAAACAACAGCCTGGTGTTATCAGTGATGAAGCGACCCTTAACGAAGCCAGACTGTTCAGGGCCTAGCAGTTCGGGAAGGTAAGGGTCTAATCGGATGGCGAGAGATTTGGCATACAATTTATAATCAATGTTGACCAAAGAAATTGGTCTGTAATTCTTACAATGCTGGGTGTCTTTGCCTTCTTTGGGTATAATACAAATGTGGGCGTCTGAGAATGTACCTGAGGAAGAACCGTTTAATATGAAGGAATCAATAAGGGAGTGGAGTCTGGGCAGCAACAATTTGGAGAAATGTAAGTAAAATTCAACTGTGAATCCGTCTGGCCCAGGGGCCTTATCCTTCTTGAGTGACTGAAGCGCTGTGAGTAATTCATCACCAGAAATTGGTGATTCAAGGGCAGATAAATCAACAGGGAAATTAGGAGGTGGTTGGATGGTGGCAAAAAAAACAGCAAGAGATTGAGCAGTGGGGTGCGTCTCAGAAGAATAGAGTTTGGAATAAAACTGGGAAAATTGTTCTAAAATGTCAACATCTGTATATTCAGTTTGTTCTGTTTGACTTTTAAATAGTTAGCTAAAATCTTCCCCGCCTTGTTTTTACCACCATAAAATTTTGAACTGGATTTCAACAAGTACAATGAAGCATCCTCAGTGGATTGTTTGTTAAATTGCATCTTAGCAGCAATGAGGGCGGTCAGACTTTCTTGCGAATGAGATGTATAGAAAGAATGCTCTAGCTTTTTAATCGTACAGAGGAGGTCACTGGTGCGTTTGCGAGCATTCTTGCGTTTGGTGGCCACAAAGCTGATAATGAAACCTCTAGCTGCTGCTTTATAGGCATCCCAAACAACGTGGTTAGGCACAGTGGGTGTATCATTAATGGTGAAAAATTCTGTGGTGAAATCTACAAAGGAGGCGGAGAATTTAGGGTCGAGGAGTAAAGTGTTATTGAAGCGCCATCTCTTTGGTCCGGTGGCTTTGGGTAAAATGTCAATGTTTACCAAAACGGGGGCATGATCAGAAAATAAGATGGGGCCTATATCAGCGTGGGTTAAGGATTGGGATAAATGGTGGGAGAGGAAAATATAGTCAATACGTGACTGAGAATGGTGAGTTGGGGAGTAGAAGGTGAATTCTTTAGAGGTGGGATTGCAGAGACGCCAAGCATCAATGAGTTTATGTTGGGATATCGTTTGGGCGAAAAGCTTGTGAGATTTATTAGGGACAAAAGGTACCTTGGAGTTCCTGTCTAAAAAAGGGTCGAAGGGAAGGTTACAATCACCAGCTAAGATAAAATTATCATCAATATATTCGGTGATACGGGAGGCCATTGTACGCCAAAAAAACTGATCGCCACCAGTAGGGGCGTAAATATTAAGGAGGGAAAGAGGGACGCCCTTTGAGGAGAGTTTAACGTATAACCATCTACCATCAGGGTCTGATTCAGAAATCAAGAGCAAGTGAGCAAAAGATTTACGAACTAATACAACCACTCCGTTCCTCTTACCATCACCCGGAGATGAGAACACAGCACCCACCCAACCTCTCTTAAGTTTGGCAGCCTCAGCATCAGACAGATGTGTTTCTTGTAAAAAGGCAACGTCTACATTCAGTTTGGCTAAATGAGAAAGGATTTTTTGTCTCTTAATAGGAGAATGCAGACCTTTAACATTCCAGGAAACAATTCGGACTGACATTAAGGATTAATCAGAAAGTGGATCGGTTGAAAGGTAGGACAGTAAGGAAATACCTCGCAACGAGCAAGGGCATAAGAGAAAAAGAGAGTGAGGCGAGAATTAACGTGAATGAACAGGAGTAGAAGAAAAAGAGAAAGAGGAACCAGTGGGGCCATAGAGATAGGAAAGAGCCAAGAAAATAAGAAGAATGATAGGAAGATACAATAATTCTTAAAGATAGTGATGAGAGAGATGAGAGGGAGAATCAAATAGGTGAAGAGAGATGAATACAAACAAGAGAGCCAACAAATAATGAGGAAAATAGAGAATGACGAAAGAGAAGTGGAGAAGAACCATGGAGAAGATAATGACACCAATAAATCTGAAAGCAACAAGGGAAAAGGGGAGGTAAGGAAACATCGAACGCAAAAAAACATGATAAATAAGGAATGAAGAGTACTTACGAGGGGAAGCATGGGAGAAATACAATCGGGAACTGGGAACAGACGGAAATACATGTGGAGATGAGGGAAGGGAGGTAGGGCCAACTGGGAGAGGCAGGGCAGTCGGGATGAGGGAAACGTCCAACCAGAGACAACACAACGGAACGCAGAACAATGATCTGTGAAGGGAGAAAAATAACAAGATTAGAAACTCGAACGCAGCAAAGATAAAAAAGAAAACATATGACCAACTGAGGAACCAGAACAACACTATCAGACTATAAAATGAGAAATATAATCTTAACTAGAGGTCATAAAATCAGAGGAACCTGCAAAAATGAGGGCAGAAAAAAAAAAAAAAGCAAACAGATTAGAGGGTCAAATTACAACTACAAAAACAAGTCATGGTGGGTGGGAAGAAGAACCAGCTATCTCCATGTCATGTTGACCACAGGAGTTCAAGAAGCTTCGAAGTCGCGCTGGATCCTCATATGTCGTTGTCTTGTTGTTATGAGTGACCTTAAAAAAACAAGGATGAAAAAGCCCATATCTGGCACCAATGGAGCGAAGGTCTGGTCTCATATCAAGGAAGGCTTTACGACGGTTTGCAGTGGCCCTGGCATAGTCCTGTGCAAAGAACAAAGTGGAGCCTGACCATGTGAGACGAGGAGATGCTTTGGCGGCTAAGAGAACTTTCAGCAAGTCTGTGTACTCTAGAAAGTACATTATTACACCTCTAGGCTTCGTTGACGTGGAAGGAGAGGAGGGAGCTCGACCAAGCCTGTGGGCACGTTGGATGTTTAGTGAGGTATCTTCAGGAAGATGGAGAAGCTTCGGGAGGAAGGATTTGAAGAAACTAATGGGATCATTTCCCTCACAACCCTCCGCCAGGCCGTAAATACGGAGATTGTTGCGTCTGTTGCGATTTTCAAGATCCTCCACCTGCTTCTGAAGAGAGGAAATCTGCGTGTGCATGTGGGGGACCTTGGTGACAGAGTCCTGAAGAGAGGACACGTCACGCTCCACCGACGTAACTCTTTCATCCATCGAAGCCCAGTTGTCAGTGAGAATCTGCAACTTAGCATTGGTCTCTTCCATGTAGGGGCGCAAGGCCCGTATCTCTTCGAGAAGTAACTCCATAGAAATGGGCGAAGAGGGCTTAGGAGGCGAAGGAGGGTCCTTTTTTAACCTCTTAGAGTTCGCTTTTGCTGAGGGTTGTGAGGGGGTGTCCGCAGTCGACGTCATCTCAGTTGAAGCTTCTAAATGGGCTAGTGCGGTGAATAACTTGGAATTTTTAATGAAATTACGCTTTTGAACTCTACTGGAGCAATCCGCCATCAGCACGCCTATGGAGCGTGGGGTCTTAAGATATCCTATTGCACGACTCAGAAGGGAGCAGAAAGCAGACTGAAGTCCTACAGGTGGCCGCCCTTCATGAGGAGAGGTGAAAATTCCAGTCAGAACATGCAAGATGATCTCAATGTTCAACTAAAAAGAACTCCAAAGGACAAATTAATGTATAGGTGTGCCAGACAAAAAACTGTAGACGTAGATATCTAAGGCTAAGGTCGTAAAATGGCCGCCGTGGATGAGGAGAGCCAAAAAAAAATTCCAGTCAAAACCATGAAAAAGGCCACCATTTCAAAAGAAAAATAAAGAAAAGTCACCTTAGAATATTGGTCTGCCGCATTTGTGCCTCATAGGCTGCTGGGGTCATATGTGTGCGAACGAGGCATCCAGGAATCTCATGCGCGCTAGGCTGTTGAAGCATTCGCGGGCAAAAAATAAACAAAATGGCGGCCGCGGCCGATGATAAGCCGCGACCGGAGGTAAAAAGGGCTGTTAAGTCCAAAATAGCTGTGCCTCAGGAGCGGAAGGGGGACGAAAATGTTCCTGGCATCTTCCGGTGCAAGGGGCTTCCCTCCGTTGTTGGAAACGGGAGCGCGAACCGCCGGTATCCTCCGGTTCGGACGGAGCCGTCACCCGAACGCCGCCATCTCCTTCGGGCGCCTAGCCACGCCCCCACAAGTAACCTCCTTAATTGTCAAAATCACTGAAGCTTTAATTGTCTAAACTTTGCACCAAATCCACTGCTAAGAGTGCTCCAAACATGCTCAGTTAACAATGACATCACCCATCATCTCAAACCTCATTGGCTCAGTCTACCACTTTAACCACAAATTGACATCTTAGATACTGCTGCCCTTCTTCCAGTAGGCCGTGGTAGGGAAGGTGTTGGCTCACTGTTCAGAGGCAGCTACTTTGTGAAAGTTAGTGCACCTGGGGATAGGTAGAGGCACTGAACTCAGCTAAGCATGAGCTAGGTCATCTCACAGTGAGCTAGGTAGCACTAAGGCGGGACCGTATTTTGGTGTTGTAGTAAGGCTAACCATAGGGCGACACTTTTCTTAACTTAAAATACATGTCCCGGTTTTTGGGACAAAGGTCAAGTCATCGTGCAAAGCCTCTAAGTCTTAAGTAATTGAAATAATGTATTTGTTTCTTTTAAGCAGCGCAGCAAGAGGTCACCTGTATGCTCCAGCAAATGTAGAAATAGTGGGGAGGAGGAGAGGAGGCTCAGGGTGGAGGTTCTGCCATAGCTAATGTTATGTAAACGTCGCTTTGTAAAAGTTTGTGTGTGTTTTGTGTGTGTGTCTACCTGCAACCGGGATAGGTCCCGGTTTTGCTTCTCAATATCTGGTCACCCTAGCTAAGGATCATTTTGTACAATCTGTGTCAAATCTCAGAATCACTTTGCACTCAACCTTTAATCCGTCAAGGTGGGGATGAAATGTTTGAGTTAATAAGGAGGGAGAGACGTGCCATGCAACGTGCATTTAAGTTGAATCTTAATTAAATATTTCAGCATTGCGCCCCTCTCTTACCTCCCTCTCTCTTCACTGTGTGTCTTCTATCTTCTCCACTCCTTATTTTGAATCCTCCTGTCCTCTTCCTGGCTCTCTCCGCTTTTCTGGCTTCCCACCTCCTCTCGGCTTAGTTACCCCTCAATTTAGGGAAGAGATGTGGTGCAGCGGCCAGGGCGGATGACTCCGGATCACGGGGGCTCACAGTTTAATCCCATGTGCTGGCGGCAGGTTAGCCCAGCACCTTGGGACTCTAGGCAATAGCTTGCAATATCTTCCCGACGCCTCCCTGCGCCAGGGCACCCCTCTTATTTGGTTATGAGCTTGCTTCACACAATGTATGTTTTTATATCAGGGAAAACAACAATAACACCTGGCCCAGCAGACCATAGCCAGCTCTACATACAGTGAGACGGGCACTGCCAGGTCGCCCTATAGGCCAGCCCGGCGCTGCCCTGGCGGCAGGCGGGTTGTCTGAGGTAGGGGCAGTCAGTCGCGGCAGCAGCACTTAGCGGTTGAGTCATGCCCCGCACCCGGAGACGGCTGGGGTGACAGTCGGCAGACACCTGTCAATGGGACGCGGCGTGACAGAGGTGAGCGGGGACTCTCTCTCTCTCTCTCCACAGCTGTCAGCGGTTTCAGAAATTAACTGCTGACTGAAGGAGAAAATGTCCGGAGAGAATGAGACGAGGAATGAAATTCGAAATAAAAGGAGGGGATATGGGAGGAGGGAGTTAGATGCCGGAGAGAGGAGGGGGGAGAGCTGAGGAGAGGATGACGCTGGAAGAGCTGAGAGGCAGAGGGAGGAAGAAGAGGAATGGGGTCATAGCCAAAGCAAGAGTAATGGAAGGGGGCGGAAAGCGCAGAAGGGAAGTTAATAAAGACGTCGATATATATAGAGAGGAGGAGAGACAAACCCAAAAGTGAAGGAGAGGCAAGAGAACTCAGAGGTGGGGGCAAGACACAATAAATGAATTAAAAGACAAGAAGGGAGAAAGTAAAAAGAGATGGGAAAGGGACGGTGAAGGGGGAGAGGCAGGGGGTGTGGAAGAGAGATGAACATAGGGCGAGCTAGGGACTGGGAAAGGCTGAGGGGACTAGAGAAAAAAAAATGAAAAGAAATACCAGCATTTGTAAAGTGTACATCTACCTCCAGAGAGGTGTCCCGGCGCTGGGGGCCGTCGGGAAGATTAAGCGAGCTATTGCCCAGAGTGACAAGGTGCAGGGCTAACCTGCCGCTGGGACTAGGGATCGAATCATGAGCCCCCATGTTCTGGAGTAAGCCGCCCTGGCCGCTGCACCAAACCTCTTCCCTAAAGAGATGGGCAACTAAGCCGAGAGGAGGTGGGAAGCTAGAAAAGCGGAGAGAGCCAGGAAGAGGAAAGGAGGATTCAAAATAAGGAGTGGAGAAGATAGAAGACACACAGTGAAGAGAGAGGGAAGTTGTGGGGAAGAGGGGGGCAGGAATCATGAACCCGGTCTAAGCCCAGTGCACACACCTGTGTGTTGCACAGGGTGGGATCCAAATGCCCGGATTGAACAGTGGTTCTTAGGAGCTGTAGAATCAAATAAAGGAGGGACCACAGGAGATATGCGCTTGTGGCGTTAGCTCCGTAAGGGGCGCTCGCGCTGTAGAAGCTTCTGTAGGGCATATCCAGTGAGGCTGAGCCTGCCTTGGGAAACTTCTACTCACCAGTGCTTAATTTGAGCCGGTGGGTCCCAGTGCTCAGCACCAGCACTTAATTGTCAACACCAGTACTAATGACAGTCTCTACCATAGTGGCGCTGCCTGTCTAATTTAGAGATGAGAACAACAACAGATGCTTGTTAAAAGAAGAAACAGTAAAATGACTATTACCAGTGCTCACACAATTCTTATAGCTTTGAGGGCCTGGAATAGTCTGAATAGTCACACTTTTAAGAGTGTGATAGTTAATGGTTTTGTTGGTACTGTCATGGGCAGTGCTGGCCGGAGCAATGGGTGGTGCAAGCTGCAGAGGCCTCCTGGTGAGGGCGCCAGCACTTATTATTTTACAAATGAAGTACTGCTACTCACCATCACTGATTCAGTCCATGCAGGTCACCCTGGCCTCAGCCACCATCCCACCAGTGCAGACCGGCAGTCCCCCAGTAAAGGATCAACATCTCTGTGATCGCAGCACTGACGCCCACCAGGTAATGAAAGCTGCTAGATGTTGCTCCATGGGTGCAGGAAAGCTTGCTGAATCCACCGAGGTGGTAGATTCCCGGTTGTGTAACTACAAATCTACTGAAAGTGAAAGACGCACCTTTGGTCCTCACACTCGGCATACAGTAAGGAGGTAACTCTGAGTAAGCATCAGGGGTTTCATGGCTGCAGCATCTGGGAAGGTTCAACGAGCTGAGGAGAGCATCAGGTTGAAGAAGCATCTGGTGAAGCGTTGAGCATCGAGGAAAAGAAAGAAGGAAAACATACGTTTCTTCTTCTTCTTACACTTTCTGTTTCAAGAAAATGCTAATCTGCTGAAGAAGTATGCTAGATAGCCGTACACCCATTCCTATCGAAGATGGTCACTTCTCCAGTGTTTTTCCTAATCAAAGTTGATTTTAGCCTTTCCTGCTTAGACAGTGTGTGAGAAGGCTTTGGTCAAGAAGGATGTATCACAGTGCGTCAGTTCTCTCTTTTTTATCATCTAAATTGGTCTCTTCGATGCTTTTTGTCCTTGATTTTTGATCCTTTTCTCTGCATTTCCTTGCCTGGAAGCCTCTAGGCCGCTCTCTTTCTCATCCCAGATTCAGAGTAGTGATGGTACCTTGCTTATCACCTCCTGTATTAGTCTTCAATTTCAATCAAAAACTATGAATAGTACCAAATACTTTTTTCTGCCATTTGTGGTTTCTCCCTCCTAACTGGGACCTTCTTAAAGAGATACTGTCACCTTTCCACATGTATATTAAGTGAAGAGTGGCACCATGGCTACTGGGCAGAGCTGCCCTTTCCTCAGGCAATCAAGAAGGAAACTAGAAGACCTTCACAACGTCCGGACCTTGAAACATAGTAGCAGAGCCTGTAAGGATGATACCCAAGAAGCATGGAATAGATACCAAGTCAGATGCAGCTCTGAGAATTAATTAGTCATTCAGTTCCATTACTTCCATTACTAAAATCAGTGCTTAATTTGAGCTGGTGGTTTCCGATACTCTGCATTGCCACCTAATTGCCAGCACCGGGGCTTATGACAGTCTGCCACATCGTGGCGCTGTCTGCCTAATTTAAGTATGAGCACAACAACAGCCGTTTATTTGTTCAATTTATATTTACAACGACTAATACCTACGTCCTAAGCCATTCTTATAGCTTTGGGGGCCTGGATTGTATGAATTGTCACACTTGTAAGGGTGTGATGGATAGTAGCTGTGTCTGTACTGTCATTGGTAGCTGGCAAGGGCAATTTATGGTGCAAGCTGCAGTGGCCTCCCAACAAGACCCCACGGCACTTATTCTTTTACAAATTAAGTACTGACTAAAATCCCTTTTTGCTGTGAAAAGTAGAGAAAAAGCTTTAGGTCATCCTTTTAGGGCATACATACACAACAATCCCACCAGCCAATAACTGCACTTCACCAACAGGGACACAGATGCAGAGCCTGTAATGTATGCACAATTCTCCACCTCCAAAATTGCACCTAGGTAAGATATCAAAATACAGTACAGCTCACGACTAAGATGCTGCTCATGAGATGCGTCAGTAGTCAATACCTTCAAAGAAAGGGACACAATCTGCCTTCCTCTGTAAGGGTACAAAGCAGAGCACATCTCCTGGACTGGGATGACAGTTGTCACACAAGATAAAGAAGGCGCCCGCTGGAGGATACAGGCACAAAAAAGATCTCCCCTGATGCATATAGCCTGTTAAGCAGTATCTATTTTTTATCATTTCTGATTTCTGATGATTGTTGATCAAATAAAACAAATTGAATTTATTGGAGTGTTATTCTTCCACCACAAAATGAAATAAACGCAATGACACAGCTATGATTTGATAAAGCAGACATTTTTAATTCTTTGTTGGATTACAAGGAAAGCTAATTAGGTGTGTTACGTTTATGATTATGATGTTTTGTTAACCATTATCTGTCAGATAGCAGCAAATTGACTTATAGCCTTGCAAATTAACGCACCAAATCCCTCCTGTTTCTCCTGTTTTAAATTCAGTGGTCCACAACTGTGGGCACAAAGGTATAACTACCTTAAAATGATGCTGGGACACAAGTAATGGGATGACTTGTAATTTAATTCTATTTAATTAAAAAATGTTGGGCCATATTCACAAGGAGCTATTGCCGAACTAACGGCACTTTATCGCAGCCAAAGTCGTGATAAATTTACCTCCCCATTCACAATCTGGTGTTAACAGCCCACAGCACCAGTTTACCCGTGATAGCAGCCGCAAAAAACATTGCCACAGAGGATCCCCACAAGTATCGCTAATGAGATGCAGAGTGGGCGTTCCCGTGCCAAAAGCCGCGACCACACCACTCCTCAACATTCTCAACAACCAGATAGATCGGCGATAAGAACACAAAACTGGCGATAAGGCGCGTTAGCAGCAGGAAATCTACACCTGCTCTGACCTGGTGTTAAGTCGGACGGCAGCAGGCACCTCAAAAGGGAGACCAGCCCAGGACCACATCGGAAGGGCAAAAGAGGCCATGGAGCCACACATCATGCAGTCCGGACACACAAGAGGGCCACAACACCCACCGACACCACCCCCTGGACCACCCCTCCCTGGCACCCCCCCAAAAAGACATGCCACATCAGCTGCACAAAAACATGTACAAAATATTCTGCATGATGTCGCACAATCATAACAGTTGAAATGCATGTGTCGTCACAGAAATGAGCATCACACATTGACTTTCAGAGCAACAAATAAAACTTCATCAAAATGAACACCGAAATTAAATGAAGACACATGGCGGCTCCCTGCGGGACAGTCCTAGGTCACAGCCTGCAAGACAAAAACATGATGAGAAGGTGTGTCCTGCGCACATCAAAGGACAGAGAGAGAGCGAAGGAGAGATAGAGAGAGGAGGAGAGAGAGTAGGAGAAGAGAGGGAGAGAGAGAGAGAAGAAAAGAGAGGGAGAGAGAGAGAGAGAAGAAGAGAGAGGGGGAGAGAGAGAGAGAGAGAGAGAAAAAGAGAGGGGGAGAGAGAGAAAAGAAGAGAGGGGGAGAGAGAGAGAGAAGAAGAGAGGGGGAGAGAGAGAAAAGAAGAGAGAGAGAGAGAGAGAGAGAGAGAAGAAGAGAGGGGGAGAGAGAGAGAAAAGAAGAGAGGGGAGAGAGAGAGAGAAAAGAAGAGAGGGGGAGAGAGAGAGAAGAAGAGAGGGAGCCGCCCCTGCGCACCCAGGCTACACTGCTCACCTGCTGCCACCTGTGTGTTTCCAACCACTTGCCAGCATGTAGTGCAGTCCATTAGGTCACACATCTGAGTCAGAGCCGTCATCTGAAACAGAGTCCAGATACATGACTGGCACAGTACACACACTTGCACAAGACAACAGCGCCTGCCCGCCCATGCACACCCAGGCAGAGGCATCACAAAGGCACCCGCCGCCCACTGAGCATGCCCGCCCATGCACACCCAGGCCTCACTGCTCACCTTCCGCCACCGGCGTGTAGACTGGATGTCCCATCACGTGCCGCTGCAAGCCACAAGCCCTGGGCCCGCGGACATGGCACCCTCCACACCATGCAGCCACCCTCTGCAGGCCACCAGGTCTCACGTGTGTTGCTGGGTCTGGAATACTCCATGGGTGAGGACATACCAGTGCATCCGGCAACATCGCAGGCTGTACACCCGCTCAGTTTTTATTTCTTCAGCATTACGTACATCAATTGTGTGTCTTTTGCACACCCTATCAGCCCAATGGGTGCCACTAAGTCTGTGACCCGGAAGCGAGGCCACATGGCGGTAGGCTCGCGCTGCCCGCTGGCTCTGGCCTACACTGCAGTCCAGCAGGGAACACGAAACCTGAGTTGCCTGGACCGCCGGGACGGGGCATCATCGCAGGGTGCAGTGCACCCAAAGTCACCGTCCCGTGGCGGGGTGCCTGTGCCAGCCGCAATGCGCCAGGTGCGACTAACCCTGTGCAACCTCAGTCAGCGCCACATGCTGGTCGGCCCGTGCGGTATGCAGGCCTGGGATCCCACTAACACTGTGCGCAACAAAACTCTTGTGCCATTTATGTGTGGTGTGCGTGCAAACCTGCCCTCAGGGAGTGGCTGTGACATGCTGACAACTAGACCAGTGACCTGCACACCACAAGCGAGTTCGCCTGCGACAGGGAGCAATGAGGGCCCCCCCTCGGAACGTAAGCGGAGTGGTCTGGCCTGCCGTACACCGGACCAGTATAGGGCTTGCCACAATGACACGTTGGCTCTGGGCGTGGTTCAGTCCATGTCCGGACAAGGAAGTGAGTGACGCGTGTGTCGCAGTTGTAGTGTCCACGTGACCCGGTACACAAAATGCAATGTGGCACCCTCTGACTGGCATCCCACAGGATGGCCATCATTGACGCAAGGGAAATCACTGTCCCTACATTCATCCACACATGCATACATGACTGATGATGGACATGACACAGCAGTGCGTCAATTGATGTTTATTGCACATCCATTACATTTATGCAGCCGGAGCGGTTCAGGGCAATGGCCAGCACACTACACACTATGGGCCCGTGGAGGGCCAGCCAGAGTCCATCCGGGGATGACAAGTCCTCCTGAAGGGAAGGGTACAGTCCGCAGCCTGGTCGCCATCTCATTGGTCACCAATCCAGAAGTGGCAGTCCATGTCGCTGTCCAAGGTGAGTTGTTCATTAGGATACTGTTGAGAGGCAGAGGCCAGGGGCACGGACTCTGAAAGTTGAAGGCAGGTAGGAGGGTGCAAAGGCAACAATTTAACCACACTGAGCAGGCAGGAAGGGCAGTGGCAGCACAACAGACTATGGAGGGCAGTGGAAAGGGGGGCAGGGGCAACAAACCAACAATACAGGACTTGCAAGAGAGGCTGTGGCAATGTAATAGACCATTGTGGGCAGAAGGAAGAGGCAATGGTAGTACAACCGTACATGCCAACAGACCCGATTCAGCCAGGAAACGTCCAATGTTTTTAATCTCCCTCTTACCAAGTTCAAAATGTTCGCAAGTATGGTACATTGGATCATGGAAGGAAATGGGGTAGGGACATGGACTTGGATAACAGAGGACAGGAGGGACATGGAGAGGTGCACCAAACTGACCCTGCAGGGCAGGCATCAGGGTTTGCAGCAGCACAATACACCACACAGGGCATGCGGGACGGGAGTGCAGCACAACAATCCATAGAAAGCAAGAGGGAGGGGACAGGACCATGCACATGGACAACAGAGGGGCAAGAGGCAAATGGTAGCTAGCTGACCATAATGGACAGACAGGAGAGAAAGCTGCAGCATAACAGACCATAAAGGGCAGGAGGGACGGATCAGGGGCATTACAATGGAACAGACAAGCCAGGAGGGAGGGAGTAGGGGTCTGCACATGTAAACAGAGGGCTGGGGGCAAGGGGGCAGGGCAGGAGCAGCAAGATAGCCATGGAGGTCAGGCAGGATGGGCACTAGAAGCAAGACACACCATGAAGAGCAACAGTGAGACTGTGATGGCATACACACAGACCAATTGAGGGAAGGTGGGAGGGGTTCAGGGGCAGCTAACTGACCACACAGGGAAGGTGGGAGGGGCCATGGCAGCACAGAAGACCATGCATGGCAAGTGGGAGGGTTAGTGGCAGCACAATGGCTATGATGGGCAAGAAGGAGAGTGCAGGGGCATGCACATAGGACGATGGAGGATAGAAGGGAGGGTCAGGACCTGTGCAAAGACAAGAAAGTTCAGGGGAAGGGGCCTCACAACAGACCGCACGGGGCAGGCAGGAGGAGCAGTTGCAGCACAACAGACCAGGGAGGGCAGAAGGGTGTGGCAGTACAATGGACCATGTAGGACAGGAGGAAGATGATAGGGGCATGGCATGTGGACAGGCAGGGTGGAGGTGTCAGGGACAGGTTACAGTCATCTGACAATGCTAGGCAGGTGGGAAGGGAGTGGCAGCTCAACAGACCACTCAGAGTAGATAGGAGTGGCAGGTCCATGGAACATGGTGGGCAAAAAGGATGGAGCAGGGGCATGCACAAAGACATCGGAGGGCAGGGGGAAGGAGAATAGGGGCAGCAAGCTAAGCACAGAGTTTAAGCAGGAGGTCAATGATGGGGCATAGAATTGGGCAATGGAGGGCAGGAGGAGTGGACTGGTACATCATACTAAATTGAGGGCAGTGGCAGCACATCAGACCATGCATGGCAGGAGGGAGGAGGCTAGTCTATGGATTCACACAACAGAGGATAGGGAGGAGGGGGATGGGGCAGCAAGCTAACTGTTCAGAGAAGGCGGGTATTAGGAACTTTATTGTTTTTAAAATGTGTGTCTGTGCGAACTACTTAAAATATGAACAAGTATGCAGCATAATCTCACTTTTATTCAGGAAGAAGAGGACGTTTGTGACTGTGACTCCGGGCTCACTTGGCAGAAACACCCCCTGACCCTCCACCCCCTATCGCAAAATGTAATGCCCGTGAAAAGGGTAGGTGAACACAGTGTTATATAGAACATAGGCCTGAGAGCACGATTGAAAATGAAAACTAGATATAGTGTATGGTATAAACTATGCACCAAAAAGTGTGATATAAGATGAACCGGGCGTAAAATATAATATGCAATACATTGTGCGCAATGACAGATTCATTGGAGAGCGCGAGATAGCACAGGCACTAGCGCGTGCTATGCGATATGCGCCTTGGAGTGTAATATGCACAGGGCAGTGTTGTGTAACCTAACTAGTCTCTAAAGTTGTAATATAAAATATGTGCTGGGGATTGTAACGTTGCATATGCACTGTGACAAAGATATGGATCCCAGATTGTAATATGTATGGCATAGCACTGTGCGTTATAACATAGGCATCGAGGAAGGCACGTTAGATGGGGCAATATAACCTGTGCGAAGACAAGTGTGGCATGACATATTCACGGGGTGGTGTTACAGTGCACATGGGCTAGAGAGTGTCATAGCATATGCACTAGCTAGTGTAATACAACACAGAGGTGTGTGGCACTCAGCAGGCAATGGTGGGTGTAACACAGCATTGGGCTCTGCCAGGAGCGCGCTGTGACTCTCAAGTGATGTTCGTCCCCTTTCCAGAGAGTAAAATAAAAAGTATTACACATCCGGCATTGGATGTGTGTTTTATCAACCGTGAGGGGGGTTTCTTGCATAGTTTTGGTCGAATTTTTGTCGAATCCCCTTTGAATGGCTTGGTGTGCATGTGTATTAAATGTGCCCGTCAATAGCTACCCATGTTTGTATAAATAAACGACAAGGGTGTCTACCGGGATTAGGCACGGTAGTGCATCAGACATGTCAGAGCTTCACTAGTGGTGTAAATACATTCCACGTGGATTCATTGTATGCATAGTCGCCTTTTAATGAATATCACGCAAATCGTCATGGTGATAGGTACGTACGGTTTGTCCAGCATGTCCTAGGTGTGTCTATAAATATATATATTTTTTTTAAATAATAAAAAACAGTGGCCGGCCCTGGGGATTGGGGTCAAAAAAATATAATTAGGAGACAGGCCCTGGAGGATGGGGTCATCAGGGCCAATAAATTAGAATAAGAAGGGGAACCACACAGCCCCCCTTCTTAAAAAATTAAAATAAATAAAAGACTGGCATCGTGCTGGAGGCCACGACCCCTCCTTGCAGCGCTCTGCAAACGCGCCCCCTGGCGAGTTGTAAGTCAGGGGATTAATTCCTCTTCAATACTGAGGGTCCCTGAGGGCCAACTAGCCCAACAGGCATCTCCAGTATGCGCCAGGGAGCTGCGCTGCAGACAGGTGTTCTGAGGCCAAGCCCCTTTTTACACCTCTCTGCAACGCAGCTCTGTGGCACTTACTGGAGGTACCTAGTGGTCTAGTTTGACCCTAGGGACCCTTAGGATTCAAGGGGACTTAATCTCAACTTAGAACAGCCGCAGGGCGCGTTTACACAGTGGTGAAGGGAGGGGACGGGGCCTGAGGTGACGTGTGCAAACACGCACTATGGCACGTTTTAAATTGGGGATATAATTTTCCTTCAATACTGAGGGCCCCTGGGGGCTAACTAGCCCACCAAGTGCTTCCAGTAAGCGCCACTGAGCTGCATTGCAGAGAGGTGGTCCAGGCCGTGCCACTTTTTACACCTCTCTGCAACGCAGCTCTGCGGCACTTACTGGAGGTACCTAGTGGGCTAGTTGGACCCTAGGGACCCTCAGGATTCAAATGAACTCAATCTCCCAACTAAAAACGGACACAGGGCGTGTTTACACAGTGGTGAAGGGAGGGGACGGGGCCTGAGTTAACGTGTGCAAAAACGCCCTGTGGCCGTTTTAAGAGGTAGTTTTAATCCCCCTGCCCTATTATATACTAGGGGCTTACAGAGGAGGTCATGCTAATCACAGGGGGACCCCAACGCATAATGTTCCCTAGTGTATGTAGGTGTTTTCACTGTATTCTAAGTGACTTTTAACATAGCACTGGCTCTAGGACTGGTTAGTCAGACTCAGTTACCACCAGTATCCATCTGAAAAAGTTGAGGGTACAGGATGATTTTGCAACAAGGCTTCTTTCTGCTCTTCTTTTTGTTCTTTCTGCACGTTATCCTTCTTCCTGCACTTCTCTTCGTCTTTGAGGACTTCTGTTGCTTCTTTCTGCACTTCTTTTTTTTCTTTCTGTGCATTTTTTCTTCACATGTCCTATCTCTGTAGGCATAGTTAGAAATTAGCATTTAAAAAAACCTCAGAAATTCACTGAAAAAACCATAGGTTTCAGGGGTTTTATAGTTAGCTGGACTTTTCACTTGTACGAAACCATTGAAATTCCCCCGTTATAGTTAGTTCAGCTAACTATAACTCGCGAACCCACAATGCACTGCTGATGACGTCACATATTACATCACTCATGACATGGTCAGTGACATCACTCATGACATCACTGATGACATCTCAAATGACATCATTGATGACATCATCCTTGCGATAGAGTGGCAGACCTCCTCTCACCCTAATATAACCTTTGATACACACATTCAAAAATAGAGACTAAACTTTTCAAAACAATGGACATACCAATACCAGTTACAACAACCTCTTCAGTAATTCTAAGATCCACATACACATCCACTCATTCACCAACAGTCTTATACAGTCACTCATACATGTAATCACTCATCATATGTACTCATACACCTATACATCCTGTTACACAATGCCACTCATCCATAGAGTTACTCACACACATAGTCACTCATGCTAATAAAGAATCAAACATACATTTACTTGCATATACAGTTATACACACACCACCACACTTACTTCTACGGAAACTTACACATATAGTCTTTTAAACAATCACTTATAGAAACACATACTTATTCCTACAGGAACTCTTTCAATCTCTCACTCTCACATATACTCACTTATATACACCAATAGTCACATATACTAGTTTAAAACATATGTAGTTACTCATAAAGACACTATTGAGACAGTCATTCACTCACTAACACACCCATACACACACTCATCCACCCATACAGTCCTGCACACATGCTGTCTTCAACACATACAAAGAGTGAGTCACTCATTCATGCACCTATGCACTACGTAATACCCCCCACCGAACCATGCAGACACTCAGACTGATACTCAAAAAACCAACTAATAACCTATATAGACACCCATGTAGCTACTCACCAACCCATGCAGCCACTTATACACAAAGTGAGAGACTGATACAGATATTTACATATTTAAACATTACTCACTAAGCCATGTATTCACTATGATACACTTAATCAGTCAGTTACACAATCAATTTTTCAAAAACAAATCATCCATTTAGACACTTGTATACCCATTTATTCTTCCATCGACCTTGAGATATACATATATAAAACATATTTAATTTTCAGAAAAACACACATTCATTGGATGATGTCATCAGTGATGTCATTTGAGATGTCATCAGTGATGTCATGAATGATGCCACTGACCATGTCATGAGTGATGTAATGTGTGACGTCATCAGCTGTGCATTGCGGGCGCGCGAGTTATAGTTAGCTGAACTAACTATAACGGGGGAATTTCAATGGTTTCGTACAAGTGAAAAGTCCAGCTAACTATAACACCCCTGAAACCTATGGTTTTTTCAGTGAATATATATATATATAGCTTCAACTGCAATACACCATCTGCCACTTATTATGGCCAGATCAATTTATTGTCCACAGTCCGATATCGAAGGGTGTGGGTAAGGTTGTGAAGTTTACAACCAGTTGCTATTATAAAATTTTAAATCACCGCACCTCATGTACATTAAAGCTTGGTAAGTTGCAGAGGATTGTCGTTCTAAAACTTGTGTCATGGTTCTAAAAGGTTCGGAAGCACTGATCTAGACAGTGGAACAGGGAAACAGACACTGCAATAGGGGAATACAGAGATTGAGGCAGCAAAATGATCACTGTAGTCTAACTTATGTAAATGTATCTTATGAGATCCTGAAAAGATGGCATCTAGCCCTCTTGTTCGAAGCCTTTGTTAGAGAGTTGTCTTTAGTGGTCCCTGTACAAAGCTCTGGAAAGTCAGGTGGGAGTGAGATCTACAAGGGACAGACTAGAAAATCTTCTGAGAGTCCATAAATTCCCAGGGCTGATATCCTGCAAGCCCTTACGTCCAGTCCAGGGCAGTATCTTAACCCCTCAATGTTGACCAGTGAGTTAGATGTCCTTTCATAGGCCTTCTTCCATAGGCTAGAGCGGGCTCTGTGAACTCCATATTACTGAAAGGTCCTGCTAGTCTGTAATGCGTTCTCTGCGTCATGTATTGTATTGAAATTGTACCTTATGTAGTGCTTACTACGCCTGGCGAGCAATCAAAGAGCTTTCGGCAAGTAGCACGCTACTCCGGAACCCAAAAAGGATTAGTGGTTGATTAGTAAAGTGAAATCTGAGTTAATTTGAGCTGTGGGCATGTGAGTCTGTTAGTTGGATAGAAAAGGATAATAGGGGGATTGAAGGGGGTAGAATCTAGAAAATTTTTGTTCATAGTAGTAAGATGAGGTTTGGGATGAGCATGAGGAGAGATGGAAGAGGGAGACATCTCTAGAAATGGATTAGAGAGATCATGGTAGTAAAATGAGTTTTGGGATAAGTCAAACGAGTGATAGGTAAGGGAACAATTTAGATGGGTTGTTTGGGAGATCATAGTATAAAAAAGAGGTTTAGCGTTATCCACGGAGGACGGAGGGATGAGTCCAGAAAGGCCTATTTTGGAGATCATAGTACTGGAATGAGGATTGGGATGAGTCAGAGAGTAGAGGAAGAGGATATATTGAGAGAGGTATAGGGTAGTGCATTAGAGACGACATGGCTGAAACACATTCGCAAAGACAGTATCTCTTGCATAGGCGAGACCTATTGTTTTTGCCAGTGCTTGTTTTAATTTAACTTTATGGTCCGCTGGTATTATGGCGAGAGCATAGGCCATTTTTACTTCACTCTCAATTGTGCCATTTTAGAGGTGTTGTATTTGAAGTGCGTTCTCTAGTCTTTGCTTGTTGGGATATGTCATCCATACACGCCCAATTTCAGACTAGCAGCAGAGAGAAGCGTGCTAAAGGCAAGCCTTTCTGTGTCCCTCTATGCCCAGACCGTGGCCAGGGCCCGGGACACAGCCAAGTGTTTGTTCCACAAAGACTTAATATTACTGTTAAATGATTTACACCTGTGCAGCATTAAACCTGTTAGTTTGAAGTGCCTCACTAGTGCAACTGAATACTTAAGGCACAGCACACACATTTCATCTTTACCCCTACCCCTTTATCTTCTAGAATTTCTAATCGAGCTGAATATCATACTTGTCGGAATCGCAACATAACATGCATTCTAATCAATGTCTGTTTGATGGTTAAACCTGTGACTGAGGGGAGGAGTCTGGAAGGCTTATTTTGATTTTGTATTCATAACATGAACCTGCTTAAAGCAGACTCGTCCCCTAATATTACATTCCTTCTGGTTATCTTTTCAAATTAGCCAACTGGCCCATGAGATTATTTTCAACAAAAATAATTGTTGTCTCCTCATGGACTATCAAGTCACTTTCCTTTACAGAATATATTCTCAATATTTCTCATTCAAAATTTCAATTAATAAAAATGAATCCAATAAAATGGTATTAATTTACAGACTCTCTGGCCTTGTGAAGAATGTTATTACTTCAGTACTGGGGTTGATCTCTCTAGTCTCACAACTAAAAGTGTTATCTTGCTTTAGGATTTTAATTTCCATGTAGGCAGGGAATATCACACAGAAGTCACAGAGTTGTTATTTATTTGGCCTTTGATGAGTTGTGACGTGTACAAGGAGCCGTGTCTGATGGCTTAGAAGACCAATGCGTCCACTGGAGGGGCCTGTGTTGACCACAAGGGGACAGGTTCAAATCCTGGTGGGTCTACTCAGCCTTTCATCCTTCTGAGGTTGATAAAAATGAGTACAGTTGGGTAACAAAAATCATCTATTGTTCAGCACCAAGATGCTGACAGGTGAACATGTGCTTTACAAAATAAACATGTTATGTTAAGGACCAACTTACCTGGCAGGCCATGTTCTTGCCCATATCTAGTCCTTCCAAGCTTTAGTCAACACTCTTTCTAATTTAGAACTGACATAGGTGGACCATAAAGCGATTTTTTTGTCAATCAAGGAGAGAGGCAAAAATGAAAACCAATGAGTCGTCCAAACATTTCTGATCCCTCATGGTCATAACAGGACCATCCTAAAATGATCACCTGCTTAGAGCATACTGTGCCTGAGCCTCCTGGTAGTATCGACAACTATGTAGATTAGTTTAATAAATTTATCACCAATGCTCTATATGCTACCCTTCTTGTGCCTTCCTTTATTACCCTTCCTAAGAAGTCCTTTTTTTCCGATTGAAATAGAAGAACTAGCAGCCAGGTTATAGAGAGCTGCACAGCCTGGACATGTCACATCAGTGTAATAAGATATTGCCCACCTCAAATGGCCAGCTGCTAAATGACCATAAATTGTAGAGTTTTAGCGCGGGGTATGAGAGGCAACATACAGTAAAACGTAAGGATAAGGTACAAAACACATGAATGTTGGGTAGAGAGTGAGTCCACGACGTTGCTTGTATTTCTAACGTGATCTTTATTCAAGATGATGTCAAGGTTCAGTACAGCCAACGCGTTTCGCCCAAGCATGGGCTTTTTCAGGGCTGTAATATTATACAATGAAGATCACTTTAAATCACATGAAGTACGGAGGCAAATCCCAGCCAAGAACCAGAAAGTAGTGATAAGAAAAAAGTGAAAGTAGTGCAAAATTAAGAAAAGCATCCCCATAAGGAGAGTTGACAGGGGAAAGCGGGCTAAGAGATAAATGAAGTGGTGATGTATGTGAAGAAAAGGTGTTAAATTAAAATAATTGAAAGGGTAGAGTTTAGGCAAACAAAGAAAAAAGGATACAATTGTTTTTATTCTCAATATTGAATTTTGTATTTTGTTTTTAACTATTGAAAAAGACAAGTATCATAGAAAGGGATCCACGAAAATAGTGTGAGAGATATTGTAAGGTAGTGACCAGTGCCATCCCACTAAGATGAGTAACCAGTCTAGTAGGTAATGCTTACCAAAGTACTATAATAATGTCGTAGCCTTGGTAGATCCAGTAAAGTCCCCTCGGTCAGTGACTTGAATGAACACGAGTTCTAGGAGAACCTAAAGATAAACGTCATCAATTAACGAGTAAGTATAAGGTTGATATGGGCTGAGCGGTACGGTGTGCCTATGGAGTGGTGTACTAACCTCCCAAGAGTATTAGTAGAACGTACCCAGGTAAATGGAAAGAAATGCGTAATTATTCTCCTACGATTTTGTTCTCAATAATGATTGAATACCTGTTAGGCATAAAAAAAAATTAAAAATGTATATAGACAAAGTAACGTCTACGTAAAAGCGAGGCATGAGGCATGAAAGATTCAGTATATCCAAGTACGTATGGGTGTGATAGCCTATCGTGGTAGGGCCGAGTAAAATGTCAAGTGATCAAGTAAATCTTAATCTAAGAGATATACGTAAACAGTGCATAACTCTAAACTAAATTCCTGGCGAAGCCCCAGCAAAAAGGCGTGACAAAACAAAGAGTTTTAGGAAAAGTAAGCCGGGTTAATGGCCAAAAGCCAGGAAACAAAGGTAATAGCCTCTATGATAAAAGGCAGGTGTCAGTGAACAAACCGTATGAGTACGCAAGGAGTCAATGCTAAGTGCCCGGGACAGCCCCAACTCAGTGCGCGCTGTGACTGCATGTCGGGTTGCGCCAAAGCCGAATGCATTAAGAGTACGCATGGATTAGATGCTAGGTACCCGAAGCAGCCCCAACGCAGCACGCGCTGTATCTGGATGTCGTCTTGGCGCCAAGGCCAAATATATTAAAAGTAAACGTACTTTTTAGGATAAGAGCAGGGAAACAAAGTAGTGTGTGCCAAGATATTTAACAAGCATTTACAATGCAATGGTCTCGGCATTGGTAAAGTTAGAGCTATTGGCATTGCTCATGACATTATTTTTGTTTATGTTTTTTGTTTTTAAAACATTTAAAGAAACGGCATTGTCATGAGCAATGCCAATAGCTCTAACTTTAACAATGCCGAGACCGTTGCATTGTAAATGCTTGTTTTTAGACTGTACACAAACTCCCTGAAGGGGTCTAACACACTGAGCTATCCTACACGTAGTGCAATGTGTAATATGCGAGCGTCTCATGGATTTCCGCAGCAGGCACACGACCCACTGATCTGCCTTACTGAGTAGCCTATGGCGTTCAGCAGCATAGAAGACGGAGATCTGTACAGTAGGCACCTACAACACCCTGCTGGAAGTACTGAAACACGTGGTGTGCATGTGATAGGCTGATCTCATCGGCAGGCTCAGTCCGAGTTTGGAGCGCGAGAGTTACAGCAGATTAGACACAGAAAACGGAAGCAGGCGCCTAACCCGCGGAACTATAGCACCAGCTGATCGTGAACTCGGGTTGCAGTTTGAATAGTTATTTCCTCCTCTCTTTCAAGGGATTACATCGGTGATCCAGTCTGATGGGTCGGACAGCTCTAGTATTAGAAGCCAGAATTGTAAGAGTTCTGAAATGGATATGGAGCTAAATCCCACAACAATGTCAGGGAGTCTCTGACAGGGAGTTAGCCTACATTATTAAAAGCGCCCATCGAGACCACATATGACCCGTGTCACGGCCGTTAAAAGAACATTGGGTTGGTTACAGACAGAGATAAACCTCCTACAAATGGAGGCTAGAAAATAAAGAGTCCGTCCTTTCGCGCCTACAGTTCTACAGGCTATCTTTGAACCGGTGCGGGGTGGCAGATCTGAGGCTTAACTCACCCGCAGCCAGGAAACATGGTATATCCCGCTGATCTATCCACATCCAGAAATAGTGCTAGTTCTCACTGCACATACCTCC
This sequence comes from Triturus cristatus, assembly GCF_964204655.1. Taxonomy (NCBI): domain Eukaryota; kingdom Metazoa; phylum Chordata; class Amphibia; order Caudata; family Salamandridae; genus Triturus; species Triturus cristatus. Next base: position 886,839,646 of record NC_140579.1, read on the forward strand.
CTGTCCCCTCTATCCCGCCTGGAGAGGTGTGAGGATAAACAAACATCACAGGGGAGAGGTCCGCTGCTCCGGCTCCGGGCCGGGGCCCCCCGCAGCGCTTCTCCTCGCCTTCCATGGCTTTCCCCTACTCATCTTGACTTTATCTCCTGTCGACTGCGGGAGGGGGTGTGGTGGTGGAAGTGGGAGGCCATGAGGCAGCAAGGGGCGTGGCGCGTCTGCGTGTGACACAATGACGGGGCACTGGAGCAGGAACCATTTTCGAGGGGGAGGTGTGAGGGGAAGGGCAAGGAAGGGGTGAAGGTACCCGCTCCTGGGGGAACATGGGTACAGACAGTAGCTTGGGCAAACCCCGGTACATCCTCGAAATCTATACTTTCTAATGACTATCAGTTTGGTGCGAATACCACCTTAATTTGCACTATATTTACAACCTGAATACTAAGAAATAAAGCAAAATTGGTCAAAACCCTGAAATTATTGCATCCAATTTTATACCAGCGCAAAACATGGAGATAACTGGTATTTCCTTCTGGTTTTACAGGGAGCAAAGCAAACTCATTTTGCTCCACTTTTCAAATGCGTTGAACAAGTCTACATAGGTGCCACATTCAGCTTGCTTTGTGAGCACTCGATAATCACACAGCAGAAAATACAGCACAAACTGTATTTTCTCTATTTGTGCCCTGGTGCAAACCCCATAATGGAATACGCCAATCAGCAGAAGTAAAACACAAGCATTTACAATGCAACGGTCTCGGCATTGTTAAAGTTAGAGCTATTGCCATTGCTCATGACAATGCCGTTTCTTTAAATGTTTTAAAAACAAAAAACATAAACAAAAATAATGTCATGAGCAATGCCAATAGCTCTAACTTTACCAATGCCGAGACCATTGCATTGTAAATGCTTGTTCATATTTTGCTGAGCCTCATGAATCGGACCTTCTTTAACTCTGCACGAGAAGTCGGGCGCGCATTGATTTCTTTTCCAAATTGACCTTTGCCCTTTGTCGCAAACAGAGTCGTAGATCCCTCTCTTTCAAAGTCACAACAAACCACTGTTTAACCCTGCTAACCATGCGCAAAAACTGATATTGTACGAAACTCGTCCGATGGTTTTGTAAAAGGATGTCAAAAAACTGAAAGGAACCCCACTGAATGCCTTAGAAAGCTTCAGCCTGAGACTGCATTTCATTAGTCCTGGCTGGAAGCAGGGGGCGTTCTCCAGCAGTCAATACTAAATTGGGTTCATCCACTTAATGTGTAACTAATCCGGTCTGCAGACACATGGGGTTTCCAAATCTGTCTTGTTTATGCACCACGGGAGAGAGCTTCACCTTACCGCAGGAAGCTGGAAAAGATGCGCTTCCTTTTCGTTTCACATTCCCCAGAATGTCCAAAGATTGACGGCCCATCCGGGACACTTTCATCGCACCAGAAGCAGACCGGGGCCTCCGCGTGGGTCACCCGGGAGGCACCGAGATAAACCCCCCTCCTGCTCTTTTCAGAAACCTAAGTCCATGAAATACCTCGGAATGAGAGATGCGCCGGAGGTATGTCAGAATGCTTTTCTGCGAATGTCTTTGTGCTGCGGGTATATCGGGAACGGAGCGCGCCTGCTTTAATTCCCTGTTAACGCCCTGCTGTTTTAGAGCGGAGCGGAGACTCCGGGTTACGGAATGAGCACGGACGCTGCCCATGACGCGGGTCCGTCACCTCAGCGGCCAAGCACAGAGCTCCTGCCGTACAGTAGGAGATCAGGTGAGGGAGCAACGCCGGGACACCACCGCCTTTCTCCGAGGCACAGCAGAAAATGCCTCGGAGAAAGGGAGCGTCCTTTTCGGATTGGGGGGCGTGTTTTGCTGTTGTCTCCTCCCTGAGACTTCTCGCAAAAAACACGCCCCCCGATCCGAAAAAGACGGGGCTTCAACGGAGTGACTGGACCTCTTCTCCAGTGGCTGGCCAGCATTTAAGAGGCCAGCCAATGGAGAACAGGGCAGAAGAGGGGCGGGTGCAAGCCCCTCTTCTCAATGACATTAAATCTCCGGACTTCCGGTCTGCCGACCGGATGGTCCCGAGACCTAAAAAGCGTTTAAAGTTAAATCAGCGCTCGTAAAAATAAAAACTACCCTAGAGCCTCGTTAGGAAGAGACGTCCTGTCTTACTTGAATATGACGATCCGTGTTCGGATGAGGTGCCGGTTCTCCCTTCTTCCGTTGTGTGTGTGGGCAGTAGGTCAGCTACCCATATTAAAAAAAAATGGAAGTGAAAAACTTCCGGGTTAGATTCATGATAGGTAACTAGGATAATTAGTTCCGGGTGAGGGTTGATGGGAAGATGTAGAGACTAGAACGGCAACCCTGTGCTGAAGTCTATACTTAGTTAGAGCCAGAGGGCTCGTGGCGTGGGTCCCATGATGACTTGGACTGCGTAAGCCGCGTATGTCCAAATATAAGAGTAATGAAAAGGAAAGAGACAGAAAACAACGCGAGTGACGATCAGAATTAAGAGTCTGTAAATTGTGTTTATGAATGGTGGAGAAAAACGTGCAAAGGAATTTGAGAGAAGACAGTGAGGAGCACAAAGAAGCAAACAAAAGCGCCCGAGTTTAATTAAAGAGATAGAGATGAGGTTACATACAAAGGAAGGGTTGTCAATCAGTAATGGAAGAAACAAGGGTCATGTGGACCATGGAATAAGTATTGTTTGTCCATTTACTGGTTTAACAGTATATTGAATATACAGATTTACAGTAAGGCATATCTGCGGTACAGTTAACAATTCAAATATAAACACAAAATATAAATAATCAATCAGTGTGTAGACCCTAGAGCTACTACAGATATACAAAGGAAAAGGAAATATGGTACATATTCAGGTACGAATTATTAGTTGAAGAATAGACTGGACAATGAAAGGAAGCACGACCGTGGTCAGACAAAATATTCAAATAAGTAATTTAGATCAGAGAGACAAATTGGAAAAGTAATGCTAAGGACGGGCATCGTCCTTGAGCGAACAATGGTAGGGTAATTCAACAAAGTAATGGAAAGATAAATGAGACAAAAAGGTGACATCAATTGAGTAAAAGAGGCAATGTGTGCAGACTGATTAGAAAGTGTAAGGCCATACAGTAAAGGCGCATTGATATTACTAAGGTTTAAGGATTTATACATTGCATATTTAAAAAGCCAGGTATATATATCCATTAGATTGGTAACAATAGCGATAAAGTAACTGAGGAGCATTTATACGAGATAATGTATTTCCCTCTGGTCTTAAAACATACGCTACTCAGATGCGTAAAACAACACATTACTGTAAATAGCAGATTTCAAATGCATATTCATGGCACAGTAACAGTTTTTGAAGAAATATATCCAAAGAAGAATGTTATAAAAAATAGTGCATCTCATTATCGCTATTGAGTCCCAAGGTAGAAGATCTCAGAGTACAGATCCATCTGGCTTCCAATTGTCTGAGGGACAGTTCACGGTTTCCCCCCCTTTTGTTGGGCAGTGCCAGATCAATGCCAAGAAATTGGAATTTGGCTCTGTCTACACCTTCCCTGCATTTGTGTGAGACTAAGGCATATGTGGTGTCACCTTTCATGATTGCTCTACGGTGTTCCTGAATGCGGGTTTTGAGTTGCCTCACTGTGCTGCCCACATAAATTTTGTTGCAGCCACAGATCAGTATGTATACAACAAAGGTAGTTAAACAGTTGATGAAATGCCGTATTTTGTACTGTGTGCCTGTATTGAACTTGAACATAGTGGTTCTGTTGCGACCATGATGGCAAATGTTACAAGTGGTGCAAGTATAGAATCCCAGTGGTTTAGTCAACCAGCCCTGTGGTTGTGATGTTGTAGAGTGTGTGTAACTAGGGCTCAAACTGTCCCTGAGAGTTCTACTCCTCCTGAAAGTCATTGAGGGTTTCTGTGAAATGATGTTATGTATTCCAGGTGCACCTTTGAGGAGTTGCCAATGTTTGTTCAAGATTTTGAATACCTCATGATTGAGTCTGGAATGTGTCGTGATGAATGAGAGTCTCTCTTTGCCTGTTGTTATGGTGTTCTTATTTTGTTTCAGGATATCTGCTCTCTTAAGTTTCCTAGCCCTGTTCCTAGCTGTGAGAAGAATGTCCTCTTCGTAGCCCCTCCTGTGTAGTCTGTCCATAGTGAGAGTGGTAAGGGACTCAAAGTTGTCCACCTCACTACAATTCCTGCGTATGCGCACCATCTCTCCGTACGGGATTGCTTTTTTGGTGGATGTGGGATGGGAACTGCTGTAGTGTAGAATGCTGTTTACCGCCGTATCCTTTCTGAACAATGTGCTGTGTATCTTATTGTCCCGTACATATAGTTCCAGATCAAGGAAATGTATGGATGTAGGTGACATTTCAATGGTAAAAGTAACATTTAATGTGTTGAGGTTCGGAAAGTTGAAGTAGTTTGTCAGTTCTAGTCTATTTCCTGTCCAAATGATGATAATGTCGTCAATGTAGCGGCCCCAGAACTGGATATGTCCAGTCCATTCTGAGGCCGCACGTGACCATGCATGGGTATGTTCCACCTTTATTACCCTTCCTAAGAAGTCCTTTTTTTCCCAGCATTCTGCTCCATCTGCTCCTTGGTATACAACAGACATGACTCTGGCCAAGAGGAAATGTGAAGAAAAAAAAAAAAGGATTTTGCTCATGAGCTTCTAGGAATCCAGTCACCAATTGGATGCATTTTCTTCACTAATAAGGGCCTTTTCCAGGCCACAATCTAAAGGGAAACTCAGACGGCTTTTGAAAAACAGCATTTCCCTTCTAAGGCAATTGTTAAATCCAAGAATATACAAACAATGATCCTCAGCAGTGATTCAAATTCACAAGTAACCTCCTTAATTGTCAAAATCACTGAAGCTTTAATTGTCTAAACTTTGCACCAAATCCACTGCTAAGAGTGCTCCAAACATGCTCAGTTAACAATGACATCACCCATCATCTCAAACCTCATTGGCTCAGTCTACCACTTTAACCACAAATTGACATCTTAGATACTGCTGCCCTTCTTCCAGTAGGCCGTGGTAGGGAAGGTGTTGGCTCACTGTTCAGAGGCAGCTACTTTGTGAAAGTTAGTGCACCTGGGGATAGGTAGAGGCACTGAACTCAGCTAAGCATGAGCTAGGTCATCTCACAGTGAGCTAGGTAGCACTAAGGCGGGACCGTATTTTGGTGTTGTAGTAAGGCTAACCATAGGGCGACACTTTTCTTAACTTAAAATACATGTCCCGGTTTTTGGGACAAAGGTCAAGTCATCGTGCAAAGCCTCTAAGTCTTAAGTAATTGAAATAATGTATTTGTTTCTTTTAAGCAGCGCAGCAAGAGGTCACCTGTATGCTCCAGCAAATGTAGAAATAGTGGGGAGGAGGAGAGGAGGCTCAGGGTGGAGGTTCTGCCATAGCTAATGTTATGTAAACGTCGCTTTGTAAAAGTTTGTGTGTGTGTTTTGTGTGTGTGTCTACCTGCAACCGGGATAGGTCCCGGTTTTGCTTCTCAATATCTGGTCACCCTAGCTAAGGATCATTTTGTACAATCTGTGTCAAATCTCAGAATCACTTTGCACTCAACCTTTAATCCGTCAAGGTGGGGATGAAATGTTTGAGTTAATAAGGAGGGAGAGACGTGCCATGCAACGTGCATTTAAGTTGAATCTTAATTAAATATTTCAGCATTGCGCCCCTCTCTTACCTCCCTCTCTCTTCACTGTGTGTCTTCTATCTTCTCCACTCCTTATTTTGAATCCTCCTGTCCTCTTCCTGGCTCTCTCCGCTTTTCTGGCTTCCCACCTCCTCTCGGCTTAGTTACCCCTCAATTTAGGGAAGAGATGTGGTGCAGCGGCCAGGGCGGATGACTCCGGATCACGGGGGCTCACAGTTTAATCCCATGTGCTGGCGGCAGGTTAGCCCAGCACCTTGGGACTCTAGGCAATAGCTTGCAATATCTTCCCGACGCCTCCCTGCGCCAGGGCACCCCTCTTATTTGGTTATGAGCTTGCTTCACACAATGTATGTTTTTATATCAGGGAAAACAACAATAACACCTGGCCCAGCAGACCATAGCCAGCTCTACATACAGTGAGACGGGCACTGCCAGGTCGCCCTATAGGCCAGCCCGGCGCTGCCCTGGCGGCAGGCGGGTTGTCTGAGGTAGGGGCAGTCAGTCGCGGCAGCAGCACTTAGCGGTTGAGTTCCGCCCCGCACCCGGAGACGGCTGGGGTGACAGTCGGCAGACACCTGTCAATGGGACGCGGCGTGACAGAGGTGAGCGGGGACTCTCTCTCTCTCTCTCCACAGCTGTCAGCGGTTTCAGAAATTAACTGCTGACTGAAGGAGAAAATGTCCGGAGAGAATGAGACGAGGAATGAAATTCGAAATAAAAGGAGGGGATATGGGAGGAGGGAGTTAGATGCCGGAGAGAGGAGGGGGGAGAGCTGAGGAGAGGATGACGCTGGAAGAGCTGAGAGGCAGAGGGAGGAAGAAGAGGAATGGGGTCATAGCCAAAGCAAGAGTAATGGAAGGGGGCGGAAAGCGCAGAAGGGAAGTTAATAAAGACGTCGATATATATAGAGAGGAGGAGAGACAAACCCAAAAGTGAAGGAGAGGCAAGAGAACTCAGAGGTGGGGGCAAGACACAATAAATGAATTAAAAGACAAGAAGGGAGAAAGTAAAAAGAGATGGGAAAGGGACGGTGAAGGGGGGAGAGGCAGGGGGTGTGGAAGAGAGATGAACATAGGGCGAGCTAGGGACTGGGAAAGGCTGAGGGGACTAGAGAAAAAAAATGAAAAGAAATACCAGCATTTGTAAAGTGTACATCTACCTCCAGAGAGGTGTCCCGGCGCTGGGGGCCGTCGGGAAGATTAAGCGAGCTATTGCCCAGAGTGACAAGGTGCAGGGCTAACCTGCCGCTGGCACTAGGGATCGAATCATGAGCCCCCATGTTCTGGAGTAAGCCGCCCTGGCCGCTGCACCAAACCTCTTCCCTAAAGAGATGGGCAACTAAGCCGAGAGGAGGTGGGAAGCTAGAAAAGCGGAGAGAGCCAGGAAGAGGAAAGGAGGATTCAAAATAAGGAGTGGAGAAGATAGAAGACACACAGTGAAGAGAGAGGGAAGTTGTGGGGAAGAGGGGGGCAGGAATCATGAACCCGGTCTAAGCCCAGTGCACACACCTGTGTGTTGCACAGGGTGGGATCCAAATGCCCGGATTGAACAGTGGTTCTTAGGAGCTGTAGAATCAAATAAAGGAGGGACCACAGGAGATATGCGCTTGTGGCGTTAGCTCCGTAAGGGGCGCTCGCGCTGTAGAAGCTTCTGTAGGGCATATCCAGTGAGGCTGAGCCTGCCTTGGGAAACTTCTACTCACCAGTGCTTAATTTGAGCCGGTGGGTCCCAGTGCTCAGCACCAGCACTTAATTGTCAACACCAGTACTAATGACAGTCTCTACCATAGTGGCGCTGCCTGTCTAATTTAGAGATGAGAACAACAACAGATGCTTGTTAAAAGAAGAAACAGTAAAATGACTATTACCAGTGCTCACACAATTCTTATAGCTTTGAGGGCCTGGAATAGTCTGAATAGTCACACTTTTAAGAGTGTGATAGTTAATGGTTTTGTTGGTACTGTCATGGGCAGTGCTGGCCGGAGCAATGGGTGGTGCAAGCTGCAGAGGCCTCCTGGTGAGGGCGCCAGCACTTATTATTTTACAAATGAAGTACTGCTACTCACCATCACTGATTCAGTCCATGCAGGTCACCCTGGCCTCAGCCACCATCCCACCAGTGCAGACCGGCAGTCACCCAGTAAAGGATCAACATCTCTGTGATCGCAGCACTGACGCCCACCAGGTAATGAAAGCTGCTAGATGTTGCTCCATGGGTGCAGGAAAGCTTGCTGAATCCACCGAGGTGGTAGATTCCCGGTTGTGTAACTACAAATCTACTGAAAGTGAAAGACGCACCTTTGGTCCTCACACTCGGCATACAGTAAGGAGGTAACTCTGAGTAAGCATCAGGGGTTTCATGGCTGCAGCATCTGGGAAGGTTCAACGAGCTGAGGAGAGCATCAGGTTGAAGAAGCATCTGGTGAAGCGTTGAGCATCGAGGAAAAGAAAGAAGGAAAACATACGTTTCTTCTTCTTCTTACACTTTCTGTTTCAAGAAAATGCTAATCTGCTGAAGAAGTATGCTAGATAGCCGTACACCCATTCCTATCGAAGATGGTCACTTCTCCAGTGTTTTTCCTAATCAAAGTTGATTTTAGCCTTTCCTGCTTAGACAGTGTGTGAGAAGGCTTTGGTCAAGAAGGATGTATCACAGTGCGTCAGTTCTCTCTTTTTTATCATCTAAATTGGTCTCTTCGATGCTTTTTGTCCTTGATTTTTGATCCTTTTCTCTGCATTTCCTTGCCTGGAAGCCTCTAGGCCGCTCTCTTTCTCATCCCAGATTCAGAGTAGTGATGGTACCTTGCTTATCACCTCCTGTATTAGTCTTCAATTTCAATCAAAAACTATGAATAGTACCAAATACTTTTTTCTGCCATTTGTGGTTTCTCCCTCCTAACTGGGACCTTCTTAAAGAGATACTGTCACCTTTCCACATGTATATTAAGTGAAGAGTGGCACCATGGCTACTGGGCAGAGCTGCCCTTTCCTCAGGCAATCAAGAAGGAAACTAGAAGACCTTCACAACGTCCGGACCTTGAAACATAGTAGCAGAGCCTGTAAGGATGATACCCAAGAAGCATGGAATAGATACCAAGTCAGATGCAGCTCTGAGAATTAATTAGTCATTCAGTTCCATTACTTCCATTACTAAAATCAGTGCTTAATTTGAGCTGGTGGTTTCCGATACTCTGCACTGCCACCTAATTGCCAGCACCGGGGCTTATGACAGTCTGCCACATCGTGGCGCTGTCTGCCTAATTTAAGTATGAGCACAACAACAGCCGTTTATTTGTTCAATTTATATTTACAACGACTAATACCTACCTCCTAAGCCATTCTTATAGCTTTGGGGGCCTGGATTGTATGAATTGTCACACTTGTAAGGGTGTGATGGATAGTAGCTGTGTCTGTACTGTCATTGGTAGCTGGCAAGGGCAATTTATGGTGCAAGCTGCAGTGGCCTCCCAACAAGACCCCACGGCACTTATTCTTTTACAAATTAAGTACTGACTAAAATCCCTTTTTGCTGTGAAAAGTAGAGAAAAAGCTTTAGGTCATCCTTTTAGGGCATACATACACAACAATCCCACCAGCCAATAACTGCACTTCACCAACAGGGACACAGATGCAGAGCCTGTAATGTATGCACAATTCTCCACCTCCAAAATTGCACCTAGGTAAGATATCAAAATACAGTACAGCTCACGACTAAGATGCTGCTCATGAGATGCGTCAGTAGTCAATACCTTCAAAGAAAGGGACACAATCTGCCTTCCTCTGTAAGGGTACAAAGCAGAGCACATCTCCTGGACTGGGATGACAGTTGTCACACAAGATAAAGAAGGCGCCCGCTGGAGGATACAGGCACAAAAAAGATCTCCCCTGATGCATATAGCCTGTTAAGCAGTATCTATTTTTTATCATTTCTGATTTCTGATAATTGTTGATCAAATAAAACAAATTGAATTTATTGGAGTGTTATTCTTCCACCACAAAATGAAATAAACGCAATGACACAGCTATGATTTGATAAAGCAGACATTTTTAATTCTTTGTTGGATTACAAGGAAAGCTAATTAGGTGTGTTACGTTTATGATTATGATGTTTTGTTAACCATTATCTGTCAGATAGCAGCAAATTGACTTATAGCCTTGCAAATTAACGCACCAAATCCCTCCTGTTTCTCCTGTTTTAAATTCAGTGGTCCACAACTGTGGGCACAAAGGTATAACTACCTTAAAATGATGCTGGGACACAAGTAATGGGATGACTTGTAATTTAATTCTATTTAATTAAAAAATGTTGGGCCATATTCACAAGGAGCTATTGCCGAACTAACGGCACTTTATCGCAGCCAAAGTCGTGATAAATTTACCTCCCCATTCACAATCTGGTGTTAACAGCCCACAGCACCAGTTTACCCGTGATAGCAGCCGCAAAAAACATTGCCACAGAGGATCCCCACAAGTATCGCTAATGAGATGCAGAGTGGGCGTTCCCGTGCCAAAAGCCGCGACCACACCACTCCTCAACATTCTCAACAACCAGATAGATCGGCGATAAGAACACAAAACTGGCGATAAGGCGCGTTAGCAGCAGGAAATCTACACCTGCTCTGACCTGGTGTTAAGTCGGACGGCAGCAGGCACCTCAAAAGGGAGACCAGCCCAGGACCACATCGGAAGGGCAAAAGAGGCCATGGAGCCACACATCATGCAGTCCGGACACACAAGAGGGCCACAACACCCACCGACACCACCCCCTGGACCACCCCTCCCTGGCACCCCCCAAAAAAGACATGCCACATCAGCTGCACAAAAACATGTACAAAATATTCTGCATGATGTCGCACAATCATAACAGTTGAAATGCATGTGTCGTCACAGAAATGAGCATCACACATTGACTTTCAGAGCAACAAATAAAACTTCATCAAAATGAACACCGAAATTAAATGAAGACACATGGCGGCTCCCTGCGGGACAGTCCTAGGTCACAGCCTGCAAGACAAAAACATGATGAGAAGGTGTGTCCTGCGCACATCAAAGGACAGAGAGAGAGCGAAGGAGAGATAGAGAGAGGAGGAGAGAGAGTAGGAGAAGAGAGGGAGAGAGAGAGAGAAGAAAAGAGAGGGAGAGAGAGAGAGAGAAGAAGAGAGAGGGGGAGAGAGAGAGAGAGAGAGAGAAAAAGAGAGGGGGAGAGAGAGAAAAGAAGAGAGGGGGAGAGAGAGAGAGAAGAAGAGAGGGGGAGAGAGAGAAAAGAAGAGAGAGAGAGAGAGAGAGAGAGAAGAAGAGAGGGGGAGAGAGAGAGAAAAGAAGAGAGGGGAGAGAGAGAGAGAAAAGAAGAGAGGGGGAGAGAGAGAGAAGAAGAGAGGGAGCCGCCCCTGCGCACCCAGGCCACACTGCTCACCTGCTGCCACCTGTGTGTTTCCAACCACTTGCCAGCATGTAGTGCAGTCCATTAGGTCACACATCTGAGTCAGAGCCGTCATCTGAAACAGAGTCCAGATACATGACTGGCACAGTACACACACTTGCACAAGACAACAGCGCCTGCCCGCCCATGCACACCCAGGCAGAGGCATCACAAAGGCACCCGCCGCCCACTGAGCATGCCCGCCCATGCACACCCAGGCCTCACTGCTCACCTTCCGCCACCGGCGTGTAGACTGGATGTCCCATCACGTGCCGCTGCAAGCCACAAGCCCTGGGCCCGCGGACATGGCACCCTCCACACCATGCAGCCACCCTCTGCAGGCCACCAGGTCTCACGTGTGTTGCTGGGTCTGGAATACTCCATGGGTGAGGACATACCAGTGCATCCGGCAACATCGCAGGCTGTACACCCGCTCAGTTTTTATTTCTTCAGCATTACGTACATCAATTGTGTGTCTTTTGCACACCCTATCAGCCCAATGGGTGCCACTAAGTCTGTGACCCGGAAGCGAGGCCACATGGCGGTAGGCTCGCGCTGCCCGCTGGCTCTGGCCTACACTGCAGTCCAGCAGGGAACACGAAACCTGAGTTGCCTGGACCGCCGGGACGGGGCATCATCGCAGGGTGCAGTGCACCCAAAGTCACCGTCCCGTGGCGGGGTGCCTGTGCCAGCCGCAATGCGCCAGGTGCGACTAACCCTGTGCAACCTCAGTCAGCGCCACATGCTGGTCGGCCCGTGCGGTATGCAGGCCTGGGATCCCACTAACACTGTGCGCAACAAAACTCTTGTGCCATTTATGTGTGGTGTGCGTGCAAACCTGCCCTCAGGGAGTGGCTGTGACATGCTGACAACTAGACCAGTGACCTGCACACCACAAGCGAGTTCGCCTGCGACAGGGAGCAATGAGGGCCCCCCCTCGGAACGTAAGCGGAGTGGTCTGGCCTGCCGTACACCGGACCAGTATAGGGCTTGCCACAATGACACGTTGGCTCTGGGCGTGGTTCAGTCCATGTCCGGACAAGGAAGTGAGTGACGCGTGTGTCGCAGTTGTAGTGTCCACGTGACCCGGTACACAAAATGCAATGTGGCACCCTCTGACTGGCATCCCACAGGATGGCCATCATTGATGCAAGGGAAATCACTGTCCCTACATTCATCCACACATGCATACATGACTGATGATGGACATGACACAGCAGTGCGTCAATTGATGTTTATTGCACATCCATTACATTTATGCAGCCGGAGCGGTTCAGGGCAATGGCCAGCACACTACACACTATGGGCCCGTGGAGGGCCAGCCAGAGTCCATCCGGGGATGACAAGTCCTCCTGAAGGGAAGGGTACAGTCCGCAGCCTGGTCGCCATCTCATTGGTCACCAATCCAGAAGTGGCAGTCCATGTCGCTGTCCAAGGTGAGTGCAGTGGAGTGTATCGTGGGTCAGTGGAAGGTCATGAGGCCATGTGCGGGACCAAGCAGACACAGGCCAGGTGGCGGTAATGAATGCTAGTGCCTGGTCCTTCTGACCACAGTCCTATCTATGTCCTTGTCTCCTGGTGTGTGCCCTGCCCCACCTGTGGGTGTTGCAGAACCGGATGCCGCACTGTGTGCCACTGACACATCAGGGGCCTGAGTGGATACGCCTACTGCACTGGGAGGCACTGACACACCTGGGGGCGGGATGTGGATGGTGGGGGAGTAGCAGCATTTACTGGCACCACGCCTTGTGGCGGCAATGCCATGGTGGAGGTCTGTAGGGCATGATAGATCCCAGCTACATTTCGATGATGTGCAGCGGTGGCTGCCATCCTTTCCACCTCCATCCGCACCATGTCCTCCATGAGCCTCCATATGTGTGCAAGCTCACGGCTGGTATTGCTGGAGCCACTCTGAGCGGTCAGCTGTTCTACTCTCCGCGTCATGACTCCAGCGATGTCAGTCAGGGCTCGTTGGAGACCATGGGGCGGACATAGACACCCAAGGATGGCGTCCAGTTTGGCAGCCATGATGCCAAAGCTCACCCGCACCTGCTCAGCTTTCTCCATCTGGCACTCCAGCACACGGCGTTGGAAGACCATGTGTTGTTCCTGGAGGTCTTGGGAGGGTGCCGGGGCTGTGGGTGCCTCCTGCTGGGTGGTTTGAGTGGTGGGTGGGGTCTCATTGATGTAGCTGGGCTGCCCTGAGCCTGGAGGTGAGTTGCGCATGAGGTCAATGATGTCTTGGATGGTTTGGGTGTCGATGCTGGTGTTGTCCTCCTTTTCATCCGTGAAGAGTGGTTGGGACTGCTCTGCAGGAGGTGTTGACGGTGCCCCTGCGATGTGAAGGGGAGATGGTGTATTACTATGTGTCCACACGTGTGTAGACGCATGGTACAGGTTGACATTCAGACAGCATGGCATTGTACATTGTGACAGTCTGTAGATCTGGGCGATGACCCTGAGTCATTGTGGGTGTACACTGTGCTCTGCTTGATTATGCATGTTTGCCATCGTGGCCATCTCCACCCGTCAAGCAGCACCTGGTGGTCACTCACCCTGTTGCGGTTGTGTTGTGTCCTGTCGAGCAGTGTCTGGTCCCTCGACTCCGGCCACAGTCTCCACGCTAATGACTGTCAACACCAGCTCCTCCATGTCATCCAGCTCCAGCTGTGGCACTGGGCCCCCACCTCCAGTCTGCATTGCCTTCTGGTTGGCGGAGAGTTTCTCCTTGGTCTTCCGCTTGATGTCATTCCATCGCCTCTTGACCTCGTCCATTGTCCGCTTGTGCTCTTCGACGGCATTCACCTTGTCGACGATGTCCCACCATATTGCAGTTTTGGTGCCCAGTGACACATTGGAGGTGACGAAGAGTTGTTGATGGTGTTCCATCACCTCTGTGACTATGATCCTGTTCGCCTGCGGACTGAACTTCGTCTTCCTCATCTTCTTGTCATTGCCCTTCCCTGTCCCTGTGGTCCCAGGCTGGTCGTCCGGGGTGCTTGTGGGGTTGCGCTCGTCCTCTGCATCTGCTCTGGCTGCCTCCATGGTGCTTGGGTGTAGGTCAGTTTGTGTGTGGGTGTTTTTCTGCTTTTATGGAGATTTTTCCCACCTGCCAGGTGTGTGTTGCAGGCCTGGCGCTGCTCATCACTGATTTCCTCATCGCGCTTTGGCCCATCGCAGGTTTTTGGTGTTGTGGTTTGTGTTTTCATCTCCATCGAGGTGGTTTTATCGCAGACATTGTCCGCAGTTTCGGCAGACTATCGCATGCTACCGCCTTGTTGTGAATCCCACGTTGTCACAGGGTTATTTTCCAACGATGGGCTGCGATATGGAAAGTTGTGTTACGCTACTCTTGCGGTAGTTATCACACGTTCTTGTGAATATACCCCGTAGTTTCTCTGAATTACTTGTGGAATCCACAGGAAGAACTCTTAACGGTCACAAAGTTTTCACAAAAACCTGCGGTTAGCACTGCAGAATGTTAGGGTTGCCAAAAACCAAGTCTGTCTAAGCTTGATTCCACCAACCAAGCGCTTTAAGTAGTCCAGGTCCCTCTGGATCTCAGACCTGATAGTAATTAGAAACGGACATTAAAACGGGTCGCTATCGGGTCCTATATTCATATCAACTGCATTGGCAAAGCACGGATCTATTTCTGAACAGTGATTGGAAAAAAAACTTAAAGTTAATCCTTGTCAGTGATTTCGTTCCTGTTTATTTTTCACGTTTTATAGGTTAATCTTGCATTCACTGAGGATGTTGTATTTCTGTATTTTGTTGTGTGAAGCATATTACTTTTGTATCGTGCATACTTTGAATTGAGTCACTTCAGGTGTTTATAAAGGGCCACAATTGAGAGCTCTGAAGCTGAAGCTGAAGGCATTGCGAAGTTTCTCACAGTGCCTCATAGTGGGTCAGAAAGGCTTTCAGAATACATGGTCCTCCAATCCTTGAACACTCTGCAGAACGCAGAGCAATGGTCAAGTATTCCAGTTGCAATAATGTTTCTGTGCAAATGTGTGGGAAGGAGGAACACAGATGTGACAATATTGACATTGTGAAAGTAAAAGAAAATGTTGTGCTTATAGATGAGTGGGTTCGTTTAATGTTTATGGGCTGGTGAAGTGAAGGGGATGCGAGGAAGTGTAATCAGGAGAAAGTGAACAGAGGATGGTGAAGTGGAAAGAGATGAGGTGCAAGATATGCCAACGGACGAGAAGTTGAGAGAATAATGGCATATATGTACAACATAGGGAGCATCACAGGAGTAAATAAAACGCTCTGAAGACCACTATCCCTTTTACAAGCCTCAATATTGTTTAACTCACAGTCTCAGAATTGAAACATTTTCAATATAAATAATTTACAACAAAATCATTGCTATTGCTCATTTATCTTAACCCCTTGTATGCCCATGACGAGCTGGACTCGTCATGGAGCACAGTCGCGCTGTGCCCATGACGAGTCCAGCTCGTCATGAGGCATACCCTAGGGAATTCCTCTGGTGCGGGCACCAGAGGGATTCCCTTTCTGCCAAAATAGCCTCGGGAGCTGGAGAAGAGCTTCCCCAGCTCCCGAGGCCCCCCCCCCCCCTTTCACTGTAATGACGATCGGCGCGCACGTCGCGCCGACGTCATTACAGTGAAAGTGAAACTGAAATGAGCCAAGAGGCTCATTTCAGTTTCACTTTCTACGTGCTCAGGGGGCTATCTCAGCCCCCTGAGCACGTACAAAGACGGGAGAGGTATCGTTGGAAAGGGGAGAATCAAGCAGGGGTCCACCCACTAGACACCAGGGAGGGGGGAGCGGTCCCTTGGGCAAGGGCCTTTGCTCCCCCATGTAAATTTGGCGCAATTTAGTCTTTTTGCCCCCCCTGGGGGGCAGATGGGGGCATTAGCCCCAAATCTGCCCCCCCGGGGGGGCAAAAAGCCCACTAGACCCTAGGGAATTTTTTTATCCATAAAAATAGGGGTGGGGGCAGCCCAAAAAGGGCAGGCCCATGCCCCTCACCCCACCCCCCAATTACTACAGTCTTTCTGCCCCCCCGGGGGGCAGATGGGGCATTGGCCCCTAATCTGCCCCTTCGGGGGGCAGAAAGCCCACTAACTACCAGGGATTTGTTTTTACTTTTTTTTTAGGGTGGGGGCTGCCCGCAACGGGCACGCCAATGCCCCCACCCACCCACCACCATTACAGCCTTTCTGCCCCCCCTGGGGGGCATATGGGGCATTGGCCCCCAATCTGCCCCCCCGGGGGGGGCAAAAAGACCACTTGACACCAGGGAATTATAAAAAAAAAAAATAGGGGTGGGGGCTGCCCAAAATGGGCAGGCCTATGCCCCCACCCCACCCCCCAATTATCACAGTCTCTCTGCCCCCCAGGGGGCAGATGGGGCATTGGCCCCTAATCTGCCCCTTGGGGGGGGGGGCAGAAAGCCCACTATACACCAGGGATTTGTTTTCTGTTTTTTTTTTAGGGTGGGGGCTGCCCGAAATGGGCACGCCAATGCCCCCACCCACCCGCCACCATTTGGAGCATTGGCCCCCAATCTGCCCCCCCGGGGGGGCAAAAAGACCACTAGACACCAGGGAATTGTAAAAAAAAAAAAAATAGGGGTGCGGGCTGCCCAAAACGGGCAGGCCCATGCCCCCACCCCACCCCCCAATTATCACAGTCTTTCTGCCCCCCCGGGGGGCAGATGGGGCCTTGGCCCCTAATCTGCCCCTTGGGGGGGGGGCAGAAAGCCCACTAAACACCAGGGTTTTTTTTTGCGCAATTGTTTTTAGGGTGCGGGCACGCCAATGCCCCCACTCCCCCCCCACAAAAATGACAGTCTTTCTGCCACCCAGGAGGCAGATGGGAGCTGTAGCCCCCAATCTGGCCCCCCCCCTGGGGGCGCTGAATGCCCACTAGAAACCATGGATTTTTTTGTTTTATTAGTATAGGGGCTCCCCAAAATGGGTATGACAATACCCCACCCCACCCCCAGAGAAATTCCAGTCTTTCTGCCCCCCCGGAAGGGCAGATGGTGGCAGTGACCCCTGATCTGCCCCCTGGGGGGGCAGAAAGCCCAGTAGGCGCCAGCGAGTATGCAGGCTTTTTTTATGCGTGGGGGTGGAGGCTGCCCAAAATGGTCATACCAATGCCCCCACCCCCACAAAAAATAGCCACAGTCTTTCTGCCCCTTTAGGGGCATATCAGGATGAAACCCCCTTCCCCGATTCCCCCCCAGGGCGGCAGAAAGCCACTGGGCTCCGATTTTTTTTTAGCAATGTGCATACCAGTGGATTTTGGGCCCTAGCTCAGTTGGCACGTAGGCAAACCTAGCAAACCTGTACATTCTTTAAAACTAGACACCGAGGGGAATCCTGGATGGGGTGACTTCACTGGCTCTAACCAGGTTCTGTTACCCAGAATCCATTACAAACCTAAAAATGTGTTCAAAATAACACATTAACCTCCCATTCTTTGTCGGAAAGTTCTGGAATCTGCGTGGGTCCACAAAATTCCACCCACCCTGCGTTCCCCAAAGTCTTCAGAGAAAAATGGTACCTCACTTGCATGGGTAGGTCTAGTGCCCGCGTCAGGCAAGGGCCCAAAACCTATTGAGGAGACATCAAAATTACCTATCACAAAACAACCTGGTTTTGCAAAGGGGGTCCTATGAGTTTTTGGCCCCGGGCTTGGCGGCCACATAAGGAAACCTACCAAACCCACACATTTCTGAAAACTAGACACCCGAGGGATTCCAGGGAGGTATGGCTTGCGTGGATCCCCCAACGTTTCCTTACCCAGAATGCCATGCAAACCTCAAATTTAGCTGAAAAAATCACCTTTTTCACACATTTTTGTGTGGGAAAGTTGAGGCATCACCGGGCTGACACAAATTTCCTACCACCCAGCATTCCCACGGGTCTCCCGATAAAAACGGTGCCTCACTCGTGTGGGAGGCCCAAGTACCCACGACAGGCAAGGCCCCAAAACGTATTGAGGCGACATGAAAATTGCCTACCTCAAAATGACCTGGTTTTGCAAGGGGGGTCACCTGGGATTTTGGCCCGGTGCTCGGCGGCCACCTAGGGGAACATACCAAACCCACACATTTCTGAAAACTAGACACCCGGGGGATTCCAAGGAGGTATGGCTTGCGTGGATCCCCCAATGTTTCCTTACCCAGAATGCCCTGCAAACCTCAAATTTAGCTGAAAAAATCACCTTTTTCACACATTTTTGTGTGGGTAAGTTGAGGCATCGCCGGGCTGACACAAATTTCCTACCACCCAGCGTTCCCCCGGGTCTCCCGATAAAAACGGTGCCTCACTCGTGTGGGAGGCTCAAGTACCCTGGCTGGTAGGAAATTTGTGTCAGCCCGGTGATGCCTCAACTTTCCCACACAAAAATGTGTGAAAAAGGTGATTTTTTCAGCTAAATTTGAGGTTTGCAGGGCATTCTGGGTAAGGAACAAGTGAGGTACCGTTTTTCTTGTAATGCTTTGGGGAACGCAGGGTGGGTGGAAATTTGTGGATCCACGCAGATTGCGGAACTTTCCACCACAGAAATGTGGGGAAAATGTGGTTTTTTTGACAATTTTTTAGGTTTGCAAGGGATTCTGGGTAACAGACCCTGGTGGGAGGCAGTCAAGTCACCCCATCCTGGATTCCCCTGGGTGTCTAGTTTTCAAAACTGTATAGGTTTGCTAGGTTTCCCAAGGTGCCCGCAGAGCTAGCGTTCAAAAACTAGAGCTAGGCACTTTGCCAAAAAAGGGTAAATTTTCACTGCGATATTGAGTTGTGACCACGTTGCGTTTTGCGCCGTTTTCTGTCGCGGGCACTATGCCTACCCACACAAGTGAGGTACCATTTTTATCAGGAGACTTAGGGTAATTCAGATTTGTAAAGGAACTGTTATTATCTATTGACTTTCGATGCATTTCTGCCTTCCAAATGAAAGATATTGTGTAAAAAAGAAGTCATTCTAAAAAATGACTGATAATTCTCATGCTAGTATGAGTATTCCCAATTTCAGAAATGTGAAAATATCTACTGTTTCTAAACTCTATATTTTGTTCCCATTTCAGAAATACATAGGTGTCTTTCATACCGATTTTTCCATGTACACATTTTTACAGAATAATTACTATATACCCGGTACATAATAAAAAACCATTGCAAGTTGCTGCTCAGTTTTTGGCTCTGGGTTCGTCGGGTTCTTGGTGAACCTACAAGTCCTATATATCCCCACAACCAGTAATATCCAGCGGATGTAATGGTATAATGCTTTCAAAGAGCTGTCATAATTAGAAGAAGTTACAGGTGAAAACGTTGACACAAAAGGCTGTTTCTTTCAACTAATTTTCAATTTATCCTATATTTAACTGTTAGTTTCTATAAAAAAACCTTGATGGATCTACACAAATGACCCCTTGCTGAATTCAGAATTTTGTCTTCTTCTCGAAATTGTATAGCTTTCCAGTATCCATTATTGCTTTTGTACCCATTTCTGCCATTAACTGGAAGGAGGTCAAAAGCACAAAAAATATCAAAATTAGGCTATGTCACAGAAAAATGCCAAAACTGTGTAAAATATGTTGGGTTTCTGACAAAAGTCTGGTATCCCAGAAAAGCTGGGAAAATGGTGATTTTAACCCCACAAACCCTTTTTTGATAACATTTGTAGGGAAAAACCCAGATGCTTTCATTTGCAGCCCGTTTTTCGAATTTTCTGAAAAAAAACAAAATTTTGCTGTATTTTGGCTCATTTCTGTGACCCCTCTAGGAGAATCCACAAACCCTGAGTACCTTTAGAATCCCCATGATGTTGGAAGAAAAGGACGCAAATTTGGCGTGGATACCTTATGTGGTCAAAAAGTTACAGGGGCCTCAGCGCGCACTACCCCAAATAGCCAAAAAAGGGCGTGGCACAGGAGGGGAAAAGGCCTGGCAGCGAAGGGGTTAAAAAGTTAACAACCCACTGACAAAGCCACCTGTCCTAAGTGGTGTTAGGTGTATGTGAGTTGTGCTAAATAGCTAAATGAAATAACAGAAAGCTCATAGAGGCACCAAAATACCGGTCATTGTGCACTATGGGAATCACAAAAATTTAGTTTACATGCTTAAGCCACGCTCTTAATTACATAGACTGAGTCCTTTTTGGAGATCCCCACTTTTTTCATCCCACTAAAAGCCCTGCATCACCCACACTTTGTGCCTCGTTAGTTAGCTCTTGTATGCTATTAGTCACTTATGCTTTCTCCCCTTGTCACTGTTTCGCTGTCATTCATTTTCTCTTTTTCCCCTTTTTTTTGCCTTTCACTCTCTTGCTCTGTGTCAAGTTCTGATGATTAGAAATATTTGCGGTACCAATAAATGAGTTTATTTTTCAAATTTCTTTAACTCAACCTTACATTCCCTGAGAGTGTTAGCTATTCCAAGATGTTGTGTGTCTGTAGCTTTTAGTGAAGCATATTCCTTTTGTATACTTCATACTTTGAACTGAGTCACCTTCAGGTGCTTATAATGGTCACAAATGAGAGCTCTGAAATGGGTTCCTATCGGGCCCTATATTCATGTCAACGGCATTGGTAAAACACTGATCAATTTATGTAAAAAAACTTAAGGTTAATCCTTGTCAGTGATTTCGTTCTTGTTTATTTTTCCCATTTATTTTTAGTCAATGGTGCATTCACTGAGAGTGGTAGCTATTTCAAGATGCTGTATTTCTGTATTTTGTTCTGTGAAGCATACTACTTTTGTATCGCGCATTTTTTAAATTGAGTGACTTCAGTTGTTTATAACGGGCCATGATTGAGAGCTCTGAAGTTGAGGCTGAAGGCCGTGCAAGTTTCTCACAGTGCCTAGCAGTGGGTCAGAAAGGTGTTCAGAATACGTGACCATCCAATCCTTGACCTCTCAGCAGAGCACACAAAGCAATGGCCATGTATTCCAGTTGGAATTGTGATTCTGTGCAAATCTGTATGAAGGTGCTACACAGTTGTCACAATATTGACATTGCGAAAGTAAAAGGAAATGCAGTGCTTATAGGTGAGTTGCGCGTTTCGGGGTGGTAAAGTGAAGGAGATGCAAAGAAGTGCAGCCAGGAGAGAGTGAAAAGAGGGTGCTGAAGAGGAAAGCAATGAGGTGTAAGCTATGCCAAGATGTGGAAAGAAAAATGGCATATACGTCTAATGTCTTATGTCTTATGTGTCTAATGGCAAATATGGGCCCTTCCTGCAACCATCGGCTCATATTATGCACTACTAGCAAATCATATTATTTTCTCTGTTTTTCAAAACAAAACAACAATCAATACCATGCATTACATGCAAGTGTTGGAAAGTGGGTTATTGGTAGGGGCAATAAGGCCACTAACACATGATAGGACCCAGCATAGGTCTTAGAAAATGATTCCTATGCTCAACCCTTGGTAACATGGCTGTGAGCAGACAGGCTTAACTTCAAAGACAGGTATGTAAAGCATTTAAAAACACCATTTCAGTAAATAATTAAGACACAACACAAAATAAAAATCCAACACCAATTTGTAAAAATAGATAATATTTTTATCTTTTAAATGACACCAAAACAAAATAATCCACTATAGGGAACCAGAGATATAAATTTTTAAAGATTAGTCACTTTCTAGGGCTTAGAAACCAACAGTGCCCCTTTTAGTCATTTTGTTTTCTCTGACAGGGACACACCTTTAGAAACTGTTCTGGAGAATATCTCACCACTGTGTTGTGCCGCCTTCTCCAGCAGGCGGGTCCAGTTAGAACTCGTTCCTGAAGTTCTGCTTGCGGGTCCCAAAGTATCCAACACACAGTCCAAGGTTCTGGAATCTCCAAGAGGGTCCTTGAAAGTGTGAAACTTCAATTCCACAATCCACTTGAACAAAACCCTTACAAATCCACTGGTACTCCAGGCTTTGAATTCTTTGTGGGGCTGTCCAGGTGAGCTCTGTTAACCTGTAGCTTGCAGGGAGTTCCACTCTTGAGTCCTTTGGCAGCAAGGTAATCCACAGGGCTGCAGTTTCACTTGGTGCAGTCTTCAGAGGTCAGGCCTTAGAGTTCCTTGCACAGCAAAATCTTTTCAGCAGGGCACTTCTTGCTCCATTCAGTTTCAAGCAGCAGATCTGGAGGGCTCTGCCCCTCTCAGATACTTGTTCAAAATTCTCTGGGTCAAGCACCAGGTCACTTCTGACCAATGAGAGCAGGGCAACTCCTCATAGTTATGACCACATCCTGTAGAGTGTGGCATTATTTTGACCCAGAGTGCATAATTCTTCCAAATCCATAATGGCTGATCTTCCAGCAAGGAGGTAAGAGCTGGCTAAACACACCCCCTGGGATGGCTTATTTCCATGGACTCTCCCCCTACCCTCTGCACATACTGTCAGGATCTAGCCTAGGCGCCTGCCTGGACTACAACTCCCACGCTCCCGTGGGTTTTAACTACATTTCCCAGAAGCCCCGGCCGCCGGAAGGATATAGCGAGGCAAGGCCGGTAGGGGAGTGTTCGCGATTAAGCTGTACTTGGCGGGAGACGCTGAGCTCCGTTCCTGTGTGTCCGGAGGCTGCGCAAGAAGCAGCACGACCAGAGGAGCGGTTACGGACTCCCGAGTCAGGAGCGAGGATTCGTTTGCTTGACCGATCCAGAGTCTGAGGTTTTGGGACGAGCAGGGTGCTCGGGCAGGTACCAGGGAATCAGGCTGGTGTGCCGGGGAGTGGAGTGTTTGGAAAGGATCATTTGCTTTCCTGAGTCGAGGGGAGCGGGTAGACGCCCGGACGATAACCAAGATCTGCAAGGGGCGGAGTGTTGGGGGGAATCCTCCTCATTACCGTCTCGAAGGTCTTGAGCCGGTTGGGCGGAATATCGTGTACAACGCGGACGGCGGTAGTTAAATCCTACCCCTCCCGTGTTGATGGACTTTGGAATTGCGGTAAAGTGTTTGTTGAGTTCATCGGTGTATATGGAGCAATATATACCGAAGGTTGCGTGACATTATCATTGACACTTTCAATACAACATATAGTGTGGTGTCTGGAGGGAATATACCAGGAGGTAACCCTGCAGAAGAGTTTACATGCCTTGGTATTCCCGCAGTAAGGGGGGTACGTGACTCTCATAGCTTACATAGATATACCGTAGGTGGGCAAGGAGTGCAGTATCCACTAACTGATGTTCTTGTGTTCTGTAGGGGAAGGAAGGCGCAAGGAAGGAAACGCTGCGGTGAAGCCGCCATGCCGAGATAGCTCAGGTGACGCTCATTTCATTAGCGAGAAATACTGAGAGTAGGAAGTTTGCGTATTATTAACCTGTGTGTTTTGTTTTTCAGCTTCCCTTCCCTGCTGCCCCTTCCTTTCCCTCCCTGGGTTTTTTCCCCTTTTTGGGGTTTTTCCCTCGCCGTATCAGTCAAATACCCTGTACGTATTTAACCATCAGGGTGTTTGGCCGGTCCGGAGGTGGAGCTTATCACTGCGAATGGATCCTGCAGAGTGACAACCTGACACATACCTTCCTTAAGCCTAGCCCTGACTCTGGGTCAAGAGTGTCAGAGTGAAACTGAAACCCAGGCCTCCCCTCTGCCTTTGAAGAGCATAGTATACGACTCCACCTCCTGGCCTGGCATTCCTATAGACCAGCACACTGCCCTCCCAGCAGAGTGGTTCTTTATCGCCTCTTCAAAGCAGCCTGGCACTTAACTCTGACCAATCAGGGCAGACCACTGGAAGGCTGAATTTGGACTTACAAATAAGAAAGTGTTATAAATTCTTATATGTACACTTTAGGAGAAATTCAACAATATAATATTGTTGGATTTACTACTACCATTCTGGGAAGTCTTTGAATGGTCCGGCTAGTTCTCTCCTATCAATATTTATTAATCAATAACTTCCCACCATGTTAACCTATGGGCCATGGGTCTTGCAATGGGGAAAATGACTTGGGCCAGTTTTCTAGCACCAGGGCTTATGAAAACATATTTTATAAGTATAATAGGGGCTTATGGGGTAGGTCATGCCAATTACAGGTGTACCCCACCATACCATAGTGTCCCCTAGTGTATGTTGGGTGTCTTAACTGTATTCTAATGTGTTCCTTTTAGCTTGGAACTGGCCCTGGGCCTGCTTAAACAGAGCCCAGGGTCAGTCAGAGTCAGTTACCACCAGTTCCAGTCGTCAAAAAGTGCTTTTACAAAATAAGAAGAGGTACTGCGCCAGTAAAAGTTGAACCCACACATGTGTACTTACTGATTTCAGTACAATATAAAGTCCAAAGAAATGGCATGGACTGGATAAAAAAATTTCATCTTCATTTTTTTAATTTTTAAAAATAAATTAATTTATCCTCTACAATTTTTGTTTTAGTAGGCCAGTTTTTATATAATGGCCTGAGCATTCAACTCTACAGACGGAAATCCATTGACCTTCTGCTCAGCAGCGGCCCGTCCTTAAGGGCGAAGGGGCCATGCCTTCCCTCACCTTCTGAGCGCATGAAGAGGGTTGCCAGGCTGAGCAAAGGTCAGCCTGACAGACACTATTTATGTGCGGTTCAGGTAGCCAGGCACTAGACATGCACTAAATGTGCAGGCACCTGGCTGCTGGAGCTGAACTTTGCCAGGCTGAAGATGTCACATGCCTGTGGGCATGACCTCTTCAGTCTGGCAATGTGCTTGGATAACCTTCCTCTCATGATGAGGGGCAGCATCACTAATAGCCTCAGACCTGGGCACTACGGTTTTGAGCCCTGAAGTGGGGAAACAACCATTACAATGCAGTCATTACATCGCATGCCATTACAACGTGATTGTTATAATGCATATGCCATTACAACACAAAATGTTACCACTCATAAGCCTTTACAACGCATGCCTTTACAACTAATTTCATTGTAAAGGCATAAGCGTTATAAACATAAGTATTAAGTGTTTGTATATAAGGGTGTTATGGGTTTTTAGGGTTTAGGGTGGGTATAGGTTTTTGGGTGGCAAGTGTATTTTTAGTGTTTAGGATGGGTATCGTTATTTGGGTAGAAAGGGTATTTTTAGGGTTTAGGGTGGGTATGGGTTTTTGGGTGGCAAGGTTCATTTTAGGGTTTGGGGTGGGTATGGTTTTTTGGTGCCAAGGATATCTTTAGGGTTTAGGGTGGTTATGGGTTTTTGGGTGGCAAGTGTATTTTTAGGGTTTAGGGTTGATATGGGTCTTTTGATGGCAAGGGTAATTTCAGGGTTTAGGGTGGCATGGGTTTTCGAGTGGCAAGGGTATTTTTAGGGCTTAGGGTGGTCATGAGCTTTTTGGTGGCAAGGTTAGCTTTAGGGTTTATGGTGGGTATTTTTTTGGGATGGCAAGGGTATTTTTAGCATTTAGGGTGGGCATACGTTTTTTGGGTGGCAAGGGTAATTTTAGGGTTTACTGTAGGTATGGGTTTTTGGGTGGCAATAGTATTTTTAGAGTTTAGAGTGGGTGTGGGTTTTTGGGCGGGAGGGTATTTTAAGGGTCTAGGGTGAGTATGGGTTTTGTATGGCAAGGGTTATTTTAGGGTTTAGGGCGGGTATGGGTTTTTGGGTGGCAAAGGTATTTTTAGCGTTTAGGGTGGTTATGATTAGTTCTGCAGAAAGAAAAATTAGGGCACATTTTGACTTCTCAAATCCTCTTCTATTTCATAAACACATTCTGACATGCAGACTGAAACATGCACTTTGAATACCAGCAGCAGACTTCCCTGGTGAGCAGTAGTTTTACTACAGTGATCTAATGACCAACTAGAGTGCTAACATTCAGAATTTATGGCAAATGTGTGACACATCTGAATGCCTTCTTGATGGAACCAAAATAAAAAACTGAAAGTATTCCCACTGAGGAGACTGCAGTAAATGAGGAAATTAGAAAACTTCATAACAAATAAATCTCCCAAGATGGCCACCAGAGACAAAAGAGCCCAAATGTAGCCCAAATATCACCCAGATGTAGCCCAAGTATAGCCTAATGACAGAATGTCCCAGAGTGTTCTTAAGAACAACTAGAGCGCTTACTGTCTTACTTATGACAAAAGTATGGCACACCTGAAGCCATCTTGATTGGAATAAACTGGTAACACTTAAAACATTTAATTTAAAAAGGAACACAATGAGGGGGTTCATTTTGCCATAGAAATTATGATTAGTGCTGAAGAAAGAAAAATTAGGGCACATTTTGAGTGACTTCTCAAACCCTCTTCTATTTCATTAAAATATTCTGATATGCAGACTGAAACATGCACTTTTAATACCAGCAGCAGACTTCCGTGGTGAGCAGTAGCTTTACTACAGTGATCTAATGAGCAACTAGAGTGCTAACATTCAGAATTTATGGCAAATGTGTGACATATCTGAATACCTTCTTGATGGAATCAAAGTAAAAAACTGAAAGCATTTCCTACTGAGGAGACGGCAGTAAATGAGGAAATTAGGAAACTTCATAACAAATAAATCTCCCAAGATGGCCACCAGACACAAAAGAGCCTAAATGCAGCACAAATATCACCCAGATGTAGCCCACATGTAGCCCAATGACAGAATTGTGCAAGACACTTATTTTTTGTGTATTTGCAGTTTTATATAGTGCAGACTTGTCAGGTATTGGAAAGCTTTACATGAGCATTGGTTACATCACACAAGATCAAATTCATTTTGGTTGTAGACATGGGGAGATTAAGTGATTTGACCACAATCGCAGAATGTTGAGCTGAAGCAGAAACTCCAACCTGGTTCCCCAATTGAAAAGTCTGCAGCTCTGGAAGTAACACCACATCCTCTCGCCAAGGTGCAACATTTAATCAAGTGGTCAACTGGATAAAAAAACATAAAGATTACAAATAATTTAAAAGTTCTTTGTCGCTATTTGAAAACTCAGAAAATATGTCCTCATTTTAGTTTTTTAGAGCACTAACCATAATTTTGATGCAAATAAGACCCTCTCATATATGTAATTTCTAAAGGAAATACTCTAGGTATTACAGTTTTGATTACATCAAGATGACGTCAGGCGTTCCACACTTTTGTAATAAATATAGAATGTTAGCAATCTAGTTGTTCATTGGGATACTGTTGAGAGGCAGAGGCCAGGGGCACGGACTCTGACAATTGAAGGCAGGTAGGAGAGTGCAGAGGCAACAATTTGACCACACTGGGCAGGCAGGAAGGGCAGTGGCAGCACAACAGACTATGGAGGGCAGTGGAAAGGGGGGCAGGGGCAACAAACCAACAATACAGGACTGGCAAGAGAGGCTGTGGCAATATAATAGACCATTGTGGGCAGAAGGAAGAGGCAGTGGTAGTACAACCATACATGCCAACAGACCCATTTCAGCCAGGAAACGTCCAATGTTTTTAAGCTCAAATGGGCTTTATTTGACCTGTCTACAATCTCCTCTTTTTCAATGTAACTCAAAGGGGAAAATCAAAACCCCAGTTTTTTTTCAAAATCTCCCTCTCACCAAGTTCAAAATTTTCGCAAGTATGGTACATTGAATCATGGTAGGCAGGAGGAATTGGGGTAGGGACATGGACTCGGATAACAGAGGACAGGAGGGACATGGAGAGGTGCACCAAACTGACCCTACAGGGCAGGCATCAGGGTTTGCAGCAGCACAATACACCACACAGGGCATGTGGGATGGGAGTGCAGCACAACAATTCATAGAAAGCAATAGGGAGGGGACAGGACCATGCACATGGACAACAGAGAACACATGGGAAAGAGGCAATGGTAGCTAGCTGACCATAATGGACAGACAGGAGAGAAAGCTGCAGCACAACAGACCAGAAAGGGAAGGAGGGACGGATCAGGGGCATTACAATGGAACAGACAAGCCAGGAGGGAGGGAATAGGGGGTCTGCACATGGAAACAGAGGGCTGGGGGCAAGGTGGCAGGGCAGGAGCAGCAAGATGACCATGGAGGTCAGGCAGGATGGGCACTAGAAACAAGACACACCATGGAGAGCAACAATGAGACTATGGTGGCATACACACAGACCATGGAGGGAAGGTGGGAGGGGGTCAGGGGCAGATAGCTGACCACACAGGGAAGGTGGGAGGGGTCATGGCAGCACAGAAGACCATGCATGGCAAGCGGGAGGGTTAGTGGCAGCACAATGGCTAGGATGGGCAAGAAGGAGGGGGCAGGGGCATGCACAAAGGACCATGGAGGATAGAAGGGAGGGTCAGGACCTGGGCACAGACAAGAGAGTTCAGGGGAAGGGGCCTCACAACAGCCCGCGCGGGGCAGGCAGGAGGAGCAGTTGCAGCACAACAGCTCAGGGAGGGCAGAAGGGTGTGGCAGTAAAATGGACCATGGAGGACAGGAGGAAGGGGATAGGGGCATGGCATGTGGACAGGCAGGGTGGAGGTGGCAGGGACAGGTTACAGTCATCTGACAATGCTAGGCAGGTGGGAGGGGAGTGGCAGCTCAACAGAACACTCAGAGTAGATAGGAGTGGCAGGTCCATCGAAAATAGTGGGCAAAAAGGATGTAGCAGGGGCATGCACAAAGACATCGGAGGGCAGGGGGAAGGAGAATAGGGGCAGCAAGCTAAGCACAGAGGCTAAGCAGGAGGTCAATGATGGGCCATAGAATTGGGCAATGGAGGGCAGGAGGAGTGGACTGGTACATCATGCTAAATGGAGGGCAATGGCAGCACATCAGACCATGCATGGCAGGAGGGAGGAGGCTAGTCCATGGATTCAGACAACAGAGGATAGGGAGGAGGTGGATGGGGCAGCAAGCTAACTGCTCAGAGAAGGTGGGTATTAGGAACTTTATTGTTTTTAAAAAGTGTGTCTGTGAAAACTACTTAAAATATGAACAAGTATGCAGCATAATCTCACTTTTATTCAGGAAGAAGAGGACGTTTGTGACTTTGACTCCTGGCTCACTTGGCAGAAACACCCTTTGACCCTCCACCCCCATCGCAAAATGTAATGCCCGTGAAAAGGGTAGGTGGACGCAGTGTTATATAGAACATAGTCCTGAGAGCACGATTGAAAATGAAAACTAGATGTAGTATATGGTATAAACTATGCACCAAAAAGTGTGATATAAGATGAACCGGGGCGTGAAATATAATATGCAATACATTGTGCGCAATGACAGATTCATTGGAGAGCGCGAGATAGCACAGGCACTAGCGCGTGCTATGCGATATGTGCCTTGGAGTGTAATATGCACAGGGCAGTGTTGTGTAACATAATTAGTCTCTAAAGTTGTAATATAAAATATGTGCTGGGGAGTGTAACGTTTCATATGCACTGTGACAAAGATATGGATACCAGATTGTAATATGTATGGCATAGCGCTGTGCGTTATAACATACACATCGAGGAATGTGTATGATGGGGCAATATAACCCGTGCGAAGGCAAGTGTGGCATGACATATTCACAGGGTTATGTTACAGTGCACATGGGCTAGAGAGTGTCATAGCATACGCACTAGCTGGTGGAATACAACGCAGAGGTGTGAGGCAATCGGCGGGCACTGGAGGGTGTAACACAGCATTGGACTCAGCCAGGAGCACGCTGTGACTCTCAAGTGAGGTTTGTCTCCTTTCCAGAGAGTAAAATAAAAAGTATTACACATCCGGTGGTGGATGTGTTTTTTATTAACCGTGAGGGGGGTTTCTTGCATAGTTTGGTCGAATTTTTGTCGAATCCCCTTTGAATGGCTTGGTGTGCGTGTATATTAAATGTGCCCGTCAATAGCTACCCATGTTTGTATAAATAAACGACAAGGGTGTCTACTTGGAGAGTACCCACCGGCTGGGGGCACCGGGATTAGGCACGGTAGGGCGTCAGACACGTCAGAGCTTCACTAGTGGTGTAAATACATTCCATGTGGATTCATTCTATGCATAGTCGCCTTTTAATGAATATTACGCAAATCGTCAGCATGTCCTAGGTGTTTCTATAAATATATATATTTTTAAAATAATAAAAAACAAAGGCCTGCCCCGGGGGATGGGGTCCCCGGAGCCATAAGTGGCCTGAGGATGAGGGCAACGCAGCCCCCTCCTAAAGTATTTTTAAAAAAACAGGCCATGACCCGGGTGTTAGGGTCCCCGGGGCCGATTAAGGCCTTGGGAGGGCCAAATTAATTTTTTTCAACAAAAAAAATTAGGGTGCAGGCCCTGGGGGATGGGGTCCCCAGGGCCAGTAAATTAGAAAAAGAAGGGGGGCCACACAGCCCTCCTTCTTAAAAAAATAAAATAAATAAAAGACCGGCATCGCGCTGGAGGCCACGCCCCCTCCTTGCAGCACTCTGCAAACGCGCCCCCTGGCCAGTTGTAAGTTGGGGAATTAATTCCCCTTCAATACTGAGGGTCCCTGAGGGCCAACTAGCCCAACAGGTATCTCCAGTGTGCTCCAGGGAGCTGCGCTGCAGACAGGTGTTCTGAGGCCACGCCCCTTTTTACACCTCTATGCAACGCAGCTCTGTGGCGCTTACTGGAGGTACCTAGTGGGCTAGTTTGACCCTAGGGACCCTTAGGATTCAAGGGGACTTAATCTCTCAACTTAGAACGGCCACAGGGCGCATTTACACAGTGGTGAAGGGAGGGGACGGGGCCTGAGGTGACGTGTGCAAACACGCCCTGTGGCACGTTTTAAGTTGGGGAAATAATTCCCTTTCAATCCTGAGGAACCCTGGGGGCCAACTAGCCCACCAGGTGCTTCCAGTAAGTGCCACTGCTCTGCGTTGCAGAGAGGTGGTGCAGGCCGTGCCCCTTTTTACACCTCTCTGCAATGGCGCTTACTGGACGTACCTAGTGGGCTATTTTGCCCCTAGGGGTTCTCAGGATTCAAGGGGACTTAATCTCCCAACTTAAAAAACGGCCACAGGGCATGTTTACACAGTGGGGAAGGAAGGGGACGGGGCCTGAGGTGACGTGTGCAAACACGCCCTATGGCACATTTTAAGTTGGGGAAATAATTCCCCTTCAATCCTGAGTGCCCCTGGGGGCTAACTAGCCCACCAGGTGCTTCCAGTAAGCGCCACTGAGCTGCGTTGCAGAGAGGTGGTCCAGGCCGTGCCACTTTCTACACCTCTCTGCAACGCAGCTCTGTGGCGCATTCTGGAGGTACCTAGTGGGCTAGTTGGACCCTAGGGACCCTCAGGATTCAAATTAACTTATTCTCCCAACTAAAAACGGCCACAGGGCGTGTTTACACAGTGGTGAAGGGAGGGGACGGGGCCTGAGTTAACGTGTGCAAACAAGCCCTGTGGCGCGTTTTAAGTTGGGGAAATAATTCCCCTTCAATCCTGAGGGCCCCTGGGGGCTAACTAGCCCACCAGGTGCTTCCAGTAAGCGCCACTGAGCTGCGTTGCAGAGAGGTGGTCCAGTCCGTGCCACTTTCTACACCTCTCTACAATGCAGATCTGTGGCGCATACTGGAGGTACCTAGTGGGCTAGTTGGACCCCAGGGACCCTCAGGATTCAAATGAACTTAATCTCCCATCTAAAAATGGCCACAGGGCGTGTTTTCACAGTGGTGAAGCGAGGGGACGGGGCCTGAGTTAACGTGTGCAAACAAGCCCTGTGGCGTGTTTTAAGTTGGGGAAATAATTCCCCTTCAATCTTGAGGGACCCTGGGGGCCAACTAGCCCACCAGGTGCTTCCAGTAAGCACCACTCCGCTGCGTTACAGACAGGTGGTCCAGGCCGTGCCACTTTCTACACCTCTCTGCAATGCAGATCTGTGGCGCATTTGAGATGTCATCAGTGATGTCATGAGTGATGTCACTGACCATGTCATGAGTGATGTAATATGTGACGTCATCAGCAGTGCATTGCGAGCGCGCGAGTTATAGTTAGCTGAACTAACTATAACGGGGGAATTTCAATGGTTTTGTACGAGTGAAAAGTCCAGCTAACTATAACGCCCCTGAAACCTATGGTTTTTTCAGTGAATTTCTAAGGTTTTTTAAATGCTAATTCCTAACTATAACGTGCCTGAAACCTATGGTTTTTTCAGTGAATATATATATATATGTATATATTATCTACTGGCGGTCGCCAGTAGATAGTTATAGTTAGGACCGTGTTTCCATAGGAAATCCGCAACATTCTATTTGGAATAACTTTGGCGCCGGTTGACGAATCCTCGCGCAATTTTCAAAATAGGTGGGGCGCTCCGCTCCGCTCCTACCCTGAAAGTCTCGGGGGGATTCGTCAAGCGGGGGCTGAGAAAAAAGGGGGGTCCCAAAACGCTTTTTCCCCATGCAATTTTCCATAGGGAGCTTTAGTCCAAGGTACAGCCCGAACGGCTGAACAGAATAACTTTAAATTTGGCAAAGAGGTAGTCCTCAGGTCAGGGATATGCCTTTTGCAGGTCTGGTGTCAATCTGTTCAGTAGTTCCTGAGAAAATCAAAAGTAAAATCATATATATATGTGGGCGGAGCCTAACCACACATCTCATCCTGAGATCTGATTGGCTGTCAGCACTTCATCCAAGAAGTGTTGGCAGCCATCTTGGGACCAATATGCATGATAGCACCTCATTAACAAGCATTTGCAATGCAATAGGTCTCGCATTATTAAAGTTTGAGCTATTGGTGTTGCATTATTTAGCAATGCCAATAGCTCAAACTTTAATAATGCGAGACCTATTGCATTGCAAATGCTTGTTCCTCGTAGTTGTGGCAGCAATCCGGCCCTATTGGTATCTTCTTCATTCTAACCGTCCAAGAGTCCTTCTATTTTTCTGCAGGTTTTAACGTGAAGTTATTGTCCTGCAATTCAAGATACATTCAATTATTCATTAATTTGTGAGTTTTATATAGCGCGAACATATTCAGCAATACAAGCATTCATGCATGTTAAAATGATCACGGTCAAAGAACTGTTCAGCTGAAAAGACTTCAGTTCGAGCTTTCTCTTCCTAGTTCAGGAATTCAGATTTTGCTCTGCTTCTTTTTTCTGTCTCTGGTAATCTGAAGCCTCTTGATATTTCCAGCAGATGTTAGGGTAAATTAAAGGCTCACTTTCTGCACCGTATGGAAATACTATGTTATGGTAGCATGGACTGTATTTGTTACTTTTGTTTTGCCCAGTGATGATAAATGCACCGGAGAACTCTACGTTCAGTAGGACACCCACACAGTCTGGCCAGGAGAGGGTGAACAAAACCTCCAGAGAAAAAGAGACCACAGAAAGGTTAATAGAGACCTGCAGTAAGTGCAGAGATGGTCAGTAAGTACAAGGTTGATGACTTGATCTGGACTACAGGTAGGCGAGCCAACAAATTAGCATAGAGAGACGAGCCTAGTGCCTGGCTTGGCTCTAAAATACTGTGCACGAGCCGAGCCATGACAATATTTGGAGGCAAGTCAAAAATATGGTAAACGTCCTTTAGGAATTTAAAAAATGTGTATTTTTTTTGTTTTTTAACTTGCGGAAAATGTTCACTCTATTACATCAGAGTGCATCATTTCATATAGAGATATTTATTAAAAGTGATATGTTTTAAGCACGAGTTTAGAAACATTACTGCCCCTTCACTGTGACGACAATTGCCACTGGTAAACAAAGAGTCAAGTCATTTCTGACGTGTACCCGAAATGTGGCCTGAATTCTTATTATATATAAAACAACATTACAGTCTATTAAACCAACCTCGGGAGGGTTTCGTGCAGCACTTTCTGAACTCAGAAGTTGGAAGGTGCTCTTGAATGTGATAATGAAGGAAAAGGAGCCTTCGTGAACGAAATAATTGCCTAGAATCACACAATTTGGGCAAGTGGGGAAGCTGGGATTGATCTCAGGCCATCTAGATTGACATAGTGCAAGTTAACATACCACAATCATTCTGTTTACTAATCATTGTAAGTCTCATTGTTAATGTGTGTAGAGTTAATGTAAATGTTTGTAATATTGCCAAACGTCTCAATACTTTTGGTACATGCATTGACATGACCACTACAGATAATCTTGACTCAAAAATAGCATGCCTTATATAAAAGTCAAGTATGCACAATGAATAAAGAAAAGCTTTGGCAATAGGTTTTTCCTATGAGGCATGTTGATTTTAGCAATGACTTTTCACCATGCTCTACAGTAGCGTGCCTTTTTTACAGCATGGATGAAAATAATGTACGAACCTATGACCAAGACATGCCCATTGCGTCATTTTGTAGTTTGTGCCAAGGTGAGCTCTTATGTTCTTTTTATTTACCAATACAAAATATATTAGTAAATAATAATTTGCCCAACGTGCTTTTTGATGTAGCGCTAATGTGCTTTTTAAAAATAAAAAATAAAAACTGGAAAGTGGGTTGGAGTGGAGAGCGAGCATGGGACAAGGCAAAAAGGAGGCAGGAGGGTGGGAGAGAAGGATGTGTGTAAGTAAGACTAGGACACGTGAGAGACAATAATGGGGACGCACATGGACAACTGAGGATGGGGAAAGCACACGAAAAGCGAACGTTGATAGGTAAGCACAAGTACGATAGAGGGCATGCGGGAATGGGGAAAGACAGACAAAAAAGGGCAGGCGGGTGATGATGGGGAAGCACATGGACAACGCAGGGGGGCAGGGTAGCAAGAAAGGTAACGGTAGGTGAGTGAGAGGGAATAAGCAAGAATGGCAGCTGGGGGATGGAGAGCAAGGCGAGAAACACACGGGTGCGCAGAGGAGCACAAAGTACATGAAGAAGACAGCTGAAAAACACATACGCTCTCATAGAGAGCTTAACCATCATGCGTGGTGTTCTGTGCTCGGATTTTGTCGACTCATTGTTAAGCCGAAATGTCATTCTCCGGGGATAATGGACAGATTGCCAGAATGTTTACGATACTACAGAGTGTCTTCCATTCGAAATATAGAACGTACCTGCAGGTACGTCACACGCAGTGTGCTACTTCTTGCCAATAATATATTTAAAAAAAATAAACTTACTGTACACAAATCACTCTGCCACAGCAGTACGTCTGTATTCGCGATATCACCCTACAAACAGTTAACCAGTTGTATGCTACAGTCTGTCACAGGGCTTTCTCTGCGCCAGTGCTCCAACCCTGCTGGCTGAATCTGGAGTGAAGGTATCACCGCCGCCGGCCCGATTCGGCGCGAAAACCGGAAGTCAGGCAGCGTCATGCCTGTCGTGGGGCGGGACTTCCGCCTTCCGCGGGAAGCCCGCGCGCACGGAGTGGCTGTCCGAGAGGAGAAGTGGTGACGCGGGGCTCCCATGCCTGAGGGAGAGCCCCGCGGTGGCGGCAGAAGTAATGAGAAGCCCTGGGTCAGAAGTGGCAGCAGAGGCCGCCGATGCAAGTGCGGGGCTCCCATGAGTGAGGGAAGCCCCGCGTGTTCCAGGTCATGTGAGGCGGAGATTAGACCAGGGGAGTCCTGAGACGGAGCCTGTAGCAGCCACAAAAGAGCCCGGTGAGTGGGGCTCAGTTGTAACGTGGGGGCTGGTGTGTGTGTTTGTTGTTCAGTGATCGAGTACGCGTGTACTGGCTGGGGGTGGCTGTTTGGTGGCGCAGTTACTGCATGCAGCTGGCTTGCGTGGATGGAAGGGGGACTGGAGATGTGCACACGTGCGAGTTGGTGTACGTGCGCGTACACCAACTCAAATCCGTCAAAGCCTGCGTGTGCCCATCTCCTGTCCCACTTCCGAGGCAAGTCAGCAACAATAGATCTCGCTGGCGATAGCAGCGCTTCGCGCTGCGTTCGCCAGGCGAGACCTAAAAAGCATTGCCGTTAATAGAAGGTTTTAAGACTTTAGTTACATTATAAATCATTTGTTGATGGTACCATACTCATTTTAGGAATTGTGGTATGTTCTAAGGTGATTTCACCATGTGAAAAAGCCTTCTGCTGGGATATCATGATTGAGAGAAAAATATTTTCTCATGCTTTTCCCACAGAGGTTTGGAAGGTGATCTATAAGCTAAACTGAGAGCTTATTTTCTGTAAATTCACATTATCTTTCTCAGTCATGTGAGAATGAAGTCTGACATTCTCAGTAAAACATGTACATCCAACAAGGGCAGAGACTGTCAGTTGATTCCTTTGTGTTCTACTGCAGCTTCCCAGAGTGTTCCAAAGAACAACTAGAGCGCTAACAGTCCTACTTATGATAAATGTATGGCACACCTGAAGCCATCTTGCTTGGATTAAAGTGGTAACTCTTAAAACATTTAATTTAAAAAGGAACAAAATGAGGGGGTTCATTTTTCCATAAAAAGTATGATTAGTGCTGCAGAAAGAAAAATTAGGGCACATTTTGAGTGACTTCTCAAATCCGCTTCTATTTCATTAAAAAATTCTGACATGCAGACTGAAACATGCACTTTCAATACCAGCAGCAGTTTTCCCTGGTGAGCAGCAGTAGCTTTACTACAGTGATCTAATGAGCAAAAAGAGTGCTAACATTCTGAATTTATGGCAAATGTGTGACACATCTGAATGCCTTCTTGATGGAATCAAAGTAAAAAACTGAAAGTATTTCCTACTGAGGAGACTGCAGTAAATGAGGAAATTAGGAGACTTCATAACAAATAAGTCTCCCAAAATGGCCACCAGAGACAAAAGAGCCCAAATGTAGCCCAAATATCACCAGATGTAGCCCAAGTATAGCCCAATAAGAGAATGTCCCAGAGTGTTCTTAAAAACAACTAGAGCGCTTACTGTCTTCATTCTGACAAAAGTATGGCACACCTGAAGCCATCTTGATTGGAATAAACTGGTAACACTTAAAACATTTAATTTAAAAAGGAACACAATGAGGGGGTTCATTTTGCCATAGAAATTATGATTAATGCTGAAGAAAGAAAATGAGGGCACATTTTGAGTGACTTCTCAAATCCTCTTCTATTTCATTAAAAAATTCTGACATGCAGACTGAAACATGCACTTTTAATACCAGGAGCAGACTTCCATGGTGAACAGTAGTTTTACTACAGTGATCTAATGAGCAACTAGAGTGCTAACATTCAGAATTTATGGCAAATGTGTGACATATCTGAATACCTTCATGATGGAATCAAAGTAAAAAACTGAAAGCATTTCCTACTGAGGAGACTGCAGTACATGAGGAAATTAGGAAACTTCATAACAAATAAATCTCCCAAAATGGCCACCGGAGACAAAAGAGCCCAAATGTGGCCCAAAATCACCCAGATGTAGCCCAAATATAGCCCAATGACAGAAGTGTGCAAAACACTTATTATTTTGTGTTTTTGCAGTGTTATATAGTGCAGACTTGTCAGGTATTGGAGTGCTTTACATGAGCATTGGTTACATCACACAAGAACAAAATCATTTTGGTTGTAGACATGGGGAGACTAAGTGATTTGACCAGAATCACAGAATGTCGAGCTGAAGCAGAAATTCCAACCTGGTCCCCAGTTGCAAAGTCTGCAGTTCTGGAAGTAACACCACATCCTCTCCCCTAAGTGCAACATGTAATCAAGTGGTCAACTGGATAAAAAAAACATAAAGCTTTGTCGCTATTTGAAAACTCAGAAAATATGTCCTTATTTTAGTCTTTTAGAGCACTAACCATAATTTTGATGCCAATAAGACCCTCTCATATATGTAATTTCTAAAGGAAATGCTTCAGGTATTACAGTTTTGATTACATCAAGATGACGTCAGGCGTTCCACACTTTTGTAATAAATATAGAATGTTAGCAATCTAGTTGTTCATTAGGATACTGTTGAGAGGCAGAGGCCAGGGGCACGGACTCTGAAAATTGAAGGCAGGTAGGAGGGTGCAAAGGCAACAATTTAACCACACTGAGCAGGCAGGAAGGGCCGTGGCAGCACAACAGACTATGGAGGGCAGTGGAAAGGGGGGCAGGGGCAACAAACCAACAATACAGGACTTGCAAGAGAGGCTGTGGCAAAGTAATAGACCATTGTGGGCAGAAGGAAGAGGCAATGGTAGTACAACCATACATGCCAACAGACCCGATTCAGCCAGGAAACGTCCAATGTTTTTAAGCTCAAATGGGCTTTATTTGATCTGTCTCCTGTCTACAATCTCCTCTTTTTCAATGTAACTCAAAGGGGAAAATCAATACCCCAGTTTTTTTTCAAAATCTCCCTCTTACCAAGTTAAAAATGTTCGCAAGTATGGTACATTGGATCATGGAAGGAAATGGGGTAGGGACATGGACTTGGATAACAGAGGACAGGAGGGATGTGGAGAGGTGCACCAAACTGACCCTGCATGGCAGGCATCAGGGTTTGCAGCAGCACAATACACCACACAGGGCATGCGGGACGGGAGTGCAGCACAACAATCCATAGAAAGCAAGAGGGACGGGACAGGACCATGCACATGGACAACAGAGAACAGAGGGGCAAGAGGCAATGGTAGCTAGCTGACCATAATGGACAGACAGTAGAGAAAGCTGCAGCATAACAGACCATAAAGGGCAGGAGGGACGGATCAGGGGCATTACAATGGAACAGACAAGCCAGGAGGGAGGGAGTAGGGGTCTGCACATGTAAACAGAGGGCTGGGGGCAAGGGGGCAGGGCAGGAGCAGCAAGATAGCCATGGAGGTCAGGCAGGATGGGCACTAGAAGCAAGACACACCATGAAGAGCAACAGTGAGACTGTGATGGCATACACACAGACCATGGAGGGAAGGTGGGAGGGGGTCAGGGGAAGCTAACTGACCACACAGGGAAGGTGGGAGGGGCCATGGCAGCACAGAAGACCATGCATGGCAAGTGGGAGGGTTAGTGGCAGCACAATGGCTATGATGGGCAAGAAGGAGGGTGCAGGGGCATGCACAAAGGACGATGGAGGATAGAAGGGAGGGTCAGGACCTGTGCACAGACAAGAAAGTTCAGGGGAAGGGGCCTCACAACAGACCGCATGGGGCAGGCAGGAGGAGCAGTTGCAGCACAACAGACTAGGGAGGGCAGAAGGGTGTGGCAGTACAATGGACCATGTGGACAGGAGGAAGAGGATAGGGGCATGGCATGTGGACAGGCAGGGTGGAGGTGGCAGGGACAGGTTACAGTCATCTGACAATGCTAGGCAGGTGGGAGGGGAGTGGCAGCTCAACAGAACACTCAGAGTAGATAGGAGTGGCAGGTCCATGGAACATGGTGGGCAAAAAGGATGGAGCAGGGGCATGCACAAAGACA
Source organism: Triturus cristatus (assembly GCF_964204655.1). Classification (NCBI taxonomy): domain Eukaryota; kingdom Metazoa; phylum Chordata; class Amphibia; order Caudata; family Salamandridae; genus Triturus; species Triturus cristatus. Next base: position 886,878,906 of record NC_140579.1, read on the forward strand.
TCGGAGGGCAGGGGGAAGGAGAATAGGGGCAGCAAGCTAAGCACAGAGTTTAAGCAGGAGGTCAATGATGGGACATAGAATTGGGCAATGGAGGGCAGGAGGAGTGGACTGGTACATCATACTAAATTGAGGGCAGTGGCAGCACATCAGACCATGCATGGCAGGAGGGAGGAGGCTAGTCCATGGATTCACACAACAGAGGATAGGGAGGAGGGGGATGGGGCAGCAAGCTAACTGTTCAGAGAAGGCGGGTATTAGGAACTTTATTGTTTTTAAAACATGTGTCTGTGCAAACTACTTAAAATATGAACAAGTATGCAGCATAATCTCACTTTTATTCAGGAACCTGAGGACGTTTGTGACTGTGACTCCGGGCTCACTTGGCAGAAACACCCCCTGACCCTCCACCCCCTATCGCAAAATGTAATGCCCGTGAAAAGGGTAGGTGAACACAGTGTTATATAGAACATAGTCCTGAGAGCATGATTGAAAATGAAAACTAGATATAGTGTATGGTATAAACTATGCCCCAAAAAGTGTGATATAAGATGAACCGGGCGTGAAATATAATATGCAATACATTGTGCACAATGACAGATTCATTGGAGAGCACGAGATAGCACAGGCACTAGCGCGTGCTACGCGATATGCGCCTTGGAGTGTAATATGCACAGGGCAGTGTTGTGTAACCTAACTAGTCTCTAAAGTTGTAATGTAAAATATGTGCTGGGGAGTGTAACGTTGCATATGCACTGTGACAAAGATATGGATCCCAGATTGTAATATGTATGGCATAGCACTGTGCGTTATAACATAGGCATCGAGGAAGGCACGTTAGATGGGGCAATATAACCTGTGCGAAGACAAGTGTGGCATGACATATTCACGGGGTGGTGTTACAGTGCACATGGGCTAGAGAGTGTCATAGCATATGCACTAGCTAGTGTAATACAACACAGAGGTGTGTGGCACTCAGCAGGCAATGGTGGGTGTAACACAGCATTGGGCTCTGCCAGGAGCGCGCTGTGACTCTCAAGTGATGTTCGTCCCCTTTCCAGAGAGTAAAATAAAAATTATTACACATCCGGCAGTGGATGTGTGTTTTATTAATCGTGAGGGGGGTTTCTTGCATAGTTTTGGTCGAATTTTTGTCGAATCCCCTTTGAATGGCTTGGTGTGCATGTGTATTAAATGTGCCCGTCAATAGCTACCCATGTTTGTATAAATAAACGACAAGGGTGTCTACCGGGATTAGGCACGGTAGGGCATCAGACATGTCAGAGCTTCACTAGTGGTGTAAATGCATTCCACGTGGATTCATTGTATGCATAGTCGCCTTTTAATGAATATCACGCAAATCGTCATGGTGATAGGTACGTACGGTATGTCCAGCATGTCCTAGGTGTGTCTATAAATACATATTTTTTTAAAATAATAAAAAACAGTGGCCGGCCCTGGGGATTGGGGTCAAAAAAATATAATTAGGAGACAGGCCCTGGGGGATGGGGTCATCAGGGCCAATAAATTAGAATAAGAAGGGGAACCACACAGCCCCCCTTCTTAAAAAATTAAAATAAATAAAAGACTGGCATCGTGCCGGAGGCGACGCCCCCTCCTTGCAGCACTCTGCAAACGCGCCCCCTGGCGAGTTGTAAGTTGGGGAATTAAGGGCAACCGCCCGAAACGCGTCAGATTTTGTGCATCTCTTCTAATAAATAACATCTTGCCTTATTCCTGGGATTCGTGGTGTCTCTGTTCCTCGAGGAGGCGGTACAGCGTCATCGTGGTTGTTTTTATATATATATATATATATTATCTACTGGCGGTCGCCAATAGATAGTTATAGTTACAACCTAGTTTCCATAGGAAATCTCAAAATTCTATTTTTAATAACTTTGGCGCCGGTTGACGAATCCTCGCGAAATTTTCAAAACTAATGGGGCGCTCCGTTCAACTCCTACCCTGAAAGTCTCGGGGTGATTCGTCAAGCGGGGGCCGAGAAAAAGGGGGGGTCCCAAAACGCGTTTTCCCCATGCATTTTTCCATAGGACCTTTAGTCGCAGCTACAGCCCGAACGGCTAAACAGAATTACGTGAAATTTGGCAGAGAGGTAGCCATAAGGTCAAGGAAGTGCCTTTTGTAGGTCTGGTGTAAATCTGTTCAGTATTTCCTGAGAAAATAGCATTTAAAAGCATATCAATAGCTATACGCGCGCACCGTGCGCGCACAGTGCGCGCACCCTGCCATGCGCGAGCGCAATTCTGATTGGTTGTTAGATGTCGGTAAACATTCGAATCGGTCGAAACCAGGAAGTGTCGGCCGCCATTTTGTCTCTCGCAGTCTGAGGGGGTGAAAAAAAAAGGTGGAGAACGTGAAAAGGGGGCAGAGTGGACAGTTCCTGATCCCCTAGCCTTGGTCAGGGGGTCACAGAAGGACCCCTAAGGGCAAAAAAAACTATTTTTATTTTTTTCAAAAATCGCGAAGCGCACCGAGCGCCCAGAGCGCGCGCACGATGCGCGCACGGTGAAAAACCTGAAAGAAAAAAAAATTAATAAATACGTAACTTAGCATTTAAAAAAACGTACAAATTCACTGAAAAAACCATAGGTTTCACACACGTTATAGTTACGAATTAGCATTTAAAAAACCTTGCAAATTCACTTAAAAAACCATAGGTTTCACACATGTTATAGTTAGCTGGACATTTCACTTGTAAAAAACCAATGAAATTCCCCCGTTATAGTTAGTGCAGGCAACTATAACTCACGCGACCGCAATCCCCTGCTGATGACGTCAGATATTACATCACTGATGACATATGTGTCTTTATGAAAAATAAATATTTGTAATATATGTATAGCTAAAGATTAATGGAAGAAGACATGGGTAAATAAGTGTCTAAATACAGTGGTGTAATATCTGACGTCATCAGCAGAGGATTGCGGTCGCGTGAGTTATAGTTGCCTGCACTAACTATAACGGGGGAATTTCATCGGTTTTTTACGAGTGAAATGTCCAGCTAACTATAACATGTGTGAAACCTATGGTTTTTTAAGTGAATATATATATATATATATATTACCAACTCCGTAGTCAAGCAGCAGCAGCAGCACAGCACATACGGACACGGACCAAAGGAGAAGTGCAGATTAATTAATTTATTACGTGCAGTATGTCGCCATAACGTTTCGGCTCGTCCGAGCCTTGTTCACATGACAATGTGAATCTGTTGGACCACAGTTTTTAAAGTGACAGTGTTAATTTTCAAACTAAACCATGTAACTGAGTTTAGGATAGAGGTAGAAGACATACTTTGGTGTCAAGTTGAGGACATGTGCAAAAAATACTATGTTAAAACAATGAGGATATCTATCGTCATAATATTATATGACATTTACGCAAATCAACAGATAATCATGTAATATGTTAAAATCCAATAAGATTGTGCAAATACGCAGATTGTGCAAAAATAAATGTTATTGTATATAGAACGTGGGAATGACTATCTATTCTAGATACTTCCACCCCGCTGTTTAGTGCTAAGGGCCTGCAACTTATAACAATACACATGATTTAATTACATATTACTAAAAAATAATCTCCAATTTGCTACTCATGGTATGAACTACAGTGCCAGCAGCGGTATATTCAGAAATAAATTGTATTTCCTTGATGTGCAAAACACGCTAATGTAAACTAGCCACCTTGTAAACAACAGGGGTGCCCTATTTCTTATACTCCTATAGTATTTTTACAAAAAGGTTGATAAAAGCGGGACCTAAAACCATAAAACCTACTAAAATTATTGAATTGTATATTATATGAGTCCTAGATCACATCCAGCAATAGACCGGGTGCTTCAAAATAAGCAGTCCCCATGCAGGACTGTCATTGAATTCCTTTTTGGCATTATGAAATCAATGTTTAAAATCCTGGGTTAAATCCCGTATATGCAAAATATGCAAAAAGACATTGATAACATAATTGTACACACAATCACCCGTAATGGGTATCTCTTATTGAATAAAAATATTTAATCAATTATCCTAGCGTAAAAATGTGCAAATGATGTAGTAATTCCCATGTTGATAATGCAATGTCCTTACTATTGCCATGTCAGTCCTACCCCATTTGTGTCCCACTGAACTCAGTATTCCCAATTTATTAAAAAATAATTGATGAATATCTAAAAAAAACTAGTGTTGGGTGAAAATTAAAAGCCTGTAGCATCACTTGATTGAACAAAGGTATAGAATGATTTACCAATGTATTTGGAGACCAAAGAGACCAGTAATACATGTTAATGTATTGATTGTTAGTATGGACCTGGATATTTAGCTTGTATTGCTCATTAATACTGTAAAATTAGTTTCTAGGTTCATAAATTTAACATGGGACGCAAAGTCAGGAAAGGTAATCAAAAAACCTTCAAAGTACTGACGCAATCTAATAGTAGGGGTAATGTACACATATTTTTTCCTAAAAATAGCTCCCTAATCTCATTTATCATGTCATTGTGCTTACTTAGCTAGTAGCAAGACCCAAGTTTATTTTAACTGGGGAGAGTTATTGTAAAACCAATATACAGCCCAGAGAAGAGTATATATGATATTCTCCAGAACTGTTTATACTAAGAAAAGGGATTAAAAAAATAAATATATATAAAAAAAAGTAAAAAAATCCTAGGGGATCCACTTTCTAAGATAAAAATTACCACCAGAATTCAGGATAAACAAGTATGCAAATCTTCCGTGACATTTAGACCTCCTGGGTGCTTGGAGTCCAGCTGCAAGATATACTTAGTTTCTAATTTGCGCAGCTTGGACTCGCGATCACCTTCTCATCTACTTGCGGCTACCGCATCAATGACATAATACTTGAGGCCCTGATTGTCACTATTGTGATACTCTTTAAAATGTCTTGCTACAGGATAGGTTTTTATCTTGATTAACTATTGCCCGGAGATGCTGTAATATACGTTTATGGACTGCATGTTTTGTACTACCCACATATTTTAGCCCGCAAGGGCATTGCAGTACATAAATTGCAAATTCAGTCTTGCAAGTGAGTATTTTATTGATTTGATGCTCTTTCTCACTGAAGGCATCCTTGAAGTTTTTCATGTTGATGCCATGTGTACAAGACTTGCAAGTTTTACATTTGAAGAAACCCCTATTGGTTTGTAGCCATGAAGTTTTCTCAATAGTTTCCGGGCTGGTATTGACCAATCGGTCTTTCATAGATGGTGCCTTACTAAAGGTTATAGACGCTTTGCGAGGTAAGGTGGGGCCAATGACTGGATCGCTTAAAATAATAGGCCAATTGCAATTAATGATTCTATATAGCTCTGAATGCTGTTTGCTATATCCAGTAATTATTCTAAAAGTATTGGAAAGGGAACTGGTTTGGTCAGAATTTGCCAAGTTAGCAGGTTTATTAGGGAGGACTACTGGTTTGTAGACGTCAAGAAGTTCTTGTCTATTAATTTTCATTGATTTTGCCCTAGCTGTATCAACCATATGTTCTGAATACCCCCTTTCCAAAAGCCTGCACTTGCTGGCCTGTTGCGCTGACTTTAAATCTTCTTCACTGCTACAGACCCTCCTGAGGCGAAGCATTTCCCCGTACGGAATGCTTGATATTAGATGTGCTGGATGAGCACTGCCTGCATGTAAAATCGTATTGCCAGCAGTGCTCTTCCTGAATAATCTTGTTTCAATTTTGCTTTTGTTGATATAGATATCTTTATCCAGGAATGTAACTGTGGATTGGCTTATAGTAGCAGTGAATTGTAGGTTGAGCTCATTATTATTAATTTCAATAACAAATGCCTCTGCCTGCTCTTTAGTTCCTCTCCATACAATGAATAGGTCATCAATGAAACGTAGCCAGGTTATCACATTATCATCAAAAAGCTTCTTATGTTTTACCTTGAGGACCAGTTCCACCCAAGCGCCCATATGCAAACAGGCATAGCTCGGAGAGAAACTGGCCCCCCTTGCTACACCCTGTAACTGTCAATAGAGCAAATTGTTATACATAAATATATTGTTATGTAGACAGTATTTCAACATTTGGAGTAGCATATCATTGTGTTCTTTGAACTGTTCCGACCTGCGTGACAAAAAGTACTGTACCGCTGCTAACCCATCCGTGTGCTTAATGCTCGTATAGAGCGAAACAACATCTAGGGCTAACATCCAATTACCCTCCACCCAGGTAATCTGCTGGATCTTTAGTAAGAAATCCCCCGTGTCTTGTACGAAAGAATCCAAGGCTCTCACATAGCATTGAAGGAAATAGTCAATGTAGACCGAAGTTTTTTCCAGCAGTCCTTCCCTGGCAGATATAATCGGTCTACTGGGAGCTTTGTCCAGATTTATGTGGACCTTGGGAATAAAATAAATCAGGGGGGTTATAGGGTTATTGATCTTAAGATATTTATACTCATCTTCAGATAATAGTCATTTGCTTTTCCATTTGGTCAATTTCTGATGATATTCATTGTGTGAAATTTTCATTGCTGCCTGGTTGATACGCTCATAGCATAGTCTATTGCTCAATTGAAGATAAGCCTCCTTGTCATAGTTAGCTCTTGTTAGTAGAACAATGTTGCCACCTTTTTCGCTTCCCCTGATAATGACATCTTTATCGTTACTCAATTTAGCCACAAGTGCCTCATATTGCTGTGTTTGTCTGTCATATTTGCCCTTCTGAGTACAAGTTTGTTTCTGTAATTTCTTTAATTGCGCCGTTACGTTTTCATGAAAGATGTCAATCGTATCCTGAGGCATAAGAGGAGTAAAAGTTGACGGAGGCTTAAATGGAGTATTAGGTAATTCTTGACTAGAGGACAAGTCTATTGTTTCAGAACTACCTTCCAATCCTGGATAAGTCCCATAGCCTGTATCTTCTGTTACCCATAACTCAAAGATATCGCTGGAGAGCGATGTGCCACTTGATGCAACTTCTTCCATAGAGTCTGAGTTATGGGATGTGGGAATCTTGTTAGTCTTCATCATATGATATTTGCGCAGTTTGAGCTTCCTTACTGCTTTATAAACATCCAGTCTAGTGGTAGCATAATCGAAGTTTCTATGAGGTGCATAAGAAAGGCCTAATTTTAATATTTTTTCCTCATTTTCTGTGATCTTTAATGGGGTCAAATTGACAATAGTGCAACTATTGACACTACTTATTGTTGATTCTTGGGTACCCATTGGCCCCTGCCTCTCTTCTTGTTCTGATAGGGAGCGACTCTTCCTCGCCCTGTGCCTCTGGCGCCGTTTGTAATTTGCGAGTTTTCGCTGTAGTTTCTTTGAACCCTGGGTCGAAGAGACTGTATCCGCTCGTGGCATAAAAAAACAATCTCTTCTCCTGGCGATGGTTTGGCAGCCTGACCTAGAGCTTCTACATCATGGAGCTCTGATTCTGACCCACTGCTCATTGCTGAACTCACATCAGATGCCGTTGTGTCCAGTTGGTCTTTATTTCTATTTGGTATTCTAGATTTGCTCTGTGTTTTTGGCACTGGACCACGTAAGACATCATATTTTTTTGAAAAGGTAAAAATTTGGCCTAATTCATAGTCATTACGATCTTGTTGGAATTTGAAAGCTTTTCTTTCCATTATTTTGGTTTCCTCTTTTTTAAGCTTAATCGTCATTTCATTGGTTAGTTTAGCTTTTTCTTCGGTTTCATCATTCTTGTCCAAATCCTCATAGATTTCTGCAATCTCTTTAAGCAGTTGCGCTCTGTCTATATCAGCGTATTTGATTAATGTTAAGACCAGACACCGCGATGATTCAAGATTGCTTTCCGCCCACTCCCGCATTAAATCAGGATTGGGGTTTTCGTAACTGGGGGCAGTTAAAATTCTAAGTCCTCTTGGAATGTGATTTACATCGATATACCCTTGGAGGGATTTTGATTCCCACCATTTGCTTTGTTCATTTTTGAATTTTTCTCCAAAACTTTGAATTTGTCCTTAAGAGTACTGTTACTGGAATTACTTTAGATTTCTCTTCTTCCTCGGATGTTAAAAGGTATCGGGAGGCTGTCTGAAAACATGCTTGCAGCCGCGGCCTCCCAGTCTTTCACATTGTCGGTAGACATACTATAATGCACTTTCAATGATTGAAGGTGGGTTTAGGTTTTTGGGTGGCAAGGGTATTTTTTTAAGATTTAGGGTAGGTATCGGTTTTTGGGTGGCAGCTGTAATTTTAGAGTTTAGGGTGGGTATATGTGTTTGGGTGGCAAGGATATTTTTAGGTTTAGAGTGGGTATGGGTTTTTGGCTGTCAAGGGTAATTTTAAGGTAGGTATGGGTTGAGGAGTTGTGAGATTTAATGTATATATATATATATATATATATATATATATATGAAAAAAGAAGGTTGCCGTTGTATTGAGTCGCACTCCAACTCGGTACGCTGTTTATGCAGGCGGCCCCTGCGCGGACACACATCACCTCATTCTTTCCTCGCCGACGCGTTTCGGGCTTTTGCGCCCTTCATCATTGGGCGTGGTTAAGGCAAAACCATGGCAAGCAGGACCAACAGATATATCCCCTTTATTTCAATCAACATTGCGTACAGGTGAGTATCACACACTGATTTCTGGGACTGGTAGTCATTATATCACCCTTGTGGGTTGCTGCCACAGATTTGTCAATAAAAAAGTTCTTAGAGGCTCAAATATGTCCTGTCACAGCCCCCGCCTGAATTACAAAACAGCTCCAAGTTGCTCCGTAATGCACCATGCCCCAATAAGCAGGAATGGACTCACGTAGGGATCTCGTGATGGTGCGGCTCGTGGCCCAGGCAGGACCACATTATATGAAAAAAGAAGGTTGCCGTTGTATTGAGTCGCACTCCAACTCGGTACGCTGTTTATGCAGGCGGCCCCTGCGCGGACACACATCACCTCATTCTTTCCTCGCCGACGCGTTTCGGGCTTTTGGGCCCTTCATCATTGGGCGTGGTTAAGGCAAAACCATGGCAAGCAGGACCAACAGATATATCCCCTTTATTTCAATCAACATTGCGTACAGGTGAGTATCACGCACTGATTTCTGGGACTGGTAGTCATTATATCACCCTTGTGGGTTGCTGCCACAGATTTGTCAATAAAAAAGTTCTTAGAGGCTCAAATATGTTCTGTCACAGCCCCCGCCTGAATTACAAAACAGCTCCAAGTTGCTCCGTAAAGCACCATGCCCCAATAAGCAGGAACGGACTCACGTAGGGATCTCGTGATGGTGCGGCTCGTGGCCCAGGCAGGACCACATTATATGAAAAAAGAAGGTTGCCGTTGTATTGAGTCGCACTCCAACTCGGTACGCTGTTTATGCAGGCGGCCCCTGCGCGGACACACATCACCTCATTCTTTCCTCGCCGACGCGTTTCGGGCTTTTGCGCCCTTCATCATTGGGCGTGGTTAAGGCAAAACCATGGCAAGCAGGACCAACAGATATATCCCCTTTATTTCAATCAAAATTGCGTACAGGTGAGTATCACGCACTGATTTCTGGGACTGGTAGTCATTAAATCACCCTTGTGGGTTGCTGCCACAGATTTGTCAATAAAAAAGTTCTTAGAGGCTCAAATATGTTCTGTCACAGCCCCCGCCTGAATTACAAAACAGCTCCAAGTTGCTCCATAATGCACCATGCCCCAATAAGCAGGAACGGACTCACGTAGGGATCTCGTGATGGTGCGGCTCGTGGCCCAGGCAGGACCACATCATATGAAAAAAGAAGGTTGCCGTTGTATTGAGTCGCACTCCAACTCGGTACGCTGTTTATGCAGGCGGCCCCTGCGCGGACACACATCACCTCATTCTTTCCTCGCCGACGCGTTTCGGGCTTTTGCGCCCTTCATCATTGGGCGTGGTTAAGGCAAAACCATGGCAAGCAGGACCAACAGATATATCCCCTTTATTTCAATCAACATTGCGTACAGGTGAGTATCACGCACTGATTTCTGGGACTGGTAGTCATTATATCACCCTTGTGGGTTGCTGCCACAGATTTGTCAATAAAAAAGTTCTTAGAGGCTCAAATATGTCCTGTCACAGCCCCCGCCTGAATTACAAAACAGCTCCAAGTTGCTCCGTAAAGCACCATGCTCAATAAGCAGGAACGGACTCACGTAGGGATCTCGTGATGGTGCGGCTCGTGGCCCAGGCAGGACCACATTATATGAAAAAAGAAGGTTGCCGTTGTATTGAGTCGCACTCCAACTCGGTACGCTGTTTATGCAGGCGGCCCCTGCGCGGACACACATCACCTCATTCTTTCCTCGCCGACGCGTTTCGGGCTTTTGCGCCCTTCATCATTGGGCGTGGTTAAGGCAAAACCATGGCAAGCAGGACCAACAGATATATCCCCTTTATTTCAATCAACATTGCGTACAGGTGAGTATCACGCACTGATTTCTGGGACTGGTAGTCATTAAATCACCCTTGTGGGTTGCTGCCACAGATTTGTCAATAAAAAAGTTCTTAGAGGCTCAAATATGTTCTGTCACAGCCCCCGCCTGAATTACAAAACAGCTCCAAGTTGCTCCGTAAAGCACCATGCCCCAATAAGCAGGAACGGACTCACGTAGGGATCTCGTGATGTGTGGCTCGTGGCCCAGGCAGGACCACATTATATGAAAAAAGAAGGTTGCCGTTGTATTGAGTCGCACTCCAACTCGGTACGCTGTTTATGCAGGCGGCCCCTGCGCGGACACACATCACCTCATTCTTTCCTCGCCGACGCGTTTCGGGCTTTTGCGCACTTCATCATTGGGCGTGGTTAAGGCAAAACCATGGCAAGCAGGACCAACAGATATATCCCCTTTATTTCAATCAACATTGCGTACAGGTGAGTATCACGCACTGATTTCTGGGACTGGTAGTCATTAAATCACCCTTGTGGGTTGCTGCCACAGATTTGTCAATAAAAAAGTTCTTAGAGGCTCAAATATGTTCTGTCACAGCCCCCGCCTGAATTACAAAACAGCTCCAAGTTGCTCCATAATGCACCATGCCCCAATAAGCAGGAACAGACTCACGTAGGGATCTCGTGATGGTGCGGCTCGTGGCCCAGGCAGGACCACATTATATGAAAAAAGAAGGTTGCCGTTGTATTGAGTCGCACTCCAACTCGGTACGCTGTTTATGCAGGCGGCCCCTGCGCGGACACACATCACCTCATTCTTTCCTCGCTGACGCGTTTCGGGCTTTTGCGCCCTTCATCATTGGGCGTGGTTAAGGCAAAACCATGGCAAGCAGGACCAACAGATATATCCCCTTTACTTCAATCAACATTGCGTACAGGTGAGTATCACGCACTGATTTCTGGGACTGGTAGTCATTATATCACCCTTGTGGGTTGCTGCCACAGATTTGTCAATAAAAAAGTTCTTAGAGGCTCAAATATGTCCTGTCACAGCCCCCGCCTGAATTACAAAACAGCTCCAAGTTGCTCCGTAAAGCACCATGCCCCAATAAGCAGGAACGGACTCACGTAGGGATCTCGTGATGGTGCGGCTCGTGGCCCAGGCAGGACCACATTATATGAAAAAAGAAGGTTGCCGTTGTATTGAGTCGCACTCCAACTCGGTACGCTGTTTATGCAGGCGGCCCCTGCGCGGACACACATCACCTCATTCTTTCCTCGCCGACGCGTTTCGGGCTTTTGCGCCCTTCATCATTGGGCGTGGTTAAGGCAAAACCATGGCAAGCAGGACCAACAGATATATCCCCTTTATTTCAATCAACATTGCGTACAGGTGAGTATCACGCACTGATTTCTGGGACTGGTAGTCATTAAATCACCCTTGTGGGTTGCTGCCACAGATTTGTCAATAAAAAAGTTCTTAGAGGCTCAAATATGTTCTGTCACAGCCCCCGCCTGAATTACAAAACAGCTCCAAGTTGCTCCGTAAAGCACCATGCCCCAATAAGCAGGAATGGACTCACGTAGGGATCTCGTGATGGTGTGGCTCGTGGCCCAGGCAGGACCACATTATATGAAAAAAGAAGGTTGCCGTTGTATTGAGTCGCACTCCAACTCGGTACGCTGTTTATGCAGGCGGCCCCTGCGCGGACACACATCACCTCATTCTTTCCTCGCCGACGCGTTTCGGGCTTTTGCGCACTTCATCATTGGGCGTGGTTAAGGCAAAACCATGGCAAGCAGGACCAACAGATATATCCCCTTTATTTCAATCAACATTGCGTACAGGTGAGTATCACGCACTGATTTCTGGGACTGGTAGTCATTAAATCACCCTTGTGGGTTGCTGCCACAGATTTGTCAATAAAAAAGTTCTTAGAGGCTCAAATATGTTCTGTCACAGCCCCCGCCTAAATTACAAAACAGCTCCAAGTTGCTCCGTAAAGCACCATGCCCCAATAAGCAGGAACGGACTCACGTAGGGATCTCGTGATGGTGTGGCTCGTGGCCCAGGCAGGACCACATTATATGAAAAAAGAAGGTTGCCGTTGTATTGAGTCGCACTCCAACTCGGTACGCTGTTTATGCAGGCGGCCCCTGCGCGGACACACATCACCTCATTCTTTCCTCGCCGACGCGTTTCGGGCTTTTGCGCACTTCATCATTGGGCGTGGTTAAGGCAAAACCATGGCAAGCAGGACCAACAGATATATCCCCTTTATTTCAATCAACATTGCGTACAGGTGAGTATCACGCACTGATTTCTGGGACTGGTAGTCATTAAATCACCCTTGTGGGTTGCTGCCACAGATTTGTCAATCAAAAAGTTCTTAGAGGCTCAAATATGTTCTGTCACAGCCCCCGCCTGAATTACAAAACAGCTCCAAGTTGCTCCGTAATGCACCATGCCCCAATAAGCAGGAACGGACTCACGTAGGGATCTCGTGATGGTGCGGCTCGTGGCCCAGGCAGGACCACATTATATGACCTCATTCTTTCCTCGCCGACGCGTTTCGGGCTTTTGCGCCCTTCATCATTGGGCGTCGGCGAGGAAAGAATGAGGTGATGTGTGTCCGCGCAGGGGCCGCCTGCATAAACAGCGTACCGAGTTGGAGTGCGACTCAATACAACGGCAACCTTCTTTTTTCATATATATATATATATATATATTCACTGAAAAAACCATGGGTTTCACACACGTTATAGTTAGGACTTAGCATTTAAAAAACCTTAGAAATTCAGTGAAAAAACCATAGGTTTCACACACGTTATAGTTAGGAATCAGCATTTAAAAAACCTTAGAAATTCAGTGAAAAAAACCAGAGGTTTCACACATGTTATAGTTAGCTGGACATTTTACTCGTAAAAAACCATTGAAATTGCCCCGTTATAGTTAGTTCAGCTAACTATAACTCGCGCGCCCGCAATGCACTGCTGATGACGTCACATATTACATCACTCATGACATGGTCAGTGACATCACTCATGACATCACTGATGACATCTCAAATGACATCACTGATGACATCATCCAGTGAATGTGTGTTTTTCTGAAAATTAAATATGTTTTATATATGTATATCTCAAGGTCGATGAAAGAATAAATGGGTATATTACTGTCTAAATGGATGATTTCTTATTGAAAAATTGATTGTGTAACTGACTGATTAAGTGTATCATAGTGAATACATGGCTTAGTGAGTAATGTTTAAATATATAAATATCTGTATCAGTCTCTCACTTTGTGTATAAGTGGCTGCATGGGTTGGTGAGTATCTACATGGGTGTCTATATAGGATATTAGTTGGTTTTTTGAGTATCAGTCTGAGTGTCTGCATGGTTCGGTGGGGGGTATTACGTAGTGCATAGGTGCATGAATGATTGACTCACTGTTTGTATGTGTTGATCAGAGCATGTGTGCAGGACTGCATGGGTGGATGAGTGTGTGTATGGGTGTGTTAGTGAGTGAATGACTGTCTCAATAGTGTCTTTATGAGTAACTACATATGTTTTAAACTAGTATATGTGACTATTGGTGTAAATAATTGAGTATATGTGAGAGTGAGACATTGGAAGAGTTCCTGTATGAATAAGTATGTGTTTCTATAAGTGATTGTTTAAAAGACTAAGTATGTGTAAGTTTCCGTAGAAGTAAGTGTGGTGGTGTGTGAATAACTGTATATGCAAGTAAATGTATGTTTTATTCTTTATTAGCATGGGTGACTATGTGTGTGAGTAGCTCTATGGATAAGTGGCATTGTGTAACAGGATGTATAGGTGTATGAGTACATATGATAAGTGAGTACATGTATGAGTGACTGTATTGAACTGTTGGTGAATGAATGGATGTGTATGTGGATCTTAGAATTACTGAAGAGGTTGTTGTAACTGTTATTGGTATGTCCATTCTTTTGTAAATTTTAGTCTCTATTTTTGTATGTGTGTATCAAAGGTTATATTAGGGTGAGAGGAGGTCTGCCACTCTATCACAAGGATGATGTCATCAGTGATGTCATTTGAGATGTCATCAGTGATGTCATGAGTGATGTCACTGACCATGTCATGAGTGATGTAATATGTGACGTCATCAGCAGTGCATTGCGGGCGCGCGAGTTATAGTTAGCTGAACTAACTATAACGGGGCAATTTCAATGGTTTTTTACGAGTAAAATGTCCAGCTAACTATAACATGTGTGAAACCTATGGTTTTTTTCCCTGAATTTCTAAGGTTTTTTAAATGCTAATTCCTAACTATAACGTGTGTGAAACCTATGGTTTTTTCACTGAATTTCTAAGGTTTTTTAAATGCTAAGTCCTAACTATAACGTGTGTGAAACCCATGGTTTTTTCAGTGAATTTGCAAGGTTTTTTAAATGCTAATTTTTTTTTTTTCTTCTATTTTTTCTAACATATTTTTATTTTAATTTTCTTACCTTTTAGAAAGACTATGATTAAATTTTTAAAATTCTTTAATATGTTTTTTTTAATATATTTTTTAAAATAAACATGTAAAATTTATTAGCAGTACTTTTTTTCTATTTTTTTAATTATTTTTTTAGTACGCGTACCGTAAGCTTACGGTAAGCGTACGGTTTACGCAACGCCCGTAATTTCCCTACGCTGCTTGCGTATAGTTACGCAATTTGCGTAGCCGCGCGTACTCCGCGTGGGACGCGTACGCGTGTACGCTACACGCGCACGTTACGCGGAAGTGTCGGGGAGTGACTGTTATGCGCATGCGCGCAAGCGCGTGTCTTTTTTACGCGCATGCGCACTTTTGCCGTAAGCGTACCGTAAGCGTACCGTAAGCGTACGGTAGGTCATGTGATCATGAAACACAACTTTTGATTGGTTGAAACTACTTTCAGTTCTAGAACTCTCCTACACCACACCCATTCCCCTCATTTCTGCTTGTGATCCCTTAGGAGAAGGAGCTGGGTTGTCTTTGTGATACGATGGCAGAACAGCAGAGCTCTTCTGAGAGTGAGGCTAGCACTAGCAGCACTGTTTTGAGGCAGAGAGCGAGGAAACAAAAGCCCTCTTATGTATGGGATTATTTTACTTTTCCTGAAGGCCAGCAAAAGGTGAATGCACCCTTAGTAACTTGCAAGCTGTGTCAGCGTGTACTTTCAAGAGGTAATCCTGACAGGAAGTATTCCTTTGGGAATCATACCATGAAGAGACACCTCAAGGATGTACACAGAAGGACACATGGTCATCTTTTTGGAGGTAACTCTTCAGAAAGACAAGCAAGTACATCCACAGCAGCTCAGCCTGGACCATCATCTGCAGAGCTGACTCCTTCTTCTGCAGGTCAGGTGAGCCCTTCATCTGTGGGGGGAGCATCTCCTTTTGCTGGCCCTCTGGAAATGAACCCTCGATTTCGGAGGGTTGATATTCGATGCGCCTTTTGTCAAGATCTAATTTGCCATAGGGAGACCAGTGTTTCCCTAGTGAACAACAAAATAGATCAGCACACTTGTCACTTTGAATAATTTTCCCATTCTTTCTTTCCTCTGTCCCTGCATGAACACAACGGTTCTTTTAAGAGCCAACCTTATCTTTCATCTTTTTTTTACATATTTTTTTATAAACTTTTTTTTTTTTTTTTACCGTACGCGTACGGTGCGCGTACCTTTTTTTTTAAAAAAAAAAAACACTAAAAATCAATTATCACATTACAAGGTCTTTGAGAGTACAATTATTATTATTGACTTACCATACCCACTCAAAAAAATATTTATTCATTTGTTTTTTTAAAAAATTGCTTTAAAAATGATTCTCTGCCTGTAATTCCTATTTGCACACAGAGTCATGTTTTCACATTAGTCACAAAACGAAATTTCTTTGCCAATTTGAAAGCACACTTACTGCTCTTTTTTTTTGGCAAGTGAAAATCACTTTTACAGACTGACACATTATGAAACCACTTTTTTGATTTTTTTAAATGCACATGTCCAAACTGCTTTTTCAGACCACCACCATGTGTAACCTGGGTGGCTGCCTACATTCCAGCAAGGGCAACCAGCCTTAGTGATGCTGAATGTATTTGCATTACTGAGTCCAACCTCAAACCCTTAAACTATTCTTTTTTTTTCCAGTACACCTTAATTTATCGTGAAAACATAGTCCATATTATTTTACATGTTCCTCACATTTAAATTTCTCCCAAAACAGAAAATGATAAACGCAACTTCAACAAAAAGAATTTCCATTTCTATTATTCATTTCTTAATTTACCATATACATCTCCTCTCAAACTCTAACCTCACCTTTAAAATTAGTTAGTTGTGAAAGAAATGTGGCACTCAAACAGCAGATTATCAGAGCCAGGATCTCTGTTCTGTTCACCTCTCTCCTCTCAGCAGAACCAGATAATGGCAAACTTTCCCTCTATTTTTCCACACATATACATGTAAGTTTCAAATCTCAGTGCTTCCCCCTTTTTTTCAAATGTAATCACACATTTCTATTGGTTGAAAACCAACCCTTTTCCAAAAGTACCCTGCCCCCAACTTGACTTCTGCCTAGTACCCTTCCCCCAACTTGACTTCTGCCTGCTACCATAGCAACAGCTCATGGAACACTGCTGTGTGGAGTTAGGTCAGAAGTTCGCCACACAATGTTTCAATTCCACAGAGCAAGAGTGCTTGACTTTTCAAAC
Organism: Triturus cristatus; assembly: GCF_964204655.1. NCBI lineage: Eukaryota > Metazoa > Chordata > Amphibia > Caudata > Salamandridae > Triturus > Triturus cristatus. Next base: position 886,896,016 of record NC_140579.1, read on the forward strand.
CTAACAGCAAATCCATAGTACTGTTCTTTGGTAACACATTTTTTTGTACCAATACAAAACATGCTTCTATTAATTTACACATACAGCCTAGTTTTTATTCTAGAATGGTATGAAACAGCCAATCAGTTCTTTTTGTTTTGAAAAAAATATGTATGCCTCCATTTCCAAACTGTCTTTCTTTTCATATTGCCATTCTACTGAAAGACACCTCCTGAGTGCATCCAGTTCTCCTTTGAAGATGTTCACAGTGTGGATTGTAGGGCACAGCTATGTCTTCTGGAGTGAAAAGTTTGCAGAGAAAACAGATATGGTGAGAGACCTTGCTTTGCCAAATGTAGACATTAAATGGATTGGTCAGAGAGGGTTAAAGTGGCACCAATTGATGCCATTGGTGAAATCCTTCATGCAAATCCAACACCCTGACCTCATAATAGTGCACTGTGGTGGCAATGACCTAGGCACTTTGACTGGGGTAGGTCTGGAAATGCTTATGAAGGACACCTTTGCACAACTGTTTTCACTTTTCCCTAAAACTGCCTTTGTGTTTTCCAACATATGCCAAAGGCAAAAATGGAACTGGTCCAATCATTTCTGTCCGCAGATTGACAAAGCAAGAAAGCACGTCAACAAATCTGTTTCTGCTTTCCTCCGTGACTATGGTATGGGTGCCATTTACCACAACAACTTGCGTTATGACATGCAAGACATTTATAGAGGAGATGGTGTGCACTTCAATGATGAAGGGAACAGAGTCTTCCTCTTGAACCTTAGACTCTGCATCGGTACTTACTTGTAGGTACCACTAAAAAATCATTTCATAAACACAACGGCTCTTTTTAGAGCCCCCTAATATCTAAACACTTAAATCTGAATTTCATTTATTTTTTTATTTTTTTTTCTACCGTACGCTTACCGTAAGCTTACCGTACGCGTACCCCGTGATTTTTTTAAAAAACAATAAATATTTTTTTTGTACTTTACAGTCCTTCTTTGACCCCCTCACAAATGTAAGGGGGTCTGTAACTCTCCTCTTTGCCCCCTTTTCTTGTTTTCACTCTTTTTTTCAGAGTGAAATACACAAAATGGCGGCCGCCGCTTCCTGGTTTCGGCCGATTCGAATGTTTACTAAGATCTAAGAGCCAATCAGAATCGCGCTCGCGCACGCCACCGTACGCGTACGGTAAGCGTACGGTAAGCGTACCGTAAGCGGGCTCAGATATATATATTGATTTAAAGGCTATTTTCTCAGAATCTACTGAACAGATTTACACCAAACCTACAAAAGGCACTTCCTTGACCTAGGGACTACCTCTCTGCCAAATTTCGAGTAATTCTGTTCAGCCGTTCGGGCTGTAGCTCGTTCTAAAGGTCCTATGGAAAAATGCATGGGAAAAACGCATTTTGGGACCCCCCTTTTATCTCAGCCCCCGCTTGACGGATCCCCCCGAGACTTTCAGGGTAGGAGCGGAGCGTAGCGCCCCACCTATTTTGAGAAATTCGCGAGGATTCGTCGACCGGCGCCAAAGTTATTCAAAATAGAATGTTGCGGATTTCCTATGGAAAAGGGGTCCTAACTATAACTACCTACTGGCGACCGCCAGTAGGTAATATATATATATATATATATATATATATATATATATATATATATATATATATATATATATATATATATATATATATATATATATATATATATATATATATATATATTATCTACTGGCGGTCGCCAGTAGATAGTTATAGTTACAACCTAGTTTCCATAGGAAATCTCAAAATTCTATTTTGAATAACTTTGGTGCCGGTTGACGAATCCTCGCAAAATTTTCAAAACCAATGGGGCGCTCCGTTCAGCTCCTACCCTGAAAGTCTCGGGGTGATTCGTCAAGCGGGGGCCGAGAAAAAAGGGGGGTCCCAAAACGCGTTTTCCCCATGCATTTTTTCATAGGACCTTTAGACACAGCTACAGCCAGAACGGCTAAACAGAATTACTTGAAATTTGGCAAAGAGGTAGTCCTCAGGTCCGGCATGTGCCTTTTGCATATATGGTGTAAATCCGTTCAGTAGTTCCTGAGAAAATCAAAAGTAAAATCATATCCATATCTGGGCGGAGCCTAACCACACATCTCATTGTGAGATCTGATTGGCTGTCAGCACTTCATCCAAGAAGTGTTGGCAGCCATCTTGGGATCAATATACATGATAGCACCTGATTAAAAAGCATTGCAGTTAATAGAAGGTTTTAAGACCTTAGTTACATTATAAATCATTTGTTGATGGTACCATACTCATTTTAGGAATTGTAGTATGTTCTAAGGTGATTTTACCATTTGAAAAAGCCTTCTGCTGGGATATCATGAATCATGTTTGAGAGAAAACTATTTTCACATGCTTTTCCCACAGAGGTTTGGAAGGTGATCTATAAGCTAAACTGAGAGCATATTTTCTGTAAATTCACATTATCTTTCTCAGTCATGTGAGAATGAAGTCTGACATTCTCAGTAAAACATGTACATCCAACAAGGGCAGAGACTGTCAGTTGATTCCTTTGTGTTCTACTGCAGCTTCCCTGAGTGTTCCAAAGAACAACTAGAGCGCTAACAGTCTTACTTATGACAAAGGTATGGCACACCTGAAGCCATCTTGATTGGAATAAAGTGGTAACATTTAAAACATTTAATTTAAAAAGGAACAAAATGAGAGGGTTCATTTTGCCATAGAATGTATGATTAGTGCTGCAGAAAGAAAAATCAGGGCACATTTTGAGTGACTTCTCAAATCCTCTTCTATTTCATTAAAAAGTTCTGACATGCAGACTGAAACATGCACTTTGAATACCAGCAGCAGACTTCCCTGGTGAGCAGTAGCTTTACTACAGTGATCTAATGAGGAACTAGAGTGCTACCATTCAGAATTTATGGCAAATGTGTGACACATCTGAATGCCTTCTTGATGGAACCAAAGTAAACAAGCATTGAAAATGCAATAGGTCCCGCCCTCGTTTAAGTTAAAGCAATTCTGTTTGTAATTAGGTGGCTTTTTAGTTTTGCTTTTATTAGTGTTTTTCAAAATTTCATGTAAATAAGATGCATATCTGTATATGTATGCATGCATTTATATTTGTATTGATATAGATATGCAGATTATATATATGTTTATATGGAGCAGCCCCAATGGGGGCGTGTCATCATGCATAAATTAAGGGGATGTCAGCGTTCGCCGAAGCACGCACCTTATCCCGCCTCTGAGGAAGAGAACACTTCTCGAAACGCGTCAGGCTACATAAGGCTGTTTTAAATTTTTCGCATGTTGAACTGTGTCCATACCTTTCATTAAAGGCTGGTAACCTTTCATTTCAGCTCGAGTGCGGCTCAAGTAGGTTACCGCTGGTTTGCATCAATAGGCGGCAGCCTAGCCGCCGAGAACGCACCAACCCAGGATTTCAGGGTGCCACGAGGATTGGATTCACCACCCTCAATGTGGAGCTGTCATGTAGGATTGAGGGCACGTTCATCTGCCGAGGCTCACCTTGGGCCTGCATTGTCACGAACAGTAATGAGTGCGCATATTCAAATGGAGGAATCACGAACACTGCAACTCCCAGAATGCTTGCACACTGTCTCAATGGAGCAGCCCCAATGGGGGCGTGTCATCATGCATAAATTAAGGGGATGTCAGCGTTCGCCGAAGCACGCACCTTATCCCGCCTCTGAGGAAGAGAACACTTCTCGAAACGCGTCAGGCTACATAAGGCTGTTTTAAAATTTTTCGCATGTTGAACTGTGTCCATACCTTTCATTAAAGGCTGGTAACCTTTCATTTCAGCTCGAGTGCGGCTCAAGTAGGTTACCGCTGGTTTGCATCAATAGGCGGCAGCCTAGCCGCCGAGAACGCACCAACCCAGGATTTCAGGGTGCCACGAGGATTGGATTCACCACCCTCAATGTGGAGCTGTCATGTAGGATTGAGGGCACGTTCATCTGCCGAGGCTCACCTTGGGCCTGCATTGTCACGAACAGTAATGAGTGCGCATATTCAAATGGAGGAATCACGAACACTGCAACTCCCAGAATGCTTGCACACTGTCTCAATGGAGCAGCCCCAATGGGGGCGTGTCATCATGCATAAATTAAGGGGATGTCAGCGTTCGCCGAAGCACGCACCTTATCCCGCCTCTGAGGAAGAGAACACTTCTCGAAACGCGTCAGGCTACATAAGGCTGTTTTAAATTTTTCGCATGTTGAACTGTGTCCATACCTTTCATTAAAGGCTGGTAACCTTTCATTTCAGCTCGAGTGCGGCTCAAGTAGGTTACCGCTGGTTTGCATCAATAGGCGGCAGCCTAGCCGCCGAGAACGCACCAACCCAGGATTTCAGGGTGCCACGAGGATTGGATTCACCACCCTCAATGTGGAGCTGTCATGTAGGATTGAGGGCACGTTCATCTGCCGAGGCTCACCTTGGGCCTGCATTGTCACGAACAGTAATGAGTGCGCATATTCAAATGGAGGAATCACGAACACTGCAACTCCCAGAATGCTTGCACACTGTCTCAATGGAGCAGCCCCAATGGGGGCGTGTCATCATGCATAAATTAAGGGGATGTCAGCGTTCGCCGAAGCACGCACCTTATCCCGCCTCTGAGGAAGAGAACACTTCTCGAAACGCGTCAGGCTACATAAGGCTGTTTTAAATTTTTCGCATGTTGAACTGTGTCCATACCTTTCATTAAAGGCTGGTAACCTTTCATTTCAGCTCGAGTGCGGCTCAAGTAGGTTACCGCTGGTTTGCATCAATAGGCGGCAGCCTAGCCGCCGAGAACGCACCAACCCAGGATTTCAGGGTGCCACGAGGATTGGATTCACCACCCTCAATGTGGAGCTGTCATGTAGGATTGAGGGCACGTTCATCTGCCGAGGCTCACCTTGGGCCTGCATTGTCACGAACAGTAATGAGTGCGCATATTCAAATGGAGGAATCACGAACACTGCAACTCCCAGAATGCTTGCACACTGTCTCAATGGAGCAGCCCCAATGGGGGCGTGTCATCATGCATAAATTAAGGGGATGTCAGCGTTCGCCGAAGCACGCACCTTATCCCGCCTCTGAGGAAGAGAACACTTCTCGAAACGCGTCAGGCTACATAAGGCTGTTTTAAATTTTTCGCATGTTGAACTGTGTCCATACCTTTCATTAAAGGCTGGTAACCTTTCATTTCAGCTCGAGTGCGGCTCAAGTAGGTTACCGCTGGTTTGCATGTTTATATATGTATGTATATACATATATATACACATACATATATATAAATGCATATATGTGCATATGTGTGCGTGTAGAGATAGGTAGAGAGAGGTAGAGAGGTAGAGATGTAGAGGTAGAGAGGTAGAGGTAGAGAGGTAGAGGTAGAGAGGTAGAGGTAGAGAGGTAGAGAGTAGTAGAGAGAGAGGTAGAGAAAGGTAGAGAGGTAGAGAGTAGAGGATGAGTAATAGAGAGTAGAGAGTAGAGAGTAGAGAGAGAGTAGTAGAGAGAGTAGTAGAGAGTAGTAGAGAGAGTAGCAGAGAGTGAGTAGGAGAGAGTAGTAGTGAGTAGTAGAGAGTGAGAAGTAGAGAGTAGTAGAGAGTGAGTAGTAGAGGGAGTGGTAGAGAGTGAGTATTAGAGAGTGAGTAGTAGAGAGTAGTAGAGAGTGAGTAGTGGAAACTGAGTAGCAGAGAGACTGTAGTAGAGAATGAGTAGTAGAGAATGAGTAGTAGAGTGAGTAGTAGAGAGTAGTAGAGAGTGAGTAGTAGAGAGTGAGTAGTAGAGAGTAGTTGAGAGTGAGTAGTAGAGAGTAGTAGAGAGTGAGTAGTAGAGAGTAGTAGAGAGTAGTAGAGAGAGAGTAGTAGAGAGTGAGTAGTAGAGAGTGAGTAGTAGAGAGTGAGTAGTAGAGAGAGAGTAGTAGAGAGAGTGAGTAGTACAGAGTAGTACAGAGTGAGTAGTAGAGAGTGATTAGTAGAGAGTAGTGGAGAAGTAGAGAGTGAGTAGTAGAGAGTAGTAGAGATTGAGTAGTAGAGTGAGTAGTAGGGAGTAGTAGGGAGTAGTAGAGGTTGAGTAGTAGAGAGTAGTAGAGAGTAGTAGAGAGTGAGTAGTAGAGAGTGAGTAGTAGAGAGAGTAGTAGAGAGGGAGTAGTAGAGAGAGAGAGTAGTAGAGAGAGTAGTAGAGAGTAGTAGAGAGTGAGTAGTAGAGTAGTAGAGAGTGAGTGGTAGCGAGTAGTAGAGAGTAGTAGAGAGTGAGTAGTAGAGAGTGGGTAGTAGAGAGTAGTAGAGTAGTAGAGAGTAGTAGAAAGTGAGTAGTAGAGAGTGAGTCGTAGAAAGTAGTAGCGAGTGAGTAGTAGAGAGTGAGTAGTTTAATTTAAAAGGAACACAATGAGGAGGTTCATTTTGCCATAGAAATTATGATTAGTGAGGAAAAAAGAAAAATTAGGGCACATTTTGAGTGACTTATCAAATCCTCTTCTATTTCATTAAAAAATTCTGACATGCAGACTGAAACATGCACTTTCAATACCAGCAGCAGACTTCCCTGGTGAGCAGTAGCTTTACTACAGTGATCTAATGAACAACTAGAGTGCTACCATTCAGAATTTATGGAAAATGTGGGACACATCTGAATGCCTTCTTGATGGAATCAAAGTAAACAAGCATTGAAAATGCAATAGGTCTCGCCCTCGTTTAAGTTATAGCAATTCTGTTTGTAATTAGGTGGCTTTTTAGCTTTGCTTGTATTAGAGTTTTTCAAACTTTCATGTACATACCATGCATATGTATGCATATATGTATATGTTTGCATGAATTTATATTTATATAGATATGCAGATTATATTTATATGTTTATATATTCACTGAAAAAAACATAGGTTTCACACACGTTATAGTTACGAATTAGCATTTAAAAAACCTTGCAAATTCACATAAAAAACCATAGGTTTCACACATGTTATAGTTAGCTGGACATTTCACTCGTAAAAAACCAATGAAATTCCCCCGTTATAGTTAATGCAGGCAACTATAACTCACGCGACCGCAATCCTCTGCTGATGACGTCGGATATTACATCACTGTATTTAGACACTTATTTACCCATGTCTTCTTCCATTAATCTTTAGCTATACATATATTACAAATATTTATTTTTCATAAAGACACATATGTCATCAGTGATGTAATATCTGACGTCATCAGCAGAGGATTGCGGTCGCGTGAGTTATAGTTGCCTGCACTAACTATAACGAGGGAATTTCATTGGTTTTTTACGAGTGAAATGTCCAGCTAACTATAACATGTGTGAAACCTATGGTTTTTTAAGTGAATATATATATATACACACATATACACATTCTTAAGAAATTATGTGTGAAAATATATTAAATATATATATAAATAAATCCATCTGTGTGTGTGCATATATATATATATATATATATATATATATATATATATATATATATATATATATATATATATATATATATATATATATATATATCCAAAGTACACCACTCCATTGAAAAGAGGTAGAGGCCACACGGGGGACACGTTGGAAGACCTTTAATACAGCAGCTCGGGCACAATGCATTTCGGCCTTACGGCCTTCATCAGATGCCACTAAAACAAGGTACTGCTCCATCACGCCCTTTTGAAATACCTTGGCTCACTCCCATTGGCGGTAGTCCGTTTGGCCTTTGATCACATGGTCCATGTATATATATATATATATTACCTACTAGCGCTCGCCAGTAGGTAGTTATAGTTAGGACCTATTATCCATAGGAAAAGCTTCTTTTTTTTCCGATTACTTTGGCGCCGGATGACAAATCTTTGCGACATTTACAAAATTAGTGGGGCGCTCTGGTCAGCTCCTATACTGAAAGTTTGGGGTGATTCGACAAGCGAGGGCCGAGAAAAAAGGGGGGTCCCAAAATGCGTTTTTCCCATGTTATTTCCCATAGGAAACTTTAGACGCGGCTACAGCCCGAACTCCTGAACGGAATTACACCAAATTTGGCAAAAAGGTACTGCTTGGCTCAGAAAGTGAACTTTTTAAAAATGGTATAAATCCGTTCTGTAGTTTTTGAGAAAATCAAAAAATAAAGATAGTGATATCTGTGGCCGAGGTGGATCCGCGCACCCTCCCGATAACGAGCTACATTGTAATTGGCTGTCAATACTCCAAACCAGGAAGTGTTGGCAGCCATCTTGTGCCTCGTTTGAACCGAGGCACAAGATGGCTGCCGTCAGCTGTGCTCATGACGGAGTGGCTCCGTCATGAGCACAGCGTCACCGCGCTGCCCCCCCGCACCCCCCAGCGCTGCGGCGGAATTCCCGCCGCAGCGAAGGGGTTAAAGTACCTGTGTGGGGGGGCTTTGCAATTGTTGGGAGGGGGGCGAATGGCCCCCCTCCTGGAGCCTTTGATGGCCCTGGGGATCGCCACCCCCCAGGGCCGGCTCCTGCAGTGGCAGGGAAATCTGCTCTCGCTTTCAAAGTCCAAAGCAGAATTGCTTTTCCACATGGGGAGCTGCATGTCAGCAGTTCCCCATGTGGAAAAGCAATGCCTGCTCCCGAAGGTCGCAGGGAGCCGGCGGGACCATGGGGGCATTGGGGCTCCCCTCATGGTCCCCAATGTATTACATAGGCCCCAGGGGATGGGGTCCCCGGGTGCGAATAGAAATTAATGGTAGGAGGCGGGGTTTTTTTACAGAAAAATTAGGAGTCGCGTACCTAGCGCGGCGCTCAGTGCAGCCCCCTAGTGTGCATGCAAGGGGTACGCGACTCCTAGTGCGAAGAGCAATGATGGCTCCCAAAGGTCATGGGGAGCCAGCGGGACCGTGGGGGCATTGGGGCTCCCCCCATGGTACCCAACGTATTACATAGGCCCTGGGGGATGGGGTCCCCGGGGTGAATAGAAATTAATGGTCGGAGCCGGTTTTTTTTTTACAGAAAAATTAGGAGTCGCGTACCTAGAATGGCGCTCACCGCGGCCCCCTAGTGTGCACGCAAGGGTTCGCGACCCCAGTGCGAAAAGCTAAGCCGGCTCCCGAAGGTCGCGGGGAGCCGGCGGGGCCGTGGGGGCATTGGGGCTCCCACCATGGTCCCCAATGTATTACATAGGCCCCGGGGATGGGGTCCCCGGGGCGAATAGAAATTAATGGTAGGAGACATTTTTTTTTTTACGGAAAAATTAGGAGTCGCGTACCTAGCGCGTCGCTCAGCGCAGCCCTCTAGTGCGCACATGAAGGGTACGCGACTCCTAGCGCGAACAGCTATGCCGAGCCGGTGGGACCGTGGGGGCATTGGGGCTCCCCCCACGGTCCCCAACATATTACATAGGCCCCGGGGGATGGGGTCCGCTGGGCAAATAGAAATTAATGGTAGGATGCAGGTTTTTTAAAGGAAAAATTAGGAGTCGCGTACCTAGTGCGGTGCTCAGCGCGGCCCCCTATGTGCACGTGAGGGATACGCGACTCCAGCGCGAAAACCTATGCCGGCTCCCGAAGGTCGCGGAGAGCCGGCGGGGCAGTGGGGGTATCGGGGCTCCTCCCACGGTCCCCAACGTATTACATAGACCCCGGAGATGGGGTCCCCGAGGCGAATAGAAATTAATGATAGGAGCCATTTTTTTTTTTTACGGAAAAATTAGGAGGCGCTTACCTAGTGCGTCGCTCAGCGTGGCCCTTTAGTGTGCACGCGAGGGGTACGCGACTCCTAGTGCGAAAAGCTATGCCGAGCCGGTGGTACTGTGGGGGCATTGGGGCTCCCCCACGGTCCCCAACATATTACATAGGCCCCGGGGGATGATGTCCCCGGGGAGAATAGAAATTAATGGTAGGAGGCAGGTTTTTTTTACGGAAAAATTAGAAGTCGCGTACCTAGCGCAACGCTCAGCGCGGCCCCCTAGTGTGCACGCGAGGGGTGCGCGACTCCTAGCGCGAAAAGCTATGCCGGCTCCTGAAGGTCGCGGGGAACCGGCGGGACCGTGGGGGCATTGGGGCTCCCCCCACAGTCCCCAACGTATTAGAGAGGCCCCGGGGAATGGGGTCCCCGGGGCGAATAGAAAATAATGGTATGAGCTGGGTTTTTTACGGAAAAATCAGGAGTCGCGTACCTAGCGCGGCGCTAAGCGTGGCCCCCTAGTGTGCACGCGAGGCGTACGCAACTCCAATTTGCGCTGGGTGCGCAACTCCAAGCAAAAATATTTGTAAAAAATTAATATAAACCTAGGTTATAGGTTAGGATATTGGGTGGCTCTAAAAAGAGCCCTTGTGTTTATTGGGAGATTTTTGTAGCTACATGTAAGTGCTGATGCACTTAAGTTGTTGAGAAGGACTCTGTTTCCCTTATCTGTGAAATGTACACCATCAGTCCTGTAGATGCCATCCATATTAAAACGTAGATTGTTGTAGTATATGGACCACATACTATGGTCTCTGAGATGAGCAGAAACAGCTGTATTAACAGTTATTTAGCTTTCTCAATCTGTGGACAAAATGGATAGGACCTCTTCCATTTCTGTCTTTGGCATATGTTAGAGTACGCAAAGGCAGTTTGGGGGAAAAGCAACATCAATTTTGCAAAGGTGTCCTTCATTAGCATTTTCAGACCTACCCCAGTCACAATGTGCCTAGGTCATTGCCACCACAGTGCACAATCATGAGGTCAGGTGGTTGGGGATGCAAAAAGGATTTAACCAATGGCATCAATTGGTGCCACTTTAATCCTCTCTGTCCAATCCATTTAATGTCTACATTTTGCAAAGCTAGGTCTTTGTCAATACCTCTGCTTTCAGCATACCTTTTGTACCAGAAAACATAGCTGTGTCCTGTCCAATAATCCACACAGAAAGCATCTTAAAGGGATTACTGTTGGTAATTAGATGATGTCTGCAGCTGAGGTAGGCAGGTGGAAGAATAAAATCTATCGAAAATGGTGGACAAGATTCTGTTTTTAAGAAAGTACAGATTTGATTGGCTGTTTAAGAACACTCTACTTTGAAATATAGGGTGCATTTAATTTGTTTTCACCCGCTGTTGTTATTTGCAACATTGTGTGGTGAACTTGTGACCTGGCAGCTAAGTTGAATGTTGCATGACCTGTTGCTATGGAAACTGACATTAAGGACAAGGGGTGAAGATGTCAGTTGAAAAGTATTATTCTCTATGACCAATGGAAATTCTTTTTTCAATTTGAAAAACACTGGGAAGCAATGCCATTTGTTGCTTATGTCTATATGTATGGAAAAATGGAGGGAAGGTTTGCCAATACTGGTTCAACCTTGCAGAGTGTGTTGATCTACATTCTCTGTGTGAAAAAGAAAATCCTGACTGAGTGTGTGAGATTTTGTATTCAATAATTTTTTAAATAGGTGAGTTACATATTTTTGAGGTTTATTTAAAAAAGATTTGACAATTTTATGAAACTGTGTTGTATGAAATATATTATTAAATGCAGAGATGTATATTGGGATTATTTTTATTGTACTTGAAGTTTGTTTAAAAACAGTTTGTACAGTAATATATATATTTTTAAGTGTGTTGAAAGGTATAGTTGAATGAAGGCTCTTATTTACTATTAATTGGTTAAATATGTACTAAGAAGGTGTATTTTCTAAAATATTCATATAAGGTGCAGTTTATTTCTTCTGTGTAAAAAGGTATAGTTTAAAAATATTGTATTATTATAGATAGTTTGGAAAAAGGAGGTACAATTGTGCTGTTTGCAAGATGATTAAATAAGGTGTTAATAATTATGATTCTGTTATTAGTTTGTACAGATTGTGCAGTTTTAAAAATCCTCATAAAAAAGTGTTCTTTATTACTCTTCTTCATTAAGTCTGTTGAGAGGTACAATTTGATGATGTTGCATATTTCTCGATTTAATGGACAATATGTAGCTCAAAAGAAAGTCAGTAGATTTAATTATTTCTGGCATGTAGCAGTTATCTCCTTAAGTAGATAGAACGTCATGAGTCATGTATTTGTTTAAATTATATTTATATACTTGTATGTATATTTATTGAATTAATGAGAGGTACCTGATACATTAGAGGACTGCAAGGGTAGTGAAAATGTGATTTTATAAGTGCATGAGAAGTAATTTTGTGGTTCTAGAATGTCTAATTTTGTAGTTAGTATGTAAGTACATGTGCACAATCTATGCAGTCCCCTAACCCCCTGCACACTACTGATTCACTCCTGCAAAAACCCATCCAGTAGCCATGCAGATCAGCAATCACACTGTCACTGCCTGTCCACTCCTCCTATCATCCTGACAGAACCATGTCCGTATCTACTCTCTGTGCCACAACACAAGCACTTAAAAACTCACCATCCTGTCAACTACCAGAACTCTCACTATTCAATCACTGTCCATACAGCTGTACAATGCCTCAGGCATTAAGACACGCAGTGCTACACTCTAATGTGCACAATCTATGCCAGCCTCTAACCCCCAGCAGACTGATTCACCATTGCAATAAGCCAGGTAGTATTCATGTAGTGCCCCAATCAGACTGTCACTCTCTGTCCACTCCTGAAATCATCCTGATAGAAGCATGTCCTTACCTAATCTCTGTATCAAAATACAAGCACTTATAAACTCTCCCTGCTGTCAACTACCAGCACTCTAACTATCCACTCAGTATTCATGCACTTGTAGAATGACTCAGGCATTAAGACACGCAGTAATACAGTCAAATGTGCGCAATGTATGCAGGCCCCTAACCCCCATCAGAGTACTGATTCACACTTGCAATAAGCCAGGTCGTATTCATATAGTGCCCCAATCAGACTGTCAGTCTCTGTCCACTCCTGCAATCATCCTGACAGAAGCATGTCCTTACCTAATCTCTGTATCAAAACACAAGCACTTATAAACTCTCCCTGCTGTGAACTACCAGCACTCTAACTAGCCAGTCATTATCCATGTAGTTGTACAATGACTCAGGCATTAAGACACGCAGTGCTACAATCAAATGTGCACAATCTATGCAGGCCCCTAAACCCCTGCTAACTTATGAATCACTCTTATAGTAAGCCAGGTAATATTCATGCAGTGTCCCAATGAGACTGTCACTGTCTGTCCACTCCTGCAATCATCCTAACAAAACCATGTCCTTATGTAATCTATGTGCCTAAACATAACCACTTATAAACTCTCTCCTGTCAACTACCAGCACTCTAACTATCCAGCCACTATTCATTTACTTGTATAATAACTGAGGCACTAAGACACACAGTAGTACAGTCATATGTGCGCAATCTATGTAGTCCGCTAACCCCCTGCAGACTACTGATTCACCCTTGCAATAAGCCAGGTAGTATTCATGGAGTGCCCCAATCAGACTGTCAGTCTCTGTCCACTCCTGCAATCATGCTGACAGAACCATGTCCTTATCTAATCTTTGTGCCAAAACACAAGCACTTATAAACTCTCCCTGCTGTCAACTACCAGCACTCTAACTATCCACTCAGTATCCATGCACTTGTAGAATGACTCAGGCATTAAGACATGCAGTGCTACAGTTAAATGTGCACAATCTATGCAGGCCTCTAACCCCCAGCAGACTACTGATTCACCCTTGCAATAAGCCAAGTAGCATTCATGTAGAGCCCCAATCAGACTGTCAGTCTCTGTCCACTCCTGCAATTATCCTGACAGAAGCATGTCCTTATCTAATCTCTGTGCCAAAACACAAGCACTTATAAACTCTCCCTGCTGTCAACTACCAGCACTCTAACTATCCACTCAGTATCCATGCACTTGTACAATGACTCAGGCATTAAGACACGCAGTGCTACACTGAAATGTGCGCAATGTATGGAGGCCCCTAGACTCCAGCAGAGTACAGATTCACCCTTGCAAAAAGCCAAGTAGTATTCATTTGGTGCCCCAATCAGACTGTGACTCTCTGTTGACTCCTGCAATCATCCTCTCAGAAGCATGTCCTTATCTAGTCTCTGTGCCAACACACAAGCACTTATAAACTCTCCCTGCTGTCAACTACCAGCACTCTAACTAGCCAGTCACTATCCATGTGGTTGTACAATGACTCAGGCATTAAGACATGCAATGCTACAATCACATGTGCACAATCTATGCAGGCCCCTAAACCCCTGCCAACATATGATTCACTCTTATAGTAAGCCAGGTAATATTCATGCAGTGTCCCAATCACACTGTCACTGTCTGTCCACTCCTGCAATCATCCTAATAGATCCATGTCCTTATGTAATCTATGTGACAAAACATAACCACTTATAAACTCTCTCTCCTGTCAACTACCACCACTCTAACTATCCACTCAGTATCCATGCACTTGTAGAATGACTCAGGCATTAAGACACGCAGTGCTACAGTCAAATGTGCGCAATGTATGCAGGCCCCCAATCCCCAGCAGAGTACTGATTCACCCTTGCAATAAGCCTGGTAGTATTCATGCAGTGCCCCAATCAGACTGTCACTCTTTGTCCACTCCTGAAATCATCCTGACAGAAGCATGTCTTTATCTAATCTCTATGCCAACACACAAGCACTTATAAATCTCCCTACTGTCAACTACCACCACTCTAACTATCCACTCAGAATCCATGCACTTGTTGTAGGAGAGTAGGATCTGCACTTATGTTGCCCCCACTTTTTTTTCTGATGTATACACTGGTTTCTGGCTATAGTCTGGCTGGGTCCCTGCTAATCAGGGCCCCAGTCTCACTGATCTCTCTAAACAACTTGGTGTGCATATTAGATGCACTAGTGATTGGATACTGTGGTACCTTATGAGCCCCTAGTATATGGTACCTTACGTACCTAGGGCATTGGTACTTCACAGGTCTACTAGGGGCTGCAGCATGTATTAGGCCACCCCTGGGAAGCATTCCCAATCTGACAACCACAGGCCTGCTACTGCAGCCTGTGTGAGGTAGTGTTAGCACTCCTCACTGAGGTATAGGTTCCTATATCTCACCATACACACACATGTAAACCTATCAGCCACCCCTCTTGCAGGCCCTAACAATTCTGAGGGCAGGGTGCTTGGTTTACTATGTGAGGGGGTGCTTCTGCAAGAGCAGGACCCCTCTGCAGCTGGCAGAGTCTATTCTCTGCTGCTGTTTGTGGATGCGGTTAAACCATATACTCTTAAGTGCATTATATCCTCGCAGTAAATGCTAACTTTGGAATGACTGTATCAAAACATGTCGTATTTGGTGTCAAACAACTTGGAATCATACCCCCACACCAGTAACTGGTGTGGGAGTATGATCCCACCCTTCTAGAGGGGATGACATGTACCCACTGTACTAAACGGTAGAAATTTCCTAGAGCCCTGGCATCACAAAATGGATGCCACCAGCACAGACACTGGGCTGCCCTCCTGCTGCTGACCGAAACTCGCAGTGGAGGAAGCCCAACAAAAGGCATCCTGTCACAGGGAGGTGTCACCACCTCCCAGACAGGATTTAGTGTATTGGAGCTGGGTGGGTGCACTCTTAGAGTGCTTTGAAGTCCTGCACTGGGGGAGCAGTAGGCTCCTCTGTGCATACCGGTTCAAGGGCTACCTGCCCCTGCTCTGGCACGAAACTGGACAAAGGGAAGTGGGTGTAACCACCCACTACCCTGACCCTCCTAGAAGAGTGGTCATAGAGCTAGTCCCTCCCCTATCTTCACTATAAGATAGCAAGCATTGCCAGTGCAATTCAGATTACCCTGGACGACGCTCTACTAAGAAGAATCCTGGCCCTTCGACGTTCCACTATCTCTGGAAGACTGAAGAATCTCCCTTGGAGTCAAGGAGTGACTCCCCTGCTTGGCAGGCCCCAATAACCTCAATCAACGGTTGCAAACTTCACCGCTCCTGCCGGAGTCCGAAGTCCCTGCAGCCCCAGAAGCAGATTTCCTGACCTCTCGATAGCCATTTTGAGTCTCCAGCAGAGCTATGTCATCTGGACCCCACGAGTGATGAGGAACTGCAATACCTGGGAACCGTGCACTGATTTCGAGTGCAAACCCTAAACAATGTTCTATGAGCTTGTGCTTTGGACCATTTGTGGCCCAAGTCCCCAGCAGGTCTTGTTCCAAAAATCAGCAGCCTACCCCATCCCAAGTGACCGTGGGCTTTTGTGAAACTTTTCCTGTGGTGGCGTCTTTGCGATCACTTGCCCGTTGGCTAGTGGGTCCCCCGAAGACTTTCTCAACAATTCAAAGGGCTCTCCTGGTTGCCCAGGACCTGCCCTCACCTACCTTTGCTGGGTAAGTCCATCAGACCTTGCTGGTCTGCATCACCAACTATTTTTAGTCCACATAAGACTTGCAGTTGTCAAGGCTTGTTGGCTCCAATCCGGTTGCCGACACTGTCATCAGCTGCAGACATCATGGTACACTCTGAATCCAGCTGCTGGTCATCGTCGATCCCTCCTGGACCTCGTGAGCGAAGAGACAAAACACCATTGATGACCTGAAGCGACGAAACATCTGTGGTCATCCCTCTTGCTGGCCACCGGTCACTGGCAAGTGACCTTGAACACTGTCCCCTCAATTTTCAGGTCCTCTTCATCTTCAATCCACCTTCGGATTCCAGCGGACACCTCTTCAGTCGCCTCAAGCAACAAGTCTTCATTGGTCTCCATTGGAAACAGCATCGCGACCCGACACCAAAAGACACCTATGCACCCGGCTTCCCTGGGTGAGGTAACTCGTGCACTCCGGTGCCCAAGTGTGTGTTGGCCCTCGAAATACTTACCCTGTAAGTGGCTTGCTTGTTGACTTCTTCGAAGTGCCCTAAAACTTTAGAATACAAACCGCGACTTGCTCCATTGTAACCTATAGGAAAACCGTGCCTGTGTTTATACACTGCACGCGTCTCCCGTTGGCTTGTTACTTACCTGCTAACACTGCAGTAGTGAAGCCCCAGCGATTCCCAAGGCCCTAGGCTTTGTCATTTTGCAAGTCGACTTTGTTAACCCATTTTTTTAGTATATGGTCTGGTACGCCCCTAGGGCTCCAGCCATATTTGTGCTTAATTTATTGAGAACTGTTGACATTTGAATGTTTACCTGGCTTCTAATCTCATAAAGAGATTAGTAGAGTGTGTCTAGAAATAAATACATATATTTGATATATTGATATATATACCTGTGTGGTCTCCTTTTCATTTGGTAATTCAAGAGATTATAAGGTAAAACAAGCTGCTTTACATTCCTCAGAGACTTAGCCTGAAGGCTGCTCTCCACAGCTACCACTAGGATAGCTTTCTTTAAAAGGTTGTCTTAAACCTATCTACCATAAGAGTCGAATTGGACTGGTGCAAGGTGGCCACTATAACTAGTGACCAGCATATGCCAGGCCAACTTCTCACACTTGTAGAATGACTCAGGCATTAAGACACAAAGTGCTACAGTCAATTGTGCACAATCTATGCAGGCCTCTAACCCCCAGCAGACTGATTCACCATTGCAATAAGCCAGGTAGTATTCATGTAGTGCCCCAATCAGACTGTCACTCTCTGTCCACTCCTGCAATCATCCTGACAGAATCATGTCCTTATTTAATCTCTGTGCCAACACACAAGCACTTATAAAGTCTCCCTGCTGTCAACTACCAGCACTCTAACTATCCAGTCACTACCTATGCACTTGTACAATGACTCAGGCATTAACACACGCAGTGCTACAGTCAAATGTTCGCAATGTATGGAGTCCCTTAACCCCATGCAGACTACTCATTCAGTCTTGCAATAACCCAGGTAGTATTTATGCAGTGCACCAACTATACTGTTACCCTCTGTCCACTTCTGCAATCCTCTTGACAGAACCATGTCTTTATGTAATCACTGTACCAAAATCTAGGGATTTATAAATTCACCATTCTCTTTTGTTGCAGTACTCTAATCATTCAGTCAGTATTTATGTACTCACGTAATGACCCTCGTACTAATACATCACTATTACAATCATATATCCAGTATTCATGCAGTCTTCTAAACACATAAACACTACTTATTTAGTCCTTCATTTTTCAAATTACTACCTCTGTATTGCAGTAAATGGGTTGTGATTTCTAAACAAAGCATATAAATATTTTTATGTAGAAGATATTTGTTTAATTATACAATAAATTATTTTATAGATTTGTTTTAATAATATGATATATATTTTTTTCAAAACAGACAGTGTTCATCATCATTACAAAAAAACTCACCATGACCAAAAAAACAGAAAGAAGGAAACAACAAAAAATGAGTATTATTTGAAGAAAACACAACAGCAACATTTAGATGAAGAACAACATGTGTGAAGAAAAAGAAAATCTTGCGGTAAGAGAACCAAATAATTTATTAAAAAACTTTCAAAGGCTAGAAACAGTGTGTACAATGTGGAAAGTAGAAAAAATGCCTCAAGAAGAAATAACAATAACAAGAAAAAAGGAGAAATTAATGGGAAATTATGTTTTCAAGAAAAAATATATGGTAAAAGGAGAAAGAATCAATTGACTGAAATAAGGAAAAGAATGTTTTATAATAGAGTTGTCTTTAATTTGTTGAAAAATGTGAGGAAATATAAGAAAAGATCAGCATTTTATAAAAAGAAAAAACAGATTGAAACTATTCTTGAAAAGGCTTTTGAATTAAAAAGGAAATTATTCATTTTAGTATTAAACAGAATTCGATCATTAGATAAGCCAATACGTTTCATGAAGGCCAAAAGTAAGAGGAAGAGAGTAATTAACAGAACTAACTTTTTCTGATTTTTTTGGGGTGAATGGAAACACAGTTCAAGTTCAGAGCCTTTTTTTAATGAAGAGAGCTATTTTCAAACCAATTCATTATTGTATGCAGTTGATACCACTGGTCATGCTTATGAGGTTAAAAACGGTTGTCCAATTGAAAAAGAAAAAATGGCTCCTAGAAATGTAGAAGAAGTGGTAGCTAATGAAGTTCTAGGGAGACGTACTAAAGCCCCAGTGTATACTTGGGATTGTAGTAGTATATGCAGTATATGTCAGGAATCTATTGATATTTTATGGAATTTCTTACGAGAGTATAGTAAATAAAGTCTTAAACAAAAGATTAAGATGTTGCAAGGACTAGATCCTTGCAGAGTGAGAAAAAATACTGGTTTGCAAGGTCATTCTCTGGCTTGTCTTTCTAGTAAAGTATGTCAAAGTGTTTTTCATCATTTTAGAATGTTAGCAGTACATCATTCTCAAATGCGGAAGTTAGTCAGAAGATTGTATTACGCAAAAAGTCCAGCAATATTTTTAAATGAATTAAACAGTGCTCTTGTGCATGGCTCAGTATCAGATGTAAAAAAAGTTTGTGATGAAATAGAGTTTTATTACTTTGGTCCTGAAGATGAGAGTAGACAAAGTGAGACATTGATAGAAGTAGGCGCTGAAGAAAACGTGGAAAAGATTAGTACAGACAAATTTGAAGAAGAAATTACAAAGTTTAAGGTAATTTCGTGTGAAAGGCCAAATTATACTTGTATTTGTTGTCGAAGAACTCACTATAAGAATCAGAATAGGACTGTTGATCTGTATTTAAAAAGTGAAAAAGAAAATAATGATAAGTGGAAGGAATTTGCAACTTATTTGTTGGTAGAGGATTTCTATGATTTTGGTACTAATCAACGTATATGTAAATATTGTTATAACATATTAGACGATAATAAAATGCCAGGAAGAGCTGTCCATAATGATCTGGAATTGGTAGCTATTCCTCAAGAACTGATGGATTTAAACATGTATGAGTCTATTCTGATTCAATCTGTGTACCCGTTTCAGGCTATTGTTCGCATGGAGCCTAAAATAGGTAAATTGCCTCCCACAGGTTTACAGAGAGGATTAACAGGAAGAGTTGTATATTTACCTCTAGATTTAAAGAAAAATATTGAAACTATTGGTGTAGAGAAAGAAGAAAGTGAACCATTAATTATTCTAGTGAATTGTGTTCCTACTAAGAGTAAGAAAATCTGGCAGGAATTAGTGGATGTCAGGAAAGTGCAAAAGGCAACATTGTATCTTATAAAAAAACAATGATTACTACAAGAATGTGTATGTTAAAGAAGAAGAAATACTTTTAGGAGATGTTAGTGAAATGTCAAGTGGTCAAATTGAGAAAGTGGGCATGTCCAAAAGTGAAGAAATATATGAACATTATAGTGTACATCCTTTACATTCTAAAGAAGTGTTGGTGAATACTATGGAATTATTCCAAATGAAGAAAGCGAAGGGGAAGCCCTTGAGTGTTTGGGAAAAAAGTTTGGAAGCTCGTTGTTTTCCCCAGCTGTTCCCAAATGGAAAAGGTGGACGATATGACGAACGATCAATACAGATTCCTGCATCAGAATATCGGACAACAAGATTGTATGCAGAAGATCCTAGATTTCGACAATGTATCCCATACATATTTCATCTTTTGTTTGAGAGTGACTTGTCTGGACTTTCATATGCAGTCAACCACATATTAAAAACAGGAGTACATCTTCGAAATGTTTCTGCAAAGGAATTTATGGAAAAAGTACATCAGAGAGATGATCATTTAGAATCTCAACTGATTATTTTGATGGCATGTCAGCGTGGTACTAATGAGTATTGGTATCGTCTTCATGGAGAACTTAAATGCATGCTAAGGAATTTAGGAACTCCAACATGGTTTTTTACCCTAAGCTGTGCTGAATATGCATTGGATGATTTACTTCGACTTCTTCGAGAAGCAAATTCAAATATTAAAAACATTGAATTCAAGACTCCTGGAGAATTGTGTTCTTTGGATTCTGTAAATGTATGCAGATATTTCAATCATAGGTTTGAAGCTATGAAGTCTTTTATCTGTAACAAAAAGAATCCTCCTCTTGGAGAAGTTATTGATTTTTTGGGGAGAAAGGAGTATCAAGCTAGAGGTGCTCCTCATATACATATGTTTTCATGGATCAAGGATGCACCCAAATTTGGAACTGATTTGGATGACACTGTTTTATCTTTTATTGATGATTATGTTACATGTGCTATACCTAAAAGAACAGAAGAAAACACCTTAAGGCAACAAGTGTTACGATTCCAAAGTCCTCGATATGGGAAATACTGTCGACAGAAATACAAGGAAAAGTTTTATACCAAATGTCGTTTTGGATTTCCATGTCCAGTAATATCCAAAGGAAGAGTGAACAGTTTCATGTCAGCAGTGAGACATACCATCACTAGAAAATCACCCAAAAATACTTACAATTTGAAAAGAAGTGAAGAATCAAAGTAGATTAATGATTATAATCCAGTTATACTGTCAATGTGGAATGCTAATATGGAAATCTAGTATGTTGCGGATAATTCCATTGATGTGGCTCGGTATGTAACATCATACATAACAAAATCAGAAAAGACGGAGTTGAAAGAAATGTGGGAAGAAATTTCCCACGAGAAGAGTCTTAGTAAGAAATTGTATAGTTTTAGTTTGAAGATCGAGAGATTGGAGCGTACGAATGCTCAGATCGGTTGTCTTCTACAAGTTTATATTCAAAGTCAAGAAGCATCATTTGGGTGAGTCTAGGTCTTGCTGCAACGCGAAATCTAATACTTAAACCTATACAAGAAATAGAATATTTAGCAATAAATGAACCGGAAAGTACAGATATTCTCAAAACAAACATGTTGGATACATACTATCCAAATAGAAGTTGTCGTTTTGAGAACATATGTCTCTATGAAGTGCTGCAATTTTACAGTTTTAAGAAAAATACTACAGAAAACATAAATGAAGGAAAATATGCAGTGATTGGTTCAGAAGGATGTTTGGTGAAACATAGTAAAGGAAATCTGATTAATCACAGGAAACTGAGTTGTGATACTCGTGATAAAAGATAATTTTACTATTTAGCACTTTTGCAACTCTTCAAGCCTTGGCGTACAGAACTAGAATTACTTGGAGATTTTGAGTGCTATGAAAATTCTTTGAATGCATGTAAAGATAGCATTGAATGCACAGTTTTTGCAAATTATCTGAAAATGTTGAATGAAGAAATCGATCAAGAAGCTACCATTGCAGCTGAGATTGCTAGAGATAGTTCTCAAGATAGTCAAAGTTCTGCTCCACTGAGTCAGGATTCACTAGGACAACCGATTCTTGAAAATGAAGCAGCCATCGCCATGAGTGAAGTGGAAACAGCAATGCATCAAGCTCACAAAGTTATGATGGACTTGGGAATCTTGGAAGAACAACTAAATAATGAACAGAAAGAAATATATCAGCAAGTGAAACAACAGATCGACCATGGTTTTCTTCATGAAAAGAAAGAATGCACATGCACATCATTTCAACCTATCCGAATGTATGTCAGTGGTCAAGCTGGTACAGGAAAAAGTTTCCTAATTAAAGTTTTGACCAGTTATCTACAGAAAATAACAGACTCAGATTTGTCTTGTGTTGTAACTGCTCCAACTGGATTAGCAGCACACAACATTAAAGGAATTACATTACATCGTTTACTAATGCTACCTGTGGAACATTAAAATGAACAGGAATATCACAAGCTATCTGGAGAAGCTTGTTATGAAGTTTCAAGAGTGCTAAAGAAAATGAAACTTCTGATTATTGATGAGGTGAGCATGGTCTCAAACTTAATTCTTGCCTTTGTGCATTTAAGAATGCAGCAAATTTTAAAAACAGAATACGATGTCTTATTTGGAGGAAAACATGTGATAGTTTTTGGTGATCTACTGCAACTTACTCCTGTAAAAGGGCAACCAGTATTTAAAACTCTTGTGCACGAAGACACCAGAAAGTCTTTGGGAAGTGTTGGAAATGTTAACATTTGGTCATATTTTGAGTACAAAGAACTCATTAAAAATATGCGACAAGCAAGTGATGAAGATTATGAAACCATTCTTCAAGATATAAGAATTGGAGTATTGACAGAACAGATACTTACCAACTTGTTTACTAATGAAAATATAGTTCCTGCAAAAATATACAAATAAATTGCAGAAAATAAATCTATAATCTGCCTCATGACAACACTGCGAGAGTGTTCTACATTCAATGAAGAACTTTTAAAGCTGGAAAATGAACAAATAATAAAAATGGAAGCAATTGATAAAATAGAGCATGAAGGAATTACTATTATTTTAACAGAAAAATTACAAACAAAATTGGATTCTTTAGAAAAATCTATATCTAAAACTGCTGGTTTAGAAAAAAATGTATTGGTATGTGTAAACTGTCGGGTCATTTTACAGCATAATTTGAATGTGGAAAAAGGTTTAGTAAAGGTTTAGTAAATGGAGCAATGGGAAAAGTGGTTGAATTTGTCAATTATCAAAAAAGAGATGGGATTGAATCTTTGAAAATCAAATTTGATCAGATTGAAGTAGTAAACGAAATTGCTCGTTCTTCTGCTCGTTTGTTGCTAGTTAAAGATTTGTATGTTCGTAGGAAACAGTTTCCTCTTTCTTTGGCATATGCAGTGACTATTCATAAATCTCAAGGTTTAAGTGTAGACAGTCCTTTGGTAAACATTGGAAGTACTGTATTTGAAGAGGGTATCGCATATGTTGCTTTGTCCCGAGTCAGAACTTCATCTGGATTGTATTTGATTGATTTTGATGAGAGAAAGATTATTGCAGATTCAAATTGTGTAAGAGAGTATAATCGGTTAAGGAGACTATATGCTCCCAATTTAGGTGAATATCCTGTTTATGAAAAACTGAGAAGAAAAAAAATCAAGATAATATTGAGATTCCAAGCAAAAATAACAATGAGAGTATTGAAGAGATTGTTGGATATCAGTTAGAAAATAGTTCAGGTATCAACTGCTATGCTAATGTAGTGGTAAATGTTGTATTTTTTCTAGAATATCTGCAACAGCAAATTATGGAGCATCGAGAAAAAAGGTTTTGTTTTTTGTTGCATTCTATTTTTGTAAAATTGAAAACTGATAAAAGTAAAATCCAAAGTGTTTCTGATATTCGGAATCTTCTGGATATATATAGTGGTTCTATGCAATTTACACAGAATGTGCAACAAGATGCTCAGGAATTTCTAATGTATATGCTTGCAGTATTGGAAGATGAAGGAATACAAATTGAAAATCTATTTGGACTTCGTTATAAATGGGAACATGAATGTGAAAATTGTAGATTTACTTCTACCACTAACATAGACACTGAGAGATTCATATATTTGACAATACCAGACTGTAAAACAGTGTCTTTCAACAAATTAGTTAACACAGAAAATCAAAACATGGAGTGTAGCCAATGCAAATCAGAAATGTTATCAACATTATTTATAGAAAGATTTGGAGAATATATAATTTTAATGATACAACGTTGTACAGCTGATGGAAGAAAATTGGAAATTTTAATTAAAAATTGTGTAGCAAGTCAACTATCAATATCAGGAAGAACTTTTGTAGCAGTAGCAATTATTTTCCACGATGGACCTTCTACAACATCTGGACATTACACAGTCTATTTAAAATGCAATAAAGGATGGACATATTGTAATGATGCTCATTTGGTTTTTAAATATCGTTTACCTAAGGAATTACCAAATTCATATTTAATATTTTTAAAGCCAAAGTTCTAAGAACATAATTCGGCCTACTGAGAATATGTTAATATGTATTAAAACCAATACTTTGGACAATTTGAGTATGAAGGATTTCATGAATATCATTTGGCCTACAGGAAAGATATTAATATAAATTAAGCAGTTTTTCTGAGATATTCTGATAGCAAATATTTTAAAGAACATCATTTAGAGTATATGGAAATTATAGCTAATTGTTGATTGAATTATTGTTTATCTTCTTTGATATTATACTGACAAAATTTTCTTAGAAAGAAGCATTTTATATATGCGAGACTTCTATTATATGCTATGTTATTTTTATGCAATGTGCAAAGATAGTTGACTATGTTGAAAATATTTTTGACACAGATTCGGGTTTTTTTAAACAATCTTATTGATTGTTTTTTTTTTGCCCGCTGTAATGTGATGAGTTAGATTGAAATCACTATTAATAGTGAAATTCAATATATTCCGAGAACAGCAAAAAAGGCAAACTAAATAATTTATATAATGGTAAAATGATGTTGTGTTGTAAAAATTATAATATTATATATTATAACTGGGTTTTTTTCTGCCCTTTTACAGATCCTAATTCTAAAGTTCAAACGTTTTTTAACTTTACAATATAACAAACAACTGCAAACATTTGTTACAATATTTTGATATCTACTACTGTAAAGGTAAGGTTAAGTAATTCAAACACTATCCATCCACTACTACATTCATCCAGGCACTATTCATACACACCTTTAAACACCTACTCACTGCTTATTCATGTTTAAAATACCTCAGGTATTAACCATTCAGTCCAGCAATCACTATGTTACTGATAATGCAGTTTTTAAGTCATGTTCTACTAGCATGTACTAATTCAATACCTCTGTCAATACCCAAGCAGTTATGCATTTCCTCAGGTGATCTTCTTGCAATACTGTAATCATTTAGCAGAACTATGTCCTTATCTAATCACTACACCAAAACACAAGCACATATAAACTCTCCCTGCTGTCAACTACCAGCACCTCTAACTATCCAGTCACTGTCCATGCATTTGCACAATAACTCAGGTATTAAGACATGGAGAGCTCCAGTCAAATGTGCGCAATCTATGCAGGCCCTTAACCCCCAGCAGACTACTGATTCACTCTTTCAATAAGCCAGGTAGTATTTATGCAGTGCCCCAATCAGACTGTCCCTCTCTGCCTACTCCTGCAATCATCCTGACAGAAGAATGTCCTTATCTAATCTCTGTGCCAACACACAAAGACTTATAAAGTCTCTCTGATGTCAACTACCACCACTCTAACTATCCACTCAGTACCCATGCACTTGTAGAATGACTCACTTATTAAGACACGCAGTGCTACAGTCAAATGTGCACAATCTATGCAGGCCCGTAACCCCATGCAGACTACTAATTCACTCTTACAATAACCCAGGAAGTATTCATGCAGTGCCCCAATCAGACTGTCACTCTCTGTCCACTCCTGCAATCATCCTGAAAGAACCATGCACTTTTCTAATCTCTGTCCCAAAACACAAGCACTTATAAACTCTTCCTGCTGTCAACTACCAGCACAGTAACTATCCAGTCACTTTCCATGCACCTGTACAATAACTTAGTCATTAAGACACGCAGTGCTACAGTCAAATGTGCACAACCTATGCAGGCCCGTAACCCTCTGCAGACTACTGATTCACTCTAGCAATAACCCAGGTAGTATTCATGCAGTGCCCCATTCAGAGTGTTACTCTCTGTCCCCTCCTGCAATCATCCTGAAAGAGATACAAAACGAGATGTCAACGTGCACTCAGTATAACATTCAGGCGATTTGTACGTTTATAGGAAGCAGCACTTCCTATAAACGTACAAATCGCCTGAATGTTATACTGAGTGCACGTTGACATCTCGTTTTGTATCTCTACATTCTTTGTCCTCAGTTTTCAACGTAGCACCACAATCATGTCTTTTGATGAAATAGCTCTACTAACCACTAATAAAGCCGACACTTTAGCATTTTCATCAGAAGCAGCTTCTGAAATATATGATCTAGTACAAGAGGCAAGACTCTTCAGTCCTCACATCTCTTCAACATCACAACTATTAAGACAGCTTGAATATGTCAGTCGCAAAGAAATAAACCAGAGACTCCACGCGACTACCCTTATCCAGTACCACAAAGCTAAAAGAATACCCAGAGGGTTACGGATTGCTCTTAAACCCATGCTCTGCAAAACCAACAAACAATTTATGGAAAGATGGTATCAAATCCTTAATAAATGCTCCCTGGATCTGATTCTCTTAATCGTAGAAGAACTCTCCAATATCCTTAAATCTATTGAAGTTGAAATAGCAACTATTAAAGAAGAATTATCAAAAAAGGAACCCGACAACTGGGATGATCTCCTACAAGACCTCAACACAAAACTTGATAATTATGCCAAAGAAATACACGAACGCAAGATAAAAAGTTTCGAAGAGACACTATTGATTATAAGCTTGACGAGGTCTACACCTGGGCAGAAGTTTACAACCAACGCAAATGGCAGAAACCTGCGAATGTTAATTCTTCCCAAGAAAGCGTCGTGTCAGATTCAGAAATAGCCCAGAATCATCCCCCAGTCAGCCACAGCTCTAATGTTGATGAACCAGCCGCTGAGACTTCAACAACCACTCAAAGTCGGAAATCTTTTTTAGTCACAAGCCCTGCTGCAAACCACCAACCGGAACATTCTTCACAAAAACAAGGAGGGGTAAAAGGAAAGGAGCTAGTTTCAGAAACAGACAAGAGATCCCTCCGGAGCAAAACACGAGCGACCTAGTTGTCAACATTTCCAAAACTCAACTCTCTAAGGCTCAATTGACAGTCCTTAACAAAGGCACCTCGTACGTACCAACGTATCAAAGCAACATTGCGGAAACCGAAATTGCTTTTTTCAAGTTCGTCAGAATCTTAAGACTTAAATATTTTTTCAGTACCATTGAATCTTCTACAACATCATCTGATGATTCAGGTCAATTCAAAGAGTTCAAACCTAAGAGCACCTTTTGTTCTCCGATCACACATAAGTCAATTGATTCCTTTGAAAGGTTAGTTAAAGCTGAAATTACTAACATTAATTTCCACAAACACACTAAAGTGAATTTTTCAGCCAAAGATTGGAGCACTTTAAAACAACTAGCCAACAATCCTCTCCTGACTTTCACCAAAGCTGATAAAGGCGGAGCACTCGTAGTGCTTGACACCAATTTCTATGAAGAGAGCGTAATGCAACACATCGCTGATCCAGAAACTTATACCAAACTTGATCAAGATCCGACACACAGTTATCAGTGTCTCCTTAAAAAGATTCTCAAACATGTTGAAGAGATGGGTTGTATTAATAAAAAAACTGAGAGGTTCCTATACACTGAGTATCCACGAAGGCCCAAACTGTATATGTTGCCTAAGATCCATAAAAACCTAGAGAAACCACCTTTTCGACCAATCGTGTCAGCATGTGGTTCCTTATCTGAACCTATAGGTAGATACCTGGACTACTTTCTACAACCCATCGTTCAAAACCAAGATTCTTACCTGAAAGATACTACTGATCTCCTGAATGTCCTGAATGATCTCGACACACAAGGTATTGAGCAGTGGTGGCTATGCACAATCGATGTGACCTCCCTGTATACCTCCATTCCTCATGGAGAGGGTCTCGAAGCCACTGAATGGGCCTTACTGAATCACAATCATGTCAGTGCAGAAAAAGTGTTCCTCCTGGAACTTCTCCAATTCTCACTATATCACAGCTACTTTGAATCGAAGGGCGTGTTTTACACCCAAAACAACGGAACTTCTATGGGTTTTGCCGGAGCGCCTTCGTACGCTAATATCTTTATGGCCAAACTTGAACAAGAACACATCCTCGAAAACCACACGTGGGCTCACAATCTGGTTCTTTATAAACGCTATATTGATGATATTCTTATAATCTGGAAAGGTGATCGTAGTGATCTCGAATGCAACATCTCTGAACTCAATCATATCCACGATCGAATTAAGTTTACTCATCACATAAACCAACACAACATCAACTTCCTGGATGTATTAATTCAAATCACTCGAGGATCCATACAAACTAAAGTGTACATTAAGCCCACAGAAAGGAACAATTCTCTCCACTTTGACAGCTTCCATCAATCTACCTTGAAGAAACATCTTCCGTTCTCGCAATTTATTAGACTTAAAAGAATCACTTCGGACCCTGATGAGATGATTTCAATCACTAATAAATTCGCAGATCGATTTTTGAAAAGAGGATATCCACCACAGTTGCTGAATGAGGCAAAACACAGACTTGCAATGACCGAACGTAACAGTTTGCTACAACGCACTAACAAAAAAAAGGCCAATCCATTGGTTTGTGTTCTAAAACATTCCACACAAGCCACTACCATCAAATCTATTATCATGAAACATTGGAACATCATCCAGACAGAACCTGATCTATCTACTTTGTTTCCACAAAAACCCATTTTCGCCATGCAAAGATCAAAGAACTTGAAAGAGTTGCTTAATCCACCATCTACTACAGCAAACATGACTTTCAAAGGTATGCAGAGGTGTTTAAACTGTGTGCATTGTAACAATGTAATACCCGGTGATCTTTTCATTCATCCAACTAAAGGCCATAAAATAAAATTACGACACTCCAGCACCTGCGACACATCCAATGTAATCTATGCACTTAAATGTCCTTGTGGTAAAATCTACGTCGGGAGAACAGAACGCAAAATAAAGATTCGCATTGGAGAGCATAAAAGTAACATTCGCACCAAAAATGAAAAGTCCACAGTCGCAGTCCATTGGATAGAAGCCAAACACAACATTTCTCAGCTACGTTTCACTGTTCTGGAATCACAAAGATCTCGAAATGATGCTGACCCTCAAAAAACCCTAGCGAGGGCAGAATTCTATTGGACCAAAAAACTGCAATCCTTGCAGCCTCTGGGTTTAAATGATCGTATTGAATTTAATTGTTTCTTGTAAATATCGTCATGCCTTGTATAATGTACCCTGTGTCAATCTTGCAAATGAACCCTTTGTATTTTATTTTATTTTTATTTTCATCTTTTAAGCGTATTACCAACATCGTTATGCTTCGCACAATGTATCTGGTGTCTATCCCGCTGTGCACTCTTTCTATTTCCATTCCTTAAGCGTATCACCCGTCCTCTCTTTCTTATTTAAACTCCTCCCGCTCCGACGAATACACGCCAGCCTCCTCGCCGGACGTGTTTTCGCCGGATGTGGACACTCTCGTACTTCCCGGGTAAGCTCGTAAGGACTATTTGCATAGACTTCTCGTACTGTCGCTCTGCTCTACCCCGCTGCACGTATCTTTGTAACTCTTCTCCACGTATTAATCGGCACTATCTTTTCGCACTTTTAGCCACTTTTAACCCGCTGAATCCACGCTAGCCTCCAGACGTAGTTTTCACCATACTTGCTTTGTGACATATTCACGTTCATTACGGGGCACTTTAGCGTATTGCACTCACTCCGTTTTAATCACATAAAGCTCCCAAGTCATCTTTACGTTTACGTTTCATTTAAATAAGGGCACTTTTGTTTTCCCTTCACCAAGGCATACATTTTCAATTAAGGTTACCTCGATCATGTATCTCAACTTTGTCACGTACCTTCAAAAAGTTATATCTACTTATCACTAATGGAGAGTGTGTAGCGTTCACTCTGCGACCTCGATCTTGCATATTTTAGCATGAATTTTTAGTTTGTTAAATGAGGACGCCAGTTTGATTTGCCTTTTTGTTAATTACAGCTTCAAGAATTACCCCTGACAAAGGGTTCGTTCCAGTGCTTAATTTGTAAAATATGAAGTCCAGGTGCTCAAATATTTGTCGGAGGCCACACCCACTTTGCCCCCGCTCCACCCACTTCTTCCACTGGCTCCACCCACTTACTCTCTTGGTTCCACCCACATCCTAAACAGGCAGTGCTAAAAGTCATATGTAATAGCCTATGCCTACTCATTACTGTAAGGTAAGTTAGAGGTAAAACTATTGATTTGTTTGGATAGCATTGCATGGATTCTCAGCCATATGAATTGGAAAATCTGCAACAACCTATCCTTCTCCCTCCTCCTTCATCACTTTGGATCTGCATCTGCTGGTCCATGCCCTGGTCACAGTCACTGTAATCTTTTATGAAAGCATGGTCACCAGAAGGCTCAGCCATTTCCCCACCTTCGTGGCATAAGAAGTGTCAGTAATTTTTCCCATTCAGTTTCCTGCCTAACTATGCCTACAACTTCCCAGATTGTGCCAGTGGGTGATTTCCAAAGAGACCCACTTCATGTGGATAAAATAATAATTAAAACATGTAAAAAAAATAATCTGGAAGTGGGTGCTTGAGTTTTAAAGAAAATGCTAACTTATTTATTTACCACGTTACCAAACTAGTTACTGTTTTCACGAATTGGCGTTATGTCCTTTTAGGATATTGCATCCCTTGCTGCACAATGTGTACATCGACAACTCTTGCGCGCCCCCACGTCCCACAGCACCGCAGACAAAGTATTTGGTCACCACAGTACTGCCACACTCTGCTGCCTCTGCACAAGCTGTAAACGTGATCAAATATCATCTCAAGTTACGTGTGTATGAAGTGAACTTTAGACACTTCAAACACAGGAAAGCAGTTGCCGCACTCTGCACTTAGCGGGGGCAACTCATCATGATAGACCCCAGTGATCTTAGAAACTGCCAACTCACAGTTTCAAGGTGTATTTCACCACATCATTCGATGAATTGGGCCATCACCCCCCCACTCCTAAGTTTTGAGAATCCACATCTGACTAAATTGTTTGATTTACAGAATGCACAGCTTGTTAGAAATACAAATTATTCTGAGAGTGAATAAGCAATGTCTTTTGTTATTTAACGTTTTTAGTTATTTATAAATACCTCATTGAGCAACGTGAAATATTCCCAAGGCATCAATTTTCACTGGGCGGCCTCCTAATTGGAATTGAAATGTGGGTAATGTCCATGCAGGATATAATATGTAGATTCCTGTGGTTGCTGGTCCCCGCAGCAAACAATGTTGTGAATTTGCATAATGCAGTGGGATGTAACACAGTACATATAGAGGTCTAGGGTTGTAGGGCATCTGACGTGGGTTGATGTAGTGTCTTGCACTTGTCATGCTGTCAGACAGTACCTTGGAGCTGCAGTGACTTGCACCAGTGGATGTAACACAGAGTACAAACATGTAGAGGACTATGCTTGAAGGGCCTTTGATGTGGGTCGAGGTAGTAGTGGTTTGCACTTGTCTGTCATGGTGTCAGGCTGTGCACGTGTGAGGTTCAGTGACATGCACCAGTGGGATATAAGACAGAGCACACACAGAGGACAAGGGTGAAGGGTGCCCTGGATTTGAGGTTTGATGGAATACCTCAGGCTGCGTTTTTAAGGGCTAAAAAGAGGGATTCTTCCGAGCAACCCCTTAACATAAACAGTGGTGTGGAATTCTGGGAGGCAGCGGGTGCGGTCCTGTCAGGGAGAAGGGTCTCTCTTCCCTCTGGTAGTGTGGATTAATGGAGGGGGTCTCCATTTCCCTTGGCTAGTGTTCAATCCTGCAAGGAGCCAGCTCTCCCGGCCCCTTGCTAGGGTGGGTTCCTGCTTGAAGGGCTGGCTCCCTTTCTCTTGGCCAGTGCAGGGTGGGGAGGGAGTGCAGGGTCTGCAGTCCAGAGCCCCCTTTAAAACTGCCACAAGCATTTCTCTTGAACTCTCAGCAGGGATTTTTGGACCCGAATAATGTCCTGTCAACGTCCCCCCCTCCACCCCACCCCCAGGCATGGTGAGCTTCAGGGTGGCGGATCCCTCACGGACACACCACACAGAGGTGAGCAGGGTCAGACACAAGAGGGAGAATCACGGATTCCTACACACAGAGTGCGACTGACAGAACCATGAGTAAGGGTCCAAACACAAGACATATGTCAATGTGGAGTGAGCCTGGAGGAAGGGGAGCCACGAGGCGCTACTCTTCACACTGCTTGCTGCTGGAGGGCGCGCGGCGGGGCCGGGGGGGGAGGGGGCTGGAGCAGATGACTGCAGAGATGTAAAGCCTGGTCTTCAATAAATAACAGGGCGACACCTCTTATACCTGCATTTTCTTAATTTAGTAATAAAACTCTTATTAAGGGGACTATTTGTCAATGCCACAAGGCTGCTACGTAAACGTAGCCACGGCTGTGTGTGTGTGTGTGTGTGGATGTATAGTGCCAAGTGAAGTTGGTGAAAGTTCCACATGTCGTGATGGACCCACACGACCACGATAAGCTGCAAGCAGTTTAAGGCAGGTGTTAACCTTCCTCCGGCATTACTCTACCATCAGCAAAATTAAGTTAAGGCTGAGCGCTTCGAGGATGTGCAGGTGCGAACAGTGCACTATCTGAATGTCATGGTATTTATTATACTTGCTTGCAGCCTTGAACACGGTGCCCAGTGCCAGAGGAGGCATGATTGCTCAGCCTCATGGCAGGCCTGGGGCCTCGGAATGTTCCCTCGGTCGGTCCATTCAACCATAAAGCTGTTATTATAGCCAACCACCGTCACAACGGCACGCTTAAGGAGAAAGCAACGTTGGTTTGGGTTACTTACAGTTACTGGTGGGCGGTGGTGGGTGCCAGGCGCACTGCCTTGATTAATAGGCCTGACGCTGCCTACCCTAAACTCGACCAAGTCCAACTGCTGGTGATAACTCGTGGGTTATGGGTGTTCCGGGGCGTGGCGTAGTACGCACGCTGCTGCAGGACAGCCCCTACACCCACAGAACCAAATCCAGCCTAATCAGTGACCCGCCCACCATCAACACTGAACTAAGGGCCGAAGCTGCCTAAGGCAAGTTTGGATATATGGTTAGATTCTGTAATGAATTACTTATCTTTTCTTTTTATTATTTCTTCACGACTGCCGGGACTCGGGAGACAAACAGCACTGTCTCCAGCAGTGAGTCAGTGAGTGAGGTAATGTAATTGCTGACTTTGCCACAATGCCGGATGATGTGCAGACACATGGTGTAGACCCGGCCCTAAGAAATAAGTGCCGGTGCTAAGCACCGGAAAGCACCGGCACAAATTAAGCACTGGTTCGTTCTGAACCCGAAATGCATTGGGTCTATTGCTGATATCTTTGTAAGACGAGTAATGTTTTACAACACCGCCAAGAATTCAATCAACAGTCACAAAAACTATATCGGAAGCAATTCATATTGAGAATAAATCAATTGTTTTGAGAACGTCTTGACTACTGGTTTACATTTCTTTAATCAGAGGAAACCACTAGAGGCTCCATTAGCCCTTTGAAATTGTGCACGCGCTAGCAAAGGGAATTCTTTCCTGTTTGCACTATAGACTGGATATCCTCCTGAAAGAACCATGTCCTTATCTAAAGTCTGTGTCAAAACACAAGCACGTATAAACTGTCCCTGCTGTCAACTGCTCAGGCATTAAGACATGCTACACTCTCCTTGCAGTACTCTAATCATCCAGTCACTACCCATGTACTCATGCAATGCCTCACACCCTAATACATACACTGGTACAATAACATGTGCACTATCCATTCAGTCCTCTAACCATCTACACACTACTCATTCACACCTTTATTTACACAGGTAGTCCAGCAAACACACTATCACTCCCCATGCACACCTCCAGTCACCCAGGCAGTACCCTATACTTATCCAATCACTCCGCCAAAACTCAAGCACTTGCAAATTCACTGTACATTCTCCTTGCAGTACTCTATTCATCCAGTCACTACCCATGTACTCATGCAATGCCTCATGCCCTAAAGCATGCACTGCTACAATAACATGTGCACTATCCATGCAGTCCTCTAACCATCTACACGCTACTCAGACACACCTTCATTTGCCAAGGTACTACCCATACAGTCCAGCAAACACACTGTCACTCTCCATGCACACGTCCAGTCACCCAGCCAGTACCCTATACTTATCCAATCACTCCGCCAAAACCCAAGCACTTGTAAATTCACTGTATACTCTCCTTGCAGTACTCTAATCATCCAGTCACAGCCCATGTACTCATGCAATGCCTCACGCCCTAATACATACACTGCTACAATAACATGTGCACTATCCATGTAGTCCTCTAACCATCTACACGCTACTCAGTCAGTCAGTTGGTCTTTATTCGATTCACATCATAAAAGACATTCTACACAAATAAAAACAATTCATATATAATACAATTCAAGTTAGAATACAAGAAAAACTTCTGGACCTTTAAAATATTGCATAGAAGCAATTAGATTAAAAATAATCACAGCTTAATAAAATACAATAAGATACAAAATGGGACACGTCTGTTAACCTAATAATCCATAGCAGGGTACTAATAATAATAGCTAGCAAGACACAAATCACATCTTAAGATTCCTTGCCCTGAGAATCCATGCCCAGCTAATAAACTTGGCAACACCTATTACTATGGGTTTTGAGGTATCGGTTTTCAAGATTCTACTGGCAACCTGTGCAGAACAGGTACTCATTAATCTGCAAACAGGTCGAAGCCAAACGCGACGAGAGAGATGATAAATTGGGCAACCAAAAAGAAAATGGTCCAAGGATTCGATCTTGTCTACGCAAAAGGGGCACTTGTCACTACAAAGAGGACTCCAGCTTTTGGTGAGTCCTCGCAGTGGTAGGGCGCCCACTCTAAACTGGTGATACAATTTGCGGTCAAAATACTTCAAAATAGTATCCCAGTAGTTTTCATAAGCAGAGTCGTCCTTGAGAACTAGGAATGTGGCAGTCATCGTGGTGCCTATGAGGAAAGTACATCTCCTATTCTTAATAAAGCACCAATAGGCCTCCTTAAGGACTTTTTTCGACGGGTAAACCACAGAATCCGGACTAGCCCATAGATCACGCAACCCAAGATCAATCAACAGGGTTTTAATACTGGACAACCAGGGAATCCTATGCGAACCCTCCATCCCTTTAACCTCTAAAAGGGCTTTTGCATAGATCGATAGTTCAGGAGTAGTCCACAGGCGGCGCCAAAACGCCAGAGGCCTATACCCTGCCCAGTCCTCTATAGGCTGGATTCCCAGATCGTACAATAAGGGGATGCGCGGAGTAGATTGGGGAAGTCCAATAGCTGACCTAAGAAATTTATTCTGGGCAGACTTCAGCTTAGACAAGTTGCTGAAACCCCAAATTTCAGCACCATATAAAATGGCAGGTAGAATCTTGGA
Organism: Triturus cristatus; assembly: GCF_964204655.1. Classification (NCBI taxonomy): domain Eukaryota; kingdom Metazoa; phylum Chordata; class Amphibia; order Caudata; family Salamandridae; genus Triturus; species Triturus cristatus. The sequence continues at coordinate 886,931,903 of NC_140579.1, forward strand.
ACCATAGATCTTCATTAGGGGGGCTAATGGTTTAGTTAAGGAGTGTTTATGCTCTTTCAATAAAGCACCACCTAGTTGAGCATGTTTAAGAGCGAGAAGATCCAGCTGATGAGACCAGCTGCATGTCTCGCTAAAAGTGACCCCTAAATAGGTAAAGACAGCCGTTTGGGCCAAGTTAACACCACCCAGACATACCTGCGCCTTAGTACGCCGGGGACCTCGAAAAACCATGAACTTGGTTTTCCCAACATTAATTTCCAACTCATGCTCGCGACAAAAGATCTCGAAGCGAGACAGGGCCAGCTGCAAACCCTGTCTCGTCTTCGAGATCAAAAGGGTGTCATCTGCGAACATGAGTGGGAGAATCTTCATTCCAGCCAGGGTGGGAGCATCAGTGGGGGTATTAGAAAAATAATTTATGACCCCATTGATGAATAAAGAAAACAACGTGGGAGCGAGCACACACCCTTGGCGAACTCCTTTAGACACTTTAAATCTGTCCGTCACCTCCCCTGGTTTACCCCAACGAACACGGGCATACGTATTTTCATGGATAGTAACCAAAAAGAAAACCAATTCTTTTGGCATGCCCATTTCCTCGAGTACATTCCATAACTTGTCCCTCGACACAAGGTCAAACGCGGACCTTAGATCCACGAAGGCCGCGTACAGCTTACCACCCCCCAAAAGAACTTCCTTCCAATAAAGGAGAACTACCCTGAATGCTTGGTCCAGGGTCCCAATATGAGAACGGAACCCTGCCTGTAGTGGGGACAGCACATCAAAATCAGACATCCAAGTTTGGATGCGACCCAGAACAAGACGGGCTATAATTTTTTGGACTGCGTCGATAAGACTAATAGGTCTATAATTGGCCGGGGCAGAGCGATCGCCTTTCTTATAGATCGGCAATATCTCTGCCCCGAGCCACGAGTCAGGGACAGCAGCACCACCCGCAAGGGCATTAGCCAGCAGAGTCAAATACGGGATCCATACATCTTGCTCCTGAATGAATAAATCGGCAGGAATACCGTCTGGACCCGGGGCTTTACCACTCTTAATTGAACTTAACACTAGCTTAACTTCACAGGGAGAACATTCTAGGGGGTTTTAAATACCAGATGGACAGGAGATGTAATTAGCCGTCTTATCACCAACCTTAAACTGATCCTCGAAATAAGCGACCCACTGTTGAGGCTCAACTTGATTAGTGGGACGAATATCCGAGGGGCAGTTACCCCATTTAAGGAGATGCTAAAATTGGACCATGTTGCGGTCATGGCAGGCCTGGAAGAGATCCATCCAGCGATCCTCATCCCAAATCTGCTTCGCCTTGAGTTGGGCATTTTTATATACAGATCTACAATTTTGTATAGTGGCAGGAGAGCCAGATTTGATGGCCAGTATTAAAGCACTTTGGGCCAATCTACAGTCCTTATTAAACCACGAACGGGGTCTCAGCTCTTTGCTTTTACCTGTAGCAGGTTGGGTTTTCACAAAAAAGGATTTAAGTTCGGTACAGAGCATGTTGTGGATGTCCCGAAAATTATCCTTAATCAAGCTTTGGGACTTCATCTGAGCAAGTAAGGCCAGAGCATTGTTAATCAGATCCCTAATGGCAGCCCGTGAGTTTTCACAAGTGGCAATTTTCGGCCATCTCACCCTTCTAAGATCATTTGTAAGGATAACATCCGTAGGGGTGCGACCAGCAGGAGAGGTGGAGGGAATAGCAAAACTGTTATCTTTAATGCACAATGCAAGAGGGTTGTGGTCGCTTTCGACTCTACTTACTACCACCATATCGTCAATGAGCGGCCACATTTTCAAATTTACTAATATATAGTCAATTCAGCTCCCGGTTCTGCCATTGTCAAAAGTCGACCTCCCCAGCCTATCTGATTTTGTGCGCCCATTAACTGCTCTAATGCCCTGGTTTAAACATAAGCCTTTCATAAAAAGGGCGGCTTGGGTCCATTTACTTATGGGTTCCAGCTCCAGCTGGGGAACACCCCATGTTGAATCTTCATCCTCTGTGAAGTCCCCAAAATCGACCCCCAAGGGCTCAAAACAAACATTAAGGTCTCCTGCCACAATCTTATTAATGGGCTTTGGTTCGGTCTCTAAATAGTCCTCCAAAAGAAGACAAGTGGGAGAACATTTACCTCCCGTAATACCCCTAACATAAATGTTTATTATTAGAAGATTGAGGCCGGAACGAGATTTAACCCTGATAATCAAGATATCAGAACTGTCAATTGGGACCTCTGTCACAGTGACACCATCACATTGACGGACCCAGGTGGTTAAACCACCCTTGGGTCTACCCATGTGACCCTTAACAGCAGGCTTCTAAAAATTCAGAAAACCTGTGCGGAAGTGGGGAGTCAATTCCCAGGTTTCTTGGAATGCCCATATCTCAAACTCGTCAATAAAATTGGCCCAATCAGGAACATCGAGCCTAGACCCCAGCCCTGCGATGTTCCAAGAGCCCAACTTTAATGAGGAGCTTGCAACCCCAATTTCCACCGCTTGACCGGGATCAACCTGGGGATCGTTCAATGCAGCAGAGGATAGCTGTATAGAACCAGGAGGATTAGCCCTACTTGGAATGACATTAGAGGATGATGGCTTAATAATGATGACCGGGCTCTTATGACATTTAAGACTTGAGGACCCAGGAACCGGCGGAAAAGAGCAGCAAGAACCTTTCAAGCGTCAATCGTTATCCTCCAGTGATGAGAGAACATCAAAGCGATACACTGCTACAATAACATGTGCCCTATCCATGCAGTCCTCTAACCATCTACACGCTACTCATTCACACCTTCATTTACCCAGGTACTACCCATGCAGTCCAGCAAACACACTGTCACTCCCCATGTACACCTCCACTCACGCAGCCAGTACACTATACGTATCCAATCACTCCGCCAACAACCAAGCACTTGCAAATTCACCATATACTCTCCTTGCAGTACTCTATTCATCCAGTCACTAACCATGCACTCATGCAATGCCTCATGCCCTAACACAAGCACTGCTACAACAACATGTGCAGTATCCATGCAGTCCTCTAACTATCTACACGCTACTCATTCACACCTTCATTTACCCAGGTACTACGCATACAGTTCAGCAAACACACTGTCACTCCCCATGCACACGTTCAGTCACCCAGCCAGTACCTTATACTTATCCAATCACTCCGCTAAAACCCAAGCACTTGTAAATTCACCGTATACTTTCCTTGCAGTACTCTAATCATCCAGTCACTACCAATGTACTCATGCAATGCCTCAAGCCCTTATACATACACATCTACAATAACATGTGCACTATCCATGCAGTCCTCTAACCATCTACACGCTACTCATTCACACCTTCATTTACCCAGGTACTACCCATGCAGTCCAGCAAACACACTGTCACTCACCATGCACACCTCCACTCACACAGCCAGTACCCTATACTTATCCAATCACTCCGCCAACAACCAAGCACTTGCAAATTTACCATATACTCTCCTTGCAGTACTCTATTTATCCAGTCACTACCCATGTGTAGGAGAGTGGCATCGACTGCATAATTGCCCCCAACTTTTTGCTGATGTTTTTACTGTTTTATGACTCTAGCCAGGCTGTGGCCCTGCTATCCATGACCCCAGCCTATCTGTTTCTTCTCTTAAACGATGTGAGTACCCTAGGTACAACTCAATTGGATACTGAGGATACCCTGGCAGTCCCTTGTAGATGGTACCCTAGGTACCCAGGGCATGGGTCCCTCAGTAGGCCTACCAGGGCTGCAGCACTTATTGTGCCACCCTGGGACAGCCATACAAACTGACACCACCAGACCACTACTGTAGTCTGGGTAAGGTGGTGCTAGCACCCCTTACAGGGATATAGGTACCCTATATCCCACCCCATTACAACACATATACTCTCATAGGTCACCCCTATAGCAGGCCTTGCTAATCCTACAAGGCAGGGTGCTGAGGTATGTGTGAGGGGGGACCCCTACCTGAGTAGGGCCTCCCTGCAACCTTCGTAAAATCATTGCTGGGTTGTTTGTAATGTAGCCATACCATATACTCTTAACCGCATTATAAGTCTATCGCGATAGCGTGATAACTTGAGAATGGCTACACAGAACCATATTGTGTTTGGTGTCAAACATGTAGGAATCCTACCCCCAGTCCAGCCATGGGCATGAGGGCACGATTCCCCCCTGCTAGAGGGGTGATATGGGAAAAGCGGCAGAATTTAGACACCAATTTAAAAGTGCACACGTAGTACAAAATGGCTACTACCCGCCACCCACACAACTCTGGCTGGCTGTTGCTGGGGAAAATCCCAGCCTCGCCAGCTGGACAATAGGGCTCCTGTGGCAGGGAGGTGCTAGCATCTCCCCAGACAGGATATGTGGATTGGAACAGGGTGGGTGCACCATATGTTGCCTTTCAGATTTGCACGTAGGCAGCTACAGCGCCTACATTCTGCATAAACCGCCTGGAACCGGTTCAGGGGCATCCTGCCCATTGCCCAGGCGGGAAACACACAAAGGGGAGAGGGTGTAGCCACCCTTTCCCGCCTCACCTCTCATTGGTGGACACTACTCTGGACACTCCCCTAATCTTGGGGATAAAGTTGAATAACGTGGCCCCAGAGCCTCAGATTAATCTTGGACTTCACAGACTTGACCTTCGACGAGCTGCTGCCCAGCTGACTGATGAAATCTCCATTGGGGTAAAGGAGTTACCCCCCTGCTTGACAGGCACCTGAAACACTGCAAGTGACCCGGTTGGAACTTTGCTGCTCCTACGGACTTCGTCGACTCCCAACAACCTTGAGGTGGGTTTCCTAAGCATCCCAGAGGCCAGTGAGTGTGCACAGCATGGCTGAGCACCGTGGACTGCGTGGGTGCCGAGATTCCTAATACCCCAGGACACCAGCCACCTCTTGCATAGCACACGACCCTGACAAGTGGGGAAGTTGTGCTTTGGCCCATTTTTGAGCCAACCACCAAGCAGCAATTGTGCCAAAGATCAGCACCCTAGCCCCCTCCAGTGGCCCGTGGGCTCCCTTTTACGCACTCCATTTTGCTGCCTTCCGCAGTCTCTTGTCTCTCAACTTGTGGGCCCTAGCGGAGGACAATCTCGACATTTAAGAGTTCCTCTGGTTGCTCAAGGCCTGCTCTACAGTCTCTCCAAAGAAGACCTCTCACAGACCTCGTGGGTCTGCACCAGTAGCTGATTTGTTCATCTTGCGTGGGTTGCAGTTGCCAAGGCTTAGTGGATCCAATCTGGACACTAACACCGCAGCGACCCTCATCCAACGTGGGACAGTTGCCTTCCCAAAGCTAGCCTTCCTTAAAGCCTTCCGGAGCCCGTGGCTGCAGATCCAAGCTACACCTCTTTTCACTTGAAGCACCCGACATTGAAGGGCTCTTTCCTTTGAGCTCCCTGGTCACTGTGCCGTGACCCAGACTCTGTCCCCTCTCCTTTCAGGTTCTTCTCTACAAGATCTACAACTTCAATCTTCACGGCATCATCAACGCTTTTGGCTAGCAGCAGTTTTGTACATTTTCCCATTGAAAAACAGCCCGCGACCCGACATCGAAAACGACCTATGCGCCCGGCTTCCCTGGGGCAGGTAACAGTGGTACCTCGGTACTCTCAAGGTAGTGGTCCCCTCAAAGGCTTAACTCAAAGCCCTTAACTTTGAACTCCTGCTAGAAGTGTCTTTAATCTGTTTAAATCAAACCGCGACATTCTCCATAGGCTATAATGGAGATCCCGATAGCAGCTATTTCCACTGCACGCGCCTCCCGTGGGTCCCCTTCCTCATAACCTGGGGTGGATTGTTAAGGGGCCAGAGATCCTAAATGCCCTATGCATTGTCTGTAGAATTGTCGTGGTTCTTATACCACTTTTTTAATATATGGTTTGGTCCCCCCCTGGGGCCCTGTGATTCCAGTGCTATTTATTGTATCTATCAATGCTTGTTTGAATTGTAACTTTGCCTCTAGCCTCATAAAGAGACTTGTGGGATTCTGTTTAGAATAAATACATATATTTTATATATATATACCTGTGTGGGCTACTCTTTCATTTGGTTATTCAAGAGGTTATCTATGGTAAAACAATAAGCTTAACACTCCTTCAACTTGATTGGGAAACAAGGAAACCCTACCCACAAGGAGCCTGGGTATTGTGTGCTGTAAGGAGACAATAGCTCATGCGGATTAATACTTAACAATATAGTATGTAATCTTAAAATAATAATCAAAAAAGAAACGGGGAAAAAAAGGATGTCAGAAGAAAAGGCAAAGCCGTACACGCTGGTTCTTATTTTGTGAAGAATGATCTTCGTTTATATTACTAGAATATTTACACAAAAGGTGCACATAGATACACAATACAATTTTGACATTAAACAAACAAATTACAAGTTAGTGTCCCAATGAAAAAAACCTTAAACAAACAATTAACATACCATACAACATACAAACAAGGTTTTGATTTCACTTTACAAAGGCAATCACATACAATTAATAATTCAAATTGGCAACACTTAATTAATGTAGGTGTTGATTAGTGATTTGCCTATCGCGTCAACGGCGTTTCGACCCTGGTCCAACTTAGAGGGTCTCGTCAGGACTGTCTAATATAGGGACACCTTAACGTCCAGGACTGGTGTATATACAGTGACACCGTGTTCGAGGTGAAAGGATAAAATATACTCACAGGTACCCAGCCGGGTGCCCTGTGAGAGGAAGCTCACACGGAGGCAGTGGCCCACTGTGACTCGATGTAATCGTAATTGTGCGTGATGTAGGGGTACTACTATATTCCACACCGATCGAAGTTCCAAACTTTAGTATAGCTGTCACCTCGTGGTAGCGAGTCCGATCAACTCTCTTCCTTCTGCCGGGTTCCGAATATCCCGCGAAGTGCTGCAGCAGGCGAACAAGGTCCTGTCTGCGAAGTACGATCGTACAGCTATACTAAAGTTTGGAACTTCGATCGGTGTGGAATATAGTAGTACCCCTACATCACGCACAATTACGATTACATCGAGTCACAGTGGGCCACTGCCTCCGTGTGAGCTTCCTCTCACAGGGCACCCGGCTGGGTACCTGTGAGTATATTTTATCCTTTCACCTCGAACACGGTGTCACTGTATATACACCAGTCCTGGACGTTAAGGTGTCCCTATATTAGACAGTCCTGACGAGACCCTCTAAGTTGGAACAGGGTCGAAACGCCGTTGACGCGATAGGCAAATCACTAATCAACACCTACATTAATTAAGTGTTGCCAATTTGAATTATTAATTGTATGTGATTGCCTTTGTAAAGTGAAATCAAAACCTTGTTTGTATGTTGTATGGTATGTTAATTGTTTGTTTAAGGTTTTTTTCATTGGGACACTAACTTGTAATTTGTTTGTTTAATGTCAAAATTGTATTGTGTATCTATGTGCACCTTTTGTGTAAATATTCTAGTAATATAAACGAAGATCATTCTTCACAAAATAAGAACCAGCGTGTACGGCTTTGCCTTTTCTTCTGACATCCTTTTTTTCCCCGTTTCTTTTTTGATTATTATTTTAAGATTACATACTATATTGTTAAGTATTAATCCGCATGAGCTATTGTCTCCTTATAACACTCCTTCAAGACTTAGCCTGAAGGCTGCTCTCCACAGCTACCACTAGGATAGCTTTCTTTAAAGGTTGTCTTAAACCTATCATCAATAAGAGTCGAATTGGACTGGGGCAAGATGTCCCCTATAACTAGGAGACAGCATATGCCAGGCCAACTTCTCACACCATGCCTCATGCAATGCCTCCTGCCCTAACACAAGCACTGCTACAACAACATGTGCACTATCCATGCAGTCCTCTAACTATCTACACGCTACTCATTCACACCTTCATTTACCCAGGTACTACCCATACAGTTCAGCAAACACACTGTCACTCCCCATGCACACGTTCAGTCACCCAGCCAGTACCCTATACTTATCCAATCACTCCGCTAAAACCCAAGCACTTGTAAATTCACTGTATACTCTCCTTGCAGTACTCTAATCATCCAGTCACTACCCATGTACTCATGCAATGCCTCACGCCCTAATACATACACTGCTACAATAACATGTGACCTATCCATGCAGTCCTCTAACAATCTACACGCTACTCATTCACACATTCATTTACCCAGGTACTACCCATGCAGTCCAGCAAACACACTATCACTCCCCATGCACATGTCCAGTCCCCAGCCAGTACCCTATACTTATCCAATCACTCCGCCAAAACCCAAGCACTTGTAAATTCACTGTATACTCTCCTTGCAGTACTCTATTCATCCAGTCACTACCCATGCACTCATGCAATGCCTCACACCCTAACACATGCACTGCTACAATAACATGTGCCCTATCCATGCAGTCCTCTAACAATCTACACGCTACTCATTCACACCTTTATTTACCCAGGTACTACCCATACAGTTCAGCAAACACACTGTCACTCCCCATGCACACGTCCAGTCACCCAGCCAGTACCCTATACTTATCCATTCACTCCTCCAAAACCCAAGTGTAGCAGAGTAGGATCTGCTTCACATGGGTACCCCCACTTTTCACTGTTTTTCGACCTTAGTCTGGCTGTAGCCCTGCTAATCAGGACCACAGCCTAGCTGCTTCCTCTCTAAAATGGTTTGCATGTACATTAGGTACATATCTAATTGGATTCTGGAGTGCCTTATAAGCCCCTAGTATATGGTATACTATGTACCTAGGGCATAGGTACCTCAGAGGCCTATCAGGGGCTGAAGCATGTATTATGCCACCCCTGGGAAGCACTCCAAAATGGCACCACAGTTCTGCTACTGCAGCCTGGGTAAGGGTGTGCATGCACCCCTTACAGTGGTACCTATATCACTACCATTGCACACACATATAAAACCTATAAGTCACTCCCATGGCAGGCCTTAAAAATCCTGAAGGCAGCGTGCTTGGTTTTTATGTGAGAGGGTGCCCCTGCATGAGCAGAGCCCCTCTGCAGCATTTGGAGTATCTCCTCTGATGCTGTTTGTGGTGCAGCCTGACCATATACTCTTAAGTGCATTATAACTTCGCGATAAATGCTAACTTTGGGATGGCTGCACGGAAAAATGTTGTGTTTGGTGTCAAACGCTTTGGAATACTACCCGCCACCAGTTCTGGCGGCGGGGGGTAGCATTCCACCCTTCTAGAGGGAGAGACATGTTCACACTGGTCTAACCCGGTAGGACTTTCTACAGCCCTGGCATCACAAAATGGATGCCTCTGCCACAGACACGGGTCTGGCCTCCTGCTGCTGACCGAAACTCCGGCAGGGGAGGCCTGGACAATAGGTTTCCTGTCCCAGGCAGGTGTAACCACCTCCCCAGACAGGCAGATATGTATTGCGGCTGGGCGGGAGCACTCTCTGGTGCTTTGAAGTCCTGCATTGGGGGCACACTTGGTGTCCCTGTGCATAGTCCAGTTCAAACCAGTTGCAGGGGCTACCTGCCCCATCTCTGGTGCAAAACTGGACAAAGGAAATGGGTGTAACCAACCCTCTTTCCAAACCCTCCCATAGGTGGGTCCCTAGAGTATGTCCAACCCCCAAACTTAGTATAAGTATGGGAACCCAGTCCTTGCGACTTTAGTTTACCCTGGACGAAACTCTGCAACATATATCCTGGACCTTCGACGTTCTATCCTGACAAGAAGACTGAAGAAATCTCCCTTGGAGTCAAGGAGTGACTCACCTGCTTGGCAGGCACCAAAGAAGCAACTGTCTGGTCTGCAATTCCGAAGCTCCCGTTGGACGCCGAGGTCTCTGCATCACCAGACATGGATTTCCGGACTTTGCCGAGGCTACCCTGAGTCCACAGCAAAGCTGAGGCCCGTGGCTATCGTGGGTGACGAGGAACCATGACCCCTGGGCACCGCATACTATTGCTGGTACATCAACTTTCTGTTTATCCTTGAAGTTCTGCTTTGGGCTCCGAGTAGCCCCAGCTTGAGCACTGACTGCAATGAAGATCTCTGGCCTCCACTCCACGAGTGATCCGTGGGCCGGGTTCCAGTGCGACCGCTTGAGGCTCCTTTGCGATCGCTAGCTCGTTGGCTAGTGGGTCCCCACGAAGGCAACTCCTCTTTTACTTGAGCTTTCCTGGTTGCTCCAGACGTGCCCTGACTAACGCTTGCTAGGTGTGTCCCTCAGACCTTGCTGGTCTGCACCAACGTCCTTCTTCTCTTTCCACGAGACTTGCTGTTGCCAAGGCTTGTTGGGTCCAATCTGGTCGCCGACACCGCAGCACTCGACAGACTTTGTGGGACAGCTTAAATCCGGCTTGTGGACTTCATCGACACCTCCTGGACCTCGTGGCTGAAGAGTCAAGACAGCCATCAACTCACCTGAAGCACCCGACATCTGCGGGCATTGGTCCATTCTGCCCTCGGTCTCTGGCAAGTGACCCAGACTCTATCCCCTCTGCTTTCAGGTTCCTTCCATCCTTGATCCAGGCTTGGATCTCTTCGGACACTTCTCCTCTTCACGGCAGCAGCAGTTCTTTGCAAGCTTCAATTGTAATCGACGACGCGACCCGACACCAAAAGACACCTATGCATCCGGCTTCCCTGGGTGAGGTAACTCGAGAACTCCGGTGCTCCCGTGGGTGCTAGCCCTAGAATTTCTTAAGTCCAAAAGGGTTTGGTCCTGACTCGATTCTAAGTGTCCCTAATCTTTAAATTTCCAAACTGTGACATTGCCCATAGAAGCTAAAGGGGAACCCGCGGTTGTGTTTACACACTGCCCACAGTCCCCGTGGGTCCCCTGTGTCACTACCTTGGGTGGTTCCTTCGGGTCACAGCGATTCTACTGGCTCTAGGCCTTGTGTCTAGTCCAGTCGTGGTTTTTATACCATTTTATTGGTATATGGTTTGGTACGTCCCTAGGGCCCAAACGTGTATTTGTGCTATTACTGTTGATTGCTAACTTGTAAATTAAGTACTTCAAACTCCAGTCTCATAAAGAGACTAGAGGGGTGTGTTTTATCCTAAATACATATATTTTAAATATATACCTGGTGTAGTTGTCCTTTCATTTGGTCATTCAAGAGATTATAGACTGGTAAAACAAGCTGCTTTACATTCCTTCAAGACTTAGCCTGAAGGCTGTTCTCCATAGCTACCACTAGAATAGCTTTCAATAAAGGTTGCCTTTAACCAATTCACCATAAGGGGTTGTTTGGACTGATGCAAGGTGCCCACTATAATTAGTGGACAGCATATATCAGGCCAACTTCTCACACCAAGCACTTACAAATTCAACGTACATTCTCCTTGTAGTATTGTAATTATCCAGTCACTACCCATGTACTCATGCAATGCCTCACGCCCTAACACATGCATTGCTACAATAACATGTGCACTATCCATGCAGACCTCTAACCATCTACACACTACTCATTCACACCTTCATTTAACCAGGTACTACCCATGCAGTCCAGGAAACACACTGTCACTCCCCATGCACACCTCCAGTCACCCAGCCACTACCCTATACCTATCAATCGCTCCGCCAAAACCTAAGCACTCGCAAATTCACCGTACACTCTCCTTGCAGTACTCTAATCATCCAGTCTCTACCCATGTACTCATGCAATGCCTCACACCCTAACACATGCACTGCTACAATAACATGTGCACTATCCATGCAGACCTCTAACCATCTACACGCTACTCAGTCACACCTTCATTTACCCAGGGACTACCCATGCAGTCCAGCAAACACACTGTCACTCCCCATGCACACCATGCACACCTCCAGTCACCCAGCCAGTACCCTATACCTATCCAATCACTCCCTCAAAACCGAAGCACTTGCAAATTCACCGTACACTCTCCTTGCAGTACTCTACTCATCCAGTCACTACCCATGTGCTCATACAATGCCTCACGCCCTAACACATGCACTGCTACAATAACATGTGCACTATCCATTCAGCCCATACTCTCATGCAATCACTCTGATAATTTTTCTTTTTTTAACCAGTAGATGTGGTTCCATAAGAACCGTACTTTTTTTTTTTAGAACAATTAAAAAATATATATTTTTCTACCCTTTTTAACTTTTTTTGCGTGTTTTTTATTTTAAAAACAACTATGAAAAACGAACAAAAAAAAATGGTTTCTTGAAGAAAAAAAAGCGCGTTATAAAAAGAAATGTAACATTTGTGCGCTTTCATAGCAGCAGCGATCACGTCTATACATTGTTCACCAAAGCAGAGCTCAGTGGCGCACTTAACGCAGCTGACAAATGCATTTAAAAAATCTGGCATAATATGAGTCCTTGCTGCAGGGGGAGTTGCAGAAGTTGAAGGTGTATTGGGGTCCTGAATCCTTGCTGCAGGTGGAGTTGCAGAAGTAGAGGGTGTACCGGGGTCCTGTTGACTATCAGCATCCAACTTTCTCCTCATTTCCTCTCTTGTGAGGTGCACTGGATGAATGGTTTCCATGTGTTTTTTCATTCTACTTGTTCCACTAGAGTACTTTTTATCAGACCCTCTGGACAGCACTGTTTGGCAAATTATGCATGTTACTTTAGTAACATTAACTTCCTTCTGTCCCTCCAGAACCCTAAAAAAACGCCCAAATAATACTCTGTCTTCTCTTCCTCTTCTGCTGCAGTCTCTCTTCCTCCTCCTGCACTGCAAGTGCATCCACTTCTACAAAATTTGAAGCCATAGTGCATTCAAAATAAAGAAACACACAAAAAAAACTATTATTATATAGAGAATAAACAAACAGATCTTCTCTCCATGAAGTTCAAAGAATAAGGGAAAGATCAGAAGGATGGATACTCCCTCTCTCATAATTGAATTGATTTAAACCAATCAGATTCCTTTCTTCTCTTGGTGACATAACGTCGCGTACAGTGCACGCACCCACCACGCACCCGTCACGCACCCGTCGCGGACCCGCGAAACATATATATCGGTATATACTATAAATAGAAATTTCTATAAACCTTTAATAAGTATAGTAGCAAAACTGTTCAGTATAACATCATATTCTAACTTAGTATAGTCATTTTTTCAACTTTAAAATTACACCGAATTCGCGACTTTGGCACGATGTCGGCACGATCGTGGCGCGACCCCGGAAAGATGTGCGTGGAGAGTTTGTGCACAGTACACACCTACACCGCGATTTTCGTATTTTAACTTTCGTCAAAATTATATTACAAATAATACTTTAAAAATAATTTAGAATTCATTTTAGACAAACACTCAAACGAAAAGTTTGATTTATAATTAACAAATTCCGGCAAAGTCGCGACCCCGACGCGAATTTTCAAAATGGCTACGGTAATGCGCGTAGCCATAGTGCAGGATGCGCGAATATATATTTATTCACTGAAAAAAATATAGGTTTCAGGCCCGTTATAGTTAGGAATTAGCATTTAAAAAACCTTTGAAATTCACTGAAAAAACTATAGGTTTCAGGCCCGTTATAGTTAGAAATTAGCATTTAAAAAACCTTGGAAATTCACAGAAAAAACCATAGGTTTCAGGCCCGTTATAGTTAGAAATTAACATTTAAAAAACCTTTGATATTCACTGAAAAAACCATAGGTTTCAGGCCTGTTATAGTTAGAAATTAGCATTTAAAAAAACGTATAAATTCACTGAAAAAATCATAGGTTTTCAGGGGCGTTCTAGTTAGTTGGACATTTCACTCGAACAGCTAACTATAACTCGCGCCCCCGCAATGCACTGCTGATGATGTCACATATTACATCACTCATGACATGGTCAGTGACATCACTGATGACATACCTGATAACATCTCAAATTACATCACTCATGACATCACTGATGACATCATCCAGTGTTTCTGTAAAGTTTACATATGTTTAATATATATAGGTAAAGGCGTATTGAAGAACGAGTGGGTGTATAAGTGTCTGAATGGATGATTTAGTAGGTACGTGACTGACTCTATAAGTGAGTGATCAAACATATCTTACTGAATGCATGGGTTAGTGACTAAACTGTGTGAATGTCTGTATCCATCTGTCTGTTGGTGTGTAAGCGGCTACATGGGTTTGTGAATAGCTACATGAGTGTCTATATGGCTTATTGATTGGTTGTCTGAGTATCTGTATGGGTGACTGAATGTTTGTGTGGGTGGGGTGTCTGTGACTCTGTCCATAGATGTGTGAGTGGGTGATTCACTGGGTGCATGGTTTCAAGAGTGCATCTGTGAAGGACTGTATGGGTGGGTGAGTGTGTGTATGGGTGTGTTAGTGAGTGAATGTATATCTCAGTGGTACATGTGTGAGCAACTTCATATGTGAAAGGCAGTTTATATGTGTGTTGGAGTATATAAATGGCTATAAGTGAGAGTGTGTGATTGTGAGAGTGGCTCTATGGATGAGGGTGTGCTTGTATCAGTGATTGTATAAGAGCATAAGAATGTGCTAGTATTTGTATGAGTAAGTGAGCTGGTGTGTGTATAACTGTAGAGGTGAGTAAATGGCAGTGTGATTAATTATTTGCATGACTGACTAGGTGTGTGAGTACCTCTATGGATGAGTGGCGGAGTGTGAGTGTCTATATAGATGTATGAGTGCATATGATAGTCCTGTACTGAGTCACCGTAAGTATGAGTGACTGAACGGGTGAGTGAGTGGATGTGTGTGTAGACCTAAGAATCAGTGAGTAGGTATGTAGTTATTGGTGTTGGAGTGTCTGGTTTTGAGAATGGCAGTCTGTAATTTAGAGTGGATGTATCAAAAGTTATATTAGGGTGTGATAAGATGCATGAGATTATCACTGGATGATGTCATCAGTGATGTCATTTGAGATGTCATCAGTGATGTCATCAGTGATGTCACTGACCACGTCATGAGTGATGTAATATATGACGTCATCAGCAGTGCATTGTGGGGGTGCGAGTTATAGTTAGCTGAACTAACTATAACGGGGAAATTTGTATGGTGTTGTACGAGTGAAATGTCCAACTAACTATAACGCCCCTGAAACCTATGTTTTTTTTGTGAATTTATAAGGTTTTTTAAATGCTAATTTCTAACTAATTTCTAACTATAACAGGCCTGAAACCTATGCTTTTTTTCAGTGAATATATATATATATATATATATATATATTTATCCACAAAGAATCAGTGCACTTGTGCACAAGCCACTCTCCACAGTGTGCCGCGATGGGGTAGCGAGCCCCTATGAATCCAACAGAACGTAGCCCATGTACTCCAAAGAAGGACACAACGTGGCTCAATTGCATCCACTAGCGTGATTTATTTGATGGCTAAAGGCTCAACATGTTTCAGAGCTCCCACCTCCTTGTTCACCAGTCACTTAATTACTCAATCTATCCATTTTTATCTTACACCACATGTGTTTTAGTAAACATAAACAACATTTACAAAAAGAAAACAGACTAGTCTCGAGGTTTTGAACAATTGCAATTCAGCATATGAATCAGTCATACATTTATCAAACATCTTCTGCATTTCATTATATATAGACTTAAGGAAAATTACCAGTGTGCTAGCATTTGTAAATATCCTGTGTGTATGCCCAAGTTAATTCAAAGGGAAAATATGTTATCAACTTTGTGTTTGCCTAGCACAGCTGTTTATAAACGTAAAGGCATGAAGACACTATCTCTATATATTCATTCTGTATACATTTCCAGATATGCTGGTAAACATGGGTCATTCTAAAACCAGCCTGCACATAATTATATAACTGGCATGGGGATGAAATCTGCATGAGTGTGTGTTAGAGCCCAATTGCTTCTTTACTCATGCATAAGGGGCATCGTGTTCCTGCCCTTGTACGGTTTCCCCATTAGGCTGATCACCATAATGTGGGACATATACATTCAAACATGCTTTCTTGTTCCATTAGGCAACTAACGGCTGTGGTACGATTTTCTCCATCAGTACATTCAATATTAAATTTATCAAACAAAGGCAAACTCTGTGCGTAATGTTGTGTCTTGTCACAAATTACATTCTCGCAATTCTGCCCTAGTGGGCCATAAATCAAAGGTATATTATAGCCATTTCATCACACCCCTGTGGGCTTCATAGAATTGTCACACCTATTGCATCGATTGGCGCTTCATCAACAAGACAAAGCAAAGTCCCACTCTGCAGCTAAAAATTCTTATCTGCCACAAAATGCATTTACACAATCCTGCCCGAGTGGACCAATTCATTCTGAGTATAAATGCAAATCAAATAATGATGCGCCTTAGTTAGTTAATCTTAATAGTGATATCAGTAGCAGAAATCCAAACCAGATTTTCATTTTCATGAACAAAATTGATCTCATAGGGATGTTCCAACTTTCTGTCAGATAGATAAGCTCTCTTGCATTCTGTTGTTTCTCATCCCCCGAAAATCTGTAACTAAATACAACAAATAATAAAATTATGATAAAAATACTTACTTCATGGTATCTAATCAACTTTGTATAGGTCATGAGGGAGCAAAGCAACCAAACATCTTTATTATGCAATTGACAGGCATCAAGGAAGGAACTTTTAAAGGAGGAAGCTTGGAAGGCCTTGCGTGAAGCTTTAGAATAGAGAGACTCCTTAGCTTTTTGGAATGCGGTTAATGCCCCCTTTTTAGTAGATACAGAGAGGGCAACCATAGAAATTGCAATAACGAGGGGTGAATGGGTTGAGCATTTCTCTAAATTATATAATAATTCCCATTCTGACTCCACAAGTAATGATCAGGTTGGGGATAGGGAAGAACCACAGCTTATCTGTTCCCATTCGCACCTCCAATTTGAATTGAGTGAAGTCGTGGCGGCTATAACATTGAGTAAGGGGGAGAAGGCACCTGGGCCAGACGGTATACCAGTGGACCTTTTTAAGTATAATATTGAGTTCTGGGGACCCATTTTAACTCAGGTAATTAATGCTTGTAGTTCCTTTGGATTTCTTTCAGCTTGGAGCTAATCGATTTTGGTGCCCATTTTTAAAAAAGGGCACAGGCATAACCTGGCTTGTTACAGGCCAATTTCATAATTGGGCTCAACAGTTAAAATAATTGGGAGAGCTCTTTTAGCCCATCTACAGGTCTGGGCAGATGACCATCAAATAATTAGCGACATCCAATACGGCTTTCGTAAAGGCCTTGGTACTATTGATCAATGTTTAAATTTGGATCTTATCATCGGTAAATATACCAAGGCCAAGGGGGTAACCTTTATTTGGCGTTCGTGGATTTAACCGCGGCCTTTGACTGCGTCATCCATGACAAACTCTGATTGATCCTGGAAAGTATGGGAGTGGACTCCATTCTTATCTCCTTTTTGAGACAATTTTATATCAGGGCTAAGGACAGAGTACGCTACGGAGCAGGGGGTGAGTACACTGAGCCCTTTACCATTGGAAGAGGAGTGAGACAAGGTTGCGTCCTGGCACCTTTCTTATTCACTTTGTATATTAACAACTTAGGAAAGGTTTTGACCGATGAATGCCAGGACCTTCCACTGGTAGGGAAGCGCGCACTCCCTGCGCTTATGTACGCAGATGATGCTGTCCTTATGGCCCATACCCCGATTAGCCTACAGAAAGTTATATCTAGTGTTGTTAATTTTATGTCTAACTTGGGCTTCTCAGTCAATACCTCCTTTATTTTAAAATGTGGAGTAGGGAGCAAGAACACCCGCTCGTTCTTCCTAGGGAAAACCCATATAGAATGCTCTAATACCTTCTCCTTTTTGGGGGTCCTATTTGATCAAACTGGCACATGGTCCCAGGCTGTCCAGTCAAGGAAATTGTTATTCTTAAAGGCTTTGGCAGCCTTGACTAATTTTAGCAGGAAACTGGGTAAACGTTCGCCCCCAGAATTATTCAAATGTATAAAGCCAAATTATGGAGCCGGTATCTGGGGTTATGTCGATGTGACCGCCCTACAGATGGCTGAAAATAGATTTCTTAGATTCTTATTGGCCGTCCCGCAGAGTGTTTCTACTTTTAACTGCCCTATGGAACTTGGTTTAGCATACATAACGGATGAGATTCGTATTCAACCGATTCTTCTCTGGCATCGTATCTGGACTTCAGAGCAGACCATTTTGAACCGCCAATTGATTACCGATTGTTGCAGGCTGGATGGGGCTCTATGTATTGGCTGGCTGAAATATGTCAGAGACTTTTTGCGCAAAATGGGTCACCAGGAATATTTTGATAATCCATCTATTTTATGCAATTTAAACAGGAAAGTTTTTAAACAAAGTTGTCTTCATTTTGTCGAAAATTTTAGATTTAATTTAGAAATTACCAAAATTACAGTTCTTGTTTATCAACACATTCTGATCTCCCCCAAAATGCAACCCTACTTAAAACTGGTTACCCCTGACTACGATAGATTTTTGCTCACCCGTTTTAGGTTGGGCATTATTCATAGATCACTTAGCTTCCCAGCCAGAAATGACTGGTCTAGAGTGTTAAACAGATGCTCATGTGATGAGATATCAGTTCAGACTACGATGCATGTTGTATTTTTCTGTAAATACTATCAAGTTCAAAGGAAGAGATGGATACTCCCTGTCCTTAGATCATTAGGTCTGCGTCAATGTCGACCTGCATTTCTGGTTATGCA
Source organism: Triturus cristatus (assembly GCF_964204655.1). Taxonomy (NCBI): domain Eukaryota; kingdom Metazoa; phylum Chordata; class Amphibia; order Caudata; family Salamandridae; genus Triturus; species Triturus cristatus. The sequence continues at coordinate 886,950,599 of NC_140579.1, forward strand.
ATCGCTTGGGGAAGAACTTATTATTTTATCTGTAACCACATTTTTAAGGTCGGTCTTTACAGCTAGAAAAACTATGTTTATGTAAACTGTGGTTTTAACTCTGAGAATTTAACGATTAGTTAATGTCTGTGTTTACTCACCTAGTTTTCTCAGTGAATGTACTTCTACATGTTTTGTTTTAATTTGTTTTTATTGTGCTTTTTTGATTATTCCACAAATAGTCGAATAAAGCTTGATTTGATTTGAATAGTGATATCAGTAGCAGAAATCCAAACCGGATTTTCATTTTCATGAACAAAATTGATCTCATAGGGATGTTCCAACTTTCTGTCAGATAAATAAGCTCTCTTGCATTCCGTTGTTTCTCATACCCCGAAAATCTGTAACAAAATACAATAAATAATAAAACTATGTTAAAAATACTTACTTCATGGTATCTAATCAACTTTGTATAGGTCATGAGGGAGCAAAGCAACCAAACATCTTTATTATGCAATTTACGGTATTCACCATGACTACCCCAAATGCACTGCTAACTCTTCGTCCAAATTGTGGCCTGATGGAAAAAACATGTTGTATTTAATGATCAATCTGCAGTCTAAACATCTCAGCTCTTGTTCTCTGTTTCCACCTCTTTCTCGGGGCCCTATTCTATCTGGGACACAAAAAGACAATAGACTGGTGTTTGTGTCATGGAAAGCCTTAAAATGTCTTGCTATAGGATACTTGGCGTCCTCTCTTGGTATGGCTCGTAAATGCTCAAGGATCCTCTTTTTGGCCTTATGTATGGTACTGCCAATGGAGAATTTTTTGCACAGGCTTTGTAATGCATAAACGACATAATCAGAGTTACAGGTAAGATGTTTAGTTACATGAAATGGTCTCATTGTCTCAGATATCAGTAAATATTTCACATTGTGGCTGAATATACAAGCCTTTCAGCTGGCACATATGTAAAAACCTTGGATGTGTCTTCTTTCACTTTCCTATTGAACTGTACTTTGGCACAGAGTGTCTTTAAGTGATGTGGGTATTCTATATGTTATTTGGGGGCTCTCATCTATGTGTTGGAATATATCTGGGTCAGTTTTTAAAACATCCCAGAATCTTTTGATACCCCGTCTGACCTCTACTGCTCGGCTGTTGAATTGGATAATAAATCTTATTATATTCTCTTCTGTTTCGTCCTTCACATTGGGAGTCATAAGTACCGTTCTTGAGTATTTGATAACTTTTCTACATGCTTTGTGATTACTTTCTTGTGGTAACCTCTAGCTAAAAATCTGTCTGTTATAACCCACTTCTCTTTCTGGAAATCTTCAAATGGACTATAATTTCATATATATAAATATATATATATATATATATATATATATATATATAAGGTGTATTTACTTACCTGCCATTTTTAAACGAAACATATGCGATTACCATGCATGCCTTAACCACAAATATGTAAGTATTATACAGGTGAATATAAACAAATGTTATATATATATATTTACAAAGTGCTTATACTTACCTGTAAAATTCTTACATTTACAAACGCAACCTTGATCTCGCATATGCCTTCACTAATCCTGCTATTACAACAAAATTCATTGTAAAGGCATGCGTGGTAAAGGCATATGCGTGGTAAAAGTTTGCATTGTAATGGTAATGTGTTGTAATGGCATATGCATTGTGATTATCTCGTTGTAATGGCATGCGTTATAATAGCATGGGTTGTAACATGAAGTGCCCAGGGCGGAGTGTCTATCACTGACGCTTTGTCACAGAGTAGGGTGGCATCAGCAAGGCTGACTGACCCCATCCCACTCTGTGACGTGGTAGAGACGGCTGCCTCCTCTCACTGTCTGACCCAAGGTCAGCCAATCAGAGGAGGTAGCCGTCTGTCCTAATTCTGCAGGAACCTTGAGGTCAAGATCTCTGCTGCAGACGGTAAGTTATTTTAATTTTAATGTTTGGTGTCTGTGTGCATGTGTATGTATGAATATATGTATATTTGTAAGTGCGTGCTGTGAATGGGTGTGTGTGTGTGTGTGTGTGATTGGTGGGTGTATGTGCATATGCTTGTGAATGCAGGGGGGTATGAGTGAGTGTGCATGTAGATGGGTGTGCGCATGTATGAGCGTGTGTATTCTATCTGCCCTTCTGCTGCTTGAATTACTGGCCGCCACTGGTTCCACTTCCATTTTGGAATGTTAATACAAATGCAAATAGCAGTGGATTCAACAAACAGGAAATAATACCATCAGTGTGATGGATAATAAACATCCCAATTTTATAAATATGCACAAATTAACCACCATTAGCAAATGTTATTATGCGTCAGAGCAAAGTAAAATTGCATTGAATCAATCAAAAAACACTATGTGAACTGTAAGCATGTTATTCCAACACAGGGCTGTAATTGTGGGATACCTTTTACTAGAGCAATCCACTGACTTGGGCCTCAAATTGTACCATTGGGGTCATTTAGTTCTCTTGTGGTGGGGCCTCTTTAGTATGTGAACCATCTGAATATCAAGTACACCCCTAGCACTTGGCCCTCCGGAAAGCGAAGCAGAGCAGTCCAAGGCTTACTCAGACTCAGAACTAGGCCTAGGAGAAATTTAAATTACGCTAGCGGAATAAATTGATGCGAGGGTACATTTTGTGCTAACATATAGTGTGATTTTCCCCAAATTTCATATAATTCTGCAAAAACAAATTACGATGGATCCTGGAAAACTCCCCCTGGCCCGTGCCCAGCCCCTCCTGCCATGAACACCCTTCCTTGCCCCACCCGCTGCCCCTGACCAGCAGCGACTCCAACCCCTCCAACCACCCGCATTAATAAACTGCTGCAAGCATGTGGTAAACTGAAGAGGAAAAGGGCACGTTGTTCCTCCGGAATGTGAACCCACATCTGGGCACATACATGGTAAAACCGAGGCCCCGTTGGAATCCCCCAGGGCCGGATCTAGGGCGGTGCGAACGGTGCCACCGCACCGGGTGCTGGCTTTCTGGGGGCGGCGTGTTTGCAAGTTTAGTATGTTTTTCAAGCACCTGCTGCAGCGTTTCTTTCCTCCAGGAATTGCCAGGCCTCACAAAAATGTCAAGATAACTGGTGTGATTAATTATCTTCCTGGAGAGAGATCAGCATTTTGTATAGTTGAGGTTTTTATTTATGTGAAGTTAGTGCAGAGGGTTAATATGCCTGCTGCAAAGAATGTGTACCAAGTAGATTACAGAGTGCATATAATGTAAACAGATCAGCAGGTTACTGCTTTTAAAAGAGACATCCTTTTGTTACTTGCAATTTATAACTTAACCCCTTCCCTGCTCATGACGGAACCGTTCCGTCATGAGCCACGGTTGGCGTGTGCTCATGACGGAACGGTTCCGTCATGACAATCCTGTTGGCGGCCGCTCCGCCTGCGCGGCGCTGTTTCCCCGCCTGTGCGAGGGGACAACGCAAATGGGCGGAGTCATGACGGAACCGTTCCGTCATGAGCACAGCTCAACTGTGGCTCATGACGGAGCGGCTCCGTCATGAGCACAGGCCCGCCGCGCTGCCCCCCTGCCCCCCCCAGCGCTGCAGCGGAATGTCCGCAGCAGCGAAGGGGTTAAAGTCCTAATATTCAACAGTGAGCTATCAGCTTTCATCATAGAACTGCATACACACTGCAAAGTATACATTAGAACATTGATTAATGTTGCATAAAGGGTTAATTTGGCTAGAAATCGATTCTTACTATTAAAGAAAACTCCCAACTATGCTGTTTCTTTTTCGACTCTGAGTTTGTGCTTCTCCACCCCAAGCACTATTAAACTACTGCCTACCAGTATGGGTGACATGTGACTCCTACACTTTTAGTCCTTTGGCTTATGTAATATTTCCTATACACTGATTTACACACGTATGATTGATTGTCATAAGGATAGTAATAACCCACCTTATAGACCGATCGTCACAACAATAGGGTCAGTCACGGAACATATATCTAAATATATAGATCAAATACTGCGCCCGCATGTACCGAAAACCTTATCACATGTCAGAGACACCAAAGACATGATTCAAAAGATAGACAAAGAGATACTTTGGTATCCTTAGACATCGAGTCCCATTATAGCAATATTCCTCAGTTAGAAGCCCTCACAGCTGTGGAATGGTTCATTTTGACCTATTCCATTGACTGTGATGTGCCATTCATCATTGATTTGCTAACAATTGTACTTGATGAGAACACTTTTGAATTCAATGGGAATTTATTCAAGCAGATCAAATGCGTCAGCATGGGGGCATCATATGCCCCCACGGTGGCTAATATTTACATGGCGTATTTTGAGTATCTCTATATATACAATGAGGTAGCCCCCTTTTATGAGTCGATACATCATTGGTCGCGATATATCGACGAAATTCTTTTTATTTGGAAAGACGACCCTGGGAAGCTCAAAGATTTTCTTGAATGGATTAATCTCTGTGATACTAACCTGCGTTTCACAGCAAACATTGGAGATCGCAGCATAGAGTTCCTGGACATTTAAATTAAGGATGTAGACTCCACATTGGAGGTAGATCTCTACATAAAATCGACCACGAGAAATACATTATTGCATTTTTCGAGTTACCATCCAAAATGCCAAAGAGAAAGTATTCCTATGGGACAGTTCTTATGTCTTCGACGTAACTGTACATGATTTTGATCTCAGAGCGGTTGCCATGAAACAGAAATTTATTGATTGTGGTTACCCCAGGAGATTAGTAAGAGAAGCATATTAAAGGGCCCGCTTCTATGATGGTGATCATCTATTACAAACGACCACTAAGAATGAAGCCCCGAAATTGGTCTGAGTCACAAGGCAATTCCCCTTTCAATGAAAAAATCCGACAGATCATCAATGCCCAATGGCACATACATAATGTTAATGCTGAACCAAATACTGCACTTCCACGTCCAATGTATGCACACAGACTCAAAACAAATCTAAGAGACCTTGTGGTCCATTCAAGGATAAAAGCTAAACCCACCTTTATACAAAAAACTAAAGGTGGTAGTCTCCCCATCACAGGAAACCATAAATGTGCCCATTGCAAAGCTTGCAATGGAGCCATTATCACAGAAAAATATACTTACCAGCAAAAAGAAATAAAACTTAAAACATTTACAAATTGCAAAACTGATAATGTAGTATATTTGTTGCTTTGTCCGTGCAACGAGGGCTATGTCGGTGAGACCTCGCGACAACTTCCCACACGTCTAACAGAAAATCGGTCAGCTATCAAAACTAATAAAATTATGGCACCCTTAGTTAAACACTACAAGGAGTTAAACCATAGAGATGAGATACGCTGGTTGATTTTGGATAATATCGCCCATAAAAATGAGCTAGAATCTGAAGCAGTCAGGAAACGTAGGGAGGTTTTGGGGATTTTTTCACTGGGCACGCATGTCCATGGTTTAAATTCAGAAATGAAATTGTAGCTTGCGCACTACCTCTGTGGTTTTTGAATTTTTGTGTGCAGAGGAGCTACAAAGATGTAATGATAAAAATTCAGGAATGAAGTGAGAACGGAAGTAGAAATAAAGAAATACGTAAAAAATCAATTTTCTGTTGTGAAACTTTCTTAAGTCCTGATATCAGGAATACCGGAGTGCCCATGGGGATGCGACCAACTTTGGAAGCACAATTAAGCATTAAATTCAGATATCCCATGGGATCAAGCAATACGTTACAATAATTAGACAGTGACCCTGTAATCAAGTTTTGAGGTCTTAAGTTTCATCAATGATTCCCATCCTGTGCAGCAGTCCAGACTGTGAGTTTTGCCAACATGTATGACTTTCCAGATATATGTAATGCACAGCTAATTTATTTCAGCTGTTGCCCCTCTTATTATTTTCACCTTTTTTACACTCGTTTTATTATTTCACAGTTCTATTCTTGAACGTGACCATTTTATTCATTCAGTGCATTATTGCTCTTACATACACCATGTGACGCATCACGTGACTACACGCTCTTTTACCGATGATTCATGGGTATTTTTCGCTCTTCGTAACTAGGGGCAGTTAACATCCTGCCTTATACTAATTTTCGTATATTGAACCTTCTCATCATCTTTTTATTATTTCTTGGTATGGTTATGCAGGAGTTTATTTTTATTTTCTAGGGTCACGCTTAGACTTTTATACCGTTACAAAATGGCCGCTCTATCATCTCGTACCTAGTTCCAGCATTACAGCTGCACTAACTGCCTGATAGTCATGTGACTTATCCGCGCTCGTGTTAAAAACGCCCGACGCGCGTTCGTTAATTTTCTAGCCTCAGCTGAGCAAGCCGCTGTGTTCACGATGACCGGCATCAGATTTGAGCTGTTTGCATCGCGTCCTACTTGAACGGTAATCCGGAATTCACTATAGAACATTCAATCCCTGTCATGTTACGGCAGCTCCCACATGTCGAGATCAGCATTCCCCCAATTCCTATAGCTGGTCATGTGCATTATTTATTGTTTGTACCATGTCCACTAAGTACGGTTATTTTCACTGCCCATTAAGCGTTCAACTCGTGTCGTGGAGGCTAGATCATTAGGTTTTGAATAGTACCCTGCACATTTTTATAACTGGCCATGTGAGTACATCTTTACTATGTAGCCCATTCATATCGGTAACGTTACATCTATGTCCTGTCTATATAGCATAGATAGCACATAGAGAGTAGTCCCCGATTCTCATAGTGCATGGTTCATCCGTGTTTAAATATTTTGTCAAGGATTCTTTAGGGTTTTCTGGCCTTTTTATTTAAATAAAGCCCTCTGGTTTTTAGACGTCCAGCACACGCCATTAGAAGAGTGTATCCATTTAGCCAGCCACAAAAATACTGCCTATAATAGGATTGAGAACCAGGCATAGATTATGGCTATCTACCTATTGTTTTTCATTCATTTCTAGAACCCAGTATACGTTGTGGCACCCAGTGGATTAGCAGCTCGTCCACCTTGTCAGGATTATCCCTCGTGAGGTATGATTCCATCTGTATAAATGTCTCTAATATTACATGATCTCCTCTGATTAATTTTGCTGTAGCCAACTATAATGTCCTTTCCTCTTCCGTTTTTTCTTATGTTTATGGTATATCTCTATAGGTCTCTGTGTCATCGAGAAGAATTCTAATTTCCTCACCGCTATAGCCATCATTGCTATAAGGTATTATTTTTATCCACCATTCGTCATGCACTTGGGTCTTTGTACCTATTAGAGGTAGATAGTGGGTCATTACAGGTATTCCTTTTTCTTTTGCTCCCCCGTTGTCTGCAGCCTGTAATTAAAATCCAACTTAGAAGGAATCATACATGATCCTTGGCCTGTGGGCCCATCAATATACTGGCATATCTTTGCCTCTTGCGATACTGGTAAGCTTCTATGTATTAGTATACATGAGTATGTTTTTTCCATTGCCGCCAGTTTCAGGATTGGCTCATATACTGTTGCTTTCAAATTTACAGGATGTGTCTGCCCTGACATCACTGGCTGTTCTAGAGTCTGTGACTAATACCCATTATCAACCAGCATCATCATCGTTTTGTTGAAATACCTACCTATTGGTAAGTTGTCTAACTATTGGAGTGCTGTGCTCCGCTCAGTAAATTCACGTATACTTTGCAATCAGGAATATGTTATACTTCACCTAGGAGAAAAAATATGGGTCGAACTTCCAAAGTAGAATAATACATTTAGGCATATCCTATTCTCCCTTTTTCATAATATTCTGTTTTATATCTGTTTCTTTCTCTTGACTCACTATAGCTAAGTATACATCATCTCTTATTGAGATTTTTTTTTTCATTAAAGGCTCTCATGCATATTAAAAAGATGTGACCTAGTTTGTATCCTTTGCTGTTAAACGGTGTGAGCATTTTTCACTGTATATTGTAGTGACACTATATTTTGTATTTGGTTGTGATATTTAATTGTCTTTACAGAGAATAATATAGGAGGTGGAACTCCTGAGGAAGGCAGTGTTCTGCCGAAACGCGCGTTGAGACAACCTGGAAACCACCCAAAAATCATGTGTTCAAATAGATTTTCTGTTAGACCCTATATGGCCTGTCTTTGATCATTGGCAGCATAAATCAATAAATTGTATTATCATCAGATAGTTTGAGTATTGAAACAAATATCAGACTGTTGTATGTATGTGTGATGGATGGATGCAGCAAATATGTTGCATAAATTAGTGTTTCTGTAAATCCATATCTATCTTGTTTTTATACTTAAAACAAAATTATATATATTAAATAAATTGTTTTGTACTTTTCTAAATGTTAGTGTCACTGCTATTATTTGACATGTTCTGATATTTCCAGTATGTATTTCCCTGTCTAGGTGAACTTCACATTAGTACCAGGGGTCCCCTTATCTTTGCAGTTACATACTGCAAAGTATTCATTAGAACATTGACTAATGTTGCATAAGGGTTATTATTAAAGAAAACTCCCAACTATGCTGTTTCTTTTTCGACTCTGAGTTTGTGCTTCTCCACACCAAGCACTCTTAAACTATACTGCCTACCAGTATGGATGACATGTGACTCCTACACTTTTAGTCCTTTGGCGTATGTAATATTTCCTATACACTGATTTACACACGTATGATTCATTGTGTCTGTGTAATGTGTGTGTGATGCAAAGTGCTCTGACACCCTACACTGGTATGAGTGGCGCTATATAACTAATTCAATGCATCTGAGAGAGTGTGGTTATGGAGACTTGGTCACTGTTAAAGGGTGCTAGTGAGAGGATCCGTGGTGGAGGTGGTCATTGAGGGGGCGCCAACAAACACTGTCACACAGGGCGCCACCAGCGCTAAAGCTGGCCCTGCTTGGAAGAGGCACCGGCTTCACCGGCGTCACTCAGCCAGCACATTTAACTGGAAGAGCTGTGCTGACGAATTCCCTTGATGCGGTGTTGAATCTGGCACAGAAACTCTGGGTGCCTTTGTGACAGCTGCGGCTACCTTACGGATGGCGTTCCAGGCAGCGCATGCGATCAGCCGCATGCTCAGTCAGCGTTTATCACAGTGGAGTATGCCGGCGAATGGCCTGAAATAACTCAGGGACTGGGAGGACACTGCTGCGCCACCACTCCAACACAGCCTCGGGCAGACTCACCCACAGAATAATACCGGAGGGAAGAAACTAGAGGAGTATGCTTGTGGAGACTCTGAGACCCACCGGCAAGGTACTGCACTCAGAAAAACGACCACCCAATGAGATGCTCAGCGAGCCCCTCACAGCTCATCAGGGCAATTACAACCTTTAATTGCTGAATTCTTGCTTCTGTGGCATCAGGAGGCTTGATGCCTCCGATTAAAGAGACTGGATTGACTCTGCAAAGCCTGGTAGTACAAGTTGTGGCGGGACCCACTGTTATGGTATTGTTGGAGGCTTCTCTAGATGCTCAAAATGTCAGTAAATCCAAACAAGAAGTTATAGATAAGTGCCCGAAGGATGCTATGATGGTCGATATGGGGCACAAAATGGGGCGGGAAACAGCACTGGGTGGGTCTCAGACTGGGAACCCACGAGATACTACAGATAGGGTGGTCAATGCCTGCTCGGCAGTTACGAGTTTGCCTGGAGCTGCTGAAGGAAATGCAGTCAATGTATTAAGAGGGTCAAACCTTAATGAGTTATAGTAATCCCCCTGGTTAAGAGATGCAGGCCACCCAGAAATGGCTGATGGGAGCTTACAAGTCACCGCTGGCTCCTCGAATTATGGAGACAAGTTTTTTTCCCTTACAGGTCAGTCAGACTTCTCTAACACTAGCGGTATTGTTTTAGAGGAGGATTCGGCCTCTTGGGCCTCAGAGGCTTGTTTTAGTAGTGCTGAGCTAGTCACAACTGCAAGACGACGGAAGTCACAGAAAAAACATAAAGAGTGGAGTCAAAAATGGGGGCCAGGTATTGAGTCCGATGTGAATGTTGCCCGAAAGCTGCAGTGGGATTGCTTGGCAACCCAGCAGGTGTATGCTGATGAAAGTAACGCGCTTGGACCACTTGGGGTCAAGACTCAGTGATTATCTGTAAGCAGTCCAAGAAACACAAAGGAGTCCTAGTTAGCGCTTATCTTTAAGGCTATAAAGCAATTGCAAGAAGAGACCTGCAATGACTTTCAGTCTCATCGTTTCAGAATGGAAGCATTTTCAATGTTATATACAAGGAAGACGTAGTTATTGCTGATTTATCTTACACAAACAACAACCATTGGCAAAGCCAATATCCCTGGCTTGCTGTAGGTGTAATGTTACTTGCTTGATCAGTATTATATATCTGTATGTAATGACAGAAGCAGCAAAATACAAGTTGTCGTACACGACCACCAGCAAGGCTCCGTTTAATGGCACTGTGCGTCTTAATCTCCACAGCTGTCCAGCTGCGGGGTTGACTGTGGCGTTACAACCAGAACTGCAGTGCTTTCTTTTACCTACATAAATAAAAACATTCCGATTTTGAAACGCAACGGTCACTTTATTTTCAGGCGCCATTTACAGGTGCTTTTTCTTGTACATGTTTTGTGTTTAACACACTATTCATTTATTTATAGCCTGTAAGATCTATTGCTCAATGTTTCTCATTTTTGTGCTGGAATGAGCGGAAAATGAGTTAATTGGCATTAGTTCAACCCCGATGCGAAGCGGCAGGGCGGTTTCAGCGGTCTCCCTTCTGTTGCTCTTCCCCCCACATCTGTGCTTTTATGGCTCTCTCACCAGTGTGCCTCTCTGCTCCGTGCACTTCCCCCTATATGACGGACCTGGCATGCTGTCCTGCTCCTCTGTATTCTTTCTGCTCTGCCATACTTTTCACACACAACAGCTATTTATTTTCTCACATGAGCGCATGCCGAGCTGGGCGTCTTTTCTTCGCTAGGTGCCTCTTTTCCATAAATGAGCTCCCTGCTGAGATTTATGGCTGCGTCTGCTACTCCACCCTCCTACAGTGAGCTATTAGACTTCACATGTAATGTCACCAGGGCAGTGTCATAAACCCAGCACACTAGCAGATCAAGACTTTGCATTTAGATTACTGTGCACTTTGTATGTCTGAGTTCTAATCCTATTTCAAGAAACATGTTTAGAGTTTGCATTTTTAAACATTTGAAATGCTGCTGAAGCTTTATTCATTAAATCTGCATTCACCACCTAAATTATGTTTAAAAAGTTATTTCTTTTCCGAGTCATGGGCAAGGGATGCTTTAAAGTGCTGCATCCAAATTCTAATATCACCTGAAACCCTTAATTTAAGTGCTCTTTCTGGCAGCGTCTCCAGGATCTGTGTTTATTTATTTTTGGGAAATTTTGTGGCGGTTTCTGTCTGGTAACTTTGCATCCAACAATTTACTAAGGCTAAAACAGGCCCTGCAAGCACATAATTTTAACATTCCTCCTGCAGCTGTTTTCACCGTTATTCATAAAGGATAATAAAGTACATTCAATATAGTCTTTGCACGTACGTGCACATTAATCATTGCCACCTAATTACACTCTACTAAATACCAGATAAATACATCCCACATAAAACCACTATGCCACATAGCAACCATCCATACAAATACACTCCACAACATGCCACATAATTCCCATCAGCATAATTTCACTCAAAATACCACACAGTTCCACGCCACGCAATTCAGCTCCACTCATTTCCATTCTGCACCACATAATTCAACAAATAACCACATAATTCAAATCAACACACTTTCACAACAAATGCATCGAATCCGCACCTCAAAATTCAACATCATGTCACACAATTCAACAGCTCACCACATAAATAAATTCCACCTCATACCACGCCACAAGACAACATACCAACACACATATTTACACTCCATAACACTCAATGCCATTCTACATAATTCCAGCTAATTTAATACCACATAATTACTATCCACATAATTCCACTACACAAATTCACACACACTATTCCACCCCACACAATTCCACAACTAACAAGTTCAATCCAATCCATATAATTAAACTCCACACTACATACACCCACTCCATAAACAAAAGACATTGTCATTTACAACACTATTAACTCCAACTTTCACTAATGGGAGACCAATTGCATTGCAAATACTTGTGTTATTGTACTTTGTGGTAGATCTGCTCCACTGTATCTCTTGGGGCTCTACAACCAAATTTGGTGATGAAGAGTAAATTGTATTTTTCTTAACTTTTTAATTAATAAGGTCTTCTCTTTAATTTCCCGTAATTCCCATAGTTGAAAAAAAAAGCATTTGCAATGCAATAGGTCTCGCATTTCGCGAGTTTGAGCTATTGGCAAGTGGGCTGCTGGATGCTGTTGGCGTAGGAGTGGTTGATCATAAGAACTTGCAGGAGACATATGTGAACTCTCGTTCAACGTTGTGTGGTGCAGAGTGGCAGCAGTGCAGTGAGCGGCAGCCAGGCCTGAAAGCACAGAGGAGTGCAGCACGGTTGCAAAACTCCTTCATCTTGCAAACTGATGCTTCTGGGGTGGGCATAGGCGCAGTCCGTTCTCAATTGGACACAGACGGACTTGAAAGACTGATTCTTTATATTAGTCGGAAACCATTCCCTAGGGAACAGGCGTACCCTACGATTGAGAAAGAATGCCTGGCCCTGAAGTGGGGCATCGAAAATTGAGGCGATCTTTTGTTTTATACATTGACCACGCACCTCTTACCTGGCTCCAGAAGAGCAAGGAATGGAACGATCAGGTCCTTCGGTGGTTTCTGGCTCTACAACACTTCCGATTCGAAGTCTACCACCGGAAGAGAAGGGATTAGGGCAACTCGGATTATCTATTGCGTTTTCCTCTTTCCCTCGATCGGGAAAATCCTGGGGGGGATGTGTCACTAGACGGAAGAGGAACAGCTGACCATAGTGCCTTACTCCCCTATCAACAACATGATTGACGTACTATCATTCTGTACGCAGGCTGTGGAGGAGCCCTTTAAGAATCACCTCAGCAGCCAACAGGAGTAGTCCCGAGGGGCATGGCAGATGACACTGGCTATGACGGCCCTCTCAGAGGAGAACCGTGAGAGGAGAAGAACGCCGGATGCCGCGACGAGTCGGGAAGTAGAGGCAAAGGCGGCGGAAAAGGAGCAGGAGACACCAAAGCTGCCCGGTGGAGCAAACCCCCAGAAGAAGAGGAAAGACTAAGCCAGACATACCGTCCCAGATGAGAACAACACGCCAGGAGGCCAACGAGACCGCGCATCGCCCCGCCACTGGAGGAGGGTGGCTAGACAAGGTACGATCCAGGCTGCTGGGCTTTTCAGTGCACAGGGAAGGAAAGGGAACGCTATAAAGGGAGGACACAATAACTCCAAAACGCCGTCTCAAAAGGTGCTGGAATCGGGTGATAATTCCCTCACAATCCCTACCCTGTGCAAGGAAGGTTTTTGGTCCTTCCCACTGACCCTGGTTTTGTTTTGTTTTGTTTTCTTTCATTTCCTTACGCCCGGGACAGCGCTGTAAGTCACTCAACCTGCCCTACTTCTTGTGGATCCTTGGTGACTTCGGGGGCGACCCTTTAACCAAGGCTCAAGGGATATCTCAACTGACTTTTGTGCCATTGTGTTTGAATATAATTGGTCTCTATAGCCTTATTACCGCCGCAGTATAGCCTTTCAAGAAGGTCCAGTGACACATTGGCTCTGGAAGATGAACTAGTCATATTAGGCTGGCCATGGTGAAAAAACAGCCAATCTGACATGTGCAGTCCAATTTCCATAACCTCATCTGTTCCTGGTCGTTCAACAACGAGAGTGCTGTAGCCCCATCCCTAGGGGAAAAATAAATGACAGAACAGTTAAGATTTACTTTAATAATAAGTCTCTCTATCTGTAGGGGCTCCCAGTGGGGGGGTCAACGCCCCCATGCTGCTATAGAGGAACTGCCTCAGGCCTCTATATAGATATTTGTGTCCTGGAAGTTATAGTGCTTTCGGCAGAATAGAGTTAATGTTTTCTATACACTTTGCATTGTGCACTTTAGATACTGACTGTCATGTTAGTCGGACCTATGAATTGTTTAAGAATTGTATTTAATAATATGAATTTATCTGTCACAATACTGTGCTGATTTTTATTCTTTTTAATTATGTAACTTTCTGCTTGTGTTCTGGGGAGAAAAGATAAAATTCTGCAATAAATATTGTTTAAAATAAAGAATCCGACACGCCCATTCAACTGACAGGGTTGCACTGTGGGGGGGGGGGGTGGGCTCAAAGTGCAACTGTCGTTACAAGTGCCACTTTGGTCAGCCACGTGCTTACTTGCCCATTAGGAATCCAGGGGAATAGGCAGAATAGGCAGCACTCACCAGGCGTGGCTTAAAGTCAGATGCAGTGCTCACCACATGCTGATTGGGACTAAAGAGCCTATTCTTCAGCTCACAAAAAAGGCCTGCAAACTACAATTAGACAAAGCCCTCGATGCCAAGCAGCGCCAGCTGACAACCAGGAATGCTCCCACAAAGTAGAGTGCTAGCATTTGAAGAGCAGGGTGAGGAGTGGTTTTCAGGCAGGTCACAAGGTCTTTGGTGCCCCTGAGGCCTCAGGGAGAATGGGGGGCACAAGCCAAAATGCCTTGGAGAACACTGGGGCACAAAGTAAGGAGCAGGCAGGCAGGCCAGCACAAGAGTCCAATTGCAGGTTGGCAGTCTCTCCAGCAATCCAACAGAAAGAAGGCCAGCACAACAAAGCAAGTACTCCAAATGGCGGTTCCTCCTGGCAGCACACCAATCCTCTGGGAATGTGCAGCATGTAAAGCCAGCAGCTTCTGGTTACAAGTTCATGCAGTGTCTAAAAACATGGCGTCTGCGCCACAATACTTATACTAAAAATGTCTTTGATGAAGGGGTGATGTCAAAGGAGCCCTAAGAAGTGTGCAACAACCCCTTTCAACCCAGCCCTGGCTCCAGACGTTCAATAGGAGGTAAATCAGCCCATTGTGTGAGGGCAGGACACAGCCTATACAAATGTTAAGTTTTAACTATCCCTCCCTCTCCCTGCCCAGGAAGGCAATAGGTATGCAGATGAATGCAAATGTATCCCCTGTCACACCCAGCCCCTTCTGTGTTGTTGTGGCTATTTGGAAAGTATGCACTAAAAGTAGCTGTCACCCAGCTCAGACGTGGGTTAGAGTCAGGCTGCAACAAACAGAGTCATAAGCGCAGGAATGTATGACGTTATTCCGCAGCCTTTTATCCCGACAGGTGGGGATTCCAATTGACCAGCTGTATTAAACTACCTTTTACCTAACAATGTATTTCCTCTCTCATTTCCATCTCATAGGACACTGCACCTTTCAGTGTCAACACCTGCCGGAACACATTGATACTAGCCATTAACCCTAATGGGGTGAGTCCCCACTTACTATTATTTTCAACTGCTCCGCCGCACTGAGAAAATGAGATTAATTTTTATCTGATTTTAATATCGTCGCCTCATGCATGGTCACAGCACTTTAGCGTGAAGTATGTTTTCCTCACAGTTTGAGTACTGCACAGTTATTTACAAAGTTGTGCGACGAACGTCATGAATATGAACATAACTACGCTGTGAATTTCCTTTTTCTTACAGGTTGACCTCCTAGATTGACAGGTTTCACTCTTAGGGTGCTGTGTGTGGTTTATCACTTTTGCTACATTGGCCCACTATTGACAGTGTAGATAGAACTTGCTACCGGTCCATGATGAATTGCCGTCTATATGACATTTAGGCAAGAAACATGTTGACCTTGGAGCACAGTACTCTGTTAACATTACAGCAGGGGTACGTCACACTTAGTTTTAACCAGGATAGGGGCCACACTCATTAAATTAGTTCTGATTGGACCTCTACTTCCTGTTTTAGTCTCACTTCTTTACACATCTACACTCACTAGGCCTCTCACACGCACTGCACCTTATGGCAAGGAATAAAAGATCTCCGCTAAAGAGCCCCTTCGAGGGTGCCCGTCAGGTATTGCAGCACCGACCCGACGAGGAGCAGACCCGATGATGAAGCATGACACCTAGCTGGCTGGGTGTGTGAGGGCCCTAATTCCGAAAGCAGGAATCCCCCTCCTTGATCTGGATATTAAGTGAGCTCTGTCTCACTTATGCAACCTGTATTGTTCAGTCAGGAACGGCATACCCTTCTATATTGATTAATCGTTGGGCATGTATGCGGACCTGGTAAGCAAAGCCTTTAGTCCCCCTCATTTGTAGACATTTCTGACAGCACTGAGCCATGGCTGCAAGGCCGAGGGAAGAGGGGCCCTCCGCAAGGTCTTTCATTGCTCCACCACGGCTATGATGTGTAGGGTGGGGGCCTCCAATCTCTTAGGCCTCGCAACCATGGTCAAGTGATGCAAGACCAAGGGGAGAAGACCCTCTTCCATGTGCCTTGCAGCATTACTGTAGTACTGTAAGCCCAGGAAATGGGTGTTCCCTCCGCTGAACTACTCCACTATGATCCAGAGCGGCGGAGCGCAGGGAAGGTTGGCCCCATCCCCTTGGCCTAACAGCTGTGTTCTAGTGCTGCAAGGCCTATTGGATGTGGCCTACTGCCCTGGCATCACATCCATGGTCTGGTGCTGCATGGCCCAGAAGAGGAGAGTCCCCTTCCCAAGGCCCCGCAGCCTTGGTCTCCAGACATCGCTGTGACGGACAAGTAGAGTTACCAATTTTCCATTATCACGTCACAAGACAATAGAGGGTGCCCTGTTGCATGGTATAGTCACGCAAATGCAATACAGTGTTAAATATATAGCCTTTCCCCAAGTAACAGTGCAATGCAGTCCTGGGTCTACTAATGTAATCAACTGTTTGATACTCGGCAAATAATTCTTTCCCTGTGCCTCATCCATTGATTTGACAATATGGCAGAACTTTGAAACTGGCTTCATGTATGAAATGGATATTAAGAGCATATACCCTGGACAGGTCCTGAGCATGGGTAGAGGAGGGGAGAAGATGGAGCTTGAGGTCAGAGCTGCTGACTTTGGAACTAAGGAATCAGGCGTGAGTCTGGTCTTGGCTCAACATCCTGTGATCCTGGGCATATCACTTAATCTCTCCCTATCAAAATAAGGACTATGTCCTTATGAAATGTAATTGGTGCTCATGTAAAGCACTCCAATCAATACCTTTAGGTTGAGTTTGCTCTATATTAAAACTACAGGAAAAATGGGTTTTTATTTACTCGTTCTAAGTTATTTGCATCTAAATAAGGGAATGTGCTCCTGACCCCTCAAGGAGCATGGCCCCCTCCTGTGCTGCAAAGCCTTCCTTTCTGCCACTGACAAGCATCTCTTTCCCAGCTCATCAGCGGCTGAAAGAGAGAGAGTTGCTTGTCTTTTTAAAATGGTTAAAACTGCCAGGCGACCAAATGTGTGATGATGGGCATCACCTTTTGCCTTTGAGCAGGAAGTGGTCGGGATCTCCATTCACAAGCCAAATCCGCCAAATGCAGACGGGCCTCACAGCTACGTCTGTGGCTTTAAGACCCAGGGGAGAAGGGGCACCTCCCTGGGGTTTAGCAACCCAGTGGAAGTGGGCCTCTTCCCCTATTCCTCACTACACATGCTTGCGAGGCCCAGGGGAGAGACATCCCTTCTCTGGGCCTCGCATATCTGCAGCATAGGTGTGAGGCCTAAGACGGGGAAATACTTATGCGAGGGCCCATGTTGGTGGGCTGAGCGCTGGCCCTGGGCAGCTGACCCTTGTGCCCATGCCTAGCGCCGGCCCTGCGTATACCCCTCGAACCCTCAGTTACAGCATTGGCATTTGAGTGCAGCATTCAGAACCACATTTTGGTGAATAGGGTGACCTGGGGCTGTCCCAGCATCGTATCGATCCTTTCCACCACCTCATTGGTTCCTGCGTTGTAGCCATTTGGGGCTCCCTGGCACGTCAGAGTTCATGGAAATATCTTAATGTTAATATGGCCTACAGGCTCATTCAAGGCTCCTTGGCGTAACGGCCAGAGTGGCTGACTTTGGAGCTGAGGAACCAGGTTCTAGTCTCGGCGTAGGCTCAACATTCTGTGATTCTGGGTAAATAAGTTAATCTCCCAGTGCCTACCAAAAATGAATGTGTCCTTGTGTAGTGTAACCAATTGGTGCTCATGTAAAGCGCTCTGATACCTTCGGGTCGAATTCCGCTATATAAAATTACTGGAAAAAAACAAAATATGAACTCGCCTCAGTAAGCTGACTTGCAGCCTTATATGATCGAGCACATCCCTTCTATATTGTCATTGTCTGTGCATGTACTGGCCACACCTCTGAGACATGCATAGGCATTATCGACGGATTTGCCCTCTTACAGAGCATGCCTGAGTATGAAATGTTCATGCAGTGCTTTAAGTGGGATGAAAAAACTGGGGGGGGTGGGGCGGTCTCTCAAAGGGGCGTGGTCGATGTAATTGAGGGTGTGGCTTAAAAACACCTACGCTAAAAATCTGTACTTAGCATAGTGTGCCGCCTGACTGGTATTTCGCTGCATCTGTCATTGGATTCAGATATATAATACAACAAGTAAAATTACACCTACAGCAAGCCAGGACTATTGGATTTGCCAATGGTTGTTTGTTGCATAGGATAAATAAACTAATACTATGCCTTTGTTGTATATAATATTGAAAATGATTCAGTTCTGAAATAATGACACTGTGAAAGAGCTAGGAGACCATTTGAAGTTACATCAAAGGCAATGAAGGGTGATACTGCTGCTGAGTTAAGATTTTCTTTTCACCCTAACGGTGAGGTAAAAAATGGAGAGCCCGATAGAGCATTGGCGGCTCCTCGAGGGAGTGCTGCGGGGTGGTGCGGCGGGGTGGAGTTATTAAACTCCGGCATACAGCCGAACAGAGTTAAGTAAATAAATAAATAAAAAATGTACATTGTGCGGGCTGAAACGGCAAATCGGCGTTGCAGTGCGCAATGTAATTCATTTTATTTATTTATTTATATACACTACTCCGTTGGGCCGCATTCCGGAGTTTACTACCCCCACCCTGCCCCTCCCCCACCTCACTGTCCCACAGCACTCCCTCGAGGAGCCGCCACTGGTGCAGGGTGAGTGCTGTGCCTATGTGAGTGAAGGGTGAGCTGTGTGAGTGACAGGAGTGCCTATGTGAGTGCACAGTGAGCGAAGCAAGAGTAGGGTGACAGAAGTGACTGCAGGGTGAATGATCTGACCACATGAGTTTGGGTTTGGGTGAAAGTGCAGAATAGGATGAATTAACGCATGGTTAGTGATGTGCTTGTTTGAGTGAGATTGCAGAGTGAGCAGTGAGAGTGACAGGTGACTGAAGTGTCACATGAGTGAAGGGTGAGTAGTGTGCTCATGTGCCTGCAGGGTTAAAAGCGCAAGTGCATGGTGAGTGGTGTGAGTGCAGTGTTATCACTGTGAGTGCAGGATGAGCGGTGTGCTCGTGTGTGACTGCAAGGTAAGTGGAAGGAGAACAGCGTGAGTTCATGGCGAGTGGCATGAGTGCAGTGTGGTGGCTGTGGGTGCAGTGTGAGCGGTGAGCTTCTGTGAGCACAGGCTAAGAGGAGGATGAACAGAATGAGTGCAGGGTAAAATCGTGAATGGTGAAGAGTGTGAGTGCAGTGTGATAGCTGTGAGTGTAGGGTGAGCAGTGAAAGTGATAGGTGAGTGGAGTGTCATATGCTTGCAGGGTGATCGGTGTGCTCGTGTGAGTGAAGGGTAGGAGTACGGTGAATGACATGAGTGCATGGTTAGCAGTGTGATCGCTGTGACTGCAGAGTGAGCATGAAGGGTGAGAAAGAGGAGTGGGTTGTCTGAATGCAGGATGTATTCCCAGATAATTGGAGTAACTCAGCAAAAGTTTAACATATCTAAAACCCTATGCCAGCCACCAATAACATGCTAATATGGCATCAATCAGGGGTAGAGGGTGGAGAAAATAAATAATGTGCTGATCCTGCAACAAACTTTCAGTCTCATGATTAGGGTTGCCAGCTAAGGTGGCATCCCTACTTGTGATATGCCTTTCATGAAATGCATTCTCCCACTGCGGAGGTAAAATAAAATACAAGTGTAATGAACAGGCAGAGTGGGGATCCAGGGGGTACTAGAACCAGTGAAAAAAACTAAGCCTTGTTAACCAATTTACAAAGGTATGTATATATGTAAATGGTCTTTTAAAGATATGTGAAAAACTCGGTTGTGGCAGAGATAAAATTCCAGACACACCACAGCTGATGCAACAGCAGCTCAAGCTGCAGCAGCCTGGACTAAAATGCACAACGGGGGAATAAAGCCCTTAAAGCCATATGGGCTTTAAGGGCACACCTGGGATAGGAGACCACGAGAGGACGTGGCTACATCCACCTGCATTATACATGGGCAGCCACAGCCAACCGCCGAAATCCATACAAGAGTGGGGTAGGAATACACACAGGGCCGGACTGGCTGTAGCGGATATTGGGCGTTTCCCCGTGAGGCTGGAAGGGCGGGGGCTGGTTTTGGAGAGGTTGGGCTGGGGGCCAGTTTAGCAGCAGTGCTGCAATATCGGCCCCCAGTAACAAAAGCAGCGGTGCTAGGTGCCGGATTTGTTGAGTAGCAGTGCTTCACACTTGCACCCTCGCCCAACCCCCTAACATCCCTCCCTCAGGACGGTCTAATAACATTGCCAGGGTCAGGGTCGGATTGGGATCACAATTTGGCCCGGACACTGACGAAAAAAGTGGCCAACATTTGCGGGTCATGGCCCTCATTCACGTGGCGTGGCCCACATTCGCTGGCATGCCCTTTCATGAAACACACAAGTAATGTAAGTGGGAGGATATTGTTCTTGGGAAGGACACAGGGCCAATGTGACAATGTCCTACAAGCTGAGCAACTGTAAAACAGCGAGGCCCCTTTCTATTACAAAATTATTCCCAGTCCTCCAGCGCAGGAGCATTTGAAAACAGCGAGGCCCCTTTCTCTTAAAAAATTATTCCCCAGCCCTCCAGCGCAGGAGCACCTGAAAAACAGTGAGGCCCCTTTTGCTTAAAAAATTATTCCCAGCCCTCCAGCGCAGGAGCACCTGAAAAACAGCGAGGCCCCTTTCGCTTAAAAAATTATTCCCAGCCCTACAGCGCAGGGGCATCTGCAAACAGCGAGGCCCCTTTCTCTTAAAAAATTATTCCCCAGCCCTCCAGCGCAGGAGCACCTGAAAAACAGTGAGGCCCCTTTCTATAAAAAAATTATTCCTCAGCCCTCCAGCACAGGAGCACCTGAAAAACAGCGAGGCCCCTTTCTCTTAAAAAAATATTCCCAGCCCCACAGCGCAGGGGCATCTGAAAACAGTGAGGCCCCAGCTATTTGTAAATTACTCAGCCCTCCCCAGCCCTTCACTGCCTCAGGGCAATGGCGTGGCAGGCGAGGGGCTAAAGCAAAAACACAGCTTCTGGGCCATCCATGGGAGTGGGGGGAGGCTAAGGTGAAGATGGTGCGAGTTCCCCACATCACCTGGCCCCCATAGAGAGACCCATTCTTCCTCGCCCACTATGCCCTGAATGTGAAGGACTAATGCAAGCACTGTTTCTGGGCTGCGTGGGCCCCAGGGGGGACGAGGTGAAAATGGCTCATAGGCCTGAGGAACACCTAGCCCCCTGGGAGGACGATTCTGACACACAATCACCTGTGGTGATGTGATGCTGATACTGGCAGAGACTTGTGAGAACATCATGATGTCATATGGAATGCTTAAGGTGGTTCTGCTCTGAGGTTCTCTGGAGGGCAGTTGGACTCTGTGCTGTAGCTGTGCTGGCTGGGACGGCTCTCTGTACCCCTTAATAAATACTTTATGTGAAAAGCATCTTGGAGCCATCGCCTCGTCTTTACAGTGGCGACAGAGGATGGGATACTGAGTTGCCACTGCTGCCGCATTCGCCACTGCTGCCACCTGTCTACATTCAGCATCAATGGGTACGTCTTGACTGCTGGCATTCCAGCCATTCAACTGTGAGTAGTTTTTTTTTTACCTCACTTCAGTCGTTCGATGGTACAGAGAGCCGTGCCCATTTCGTATCCCCTTCATATTCCTGGGATTACACCCAATTTAAATGTTTGCGGGATTTTCGTGATTAGGAGTTCACGTGATTAGGAATCACCGCGCCTCAATTTTAGTTGAAACGTACTCACTTAAAAAAAAAAAGAGAAAATATGCCTCATTAAAGGAAAGGTTTTACCTTCGTTCCGCTTTCCCCTGTCGTCTCTCTCGACCGTTATTGCTGGGAGCCGGAGGTGTTCACCCTTCTGCCGTCTCCTCTATTTGATGACGTCGTAGAACCTTCCTCGGAGCTTAGCGATTGAGGCCAACGCGGATTCTACAAACTACATGGTGTGTGAAGCCTCTTCAGCAGAGACGCTTCGAATTTGTCGTCAGCGCGTAACGTCGCGTTTACAGCGGCCATTTTTGATAGGTCTTTTCTTCACTACATGTAATCTTCTACACAACGTAGTGCTCAGTTGGGAGTACTAAATTTTACCGATTAAATCTTCAACCTTCAAGTGCGCACAGCTGATTGTCACACTCTCTGATGTGTACAGTTTTTTTTTCGATTTCTACATGATTGCTCGCACGTGTGTCCTGATAACTCATAAAGTTCAATTACAAAGATAACGTGTTAGTTATTTTTGAATATGCATTTTTGTCAGTGTTCAAGCTAAGTTCATCACTTCAACACAGCGCAACGCTACCATCTAGTGGCTAAAATTGAACATTTTTTTTAATCTCTCCTCATCATCTGTGTTCACAGCTAATTGTGAGAATTGTTAGCTTTGTGTTTCTTCTCTGTATAGCAAAGCTTAACTTTCTCATCTTCTGTTTCCTTGCAGAAGTAGTGAATTTTCAGACAATTTTTTTTTCTTTATCTTCTTCTTCTTCTTCTTTTCTCACACTCATTTCTTCTTTTTAATCATTTTCATCCTAAGGTTTTTTTGTTTTCATTGACAACATGCAGAGTGTCACTGCACCAGCGCCTTTTCTACAAGAACCTGGAGAACCTCCTTTGGAATGGAAGTTATGGTTTAGATCGTTCAAGGCATATTTAGGTGTGATTGATGGTCAAAGATACAGACCTGAAAGGAAAAAGAACCTAATGTATTACCATCTAGGGGTTGAAGGACAAAATGTATTTGATCATCTACCTCCCTACGACCCGCCTGAAGGTGAAGACCCTGACGAATTTCAAACAGCAGTAGCGCAATTGGACAAATATTTTACTAAAACAAAGAATATTGTAGTACATAGATATACGTTTTTTACGAGAACACAGAAATCTGATGAAAGCATAGATACTTTTATTACAGCTTTAAAAGTTTTGGCTTCTAAATGTGAGTTTGAGAACTTTACTTCCCAACTAGTGAGAGACCAACTGGTTGCACGTTGTTATTGTAAAAAGATACAAGAAAGACTACTTACATGTAAAGATCCTACCCTAGACAAGGCAGTAGACATTGCTAAAAGTATTGAAAGTTCGATGGATGACGCAAAACAGCTTGAAACTGCTCTATCTAACTCTTGCATCTCAGGTGCTGTTTCTACCAAGCATCCCGGTGCTAGTTCTACCAAACCTCCTATTCCCATGCATCCCGGTGCTAGTTCTACCACACCTCCTATTCCCATGTATGACAATGCTTTTAGGGGTAATGTTTTTCGTGACAACATTAGAAGACCGGGCATTCTTAGGGGTGGAAGATCTTTCATGCAAGATAGGCAATATAGTTCTAGAATATATTGCTATAGATGTGGTTCTTCTTTACATGTTTCTTCTTTTAAAAATTGTCCAGCCATCAATCGACAGTGTGGGCAGTGTGGAAAAATGGGCCATTTCGCTAAGGTCTGTATGAGTAGCAGGAGAAGAAATGTTAGATGTGTAATTAACGAAGGTGACAATGCTTATGATGAAGATGTTATCAATCAAAAATATGTTGTAGTAGGTAAAAACCGTAATGAAAAGGGGCAACTAAACATTCCTGATCCTGAAGTCCTGGTTACGATTGAAACGAGTCAAATTCAGCTTCTAGTTGACACAGGGGCTCGTATTACTATTGTGGCGCAAGAAAAGTATCAGAAGTTCTGGTATCAGAAAAGTTTATTGCCACCGGATGTTCTCACAGTAGCCTTTGAAGGTAGTAGAATTGAGTTGTTAGGATATTTCTGGGCCACTATCAGTGTGTTAGGTGAAACCATCAAAGGGAAGGTATATGTTGCTAAGAGAGGGATCAATGTTCTTGGTCTCGTCCATCAAGCAGAGTTCGGATTAACTATCAGGCCTGGTTTGGAGAACCCTGTTTTTATTGACAAACAGCTTGATCAAAGTCATATTCCTTCCACTAAACATACCTACTCGCTTTCTAGCACACAGTCACTCAATGATTGGGAACTGAAGTTCAGCAAAGTTTTGGAAAATCGTCTTGGCAGGATAACTAATTTTCAACACTTTATAAAGCTTAAAGAGAATACTACTCCTGTCAAACACAGGTTGTGCAATGTTCCATTGAGTATCAGGGATGATCTTTCTAAACACCTACAAAATTTGCGTGAGCAAGGCATAATTGAAAAAGTTGAGTCCACTCTTTGGCTTTCTCCTATTGTTTTAGCAAAGAAAAGGTCTGGGGACTTGAGGATGTGTGTCGACTTGAGAAGTCTTAATGAGGCCATCTGGGTTGACGGTTTTCCTCTTCCACGCATTGAAGATCTTATTGCGAAAGTTGGGTCGTCTTCATGGTTTACCAAATTGGACCTCAAAGCTGCGTATCATCAAGTTGAACTTCATCCTCAGTCTCGACACCTCACTGCTTTTGTCACTCCTGATGGTGTCTTCCAGTTCTGCCGACTTCCTTTCGGTCTAGCCTCTGCGGCTGCGGTCTTTCAGAGACTAATGACTGAAATGTTTAGACACAATCCCAATGTTGTAGTATTCCAAGATGACATTCTTATCTTCACTAATAATGAAGCCGAGCATGACTTAGTTCTCAATCAGGTTTTTAGTGTATTAGAAAGTCGAGGGGTGACCTTACAGAAAAGTAAGTGTTCTTTCAAAGTAAAAGAGATTGAATACCTAGGCCACATAATATCAGAACAAGGTATAAAACCTAGACCCGGTTTAGTCAAAAGCATTGTAGAGGCACCAGCTCCCAGAACAAAGAACAACTTATGTCTTTTCTTGGACTCCGTGAGTTTTATGCAAAATTCATGAAAGATTTTGCTAAAACTACAGAGTGTTTTAGGACTCTACTTAAAAAAGGAGCGACATTTACCTGGTCAGAAGAGTGCGAAAAAGGTTTTCAATTCATTAAGAGTCACATCGTTAGTGCACCTGCCTTGCAAGCTTTTGTGGAAGGTAGGCAAACTATTATTACAGTTGATGCATGTGAGTATGGTCTGGGTGCTGTGCTGTCGCAATTTGCTGAAGGGAAAGAGTACACAGTGGGGTTTGCATCCAGGACTCTTCGGCCGGTTGAACAGACATATTCGGTTATCGAAAAAGAACTGTTAGCTTGTGCTTGGAGTGTTGAGAAGTTCAAGTCGTATTTGTGGGGCAGGTCTTTTGTCCTTGGAACTGATCATAGACCATTAGTTGACATCTTTTCTGGAAAGAATATCAAACGCACCACTGCTAGGTTGGCCAGGCTGTCAACCAAATTACTAGAATATACATTTATGGTAGAGTACATCCCTGGAGGGAGAAATAGCAGAGCGGATTGTTTGTCTAGGCTTCCTATTCATGACACAGATGAGCAAGATTGGGAAACTGATGTAGAGGAATGGTTTGTAGCATGTGTCAATCATGACATCCTCTCATTTGCAGAAGAAGACTGGGTCACTGAAGTCGATAGAGAGGTTGTGCTCAGTGAGGTTATTTCGTTGATCAAAAAAGGTTGGCCAAAAGAGAAACTTCTTTCTCCAGATCTTCAAATGTTCTGGAAAGTCAACAGTGAACTTTCTCTTGAAGGTGGAAAAGTTGTTAGAAGTGACAAACTTGTACCTCCCTCGTGCTACCGATATAAAATCATTTTGGCTGCTCATGCGGGTCATCTGGATGCAACTATTACTAAAAGAAAGGTAAGATCCGATTTTTGGTGGCCAAGGATGGACTCTCAAATTGATGAGTTGGTTAAACAGTGTGTACGGTGCAATACTAGTGACAAAGTTCTAGTATTAGAGGGTACTGTTGATTCTCCTGTATCTCCCCCTGGGAGAGCCTGGGAGAAAATAGGCATGGATTTTCTTGGGCCTTTTCATGTTCTTCCTGCCAACTCTAAATATTTTTTGGTTCTTGTTGATCATTTATCCAGATGGGTTGAGGTTGAACCCATCAGTGTTCCCAATTCCAAAAGTGTCAAAACTTGTCGCAATAAGATTTTCCTTAGGGAAGGTTTTCTGGAGGAAATTCTTACAGACAACGGTGTGCAATTTACCTCACAAGAGATGATTTGTTTTTTACGTTCTTGTGGTATTAAACACACTAGAACTCCTCTTTATCATTCACAAAGTAATGGAAAAACCAAGAGATTTAATAGAGTTATTGTAGAGTGTGTCCAAGCAGCTTTTAGATCAAAGACTTGCATTTTCCAAGCAGTGAATGATCTTGTTTTGTCATATCGCACGTCGCCCCATGTGGCCACCAATTTTAGTCCATTCGAACTCATGAGAGGGAGAAAAGCTCCTTCGCAGGTTTATCCTTTTTGGATGGTGAAATCTTTTCACAGTGATTGTGACATGAGGAGCATGTGGGATTCTGCTAATAAAAAATCATCCGAAATTTGTAAAAACATTGAACCTGTTGTTGAAAAAGAAACCCACAGTATTTGCATTGGGGATTGGGTTAGAGTAAAAAATCCAGTGTCAGTTAGAAAAGGTCTCTCAAAGTTTCTAGATTCTCAGCAGGTTGTGGGTATTAGGAAGAATGCTGTTAAGTTGGCCAACGGAAATTGGTGGAATACCTCTCGAGTAGCTAGGGATCCTTGTTATTTTAACAAGAATGTAAAAAATGACAAAGATACTTTAAGAGACGATTGTGGTATTAGAGCACCAGAATTCATACTAAATCGAGCAGACTATGAGATTATGTATAAATTATTTTGTGTTATGTTTATGTTTCACTCTTTCCTTCTTTATATATTTTATTGAATTATTATACTGTTATAAGTTTTTTTGTTAAAAAGGGGGAGGTGTGGTGATGTGATGCTGATACTGGCAGAGACTTGTGAGAACATCATGATGTCATATGGAATGCTTTCGGTCTAGCCTCTGCGGCTGCGGTCTTTCAGAGACTAATGACTGAAATGTTTAGACACAATCCCAATGTTGTAGTATTCCAAGATGACATTCTTATCTTCACTAATAATGAAGCCGAGCATGACTTAGTTCTCAATCAGGTTTTTAGTGTATTAGAAAGTCGAGGGGTGACCTTACAGAAAAGTAAGTGTTCTTTCAAAGTAAAAGAGATTGAATACCTAGGCCACATAATATCAGAACAAGGTATAAAACCTAGACCCGGTTTAGTCAAAAGCATTGTAGAGGCACCAGCTCCCAGAACAAAGAACAACTTATGTCTTTTCTTGGACTCTGTGAGTTTTATGCAAAATTCATGAAAGATTTTGCTAAAACTACAGAGTGTTTTAGGACTCTACTTAAAAAAGGAGCGACATTTACCTGGTCAGAAGAGTGCGAAAAAGGTTTTCAATTCATTAAGAGTCACATCGTTAGTGCACCTGCCTTGCAAGCTTTTGTGGAAGGTAGGCAAACTATTATTACAGTTGATGCATGTGAGTATGGTCTGGGTGCTGTGCTGTCGCAATTTGCTGAAGGGAAAGAGTACACAGTGGGGTTTGCATCCAGGACTCTTCGGCCGGTTGAACAGACATATTCGGTTATCGAAAAAGAACTGTTAGCTTGTGCTTGGAGTGTTGAGAAGTTCAAGTCGTATTTGTGGGGCAGGTCTTTTGTCCTTGGAACTGATCATCGACCATTAGTTGACATCTTGTCTGGAAAGAATATCAAACGCACCACTGCTAGGTTGGCCAGGCTGTCAACCAAATTACTAGAATATACATTTATGGTAGAGTACATCCCTGGAGGGAGAAATAGCAGAGCGGATTGTTTGTCTAGGCTTCCTATTCATGACACAGATGAGCAAGATTGGGAAACTGATGTAGAGGAATGGTTTGTAGCATGTGTCAATCATGACATCCTCTCATTTGCAGAAGAAGACTGGGTCACTGAAGTCGATAGAGAGGTTGTGCTCAGTGAGGTTATTTCGTTGATCAAAAAAGGTTGGCCAAAAGAGAAACTTCTTTCTCCAGATCTTCAAATGTTCTGGAAAGTCAACAGTGAACTTTCTCTTGAAGGTGGAAAAGTTGTTAGAAGTGACAAACTTGTACCTCCCTCGTGCTACCGATATAAAATCATTTTGGCTGCTCATGCGGGTCATCTGGATGCAACTATTACTAAAAGAAAGGTAAGATCCGATTTTTGGTGGCCAAGGATGGACTCTCAAATTGATGAGTTGGTTAAACAGTGTGTACGGTGCAATACTAGTGACAAAGTTCTAGTATTAGAGGGTACTGTTGATTCTCCTGTATCTCCCCCTGGGAGAGCCTGGGAGAAAATAGGCATGGATTTTCTTGGGCCTTTTCATGTTCTTCCTGCCAACTCTAAATATTTTTTAGTTCTTGTTGATCATTTATCCAGATGGGTTGAGGTTGAACCCATCAGTGTTCCCAATTCCAAAAGTGTCAAAACTTGTCTCAATAAGATTTTCCTTAGGGAAGGTTTTCTGGAGGAAATTCTTACAGACAACGGTGTGCAATTTACCTCACAAGAGATGATTTGTTTTTTACGTTCTTGTGGTATTAAACACACTAGAACTCCTCTTTATCATTCACAAAGTAATGGAAAAACCAAGAGATTTAATAGAGTTATTGTAGAGTGTGTCCAAGCAGCTTTTAGATCAAAGACTTGCATTTTCCAAGCAGTGAATGATCTTGTTTTGTCATATCGCACGTCGCCCCATGTGGCCACCAATTTTAGTCCATTCGAACTCATGAGAGGGAGAAAAGCTCCTTCGCAGGTTTATCCTTTTTGGATGGTGAAATCTTTTCACAGTGATTGTGACATGAGGAGCATGTGGGATTCTGCTAATAAAAAATCATCCGAAATTTGTAAAAACATTGAACCTGTTGTTGAAAAAGAAACCCACAGTATTTGCATTGGGGATTGGGTTAGAGTAAAAAATCCAGTGTCAGTTAGAAAAGGTCTCTCAAAGTTTCTAGATTCTCAGCAGGTTGTGGGTATTAGGAAGAATGCTGTTAAGTTGGCCAACGGAAATTGGTGGAATACCTCTCGAGTAGCTAGGGATCCTTGTTATTTTAACAAGAATGTAAAAAATGACAAAGATACTTTAAGAGACGATTGTGGTATTAGAGCACCAGAATTCATACTAAATCGAGCAGACTATGAGATTATGTATAAATTATTTTGTGTTATGTTTATGTTTCACTCTTTCCTTCTTTATATATTTTATTAAATTATTATACTGTTATAAGTTTTTTTGTTAAAAAGGGGGAGGTGTGGTGATGTGATGCTGATACTGGCAGAGACTTGTGAGAACATCATGATGTCATATGGAATGCTTATGGTGGTTCTGCTCTGAGGTTCTCTGGAGGGCAGTTGGACTCTGTGCTGTAGCTGTGCTGGCTGGGACGGCTCTCTGTACCCCTTAATAAATACTTTATGTGAAAAGCATCTTGGAGCCATCGCCTCGTCTTTACATCACCCCTCTCCAGTCCACCATCAGCGTGATTGCTTGGCAGGATAGGGGGTCAAGGAGAGGCCACAGCTGATCATCGCTGAACGGCCAGCCGCACAGCGAGGCTGCTTTCCTCTCTCTGTCAGTGCTCTCTGTGGACTGGTAAAGGGGGAAAAAACCAGCCCACAGAGTGCACTGTGACACCGGCCCTTCGGCCCATGCCCGAGTGCCCGCAGTGCCAATCCTCCCCTGGCCAGGGTTGCTTTTTGTTCTCAGTCCGACGCTGAACACACAGCCTCGTCGCCAATGTTATGCTGCCCCTTCGACACAGGACACAGAAATTATTTACTGACACACTGCAGGCTATGATGACGGCAGAGGCATTGTCGTGCCCATCCATTATTTGACCCACAGGCCCAGGGTCTGGCAAAGGGTGGGGTGGATATATGATGGCATCTGAAACCATAAATCTGACACCTTCAAATCACGAGAAGTGGCCAACAGAGCATAACAGGTAAGGCAATTCAGATCCCCAAACCTGTGATCGAGGCTACCTGATTGGCTCGCATGGATATTCTTATCCTTGGCGTAACCCATGTTCCTACAGCCCCTGCGGCGCTAGGGGGGCAACCCTTCAAGTGGCCACCAAATCTTCAGGGGCCCCCATTCAGCCTAAGGCCAATGTATATTATTGAGATCTGATATTCTCAGTGGCCCCTTTTCACAATGTGCATGGGGGCCCTTCATTTTGCGTTATGCCACTGTTTATCCTGTTATCAAACCAATATATTTGCACAAGACAGGACATGAAGGATAGCTTCACCTCTTCCACTTTCTATTAGCCAACTAAACAACCGCACAGTATCTGTTTTATCTTTGGTCAGGAGCGGCACCGGGGCCCAGAGGCCAAAGGAGCCCACTGAACCCTAATGATTGCTGTATCCTATCATTCAGAAATCAGCCAGGGGCCTACTTCCTTCCTTGCACTAGGGACCACCATGACACCCTTACTACGCTACCGGTTTGGGTGTCTGCTTTCCCCCTTTAAACTTATGTAGGACCATCACGATTTGCGCAGGTGTACCTTTTACTTTCCCCCTGCTCGTTTTATTCCGCATGGAAGATATCATTTCTTCCGAGTTTACCTGAAACAGGCGCAGCGCTTTTCTCAGAAGAAGCCAGAAAACAACTCCTCGGTCTTTTTATACACTGCCATAAATTGTGTTCCCATGTCACAACGTACACCCTAGGGATGCGCAAGGAGACACTATAATCTCGCACAGGTGCGCGCCATATTATTACTGCCTGGTCTGACACTGACACTGCAGTCATGTATAGACATTGGACTCTCTGATTCTGCGACTTAAGCCTCCACTTCCCTCAACCTCCGACCTCCGCCTCCCAATATCTCATCAGGGAAGGGTTTGTTCAGCAAATCTGCCAGAAATGAAAAATAGGACTGGAAATCAGTATTCAACTAACACCTATGAACAGCAATAAAAGCTATAACTGCAGTGTCCAGTCATTAACAGCCCTCTAATGTCCTGCAAAAAAAGCGCAGGAGCTCCGCTGTGGGGCCGGTGGGGGTCTGCCAGAAGCTGTAGGGAAGGCTGTGGGGCCGCTGGGGTCAGAGTTGCTGTCAGTGTGCTGGTCTTGATGCAGATGTAGGGTCCTGCATGTAGGGTGTAAGCAGCCCCAGCTAAAGGAATTTTTTTTTCCATATATGTTGGGCCCACCTCATAAGCCTCGCTCTCTCGTGGACCGTCCTTTCTTGGCCGAGAGTGTTTCTGGCCTGTGGGATCACTACTGCAGGGATAAGAAAGTGAAGATAGTTAAATCCTGTTTTCCAGTGGGTCTGCATAAAGACAGACAAGTCTCCCGTCTTCTCTGCATTACCAATCCACCTTGGCGCGAGCGCCTATCTAACCGACACACAAGCAGATGAACTAGGTAAGAAACTCTCTTCACCTGAGAAATACAACAGACCACCTACCTTCCTGTTGGCACCTGGTACCCTACCAGATCCCAGAAGTGCGCAGCTCTCAGGTTGCAATAGGTCAGGGGTGCATTTTCATCTTGAGGAGCTTTGGGACCCTTTCATATTTTGGGGCATTCTATTTGAACTTTATTACCCTTTTTTTTGCTAATTTAAGGCTGCAAGATTCTAAATTATATTGAATTATGTGTTACATTTTCAGAAAGAGGGTCGAACAAGGACAGTCAAAATATTTCTTGGATGGGGCTCCAAAGTCCTTTAGTTCAGTAGTTCTTATCCTGTGATCCGAAGACTACTCAGTGGTTCTGCGATTGTTTTACAAAATGAAATAACATCAAAATGAATACATCAAAATAAATAAAGTATATACAAATACAGAAGCACAATTGAAAATGTGAAAACCGTTTCTATATCTGATTTTGAATCAAATAAAATATGTCAATATTTATTCTTGTTTTCACATTTTTATGTATTGTGTTGAGGTTAAAATCATAGAAGTTGCTTAGGGGTTCCAATAATGACTCAGTAGTGGTACTCGGTTTCCGGCAATGATTCAGTGGGGGTCCATGGAAGTCAAAAGGTTAAGAATCACTGCTTCTGATGAGAAGAGGTAGGAAGAGATGGAGGGGCCAATTCCGATTCCGGACGCAAAACGAACCGACCGACACGGACCCGGACCGAATACCGACCGACACGGACCAGCGCCGTACGACCCGTGCAGTACGATGCAACGCGTGTGAATTACAACCGACACGTACGGAATACAAGCCGTACGACCGAGCCGTAGGGAAAATAGTGATCAGGCCGGAAAACCGACGTGATTATCACCAACCAACACGAACCAGGAATGAACCCGACCGACCCGTACCAGTAATGTACGATTCACGCAGTACGATACAATGCGTGTAAAACCAGACCAACTCGCACAGAGACCAAGCCGCACGACCGACACGCACAGACAACCCGGCACACAAGCAATATAGACCAACGCGTACCAAACACAGAAGATAGGCAGTGTGAACGAGGCGGAGAAGCCTGCACGAGACAACAGCAGCGTCCGTTTCCGTCACATGAACGTCTCCTTCATGCCTACAAAACCCAAAGAAAAAAAGACCAAAAAAGGACCAAACAAGCAATGACAAAGCCAATAAATACCAAAGAAAAAAACATGGGACAAAGGCACACCCACAACTCCAAATATATAAAGGACTACAATCACTACCATCATCCCTTGCAAACAGGAGACACAGCAAGCAGCAAACACCAGTACACAGCAAACACAGACACACTCACAACTCCCCCATCACACAACTCACACACCTCATACAAAAGCACACACACATACACCCAGCAAAATCAACACCAAACCACCCTCACTTGCACCCTCACACACACATTCCTCACCACCACCACCCATCACCATGCCCCCAAAGAAGAATCCGAAGTTCACAGATAGTGAGTTAGAAGTGCTGGTAGACGAGATCAGAGTAGAGCCACATTTGTTTGTTACATTGGTCCAAAGGACCCCCATCTCACAGAAAACCAAGATGTGGGCGAGGATTGTGGACAAGGTGAACGCCCAAGCACCAGCAAGGCGCACAAAGGACGATATCCAGACGAGGTGGTATGACGTGCGCAGGAGGGTCAAGAAACTCATAGAAAAAGATCACGCCCTGAGTCAGTGCACCGGCGGTGGCCCTCCTGAAAAAAACAGTCTACTTCAGGACCTGGGAGGAGAAGGTGCGGGATATCCTACCACCAGAGAGCGTCCATGGCCTAACAGACATCCCAGAGCCTGGTGAGTACACAAACAACATACCCAAGATTGTGTGGCAAGGGGACAGTGAAACCATGCACAGCAAGCAAAGCTACACTAACCAATAGATAATCAGCCCAAGATGTGTGTGCCAGTCAGACAAACACAATACCTGCCATCTCATAGTGACTGGGAACTGTGTCATAACATGCACCAACCTACAAACAAATAGAGCAAGCCAGTGGCACAAAGCCAAATAGACCCTGCCAGACAGTTTGCCACCACAAACACACCACCTCACAGTGCAGCTGACTGTCAGGAAGGAATAGTGGGGATGCAGGTGAAGTGAGTGTACCCAAAAGCACGATGGGGCCTGTAGTCACAGATAATGCTCCCCCTCCTGATTGGCCCATCAAGACTTCTCTGAAACATGCCCACATCACAGGGAGTGGAAAATCACTGACAAGATGGCTGACATTGGGTCCTGCTGTGGGGAGCCCAAGGCCCTGCTCAGTGTTGTTTGCAAATTAGACCCCACTGACTGACATCCTGAAAGGCAACTTGGACGCCCTACAATGGAAGTACGTTTCATGATGGGATGGAGGACTGACAGCCCTGACCATACTTACCAGCATGGGGAGACACCCCCCCCCCTCAACACAGACTCCACACAACTCACCGGGTACAATGCATTGACACACACCTCAGTGAAAGATCAGCAAAAGATACCCCATACTGGGTGCAGCTGTGTGAAGCACAGGGGCTCACTTTTGACTTGTAGACAAACAAACACCAGGATTTCACAGTCAGACATCTTGCCACTGCTGTCACACCCCCTCACAGGGAAGCAGAGTCAAGAGGGAGGAAGTATGGGCATGCTGGGAAGGGGGGTGTAGCCAAGAGTATGATGGGACTCACAGTCACAGACAATCTACACCCACCCACATGGCCCAGCAAGATCAAACTGAACCATACTCGCCTCACAGGGAGTGGGAAGGGACTGACAAGATGTCT
Source organism: Triturus cristatus (assembly GCF_964204655.1). NCBI lineage: Eukaryota > Metazoa > Chordata > Amphibia > Caudata > Salamandridae > Triturus > Triturus cristatus. Next base: position 886,985,174 of record NC_140579.1, read on the forward strand.
GACACTGGGCTGTGTTGTGGGGAGCACAAGGCCATGCTGGGAAATGGCCAACAACAAACATCAGGACTTCACAGTCAGCCATCTTGCCATTGCTGTCACACCCCCTCACAGGGAAGCAGAGTCAAGAGGGAGGAAGTATGGGCATGCTGGGAAGGGGGGTGTACCAAGAGTATGTTGGGACTCGCAATCACAGACAATCTACACCCACCCACATGGACCAGCAAGATCAAACTGAACCATACTCACCCCACAGGGAGTGGGAAGGGACTGACAAGATGTCTGACACTGGGCTGTGTTGTGGGGAGCACAAGGTCATGCTGGGAAATGGCCAACAACAATATCAAACTCTGTCCGTGACAAGCTGGGAAAAAGCAGTGTACAGGCAGGCATCTGTTTGAAAAGTAGAAAATGTCATGTTTGTGAACCATCAATGCATGTAGAAACATACCTCACATCGTGTGTCTCTTCCAAACACAGGTGGTGCTGAGCACCCAGCACCAAATGATGAGGATTCCCCGGCCCAGACACTGGCGGACACTGAGCTCTCTGGTCTGACTCTCTCTTTGTCCTCTTCGGATGACGACGACCAACCTGGCACCTCCGGTGTGAGCCATCATGCAGCACCAGCAGCATCAACATCTGCACCCCCTGTACCCACGCCTCCAGCATCTGTACACCGACAGGGCACCACCGCCAACATGGACAGACCAAGACCAATGAACACCCACAGCACAGAGACACAGGACCCCCAGGAAGCTACAGCAAACACCACCAGCAACACCACCCAAGGGGTCCCAGTGTCACCTGTGCGTCCTGCCGCTGGTCCTGCCCGTGTGGATAGGGGTGCTGGGAGGGGTGGGAGGCAGAGGGCGCGCCTTGCAGAGGGGTCTGGACTGCATGATGACCCCCACCTGGCACGCATCCTAGATGCGTACCAGGATAGCACCTGAGGATTTGGCCAGGTAGTGGGGATACTCAAAGACATGCAACACGAGGAGGTCGCCCACCATGCCCGCATGGAGGCCAAGTGCGATGCCATTACTGCGGTGCATCAGGACATACTCCAATGCCTCCGCCAGATCAAGACCAACCTGTCCACACCTCCCTGTGTGGCCACAACATCTGTCACAACATCATCTGCCAGCGCCACAGGGAGGGAGGAGGACTCTGGCGGAGAGTCCCGGCCTGCACCTGAGGATTCCCCCCCCCCACCCCGGAAGAAGAGGGGTCGTCCGAAGAAGGACATGTGAGAGGCAGATGTCCCAGCACATCCCCCAGGGCCTCTAAACCTGTTCTGGACAATGTTCCTTGTGCGCAACCCGTTCACCTTGTCCAATCGCACACAACTCGCCCATATGACATGGAGGGTTCATGTTGGGCCAATGTAGCAGCTAACTGTGGACTTTACTCTGGACATTTCATCTACCAGCACTTCCAACTCCAATGTGAACTTTGGATTCCCAACCCAATGGACAGCACCCACCATCCTGTGCACTTCCCACACACATGTTTGTAAAAAACTCACCAGTACACCATACTTGCCTCTTGTGAATTCAACTTGTCATGTTCAGGGAGATGTCGATCTGCTACACAACACAGTGCATGCCAAATACTGCAACAATGTGACCAAAGTAAGGTGAGTCATGGTGATGTGACACATGTGAGGGAGACTCACCACTATGGCAACACAAAACATACTCACCATGGCCATGTTACTCATCACACACAATGATGTTGACCTGAAACACATTGGCATGCACAGACACAACACCAACCCCAGTCAGTGGTAAAAAGTCCACAGGTGAGTTAAGCAGATGTCACTCAGATGTGGGAAGACAGACAACGCACATAACCAAGCGTAGCACAGGTTCATTACACATCAGCAACACGTTTATTCCACAATAGTTGCATGGTAATTCTACGTAACAGTGGACACACGCTCTCAATGTTTTGGAGAATGGAAGTGCAGGGATGTGTGGTACATCTGTTGATGGGAATTGTCAACTTCCACACTGGTGTTGGCTTCTGGGTGTTGGGGGTCAGTGTTGACCACACAACAGGCAAAGTACCCTGGGAAGGACAGACAAGATACAGTCAAAAGCACAGAAGAACAGGAGAGAAATGCAATACACATGCACAAAACATGTTGCAAGACACCTACACAAACACTAGTTAGCAGTACTACCCTATTGTGGAGTACACACCACCTGAATGGACACATCACAGCACGCATCCAGTCAAGTGGCACACAGACACACTCAGACAGCAACCGAGCTGGCACAACACATTCCAGGCTACCTCCATACATTCACATAATAACCCTGGAAACTCACATTCAGGTGAAGAAGTTGTTGATGAGCTGTGAGCAGACGTCACCATCATCTTCATCATCACTGGCATCTTGGCCCAGGGCGGGATCCTCCACAGGTGCCGGAGGTTGGTCATCGTCATCCTAGATGAGAGGCACCTCCTTCCGCACCGCCATGTTGTGTAGCATGCAGCAGACAAGGATTATTTTGCACATCTTTGCAGGCTCATATGGGAGGGCCCCTCCGGTCTTGTCCAGGCAGCGAAAGCGGCTTTTCAGGAGGCCGAATGTCCGCTCAATCACCCTCCTTCTCCGACCATGTGCCTCATTGTAGCGCAGCTCGGCTGGTGTCACGGTTCCTGAGGGGTGTCAGTAACCACGGCATATAGGGGTATCCTGAGTCACCTACACACACAAAAATGAACAAGTAGATGAGTTTTGTAGGAGTGCGGAAGACAACATTGACAAACACACACAATGAGAAACAGTCAGTACACACCAACAAGCCAGGCATGCTGAGCTGGCATCTGTGACATCAGCGTTGCAATGCGACTACTCCTCATAATGTAGGCATCGTGCGCAGAACCAGGGAACCATGCACACACATGTGTGATCGACATGTCAGCAAGACAGACCACCAGAGCATTGATCGAATGGTAGTGCTTCCTGTTACGGTATGCCTGCTCATGTGCCTGTGGTGGTATCAGGGCAACATGTGTCCCATCAATAGATTCGATGACGTTCGGCATCCTCCCCAGTGTATAAAAGGCATCCTTTATTTCAGGGAGTTCAGCTGGGCTGGGGAACTTGATACACAGGTCGTGGAATTGCAAAATCCCCTCCAAGACATCCCGTAGCACCCGACTAAACATTGTTTGCGACATCCCACCAGCAGTAGCCACAGTGTACTGGAAGGTACCAGTAGCAAAGAAGTGCAGGGCTGCCATCACCTTCACCTCTGGGGTCAGTGCTGTAGGGTATGTCCGGCCAGGTAGCAGATGTGGCACCAACTGCTCCGCCAACTCCGCAATCAGTGGCCTGGTGAAGCGGTACCGTCTGATGCAATTGCGTTCCTGCATGGTTGCAAGGTCTGGGAACGGCCTATGGACAGCTGGTACCCTGCAGTACAGAGATGCATAAAGGAAGATTGTCAGTTCATCCACCCATGTGGCCATGACCACAATCAATATCACATGCTAGATCTTAACATAACACAATGTACTGTGGTGTGTGCTGTTGGGCAAGGACACATATGTCACCTACAAGACCACCACCTCACATCTCAATTCCACATGTCCACATGAGTCCCATGTAGTGCAATGGCCAATCATCTGGCTGTGTCACCCAACCTATGTGCTGCTGCAACGTTCCAAACACACACCACAGTGACAAGTGAGGACTCATGTCTCCCAGGCATCACATATCATTGCCATGCAGAAACCCAGGGTCCCTGTATTGCCACATCAACACAGCAATGGACATGGCGTAGCACGTACACACCACAAGGCAAGCGTAAGTCCCACAGGTAGTGGCTACTGTTGTTCCTGCCGGTCCTACATGTTCGTCTCTTAGACACACACCCCATCAAGGGTGATGCATATACCACATGGATGTGGAGACTGTCACCCATTGGGCACATTTGATCAGACACATCTGAGACACAACATGAACACAGACTGTGGGTGCACATCAGTATTGTGGCTACAGGTCTCACTGTGACGCACATGCCATCACCCCCAGGACTCAGGGTGTATGTGACCTGTCCTAAACATATCCAACCTGACACTGTGTCCGTGACTCATGCCCATTACTGTACAATTGCACATTACAGTGGTAATGTGCACAACACACAAAGGATTCTGCCCCCATGTACATGTGCACAGCCTGGGAGTGGCTGCACAAAGTGCCAGTCAAAAAACCAGATGTGGCCCCAGGGAATGCAGCCTTACATGCCATGGGACACTGTGTGGCCAATGCTGTAGGGTGGTAGGTGTGCACAGGTGTCCCTGGCTAGTATATGTGTGTTGCATCCGTATAATAGTCACACTAATGAGGTCCGACGCGGGAGACAATGCGTACGCATTGCACGGGTCATGTCCGAGCCGTGCGTACGCTTTGTCAATGAATGCAATGAGGTCCGACGCGGGTGACAATGCGTACGCATTGCACGGGTCATGTCCGAGCCGTGCGTACGCTTTGTCATTGAAGGCAATGAGGACCGACGCGGGTGACAATGTGTACGCATTGCACGGGTCATGTCCGAGCCGTGTGTACGCTTTGTCATTAAATGCAATCAGGACCGACGCGGGTGACAATGCGTACGCATTTCACGGGTCATGACCGACCCATGCGTACGCTTTGTCATTGAATGCAATGAGGTTCGACGCGGGTGACTATCATGAATATGCGTCGGACAGGCATGGTCCGAGACAGGCGTACGCCTTGGCCATTGAACCGTATGGAGACGGGTGCATGTGTATATTCAAAATACGCGTTGTACAGTCAGTTAAACGAGCCGGGCACACCCATTGGCTCTGGACTGTCATGGAGACGGATGCGGATTCAAAACTTGTACAAGTTGTGCACTGGAAATTCAGTTGGATGCCTACAACAATGTTGCAATTTCAAGTGTTCCATGAAGGTGAAGATTTGAACGATGCAGAAGGCGTGTACGAGTCGTACTTTTAAATGGATTGGCCAGTGTCATAGAATGCAACCGTGTTGGACCTATCACTTGGGACACATGGCACAGATTCTGCCTCTGCAGCACAGATATAAGGCTGGCTGGCCCCCAGGGAGCTCACTGGCCTGCACTACATGCTACTGGACCACATCCCTGCTACCACTGCTGCTGTCTCTGCATCCTCTGGCTCCTGCTATGGCACGTACTCTGGAGAGGGCCCCAGCCTTCACTGAGGAGGAGAACTAGGCCCTGCTGGACGGGCTCCTTCCACAGTACAACAAGCTCTATGGGAAACCAGGGAAGCAGGTGAGTGTGCAGTCCACTGCCTTCCTAATTATGCATGTTGTCTGACTAGCAGGACTAGCAGTGTGTACACCAGTGGCAAGCATTCTCACTGACTACTTTCATCCCCCAAAGTGTGTAGGTACATGTAATGAATAGGTTTCCTGCTGCTAAAGTGCATTATTGCAAGCTTAAACTATCCAGGCATTGTTAACATGTCAGACATGCAGGTGATTTTTCCTTCCCCATGTTTGCACTACCTGCGTAATTCATTTCCCTTTGTGATGATGACATGTATATCCAAATGTGTGCTGCACAAATCTGGGGCATGTGTGTTAATGTACTTTTCACTTTATCATCCTCACAGGTTGATGCCCACCAGAAGCAGGAGATCTGGCTGACCATCGCCCGGGCTGTTCGTTCTGTGGGGGTCTACAAGCGCCGGATCCGCAACTGCCAGAAGAGGTGGCAGGACCTTCGGGGCTAGACCCGGAAGATAGCTAGAGTCCAGCTGAAGCTGTCACCTCCACGCAGGAGGGGCGGACACTGGACCCTGACTCCCCACATGCTCCGTATCCTGGTGGTGGTCTTCCCAGACCTGGATAGGCAGCTGAAGGCCAGACAGCAGCAGGAAGGGGTTAAGTCCATGCCTGATCTGTGTACTATGTCTCACATGCTAACAGCAGTCTTTTGGCCCGGTCACACTTCCACATTACGTAGGTCTTGTAGTCCAATACTCAGGTCCCTCAATTGTGTGATGCACCCTCCTCATCTGTTCCACATGTGTGGCCCCTACAGTCTGTTGCTTGTGTCACTAGGGCACTGTGTCCCTGCAGTCAGCTATGCTTCAGCTACCGGTCTGCATCTGTTCCCGTGACTCTGGTGTGTGTTTCATGGGTGGGTCAATTGTTTACACAATGCCTGAGATCTGACATGTAATCTGTGTGTGCCCTTGAGATGTGTACCAATTGCTGGTCTGGCTCGCAACATATGGCTGGGGTATTGCAAACAAACCCATGCAGCAGGGGACTCCAATTTTTGGGCCACAGGAGTATGTATATCAAGTATGTCACACTTGCTTAGCCACCTGACTACTGTCCAGGGCCAAACACTGTTTCACGTAGACCTGGCCAGTCATGCCTCCTCAAGGGCATTTAGAAACACTCTGTAATCCCACTCCTGTGTATGACATTGAAGGTTATGCTTGGTGACATGTGCCCTCAGGTGTCTGCCTCTGTGTCATTAGGGTGTGGCTTGTTGTTATGTACAACTGGAGTGTCCATGATTCAGAGGGTCAGCATGACATCTGAGATGTGACTGTGAGAGACAAGACCTGTGTGACATATAGGTGTGTGATCATCTGACAGCGCACAATGGTGTATGCAACTGTGTCCTTCATGCAGCTGGGTTACATGCGTGGCAGACTGTGATGTGTTAATGTACAGGGATTTGTGTTTGCAGAGACTCATATGTATGATTTGCATGATGTGGGGTCTTCTGGGTCCTGGACATGTTGTTTGCATGGGATGGGCAAGTGCGCTGGTCATCTGCAGAGTTAGTTTTACCCATGAGCTAGGATTGTGAGTCAGTGCATATTGTTGTTGCCTGGATGCCCTGCCCCTGTGACAGGAGACAGTGTTGACTGACTTTCAGGGCAAGCCAGGGCCATGGCATTTAGCTTGCTATGAGTGATCCTGCATTGTGTTCAAGTGTACACCATGCACATAGTGTGTGTTGCATGCATGTCAGTAGCAAAAGATGTGGTGTGTGTATAGTGACATACTCCTACATGTTCACTTGCATGTACAACTAATGTGTGGGTGGTGCATGTTTGCACATTGGGGTGTTAGCATCCCACATGCAACAAAAATATGTGTGCAAGTCAAGGAGGGATATGTGTGCTGTGGTTGATGTTGAGAATGACAATTGTCTTATTCTAAACAGTGTTGGCACTTTGAGCTGTGTTCAGCTGATGATGCCAGGGCTTTCCCTGTGATGTGATGTACTCACTGTGGTGTGTGCAGTCGGTGCAGGTGACTGATGTTGTTCTCTTATTTCCTATTCCTATCCAGATATATCCACGGCCACAGGAGGGGACAGCTCCACGGACCAGGAGGAGCCACAGAACCTTACAGGGACAGAAGGAGAGGAGTCAGGTGGACCCAGTTGCACGGAGGGCGAGTGGAGGCATACAGAGGAGTCGTCAGCACCACCCCCCCCAGCTGAGGGCCACAGCAGCTCTGAGGATGACTCCCTTGTGGAGGCGGGTGTCAGCAGCCACCAAACACCAGCTAGTGAGGCTGTCCCCGCCACCACCACCACCACCCTCCCATCGGCTCCCATCCCAGAGGTCCCTGTGGGCTCCCGTGTTCGTGAGCATGTCTCCTTTGTGCCAGGCACCGCAGCCCCTGCCCCTGTATCCCCTGCTGCCCTGAGTGAGGAGTCTGTGGACTTACTTAGACAGATCCATGTAGGGCAGATGTTGATGCTGAAGGTCCTCCATGCACACACGGCTCTGTTGACACAACTGGTGTCATTCATGGAGGGCATTTCCTCGGGCATTTCCTCGGGCATGTCTGCCCTACAGAGGACCAATCAGTCTGTGGCCTCTTCCCTGACGGCAGCAGTGTCCCTCCTCCAACAGTCCTGCACCCCTCCTACCCCTGCACCACCCACGATTCCTAGCACCCTACCTGTCCCAAGCACAGAAACACCCAAACCAAGGTCTAGACGTGCACACAAGCAAGCGCAGGGGACTGATACCACACTCACAGGGGCTGGTTTGCAGACACACACACAGTCATCCACAACCACTCCGCAGTCCTCCGAGATCTCTCCCTCCCAGCCCCCTTCCCTTGCGTCACCTGCAACCCCATCTCCCCAGAAGCTCTTCCTCTGTGACCCCACACACAGAGGGGAGTGCCCCTCACACCCGGACACCCTCCCCCAGGCGCAGTCAGACAGAGACCCCCACCCGTAAGTCCCCCCGGCGCCAGAAGAGCAAGACCCCCCCGCCACCACGCAGCTCCAAGGCAAAGTCTCTGTCTTCCATCCCCCAGGCCACCACTCCAGAGGTTCCCCCGCCATTCCCTGCCCCGGGTTCCCTCACCCACAGATACACCATCCCCAAAATGCTAAGGCCATCCCCCCTAGCACTTGCTCCTCCACACCTGGTCTGATGGTTAGTGCCACTGATGTGGGGACCGTGTCCCCCCCCTGCCCTGCCGACCTCACCTGCCCCCATTCTGCTCCCATGGATGTAGGCACTGCTTTGGAGTCCACGACCACCCCGTCTGACTTGGGCACTGCAGTGGTGACCCAATCCACTCCATCTGACCTGCCCACTGGAGTTGTGCCGGCACCCACCCCATATGACTTGTGCCCCACAGTTGTGACAGCACCCACCACTTCAGTCAGCTCCACTGCAGTTGCAAGTGTCTCGCCTGCATCCACCATCTCTTCACTGCCTCCTTCTGCTGCGCCCTGATCCTGTCCCTGCGGTGCCTGGCCTGCTCCCATGTATGCCCCTCCGAGGGGATGTCCCCGGTCCTTAGCAGTGCAGGCAAGCAAGGTATGACAGTTGTCCCTCTACTTCACTCCTTGGCATTTGGACATGGACTGGCCATTGGCCTTTTGTTTGAACAGACGTTTAACTTTTAATATGCTGAATAAAGCTTTTTTCTTTATCCCTGTGAACTAGATTTAGCTGTACATTATGTTGATGATGTTTAACATGCCCTTGCACCTGTGATGCTTTGTTAACAATGTTGAATACTGATGTGTTGCTGTGAGGTACTCCCTGTGGTCCATGAGATATGTATCCTATTCTGGTGGGTATCCATGTCATCCTTTGCAGCTACCTGGGTGTGTCATGATCAACTATTTGTGGACATCTCTGTGAACATTTCATTTGCATGGTCACATCTCTGGCTTGCACCCATGCACATATGATTTGCTTCCCATTGTCCAATTTGTCACTTCCACAGACTTTGTGCTCATCAACACTGGACCTACAGGTGTGGGCATCATTGGTATAGGAGCAACTGGGTCCTCTGTGAAACTTGCTAGACATATGTTTTGGGTATGTGCAGATGACTTAGGGGAGACTCACGTACCCAGGCTGTTGTGACTAGAGCCTTCATTGTGTGGTAACTGATGGCTGACTGACCAAGTGTTCTGCAGACATGAGTGAGACTTGCGGTGAATATGTTTGGCACAGCTGGGCTTCCACAGCAGTTGGGTCCCCTCAAGTAAGTGTGTTGTCCAGTGACATGGCCTGGGCCCATGGTGTGTGTTGTATGAGCATGTGTGTGTGTCCACATCCCTGTTCATACACAGTGTTCCCTTGATATGTTCCTGTTGTTGATGCTTGCTGAGTGGTACTGGGTTCATCCCACTACTTTTTCAATGGGCTACCAGATGTGTGGGTGCATGACACACTACTGTTAATTGGTGTATCAATGTTAGACCTGGCACCTTGGCGTGAGTTTCCCTTCCACTTTTTGCTGATGTGCCTCATTGTGTTTTGTTGGTGTTAGCTGCTCAGGCCACTGTGCCACTGCTAATCAGTGCCACAGTGCAAGTGCTCCCTTTGGAAAAGTGTATACATTGATTGGTGTCCATGTTTGGCTTATTTGGTTTACTATCAGCCCCTAGTAAAGTGCACCAGGAGTGCTAGGGCTTGTAAATACAAATGCTGCTGGTGGGCTTGCAGCACTGGTCGTGCCACCCACAGAAGCCGCCTAGTAAAATGTGTCTAGGGTCTGCCACTGCAGAATCTGCGCGCGGTCTGGTACTGTCGCTGATTGCGCAAGTGCACCTACTTGCCAGTCCCCAAACCTTCACTTAACTACATATTAGTCACCCCTCTGGTAGGCCCAAGGGCAGGGTGCATTGTAGGTATAAGGTAGGACATGCCCTGATGTGTGTGGCATGTCCTAATAGTGAATTACAGCCATTTTCGTTTTTCACTATTGAAGGCTACTTGCTCTCCATAGGCAAGAATGGGCTGCTCGAATTACTACACGCTGTAATCCCAGTGGACTCATAGAGCATGGTAGAAAGTCAAGTTTAGTATGCCTGAACTCAGAATAATAAAATACTTCTTTTAGTAAAGTTTATTTTAATATCCTGCGTTTGTAAATACTACTTTTAGAAAGTTAGTATTTACTGACCTGGCCATTTCAGTCTGCCACTGCTGTGTGTGTGTGTTCTGCCTAGTAACAGTAAAGGAGCAGGGCTGGGGAATTCCAGGAGACAGGCTGGCTGCCAGGTGGTGGGTAGAGAGATTACACCAGGATGGGTGGGAGGAGTACACCTTTGACTCTGAATAGACCTGTGCTCTGCCACCACAATGCCAGCTCCGCCCCCTGTGGAGCAGCTGTAGTCTCTGCCCTGCTGCTGAAAGGAAAGAGCAGAGTCACCACAACAAAGTGCTCCAAAACTGGACTGAGCCAGGCCCAGGCCCCCTGGTGACAAAGAACAAAAGAATTGTGCTATAAAAGAAGGAGCCCAGCTCCTAAGAAATCAGATCCTGTTTGTGCCAAGAAGAAACTCTGCCTGAAGAGAAGGACCTGGAAAAGCTGCATGGAGGAGTACTGTCTCTAAGCCTGAGAGACTGGCCTGTGGTGGGTGCCTTGCTGCTGTAAGGAGAGGAAAAGACTTGAGAAGAAAAGACTTTTGATCAACTTGTGCTTTAAACAATCTCCAAGGGCTTGCTGGTGAACTTGCCCCCTGAACTGCGCCCCAGGAACAGTGGGCGCTACCTTTCCCCAAGAAGAAGAGAAGCTGCTGGAGGCGATCCTGTAACGCTGACCCCAGAGGACCTGTGTGCCCCTCATCTGAGCACCGTGACGTCTGCCACCGGGACTACTGTAAGCACCGCAAGGGCCTGCCTGCCTGGCCCAAGCACCGCAAGCAACTGCCCCCCGAGCCGTATCTCGCACCGCAAAGAAGAGACTGATCAGGCTCCAAGCGCCGAGCCTCTGCGACCCTGCGCCGCCGAGATCACTGCAAGGACCTGTGCACCGTTCGTCCCCTGAGTGAAGCCGACAGCGCGACGCGCTGAAGAAATTGCCCCCGAGCTGCCCCTCCTGCTTCTGAACTGGGTCGTGTGCCTGGGAACATCCGAAGCGCCCCACGAAGCATCGCCGCCCGCTGATCAGGAGGGACGACAACGCGACGTGGGACGCCCCTCTAAGGACCCCTGAGGCTGCTGCGACCATCTTTTCCCAAGAACAAAGGTACTGTGAGCTGCGCGCTTGAGTACGACCCGTCCGTTGCTTTGGCCGGGCCGTACTGGCGCTTTCGTCCCGCTACGCTGTTCACGCGTGAAGCGTGAGCTTTGGCACCCTTCGGATCAGCTGTGCGAGGCCCCCGTGAAGGTACGGTCCGTACTCCATTTAAAGTATAAGACGTTGCTCACGTGGGAAGCGTGAGGTTTGGAAAGAGGCGTACCGGACGTGTACGACGCGTACCTACGAGGGTACGGTCCGTACGGTTCACGTCCAGCGTACGCGTGCTCACGCGAGAAGCGTGAGAAACGGCAAGACACGTTAAAAACCACGTCCGAAGCGTACCGAAGGCGCTACGAAGCGCACAGACACCTAAAGAAGCCTATTTTGATTAGAAAAGTGCCATTTTAAGAACTGTGGACTGCCTAAAAGCATTGAAAGTAACTGGAACCTTATTTGAGTGAAGAACTGTATTTTAACAAGCCTGCGTAAAGAAATCTTATATATAAAGAACTTTATTTTGATATATATACAGCCTTGTGTCTTTGTGTGGTGGGGTGGTGATTATTGTGTGGGACAACTTGAACACTTAACCTAATGCCCTCTGGAATCTAGCCTGACTGCTCGCGCCACGTTACCTAGAGGGTGAGCAGGGGTTATTTTCAAAGAGGTAATCCTACGCCCTGACTTAGATGAAAAGGGTCCCTGCTTGTCGCAAGTGCATACCTGCGCCAACCAGAGACCCCGGATTCTAACAATCATCATTGGGATTTGTCAGTTCTGAGTGGTGATGATGTTGCCAGACACAGATGGGACACAGTCAGGGTTCCTCAAGGCACCTGTTTATTTGCTAAATCATGTAGTTGTCCCTAGGTGGTACCTTTCAGTGATTGAGACATTTGTATGTGTGTGTGAGACTGCTCCCACTTGTCAGGTTCATGGCTGCGATGCTGGCAGGTGTCAGCATGTGTGCCTTGTGGTTCTCCTTGGCTTCTGCATTGTCCTGGTACTGTGGCAGGGATTCTGAAGGTTACGTGAGCTTTGAGGTCATAGCCATGTACCGCATACTGTGCAATATGACTGTCATTCCTCAGGGTTGTAAACTGTCCTTGTGTGATGTGTCTGTGCACCTTAGTTCTCCCTAACATTACTGTGTTTGTCATGGGTGCATGTGCAATGTCACCTGTCCATGTGGGCTTCACAGATGCACATTGGTGCAGTTCAGGGTGTGTGGTGTTGAGGGTGGAAAGATGTGAATGTTTGCATTGATGGTCCCCTAGCTCCCGTTTGTCCATGGATGAGGGGCCATGCTGAGTGATTTGTGTTTGTGTATGTGTGATGTACGTTTGTGGACCAGGACACATGTCTGGGTTTCCCAGTTTGTGCGACATCTGCCTCTGTCATCACAGTGGAGGTGTCATGCATTCTTGAATCACCCCAATGTCTGGTCCCTGGGGGTAGTGCTGTTGTGTGTCAGTCTCTTGCTGTGTTAGTTGGTTTACATTCCAGCTTGTGTCACATGTGTCTGTTGTGCTCCCTCTCATCTCCCAATGCCTGATTGCCCACTGAGGGTGTCCCAATGATGGTTTACTTTTGGCTGGCACTGTGTCCACATCTGTGTCACTGTGGTTCTGCCCCCCTCATGTGTTGTGTAGTTGACTGGGGATACTGTGACACACACACACACATGCTGTGTCAGATGTGCAGTGTGAGTTTGCCTGTTTGGGTTTGTGCCTCTGCACCAGTGCATTGGTATTGCTGTTGTGGGCCTTTGTCTGGATGCTGTTTCTGTGATTTTGCCTGCTGTCCCTGTGAGTCATATCACATCATTGTGCACATTCATCCTGGTTGTTAGGTGCCATTGCTGGCATGAAATGTGAGTTTGTAAGCTGACACCTACAGTCTACATATGTTGTTTTGATTGGTGTGTCTGTTTTCGAGATGTGTGCATGCTTGGTGATAGTCACTTCTGCTCTTGTGTCATTGTACACTGTATGCATTGTCAGCCCCCATGTGTGGTGCTTGTCTGCACATGGCCGAGAGTGTGTTATGTTTTCACAGCACTGTTAGCCTCACCACATCTCTGTGTGTATGGGACACAACCACTAGTTTGCCCCAGAAGTGTTTAATGTATTGGGAGCAGGGATCATACATGCTGTTTGTTATTTGCAGCTTTGACCATGATGACACTTACCTTTTGGTCACTGTGATGAGGGGGGTTTAGTTCCCATCACCACAATGCTCAACATCTGCTGCATTTTGGAAGCCCACACTTAACTTATTTCCTACACAGTGAGGGGGTGTTCTTTTTACATTGCCACAGTGCTATGGTGATGCTTGCCTTGTGTATGTCACACTCATTGGTTGGTCACACATGTGCTGTTACTTACATTGTATGTTGGTAGTCATAATCACAGTTGTGGGCATTTGTCACAGACTACACACTGTTGCCATGATGTTAGGGGGGATGTATTTTGCTGAAATACCTGATGTTGGAGTATGCTGGATGTGTTGCGCATCACCCATCCTATGGCTGGGGGTGGCAGTAGTGATGGGCAACAGGTCCCCTATGGGCGGGGGTGGCAGTAGTGATGGGCAACATGAGCCCTATGGCTGGGGGTGGCAGTAGTGATGGGCAACAGGTCCCCTATGGGTGTGGGTGGCAGGGGTGATGGGCAACATAAGCCCTATGGCTGGGGGTGGCAGTAGTGATGGGCAACATAAGCCCTATGGCTGGGGGTGGCAGTAGTGATGGGCAACATAAGCCCTATGGGTGGGGGTGGCAGGGGTGATGGGCAACAGGTCCCCTATGGGTGGGGGTGGCAGTAGTGATGGGCAACATAAGCCCTATGGGTGGGGGTGTTAGTGGTGCTGGCCATGCAACCCCTATGGTGGGCTGTTGTTAGTGGCCAGGATGTGGATCCCCTGTGTGTGTTTGTGACATTTTGCGGGTACGTGTCGTCTGTTTATGTGGTAGGTGTCTGACTTACCACCTGCGCCGTCGGCGTCGGTTCCTGATCCGGTCATAGATGTAGAGTACTGGTATGACCTGCGCGATGGGATTCGTGATGTGTTTGTGTCGTACACGCTGCTTGTTGCTCCGTCTCGTACCCGCTGCAAGCCGGTCTGTCTCGTAGCCGTGGATTGAGTTGTGGCGCGAATCGTAGCTGATATGATTGTTTTCCGGATGCTGTGACGTCCTGTACGTGGCGACCCGTCCGGCACGTAGGAAGTACGCATCGTACTTGTCATGCCGGAAACTGCTATGGATACTGCTTCCGGGCGACTCGGTTCAGCTTTAGGAGTTACGGCTCGGACGGAGAATGGGGCTTGAATCACAGCCTACGTGTTGGTCGGGTTTTTGGCAGTTATGCGCATCGTACTTACTCTACAGGACGGACCGGCTCCGGGTACGTGTCGGTCGCACGGTAAGGCTACGGACAGCTGTCTGACCGGCCATCGGAATCGGCCCCAGAGTCTGGGGTAGACAGCGGTAGAGGTGGGCAAGTCAACAAATTTACAGGGAGAGCTGAACCAGTGCTGAAGCATGGGTCTGGCATGGCTCTTAGACCCATGCTCAAGCCGAACCAGGAAAATGTTTGCCATCTAAATCATAAAACACTCGCTGAGAAAGTATCTTCAAAAGTCAAAAAGTGCATTTCTTTAACATGTGGAAGCTTCAACATTAATATTTTTTAAGCAGAACTGAGAGCCTTTCCTGCCCACGCCCACACCCCCACTTCCACATCAGTGACATGGCCATTAGTGAACTAAGAGGCAAGACGCTTGTCATGTTAGCCCAGTTTGTGAGCCATATTCTTATAGACAATAGCCTATTGAATCCAACACAATATGTTTTTGTACAGCTGGTAGTTTGAACTCACATACTTGAAGGTGCTATCATATGCGATAGTGAAGAAAAAGGGAAGAATGGTCAAATAAAATATTCGCCTAAGAGGACACATTTTGATTAAACAGGTAAGAGATGTTTAATTCAGGTTTTTGGGTTTCACTTGGAACAAGTCAGCCCTTAAATAGGCTTCTTTTTGTGTCTTCGTTGTACCTCGAATGTGAATCCTGTGTTTTCACCTCGTTATGGATGAGGGTAGAGGCAGCGATGTGTTTCTGGCACTTGCACAGCCGTCAAAAGCCGGCTCCAGTACACTCCCATGATTCTTCCTAATGAGCCACCCGGCTCATGCTGGTCTCGTGGAAGATGTCACTGTATTATTCAGTTGCAAGCAGCTCTTACTACCTAAACAGCATTGCTTTTTTTACAATTTTCTTTGTCTCGGCTTTGAATTCGTTAATCCCTAAGTGTGTTCAAAGGTCGCACGCTGCAGCTTGCGCCTGCCAGCGCCACCTGCGCGGTTCAAGCTCTAACGGAGCCAGTGGTTCCCAGAGAGACGCCTCCGCGCACTCGGCTCCGGCCCAGGCCAGTGTGCACTAACAAGGCCCGGCAGCAGCCTGCCCCCTGGTACTTCCATTGGGCTTCTAACTTCCGGCTGCATTTACGACCAGATGGGCTGCCTGGCTCCAGCCCTTAAAGCACCCATCTCCCTATCGTAGCCACAATCCCCTCTCTGCGGCTGCCCTCGGCCCCCACAGGGGGCCACCTCAGAGGGCGGCCACCCTTAGTTCATTTGGGCTCCTTCCCCACGCCCCCACTTTCCTGCGGGTCTCCAGGAGGAGGCCCCTTACAGGGCGCGCCGGACACGTCATGTCCGGCGCGCCGGTGGTTGGGGAGGGGTATTTAGGCCTTCTCCCCTCCATTTTGGACCCTCTCTGCTGCCCTTCACGCCGTTCGTCACGTCACGGTCATGTGTCGCCCCAGCGCCTACCGTGGACCCTCCTTGCTGCCTTCACGCCGTTCTCCACGTCGTGTGTCGCCCCAGCGCTGACCGTGGATCCTCCTTGCTGCCCTATACGCCGTGCTTCACGTCTGGTTCGTGTGTCGCCGCAGCGCCTCGTGGTTTCGGTGAGTGCCTAGAATCCCCCCATGCCTGATCACCCCCGTCTGGTGCAACGTGGCGGGGCGGCCCAGCATAGGCTGCTGGCTTCCGCGGGGGGGGGGGGTTGCAGCCGTTCCGAGGCCGCGTCGTGACCAGGTCACTCTATATCCCACCCTATTATTTTAGCGGGGGGATCGAGCACGATTTGTCAATGTATTTCCTTTTGGGCAGCATAGGTTCTTAAAGGCGGTTAGCAGTTGTGGTCGGCGGCGAGAGCCGTTTTCGCGGGCACTAAGAGGCAATGAGAGGAATTGTAGCCAGGTTCGAGCCTAGCTTAAGGGCTAAAGAGTCGGACCTTGTAGCTGGGGAACCAGGTTCGAGTCTAGCTCGACGCTCTAACATCCTTTGATTGTGGGCACATCATTTAATCTCTCCGTCTCTGTCTAAAAAAAAAAAATTGCTGCATGCCAATGATGTCCATTTGAATGTAATTTCCATGAAAAGCGTTCCAATACCTTCGGGTCGAGTTCACGCTATATAAATATGCACAAAGGATAAAATAGCGACATATAATGTTATTTTGTTTCGAACCGCCACTGCGGGGGAGAGTCCGGGGCCCGCGCCTCCGAGTGCATGCCTAGTCCCGCGCAGTCGAGTAGCGGCTAGCGGGGAGGTAGGGCGAAGGGGTGCACGAGCCTGCGCAAATTGGCTCCTTCAACGCCGCGGCAGCCCCGGCCCGAATCGTGCCCCCCCCTCCCGCTTGGATTATAGATCTGGGGCATGACATCGCAGACTGGGCTCGCGGTCGCGTTGTCTCGGTAATGTCAATAGGGTGCTCATGTATAGCGCTCCAAGACCTTCGGGTCGAGCGCGCGCTATATAATATGCGAGAAAAGGCTTGTTTATGTGGTTCAAGTAAAGTCTGACGATTGGCGCGTCTGGGGGACCCGGGGGGGGGGGGCGGCCTCCGCACCAACTTTTTCGGGCGCATGCCTACCCCCCCTCCCTCCACCCCTTATGTGAGTATCCTAGCGCGCTACGGGCCAATCTCCTGGGGATTGGATGTGGCAGATTGCGGCGGCGGATGCTGCGTAAATCAATTAATCTCGCAGTGCCTGTCAAAATGAAAATGTGTAATCATGCAGTAACTACCAGGAGCTATAGCTCAATGGTAAGTCTTGTGCCTGTGTGGTTTCAAAGGATCTCACAGGGCAAGGTTTCAAGTCCCGCAAACGCAGTCAAAGTGTCACAAGGTGGCAAAATCATTAATTCTTATTTTGATCCTCAGGTAGTACCTGGCGCCATGTAAAAGCACTCGGATACCCGCTCGGGTCGAGTGCAAGCGTTTCATTGTCCGCTTTTGGGGGGGCCTGTGGGGGCTATGGGGATGGTTGCTTATTCACCCAGTATGTGTTTGTGAGCTCACTCGTGCAGGCCACGCTACCTCCTGTAATTTGCCCGGGGGCATAATGTGGAATTAACGATGCTGGTTTTCTTTTACAGGAGGTATGCAGGCCACGTGGGGGCGGGAGTCTGTTCGACAACGGACTCAGCGGGTGCCCGCAAAGACTAATCTACAACCATAGCTACTGACCATCCTTCCCTCCCCCCCCGTAAATGATTGTTGTACTGTCGCTAAAACAAGCAGTGCTTAGGAAGTCTCTTAATGTATGTCTTGTCTCCCGGGCCAGGTCCACTACAGACGTTCAGCGGCGTTATCGCATGATTTCACTTCGCACAAGTACACAGCAGGTATTGGGGCGTGGCCGATCGCCGTAGGCACAAGCTTTAAGGTATTTCAATGCCTGGTGGCATGGGGGATGGTACAGCGACATAAGGGTGAAAAAATTGAAAAAGGTTTCAAAAGCGTCACTCTGGCCTAATGGTTAAGGTAACCTCTTATACTGACGATTAGGTGTGCAACCCTTGGTCTTTCAATGTTGTTGGGCGCTCAGTCTACAATGTAGGCAATGGTAAAATATTGTGCTTAGGTTAAGACAGGGCCTGGCATGGATCTTCCGGTTAAGAAGGAACGCGAAACAGGTGCATATTGTGGCGTCGGAACTGGGAGCAGTTGGCCTGATTGTTGGCTGCCAGTCCCAGTGGGTGCCTTGTACCAGTCCAACCTGTCCCTTATGGTTATAAGCAGCAGTAAACCTTTATCGGTAAGTACCATTAGGGCACTATGGAGAGCTGTCTTTTTGCCTAAGTCTGGAAGGAAGGTCGAGCAGCTGGTTGTAACAGTCTATAATTTCTCAAAGAGCATTTGGGGGTGGCGGGCTGGAACCCCCGCTACGTACATGTTCTTTTCATCATACAGTAATAGCCCCCATCCCCGCCTAGTAAGCCCTGCGGGGATCGCCTCAGGGAGGTTATCGAGGGTGATTTAATGATTGTCATTTTTATCACCAAGGTTTCACCGTCAGTTCGCACACTACAACCAGGAGGACTGTCAGGAGGCCACTCTAACGTCTGAATCAGTAAGTTTTAAGCAGGACTCGGTAGTAGCGGGGGAGGCAGGGCAGGTGTGGTACCAAGCAGCAGAATTGGTTGAGGTAAAGCAAGTATACACCCCTCGCTTACACCCCCCCCTCTCTACCGCTTTCTCGATGATCGCCAAGCCCCCCCCATGTTCACATCGCCTCCAGGTAATGTCGGCAAACCGGATAAGCACTTACCTGTTGTTTTATTTACAGCATAGAGAAGCCTACCCCCCTTCCCCCCACTCGCCGGCAGACACGGACATCGCACCCCTCCCTAACAAGGGCAACCGTTAACGGACGTACGGAAGCGACAGTGGACGTGTCGACAGGCTAGGGTGAGCCAGGTGACAAAGATCAAAGTAAGTAAGGGCAAAAGGTGAGGGGGGGACGCGGATAAACAGAGCCGTTATGGGGGAAAGTTTCAACCCGCAGGTCGGCACCAAGGCCCTGGGAGGTCAGATACTCATGATCCTTTATCCCTGCAGGACCAGAGTAGAGTTTCGGCACTACGAAGCAGAGGCATGGATAGCCAGGGATCCCCTCCCCTCCTGTTTTCCCAAACAACCACAGTGGAAGAGTCGCAGCCCAGCACGTCGCAGGAAGCTATATGGGCAGACTTTTGGGAAATAGCAAAGACCAGAGGAGTCTCCTGGGCTAAAGAGATGCTTGACGCCCAAAAAAAAAAGGAGATTCTGGTATAGTTGAGGATGTACCTGCGGCGGGCTCAGCAGGGCAAGCTGAGGCAGCGCCCGGGAGGTCGAAGTGTGCACGCCGGCCGACAAACAAGGATTTCCCAGCAGAGCCGACATCCCAGAGAGTTAGGGTGATTGCCCCCACACGGGCAGCAGTGCCAGCAGTCATCCCGGCCGGCCCGCCACCGCTGATCCCAGTCAACGACACGAACTCTGATAAATTCTGTAAGATGATGGACTCTATGTTGAGCATCTTGGACGACTTTAAATCACGTTTGGTGAATACAGTACAGACACCCACTCCAGTGGCCGATGTGATGCGGGGGGAAAGTACATCATCTATTGTGCGAGTGTGGGGCGAAGTTGCTGGACACGCAGGTGTTCAGGAAGGACCAGGCTCAGCAGCCGCCGCAGCGACAGCAGTGTCACAGCAAGGTTTCACTGCGCAAACGGCAATAGAGCGCGACAATAGGGAGACCCCAGTAGCGAGTGACAATGCTACCATGAGCGCGCCAACAACAGCTACACCCTTATCACCCCTACCAGCAGTCCCTCCCTTCCCCATCCCCAGCCTGACAGACAAAGCGGCCCCGCCAGAGGGTAAAACCTTAGACGCTCCCAAGCCCGCAGTGCCGTGAGCATCAGACAAGGTAGGCGCAGGGGCAGCGGTGCCATTAGTCACAGTAGCACCACTGAAATCGGGACGCTGCTCCCTGGCCTGGGAAGTACCGCAGGCAGCTAAGGAAGGGATATGGAGAAGGGAATTTGTGGACATCTTTACCCTTCTGATGCACGGGGCAGAGGGTCAGGATACTAGGAAAGTGGGGGGGAAAGAAGAGGATAAAAAGGTGAAATTTCAGTCTTGGCCAGAAAAGACAATTAAGAACTGGGGTGATGCCTTTGCCATTTTGGCAGCAGTGGTTTCTGAGAAATTCCCAGAACAGGCGCCCGCAATGTGGCAGTATTCTCGCGTAATACATGATGAGGCGGAAAAAACAGGTGGGATCGGGTGGTATAACTACGATCGTGAATTCCGCAAGAGGATGGCGATGTGTCCAGACCTGGGCTGGGACCAGAAAGAAATTCAACTCTGGGTGGAACACATGGGGAAATTTACGGCAGACATCAAGGGGGCATCAAAGAATCAGAAGAGGCAGGGAAATTACAAGGGCCAGAAGCTAGTGGCGAAGCGTCCCTTCAAACAGTCCTTTCGTGGAGGACGGGGGGGGAAACAGTCAGGGAAGGGGGGACAAGCGATTTAACTCAAACTCTTGCAGGTTGTACAACGCAGGGGCTTGCTCTTGGGGTAAGGCCTGTAAGTTTGCCCACATTTGCAGCAAGTGGGGCGCCGGTCATACGGCATTTTCCTGCAACAACCAGCCAGCATGCTACCCAAGTAACAAGGCAGACAGAGCGGCACCCTTCCTTCCCACCTTTCTGCTTCCTATCCCCCCCAAAGCCGATTCCCAAGCCACCCCCACAGCGCCTGACCTCACTGATGGTAAGTTTTCCGCAGTAAAGGGACCCTCACCAATTTGCATTGACACCCTCGTCCCCTTGCTCAGGGCGTACCCCAACGAAAAGGACAGCAAGATTTTGGCTGAGGGTTTCATAGATGGATTCAGGATTCCATACCAGGGGCCCCTAGTTGTCAGGGACGTAGAAAACCTGAGGTCAGCCAGGGAACTTCCGCTTGTGGTGCATGAAAAAATCATGAAGGAAAGGGCTTTGGGTAGGGTGGCAGGGCCATTTCTTTCCCGCCCACTTGATAATTTCTTGGTGTCTCCCCTGGGGGAGGTACCCAAAAAACAACCCGGGTCCTTCCGCCTCATACATCACTTATCTTACCCAGAAGGCAACTCAGTGAATCACTGGCTTGAGGAAGGAAAATGTTCTGTGTCGTACTGTTCCTCTGACATGGCGGTAGACATGGTCAGAAGAGCAGGGAGGGGTGCATGGCTGGCGAAGGCTGACATAGAGTCAGCCTTCCGCCTGCTCCCAGTGCACCCTGATAGTCACCATCTGCTGGGCTTTAAATGGCAGAGCAAATTTTACTTTGACAAATGCATGCCGATGGGTTGCGCAGTTTCCTGCGCTTACTTTGAAGTGTTTAGCGGTTTCCTACAGTGGGCACTCATTTGGTCATATAACACAAGGGGAGTCACGCATTATCTAGATGATTTCCTCTTCATAGGGAAAGCAGGGACCCAGGACTGCAGCTTAGCACTTCATCATTTTCAGGAACTGTCAGGGCGCCTAGGGGTTCCTCTGGCCCCGGGAAAAACCGAGGGTCCAGCTCAGGTCCTTACTTTCCTGGGCATCGAGTTGGACACGGTCAAGGGCGTGTCCAGGCTCCCTGCCGATAAGGTGCAGGCGTTGCAGTCGGATATCCAGGCTCTCCTGGGCAGGGACAAAGCCCCCCTGGGTGTCATTCAGAGCCTGTTAGGGAAACTGAACTTTGCATCCAGGGTAGTCCCGGCGGGCAGAGTCTTTGCAAGGAGACTAGCGAGGGCCACAGCCAATGTGCGAAAAAAGCATCACATGGTTAGACTAACGAAGGGTCTAAAGGAGGACCTCCTCATGTGGCATGAGTTTCTGGTGAGTTTTAATGGCACAGTCATCTGGAGATCCCCCTGGGCTGGTAGCCCAGACATTTGCCTGTTCACGGATGCGTCAGGCAGGGAAGGGTTCGGCGTCATAATGGACTGCGAATGGTGTGCTCAAAAATGGCCCAATGCTTGGCGCAGGAAGAACATAACAGCAAAAATAACAGTACTAGAACTCTTTCCCATTGTCATCGCACTACATCTGTGGCCAGAGGCGTTGTCAGCCAGGAGGGTGGTATTCTGGTCTGATAACATGGCGGTGGTACAAGCCATCAACGGGCAGACAGCCAAATGCCCTCTGGTTCTGTGCCTGTTAAGGGAGCTGATCAGGGCCTGCATGCGCTGCAACGTAGAGTTTAGGGCACGTCACATTGAGGGAGTAAAGAACGTAGCGGCTGATGCTCTCTCTTGATTTCAGTGGCTCCGTTTCAGGGAGGCCTGGCCACGAGCGAGAGCGGCGATGACCCCTTTCCCTGCGCAGCTATGGAGACTTCTGCGATGGAACAGCAGCTAAGAGTGATGGGCGAATGTTCTCTCGCACCAGGGACCAGGAAAAGATACAGAAATCAGCTATCAACTTTTCATAACATTTCAATGACACTGGGCCAAGCCGCGCATCCCCTATAGCAACGGGTGCAGGGTTTCATACTCTGGGCAAAAAGGCAAGGGAAGAATCACTCGTGGGTGCAGGGTCATTTGTCAGCTGTAACCCATGACCACAAATTGAGAAGTGATCAAGATCCCACTAAGTCCTTCCTGATCTCAGCAGCTTTAAAAGGGTGGGCTAGAGAGGAAGTCAGAGTACCCGACACCAGGGCCCCCATCGAGTTCCCCACACTCCAGGCGATGCTAGACGTAGTAGAACAGGTCACCGTTTCACATTTTGAAGCCCGACTCTTCGCAGCGGCGTTTTGCCTCGCGTTCTTTGGGGCATTTCGAACTAGTGAATTGGTGGCTAGGGCAAAAAACGACCAGTCAGGAGACGCATTAGGCAGCCACGACGTATGTGTGTCAGATAGGCTGGTGATCCACCTTAGGAGGTCTAAAACCGACCAAGCTGGGAAGGGGAGGGACATAGTACTAATGCTACTGGGCGACCCCAGGTACTGCCCCGTGGCGAGAGTCAAAGAGTACTTGGCTATCCGCCCTAAGGTCCCGGGTTACTTTCTGATTCATGTGGATCAAGTGGCACTCTCTAAATTTCAAATGGATAAGGTGATGGGGGCTTGCCTCGGGCGTGCAGGGCTTTCCCTCCCCGGCAGGAGGTTTTCGAGTCATTCATTTAGGATTGGGGCCGCTACTACAGCATTTAAGGCGGGCATGGGACAGGAAAGCATAAAGAAAGTGGGTCGATGGGAATCCCGTTGCTTCAAGCACTGCATTCGTCCTTGAGTGGGACAGCTACTGGCAGCGTGTCATGCGCTTGCCCCCCCACCCCACAACAAGGGACTGTTGTAATGTGTGTGCAGTGAATTACGATGACGGATTTTGCGTCCTGTGTATATATGTGTGCAGTGAAGATGAACAGCATAACATGTAATGCTTTTGCAAATACGGAAAGTATTAAATAAGTGTGTGAAAATTGCATCCATTTATTTTGCCAGGATTCCAAGTGTGGGTGATCGGCCACTCGTTCGTCGCCAGACTGGCCCAGTGGGCGGCGCGCAGGAAGTGGATGCAGGGTTTCCCACATACTAACGTGGACTGGTGGGGATTCCCCGGCATGAGATGGTCCAGCCTGCTGAATAGGCTAGAACAGGGCATGGCAGGGCGGGAAGGCTTTCCCAACATCTTGATAATACACCTGGGAGGCAACGATCTCACTTCCATGGGCAGGGGTGCTCTCTTACAGGCCATGAAGACTGACCTGGGGGAGATTAGCAAGCGCATGGGACAATGCGAGCTTTTTTGGTCTGAAATAGTGCCACGCTTGGCTTGGCACAGAGCGAAGTCCAACGAAGCGGTTGAACATTCCCGCAAAAGGGTGAACAGTGCAATGCGCAAGTTCACAGACCAGACATGAGCTGATCCAAATGAAGGTGAGAGGCTATTTTGATGCCGATATGGTTCACTTGTCAGAGGTTGGAATGGACCTGTTCCTCTTGGACATGCAAGAGACACTGGAGGGAGCTGGGTGCAAGTGATTAAAGTGCTATTGGTTGGTGGGGGGCTCGGTAGGCGACGGGGGCCGCCTCCAGAGCTGTGGAGGAGTTACAGGGTGATCTGGAAGCAGGCTGGGTACAGAAAATACCTCTAAAAGAGCACAATAGGGGTGCAAGAGCCAAACCCACAGGAGCCTCAGGAGAGGGTCCTGGAACAATGACGTCGGCGCCCCGTTAGTCCCTAGTGCCGTTGTGGGCCTGAACAACCAGGGGCTTGCCTTGCTACGCTCCGCCCTGAAAGGGGCGTGAGTAATAAGGGACCAATGTGTCACGTGATCCAGTAAGGGGATCACCCCGATAAGGGTATTGCTGGTTGGGGTTTTTTTCCACAGTGCTTGGCTCATCAGGCGGGCAGGGCAGCATAGGTTAGTACGGCTGCCTGCCCTTGGATCGCCCGTAAGATAACCCACCGTATTTTGCATACTTTTGTATGTAATAAACTTACAGCAATAATTTTCTCCCAAACAAAAATTGTGTGGTGTATTTATTCATGCATGCTTATTCTGCTTTGGTGTGGGTGGGGGTCTTGTGCCCATAATGGAACTATGCGGCTGCCCTCGGCCCCCGCAGGGGTCCACCTCAGAGGGCGGCCACCCTTAGTTCCAATTGGGCTCCTCCCCCACCCCACCCCCCACTTTCCTGCGGGTCTCCAGGAGGAGGCCCCTTACAGGGTGCGCCGGACACGACATGTCCGGCGCGCCGAGGGTTGGAGAGGGGTATTTAGGCCTCCTCCCCTCCATTTTGGACCCTCTTTGCTGCCCTTCACGCCGTTCCCCACCCTACCGCGTACCCGGCATGGGACAGGCAGGGGAATGGTGGAGGATGCTGTAATATTTTCTTTGTCGTTGAAGGAGGAGTTACAGGGCAATCTGGAAGCAGGCTGGGTACAGAAAATACCTCTGCAAGAGCACAATAGGGGTGCCAGAGCCAAACCCACAGGAGCCTCAGGAGAGGGTCCTGGAATAATGACGTCAGCGCCCCGTTAGTCCCTAGGGCGGTTGTGGGCCTGAACAACCGGGGGCTTGCCTTGCTACGCTCCGCCCTGAAAGGATGGTAAAATAAAATATTCGCCTAAGAGGACACATTTTGATTAAACTGGGAAGAGATGTTTAATTCAGGTTTTCGGGTTTCACTTGGAACAAGTCAGCCCCTAAATAGGCTTCTTTTTGTGTCTTCTTTGTACCTCGAATGTTAATCCTGTGTTTTCACCTCGTTATGGATGAGGGTAGAGGCAGCGATGTGTTTCTGGCGCTTGCACAGCCGTCAAAAGCCGGCTCCAGTACACTCCCATGATTCGTACGAATCGTACAAAAGACCGTACATGGAAAAAATACCTGTTGTTAAATAATGTATTGTTAATTAATTAATAATTGCTAATTAATTTGTATTAATTGAGTAATTGATAATTAAATTAATTATGTTAATTGTTATGTGTAGCAGGTTGTGGGTTTATAGGGGAATAGGGTGGGAAGTAATTTAATAGTAATAAAATAATTAATATTTGTTAAGTCATTGTTATTGATAAATAATTTATTGTTAATTAATTATTAATTGGTATTTAATTGTTATTAATTTAATAATTTATAGATAGATTAATTATAATTAGCGTATTATTATTATTTTTAATTGTCAATTAATTTATTATTAATTGGTAATTAATTTTTATTAATAGATTAATGGCAAATTAAATTAATTATGTTCTTTTTTATGTGTAGTGGGTTGCGTGTTTATGGGGGAATAAGGTGGGAAGTAATTTAATTTTATTTAAGTAATAATTAATTTTATTTTATTGGTATTTATTATTAATTTGTTAGTTAATTAATTTTAATATGTTATTTATTCTACAAAAAGTATTTATTTAATAAATATGTTAATTTAGCCACTACGCTAGCCAACACTTTCCCTACTGTTGCACTTCCTGGAGTTGAAATAGTAATTTTAACCCCTACGCTATCCAACACTTTCCCTACTGTTGCACTCACTGGAATGGGAATAGTAATGTTAACCCTTACGCTATCCAACACTTTCCCTACTGTTGCAGTCACTGGGGTGGGAATAGTACGTTTTTACCCCTACGCTATCCAACACTTTCCCTACTGTTGCACTTTCTGAAGTGGGAATAGTTATTTTAACCCGTATGCTATCCAGCACTTTCCCTACTGTTGCACTCACTGGGGTGGGAATAGTAATTGTAACCCCAACGCTATCCAACACTTTCCCTACTGTTGCATTCCCTGGAGTGGAAATAGTAATTTTTACCCCTACGCTATCCAACACTTTCCCTACTGTTGCACTCACTGGAGTGGGAATAGAAATTGTTGCCACTACGCTATCCAACACTTTCCCTACTGTTGCACTCACTGGAGTGGGAATAGTAATTCTTACCCCTAAGCTATCCAACACTTTCCCTACTGTTGCACTCTTTGGAGTGGGAATAGTAATTTTAACCCCTATGCTATCCAAAACTTTCCCTACTGTTACACTCACTGGGGTGGGAATAGTAATTTTTACCCCTACGCTATCCAACACCTTCCCTAAAGTTGCACTCACTGGGGTGGGAATCGTAATTTTTACCCCTACGCTTTCCAACACTATCCCTACTGTTGCACTCTCTGGAGTGGGAATAGTAAATTTTACCCCTACGCTATCCAACACTTTCCCTAATGTTGCACTCACTGGGGTGGGAATAGTAATTTTTATCCCTACGCTATCCAACATTTTCCTTAGTGTTGCACTGTTTTGAGTTGGAATTGTAATTTTATTACCTCTGCTATCTAATATTTTTTATATTATTTTTATTAATGTAGTATATAATTAATATTAAAGAGTAAAACAATTGTTTCATTTGTTATATATATTTATATTATTGTTTAATGTGTATTGATGTATTTATAATATAAATGATATTTTTTTTAAAAGTACAAGTTATTAAAATAATTATTAAACATTATTAGTACGTTTATATATTATATATTATGGGGTCGATTCCGATCCTGTAAAAAGGCCCTAAGAATCGTCGTACGGAGCGTTTTCTCCGTACGACTTGCACCCGATAAACTGTCCCTACAACCTAGGAAGTACGATTCGTACAGAAAGCCTATTTCTGTACGAATCATACAAAAGACCATACGTGGAAAAAATACCTACGATTCTGATCCGGAACAGCTTGTACGCGACGTCTGGACGTATTCAGGCAGCGGTTTCCGGCCCAGCAAGTTCGATTCGTCCCTACGTCACTCCGTATGGCTCTTTTTTTACGGGAGTCAAACACAGCCGAAAAAGCAGAGTTCAACGTGAACCGCTACGCAACGGAGCCCCGGTACGTGACATACACGCCATGAACCCCATCGTACGTGTCATCCCGGTCCTCTTGGCCTACGACCTGGTGCACCGCACCCGACGCACACGCCGCAGAAGGTGAGAACAAACCCAGGGGCCGGGGTGGGGGTGAGGGGCAGGAAACATACCCCATACACAAACCCAAACTTATAATATGTAGGCCATACATTACCACCAGGCTCTGGTCACTTGGGGGGGCCTGTCCAACAACCCCTGCGTACCACAACAACAGAAGTGGATGTGTACGGCACGTACCACACGTACCCCTACGGCACCATGACAACTCAGGTACGGACCGTACCCACGCATGAATGCGTGGGTACGGTGCGTACCACACGTACCCCTACGGCACCATGACCACTCAGGTACGGACGGTACCTACGCATGAATGCGTGGGTACGGTGTGTACAACATGTACCCCTACGGCACCATGACAACTCAGGTACGATGCATACCACACATACCCCTACGGCACCATTACAACAGTAGTTCGGACCATAACCACGCATGAATGCGTGGGTACGGTGTGTACCACACGTACCCCTACGGCACCATTACAACAGTGGTACGGACCGTACCCACGCATTCATGCGTGGGTACGGTACGTACCACACGTACCCCTACGGCATCAGTACATTTGGGATACGAGGCGTACACACGCCATGAATGTGGGCTTAGAGGACTGGCCCAGCATGTTAACATCATATTGATGTGTGTGTAGGTCCAGGCCAGCAGTGTACAGCTCCAAGGGGGTGCGTGGGTGGGTGCATATGACTCCCAGCAGTGTCCAGACATATGAGGGGTGGGTGCATATGACTCCCAGCAGTGTCCAGACATATGGGGGTCGGTGCATATCACTACCAGCTGTGTCCAGACATATGGGGATTGGTGCATATGACTCCCAGCAGTGGACAGACATATGGGGGTGGGTGCATATCACTACCAGCAGTGTCCAGACATATGAGGGGTGGGTGCAGAGGACTCCCAGCAGTGGACAGACATATGGGGGTGGGTGCATATCACTACCAGCAGTGGACAGAGATATGGGGGTGGGTGCATATCACTACCAGCAGTGGACAGACATATGCGGGGTGGGTGCATATGACTCCCAGCAGTGTCCAGACATATGAGGGGTAGGTGCATATGACTCCCAGCAGTGGACAGACATATGGGGGTGGGTGCATATCACTACCAGCAGTGGACAGACATATGAGGGGTGTGTGCATATGACTCCCAGCAGTGGACAGAGATATGGGGGTGGGTGCAGAGGACTCCCAGCAGTGGACAGAGATATGGGGGTGGGTGCATATCACTACCAGCAGTGTCCAGACATATGAGGGGTGGGTGCATATCGCTACCAGCAGTGGACAGACATATGGGGGTGGGTGCATATCACTACCAGCAGTGTCTAGACATATAAGGGGTGGGTGCATATGACTCCCAGCAGTGTCCAGACATATGAGGGGTGGGTGCATATCATTACCAGCAGTGTCCAGACATATGAGGGGTGGGTGCATATCACTACCAGCAGTGGACAGACATATGGGGTGGGTGCATATCACTACCAGCAGTGTCCAGACATATGAGGGGTGGGTGCATATGACTCCCAGCATGGGACAGACATATGGGGGTGGGTGCATATCACTACCAGCAGTGGACAGAGATATGGGGGTGGGTGCATATCACTACCAGCAGTGGACAGACATATGAGGGGTGGGTGCATATGACTCCCAGCAGTGTCCAGACATATGAGGGGTGGGTGCATATCACTACCAGCAGTGTCCAGACATATGAGGGGTGGGTGCATATGACTCCCAGCAGTGTCCAGACATATGGGGGCGGGTGCATATCACTACCAGCAGTGCCAGACATATGGGGGTGGGTGCATATGACTCCCAGCAGTGGACAGACATATGAGGGGTGGGTGTATATGACTCCCAGCAGTGTCCAGACATATCAGGGGTGGGTGCATATCACTACCAGCAGTGGACATACATATGGGGGTGGGTGCATATCACTACCAGCAGTGGACAGACGTATGAGGGGTGGGTGCAGAGGACTCCCAGCAATGTCCCACTCCCAGGAGGATGGATGTCTTTCACACACTGCATAACACACCACATGTGGGTGTGAGGACATATAACACATGCATACCCACCCATGGCGGACGCAGCACAATACACACCCTGATTTCATGCCAACAGACTGTATAGTCATGTAGCTGCATGCAAAACTAAGATAGCCAAAGGGAACACACACTGTCACGCACATCCCAGGACTGATAGGAATGTCCAGGTGCTGGTCCAGCCACCAAGATGTTGTCTCTCATGGAAGGAATAGGGTTCAATGCCACTAGATACAATGCCCACAATTGTGAGTCAGGTGCCCAAATACACAGCATAACACGTACCATTTGTGTTTTAGGCCATGATTACACACATGCATAGTGCTGAAAAGGGCCAATTGCTCCCTGATGCCATTCCTACATACACTAAACACAAGTACAGTGACTAGTAAGGATGGCACAGACGAGTTAGCAGGAGACATTGGTGAGCATGCATGGCCATTGGTGAAGGGATCCGTCACCAACAAAGGAAATATGGACACAGGTCAGCACAACAATTGTGCAACTGTTTGCAGGGACGATGTCAGGTGCCACAGAGGAAAGAACACTCTTTGGGACAATGTCTCCAAAGGAAATGAACACACACTACCAATTATTATTTGCACAGACATTGTGATGGCACACAGATACCATGGTCCACCTCATGACCATCATACAAAAACATATCTCAGAACCCTATCACATTACCAGAACACCAACTTCATGAGCCTCATCACCAACATCAAGTACCTGAAATGCAATAGTGAAAGTAAAAGAAAAGGCTTTATTCAGCACAGAAAAATAATAAGTTAATAAGACTATGTACAAAGGCCAATGGCCAGTCCATTTATCGAGTCCAAGGGTGGACGTAGGGGACCGTGTCCACCCCTACCTTGCCTGCACAAACGAACCTCAAGGTTTGTCGACCGGGAGGGGCATCATCAGTGGCAGGACCAGGCACCGCAGGGACAGGAGGGGGTTGGGTCGGTGTGGTGGGTGCAGGGGTGGACGTCTCCACAACAGGGGGTGGGGCAGTGCCAAAGGTGGAGATGAACACGGCGCTGCACACTTCTGCTAGGGCCTCCATCCTAACCCCTGCACCTGAAGATACCCCAGGGCCAACGGAGGGTGTGGTGGCCGAGGGATGGGGTGCAGCGCTCTTTGGGGAGGGGGTGGACATGGGGGGGGCTCAACTCCCCTGCCCGGGGACTTCCTCGCCCGCTTGTGGGGTGGTGTCACAGTGGGTGTGAGGGCCAGACCAGCCATGTAGCTGTCCTTGGGTGACAGTTTGGCAGGGGAGCTAAGGGGAGTGGTTTTGGAGGAACTGGGTTGTGAGCACTGCGGACTATGACTGTGGCTGCGTGTCTTTCGTCTTCCCCCAGACCCTGTGGGTGTGCCTACATCCCCCTGAGTGTGCGTGCCAGGATGTGTGCACTGTGCTTACTTGTGGGTGTGCTGTATGTGTCTGTTGGTGTGCGTGCCCGTGACTGTCTGGGTGTGCGCTGTGCACGCATGGGAGAGGGCAGTGTGGATGAGTCCGGGGTAGGGGGAGAGGGAGCACTGCAGGGCAGTAACTGCTGCCATCAGTGAAGAGTCCATGGACCGCAGAATCCTGCGTTGGTCAGACATCGTTGCTGACATGCCCTCCATGAACGACACCACCTGTGTGAGCAGTCTAGTGTGATCATGGAGGACATTCAGCATCGATGCCTGCCCAACCTGCAACTCCCGCAGAATGTCCACAGACTCTTCACTGAGGGCAGCAGGGGTGACAGGGGCAAGGGGTGCGGTGCCTGGCACGAAGGAGACATGGTGGGACGCTGCACGGACAGGAGGGACGGGAGCAACTGGGAGGGCGGAGATGGGAATGGAGGAGGCGGGGACAGATGTGGGGATGCTGCCAGTTGGTGTTGCAGCCTCCGCCTCCTCAGGGAGTTCAGCCTCGGACCCGTCGGCGTCGTAGCTGCTCTCGCCTCCAGACAGGTCCTCTAACTGACTCCCCTCGCCCTCCGTGCCACTGGCTCCTGCTGACTCCACAGCACTGGCGGCACTGTCGCTGGGTCCCTCCTCCAGGTCCATGCAGGTGTCTCCCTCGTTTTCGGTTGATGATGCTGTGGGCAAGGATAAGAAACCAAAATGCATCAGTCACCTGTATACATCTGACACATGAGCACAAAACAATTGGTCACAGTGCATATCCGGCAATGCATCATGAGTAACAGCTACATTACTCCGCACATATGTATGCCCTGTGATGCCCAGTTAGTAGACCCACTATGCCACTTGGACACCATGAAAAAAAGAACACACCAGGCCACAACTTGAATGAGAAATACACTGAGAAGCTAGTGTCTGTGAACCGGTGAGCACAGCAATACAATGAAGTCATGCCACCTCTTGTTTACCCTGAAAGAAAAAGTAGTGGTGCACCCAAGGTAAACTAACACACCTCAATACTCAAGGTGTCACCACATTCAGAGACCTGTAAGTACTTTGGAACACAAAACAAAAAAATGTGGTTACCTTGGGACTCACAATACTTTACACAATCGACATGTTTTGAATGTGGAAATTCGCCATCTCGTGAAAAGCACACTTATGTGCCTGGATGAAATATGTTGCACAAGGCAGTGCACACAAAAGTACATTTACCTTGTCATTGAAGAAGCTGACACCTTTTCTAAGAAGCGACAGTTAGAAATAAATGGTGTTGCAGAAAGTGCATATACATGTGCCCACGGAGGTCTTGATGTCTTGACACTCGTTAGTTCGTATCACCAACAACAAAGGAGTCTCACAAAACCCAGACCACAGTGGGAACATGTATATGGAGAATCTGCAACACCAATTAATTCTAACAGTGGCTTCTTTGAAAAGGTGCCAGTGTGTTCAATGAAAGTGGAAATGCCGTTTGGTGTGCACTTCCTTGGGAGATATCTTTCATGCAGGCACATCATTGATCTTAACACAAATCATCAAATTACCACATTTAAAACATGAAGAACTGTTGACAAGTGCTGTGAGGTGTGCCAAGGTACAATTTATTTAGAGTAACAACTTGAATTATGTCATTTGTCACATGGCTATCCGTCACCTGATTACACAGTTGGCTACACATATGACCTACTGCCTGTCATCTGGAGTGGCACACATGTCCACACCCAGGACAATGCATAAGCTAATGGGCCTGCAATTGGGTTGAAAAAAAGCCTAGCTGTACTGTGGGGACACCCTCATGGCAAGCCAGAATGTACACACAGATGTCAGCACACAAAGTCAAAACTGTGTTGCATCTGAACTACACACAGGTGCCAAAAATAAATGAGCATGATACATGTTTGTAAAAAACTGACACAGGCTGCAAAGCACGAACATTAAGCACTGGCCACCATCACAGGGGCACTGCACGTTGATTTTCTGTACAGCCAATTCTCACACACAAGTCAGACCTGGCAATGAAAAATCAGGGTTGCACATGTATGCCCCTCCCGCACCCCCCCCCCCATACCTGAGTCAATTTGACTGATAAAGATCAAGAAGTGACACCTCTTATTCAGGGTTACAATAACTGTGCTTGTAAACTTGCTTCATTGACACAACATCACCTTGTGGGGCTGGCAACACATATTTGTGACAAACAACCATCAACAGATTGTTGTGAATAGCCACACAGGCACTGCCCAGTGTGAGTGTGCACAAGCAAAATGGTGTATCCCTGTCCAGTGGACACATGTAGCACACATTTGAAAAATACAAACTAGGCTAGGTAACAATGCCACAGAGGCAGACCTATGCTGAACCCACAGTGAATGTGCACAGTGTTGGATGACACACATGATTAGGAGGCCAGGGTGTCTCAGGGGACTGTAGTGGGCACACTGATCCGTGGTCCTGGAATGAGCTGACTGTACCATGTTCAACCATCATGGCACTATGCATATCTCCCACTCATGCACATCATGTCTGAGGCCACAACATTGGTCATGCATGCTGCAAGGGGGTTCAGTTGAAAGCTCACACTCCTATGTTGAGAATCATCATCAGTGACAACAAATATGGACCCCTAACATAGTGAACTGTAACGCCCTGAACGTCTCAGGATCGTTTAACAGACACGATAATGAGAACGCAACCACTTGTGAAGGTTTAGTTATTTTAATGAAGGCAAAAATAATACAAGGAATAAACAAAGGTTATAGTCACTGGAATCCTCCAGGCTAAGTACGTTACCAGCCCACAGCACGGATGGTCCTAGCCGTCCTCTGCATATACGCCGATCCCGGCGTATGCCAACAGAGGGCAGAAATGAAATGGCCGACAATGCCAATCGGTAGGCTGTGAGGGGCACGAAGAGTGTTGGGGAGAATCGAGGAGTCAGGGAAACACCCAGCCGGGGTCTCTACCTGAAGGGAGCAGCCGCTCAACCTCTTCCTCAGACTGCACCGGGACGCGGAGTCACCTCCTGGTGATGCGTCACCGATACCCCAATCACAAGCAAAGAAGACTGAACCGAGAGCAGCCGCTCGATCGATCCTGTGGACTTCCGAGTCTGTAACGCGGCAAACACCTCCTGGTGTGCGTTACAGCTGGCAGTCCCTGTATCTCTGGTCGGGCTGGGAGTTACGACTCCAACCAGCAAAAGCGCCACTGCGCTTTGACTCAGCCGAGTCAAAAAGCGAAGCTCAATGGTTATCCGGTAGAGCTTCCGGGTCCTTCACAGGTGACGATGGGGCAAGACACGGCCCAGGGAGTAACGACTCGACCTACCTCCGTTCTTGCCTTACTGGAGCACCACTCCGGAACACTGCTCTTCACTAAGCAGGTACGTCGGTGTAAACACAATATCCGACAGCGTTGTACCTCCCGGTTCCTCCCTTTATAGGGCGTGTTTTCCTTGAGTTATGTAACAGCTCTCCTGTTTACATAAGGGCGTGTTTTCCTTGAGTTATGTAACAGCTCTCCTGTTTACATAAGGGCGTGTTTTCCTTGAGTTATGTAACAGCTCTCCTGTTTACATAACCTCTCAACCGCTAAGCATCCTGGGAGATGTAGTCCGTTTTCGCTGGTTACCGTTTTCCTCCCCTCGCATGACAGGAATTTTTGACAGTACATCCTCCCTCTCAGCGGCTCCCCACGGGTCCAGGAAAACGCCAATGGAACAAGGAGACCAAGCGCGGAGCATGAACCCCTTCAGCCGGTTCCCATGACTGCTCCTCCGGGCCATAGCCTTAGCCTTTCCATGCAACCAGGTACCACAGCTTCCCCCTGCGCCATTTGGACGCCCGTATGCCCGACACTTCATACTCCACCTCCGACTCCACGCATACCGGCCTAGGTGTCCCAGACGGCTTGGAGGGCGCTGGTTTGAGCAATGATACATGAAAGACAGGGTGTATCCGCAATGACTGGGGCAAGCACACCTTCACGTTCACGGGACCCATACACTTGGTAATTCGATAGGGGCCCATGTACTTGGGATGGAACACACTGTTCTTTCGAAACCTCATGTTTCTTGTGGATATCCAGACGTAGTCTCCAGTGCGGTACAGTGGCCCGGGCCTTCTCTTCCTGTCTGCCGCAGCCTTGTATCTTCTCTTGGCCTCTATTAGGACAGCCCTTGAGCGCATCAACGTGTCTTTTATGTGTGCCACCCTGTCCGCTGTGGCGGGAATCCTGTCCTCTCTGAACGGATGTAGAAATGGCAAGAACCTGGGATGTTGGCCATAGTTGCTATAGAACGGAGATGCCTGTGTGGAGCTGTGAGTGGCGTTGTTATAGGCTATCTCTGCAACCCATAGCAAGTCGACCCATTCTTCCCTGCCCTGGTCCACAAAACATCGCAAATACTGTTTGAGCGTTTGGTTCAGGCGCTCGGTTTGGCCGTCCGTTTGAGGGTGGTAGCTGGTGGACAGGGCGGTCTTAACATGCAGCGCAGTGCACCAAGTCTTCCAGAATTGCGCAGTAAACTGCGACCCCCGGTCCGACACGATCACCCCAGGTAATCCATGCAGTCGTACCACATTCTTTAGGAGTAGTGACGCCAATTCCCCGGCCGTAGGGACTCTCTTGCAGGGGATGAAGTGCCCCATTTTCGTCAAGTAATCCACCACCACCAGTATTGCCGTCATCCTCTGGTCTACCGGTAGGCCCACCACGAAGTCCAGTGATATGCTATCCCATGGTCTATCCGGGGTCGGAAGTGGATGTAAGAGCCCTTGGGTTCGGCCATGGTCGGCCTTCATGGTAGCACACGTAGGACACTCCTGTCCCCACCTCCTGACATCCACTCTCATGGTTGGCCACCAGAAATGCCGTCCCATGCTAGCCACCGTTTTTTCAAAGCCCAAATGACCGGCGCATGGAGAGTCATGGCACCAGATGAATGCTTGTTTCCTTAGCCTAGGCGTGGGTATCAATAGGCACCTGCCCTTCAGGGGTATCCCGTCCTTCAGCTGCCATTCTCTGTGACTGAGGAGCCACCTCCGCCATGCGAATGACCTGATCCCTCTCTTTATTCCCCTCAGGAAAGTATCCAGTTGGATAACCCCCAATACCATCCTCGGGGAAATGATGGAATGCTCGGTCGCAGGCAATGGTTCCTTAACGGCAGATTGACGGGACAGGGCGTCCGCCTTCCGGTTTTCCGTCCCCGGCCGATATGTGATGCGGAAGTTGAACCCCGCAAAGAAGATCATCCATCGCAGCTGTCTGGGAGAAAGGTGTCTTGTGGCCGTCATGAACTGTAGGTTCCGATGGTCCGTGTACACCGATACCACATGTCTTGCCCCCATCAACCAATGCCTCCATTCGGTGAAGGCGTCCTTGATTGCGAGAAGCTCCTTCTCCGCAATATGGTAGTTGCGTTCGGCGTCGTTGTGTTTGCGGGACATGTACGCAACGGGATGAAGCACCCCTGTGTCGTGGTTGCGTTGGGACAAGATAGCCCTCAGCGCCACATCCGATGCGTCCGCTTCCACCACGTAGGGGAGATCCGGATCGGGGTGAGCCAACACCGGCGCCTTACCAAAGGCGCTTTTCAGGGCCTCAAAGGCTTTGTTCGCTTCAGGGGACCAGACAAACTCCTTGGACTTCCTCAGTAGCTGTGTGATTGGGGCCACCAATCCTGAAAATCCATCTATAAACCGCCTGTAAAAGTTGGCGAAGCCAATGAAACTTTGGACGTCCTTCACGCTTTGGGGCACCAGAAGTACACTGATGAGAGGCAAGGGGTACCGATTCTTTACGGTTATCGCATTCAATGCCCTAAAGTCCACACAGGCTCTCAGCTCCCCATTAGCCTTCGGGATGAAGAAGAGTGGCGAGGCGGCCGGAGACTTGGACGGGCGGATGAATCCTAGCTTGAGGAGTTTATCCAGGTACCCCCGGAGATGCACGTTTTCAGGCTCCGTCAGGGCATACAGCCTGCCGCTGGGAACGCTGGCCCCTGGCACCAGGTCGATCTGGCAGTCAAACTGTCTATGTGGTGGTAGCACTTCCGCCTTCACCTCATCAAATACATCCTCAAAACTGTGATAAGCCTGGGGGAGAGCCACATCTTTTTCTGCCGCTGTAGCCACCGTCTGACTCCCGCTCTCATCTGCGTCAAGGGATTCCGTTCTTATTCCACAATGCAGGATGCAATACGGTGACGTCAGTTCGATGCGATGTGTTGGCCAATCCACAGAGGGGTTGTGTTTCTGTAGCCACGGCAATCCCAATATGACGCCATATTGGGGCGCTCGGATGATGTTAAAATCGATTTGTTCCAAATGGTTCCTCCCACATCTCATCGGAAGGACCCCCGTGTGCTGCCCGATGGGCCCCGTCACCAATCGCCTTCCGTCTACAGCATAGACGTCTTCGGGTACAGCTTTGGGAAGAAGCACTAGCCCTAGCCTGCATGCCTCGTTGTGGTCCATAAACATGCCAGTGGCCCCTGAATCCACCATGGCCACAACGGGTATCCACTGGTCATGCACTCCCACGTGCACCGTGAGAAACAGGTGTCGTTGTCCCTTAGTGACCGAGTTGGAAAGTGAAGGGATGGATGAGTGACTCCGAGATGCCCCTTCTTTGGTCTGGGAGTCCTCTAGTTTTCCGCCGGTACGTCCACCACGGCTGTTACCGACCGGTTGGCCCGATAACGTGACGTCTTCGGTTTGGCAGGGCATTCACGTACGTAGTGGCCTTTTTTGCCACAATATAGGCACAATCCTTGTTTACGGCGTGACTCTTTCTCCGTGGCTGTGAGGCTCGCTCGTATTGCGCCGATGTCCATGGGTTCTCCCTTGGATGCGGTGGAAGTTTCAGGACTTCCCACTGTCACATAGGATGGAAGGGAGTTTCCTTTTCTCCCATGATCCCCCTTTCTTTCACTTAGCCTATGTTCCAGCCGTAATACCAGGTTGATAAGGCCCTCACATGTCTTGGGTTGTGGGTCAATATGAGCCACGGCGTCCTTGAGCTCATCGCACAGCCCGTGATGGAAGTGCGCCGTCTGTTTAGCAACAGGCCACTTGGTTTCCGCAACCAGCCTTCGGAACGCGTTGAGATACTGCACCAGGTCGTTGGATCCCTGTCTCAACTCAAGCATTTCACGGTCCGCCGTGTACGAGTCAGCCCTTCTGTCGAAGACTTTCAGGAATTCCTCGCGAAAAGCACCCCAATCACATAAGATGGGGTCGTCCCTGCTCACCAGAGGTACGGCCCATTGTGCCGCGTTTCCAGCCAAATAGGATATAAGGAAAGCCACACGAGCCTGACTCGTGGGGAACGCCCTTGGTTTGCACGATAAATGTAGCGCCACTTGTGTGAGGAATACCTGCACTGTGTTAGGATCCCCACTGTACCTCTCTGGTGTTGCCAAGTGGACGGCTACCGGCATTTCCACTACTACCGCAGGGGTCTGGTTCGTGAGGGAGGTGCTGGGCGTGAGCGGGTCCAATTGGATAGCATCCAGTCTGGCTTTTACATCGGCTGTTTCTTGCCTGGAGGCAGCCAATTCAATTTGCACGGTCGCTAAAGCAGCCAGCACATCATCAAGTGTTGCCATGTCTGTTATCGACCGGGAGACAGTTAGTGTTATTAAGGTCGGATATTTTGTAACGCCCTGAACGTCTCAGGATCGTTTAACAGACACGATAATGAGAACGCAACCACTTGTGAAGGTTTAGTTATTTTAATGAAGGCAAAAATAATACAAGGAATAAACAAAGGTTATAGTCACTGGAATCCTCCAGGCTAAGTACGTTACCAGCCCACAGCACGGATGGTCCTAGCCGTCCTCTGCATATACGCCGATCCCGGCGTATGCCAACAGAGGGCAGAAATGAAATGGCCGACAATGCCAATCGGTAGGCTGTGAGGGGCACGAAGAGTGTTGGGGAGAATCGAGGAGTCAGGGAAACACCCAGCCGGGGTCTCTACCTGAAGGGAGCAGCCGCTCAACCTCTTCCTCAGACTGCACCGGGACGCGGAGTCACCTCCTGGTGATGCGTCACCGATACCCCAATCACAAGCAAAGAAGACTGAACCGAGAGCAGCCGCTCGATCGATCCTGTGGACTTCCGAGTCTGTAACGCGGCAAACACCTCCTGGTGTGCGTTACAGCTGGCAGTCCCTGTATCTCTGGTCGGGCTGGGAGTTACGACTCCAACCAGCAAAAGCGCCACTGCGCTTTGACTCAGCCGAGTCAAAAAGCGAAGCTCAATGGTTATCCGGTAGGTCATGGCACAGGCAAGGTACCAACACAAGTCACAGACCACCCTCCAACATGATGCAGAAAG
Source organism: Triturus cristatus (assembly GCF_964204655.1). NCBI lineage: Eukaryota > Metazoa > Chordata > Amphibia > Caudata > Salamandridae > Triturus > Triturus cristatus. The sequence goes on from NC_140579.1 coordinate 887,024,803, forward strand.
CTATGTGCACTTAGATTCACTGGCACCCTAGATGACCATGTGCAAATGTGATTATACACAAACCAGGGGACACATGTCAAGGAGGGGAGAGGCCCAGGTGACAATGGGGAACAGAAAATGCACTGCACATATCAACTCTGGGAGTGTATTCATGCGAAAGAGCACTTTCAAAAGCAGGCGACACATAACATGACCAAAAGACATGTACCTACCCCCTCCTTGCTGCAGTCTCTCCTGTAACTGCCTATAGAGGTCAGGGAAGACCACCTCCAGGACACGTCTCATGTGGGGGGGTCAGGCATCGGCGGCCGCCGTGGGGTCGAGGACTGTCGAGCCCCAGCTGGACCCGGGCGATCCACCGGGTCCAGCACCGGATGTCCTGCCACCTCTTGCGGACCTGTGGCAGCTGCCGACTACGCTCCCCCCGCAGTTCTCACGGCCCTGACGGCGTTGTTCCAGATCACCCCGTAGGCAGTTACCTGTCGGGATGACAAAGTGACACAACATCAATACACCTGCTCCATGTCCCAGAGACACACATTAGAACATCTTTGAAATGTTGAACAGGGCATAGGATGCTGACATGAATTGCCTCATTCACAACAAGAAATAGCCCTGTGTGCAAGCGCCAATGCACTACATGGCATTGAAAGTCAACAGGTGGCATGAGGGGTGCAACACACTCACTGATCATGCCACACACTGTGCAGCACATGCAACAGCAGGCTGATGGCCAGCACGTGCCAAGCAGTCACATGTCCCACTCCACTGACGCACCCTCAGCAGACTAGACAGACACACCCAGGCACAGATCACTCGCCTGTCATTGACAACAGCGGATACAACCCTCACTCTGCACATGTGCCATTTGCCAGTGGGGAGTCACAGGTGTCGTGCTAGCTCTGCAAGTCAGACACAAAGCACGGCTTACTTGTCACATCAGATGGGTTGATCTGTTGCCTCCACCATGCAGCTGTGGTGCAACACTTCACATAGACACTCACCCACATGACAAGGAACATTCACACACATCAATGTCCATGAGGCCGTACACATCATTTGGACACTCTCACCACAGCTCCACTCAACTCATACACATGTGTGGGTACAGTCACCTGTCACACCGAGGGGACCACTGAATCACCTCAGGACAACAGGAAAAAAAGCCACCAAGGATTTGCCAGGCTGAATATGCCATGCACTATGCAGTGAAAGTCACTGTAAGCACTATGCAAGTGAGGAGTGCACACAGGAACTACATCATGCTCTGCATGAGAGCCATAAGCATGACCCCCCCGGGACACACTCTAAACAACATTGCATGTGTGTCCCACCTGGACACTATATTAACTGTCACACAACAGGTGCATAGGCAAAGGTAGTGGAGTAAGCACTCACCTGCTCCCCTGGTCTCCCCTACAGGTTGGTGTACTGTGGGAGGAGGGCGTACAGCAAGGCCTCATTCTCCTCCAGGGTGAATGGCTGGGCCCTCTCCACAGTACGTGATATGGCCAGAGGAAGCAGAGACAGCAGCAGTGTTGTTGACTCTTGAGTTGTGCAGGCAAGTGCCCTCTCATGGGTTATGGCTGCCTTATATCTGTCTTGCTGAGGGGCATTCATTTTGAGGAGTACATAGTGATTGGTCTGAATCATTTGCATCGTACGTTTACTCCAATCCCTTTAAACATACACCAGCGACAGCATTTGCATCGTTCAAAATTTGAGCATCATGTCAAGTCAACAACCACTTTGCAACATTGTATTTTGTGGCCAACTGACTTTTCCAGGACACCTGATGGACAAATTTCAAATGAAAACTCGGTATCCATGACAACAAGCATGCATTTATGGCCTAACACTTGTCCCTTATGTGTCCCCTATGTAATTGTGAAATCCACACACAGGTACTGTGCGTTTCACACGTACCCCTACGGCAGCAGTTGTACTGTGCGTTTCACACGTACGTGTACGCACTAGTAGTATTGCGATCCCCTTACGGTTACGTACACGTACATGTACTACTAGTGCGATCCCCTTACGTGTATGCACTAGTAGTACACGTATGTGTACTACTAGTGCGTACCCGTAAGGGGATCGCAATAGTAGTACACGTACGTATACTACTAGTGAATACCCGTAAGGGGATCGCAATAGTAGTACATGTACGCACTAGTAGTACACGTACGTGTACTACTATTGCGATCCCCTTCACGTACGTGTACTACTATTGCGATCCCCTTACGGGTACGCACTACTAGTACACGTACGTGTACTACTAGTGCATACACATACGTGTACTACTAGTGCGTACATGTACGTGTACGCACTAGTAGTACACGTACATGTGCTACTAGTGCGATCCCCTTACGTGTACGCACTAGTAGTACACGTACGTGTACTACTAGTGCGTACCCGTAAGGGGATCACAATAGTAGTGCATGTACGTGTATGCACTAGTAGTACACGTACGTGTACTACTAGTACGTACCCATAAGGGGATCGCACTAGTAGTACACGTACGTGTACTACTAGTGCATACTCATAAGGGGATCGCAATAGTAGTACATGTACGTGTACGCACTAGTAGTACACGTACGTATACTACTATTGCGATCCCCTTACGTGTACGCACTAGTAGTACACGTACGTGTACTACTAGTGCGTACACATACGTGTACTACTAGAGCGTACCCGTAAGGGGATCACAATAGTAGTACACGTACGTGTACTACTAGTGCGTACACATACGGGTACGCATTTCACACGCTTACAATGGTAATACAGGCGTACACATGCCAGGAATGGAGGGCTACGAGTCGCACAAGGATGTCCATCAAGTACTTGTCATTGCATACTTTCATGTGCAGGCCCTAGGTGTGTTAGCCAGTGATAT